>NC_068911.1:42048361-42669844 GCF_023091745.1 Budorcas taxicolor | reverse complement strand
AGGGTGAGTGAGGAGGGTGAGTGAGGAGAGTGAGTGAGGAGGGAGAGTGAGGAGGGGGAGTGAGGAGGGAGAGTGAGGAGGGGGAGTGAGGAGGGGGAGTGAGGAGGGTGAGTGAGGAGGGGGAGTGAGGAGAGTGAGTGAGGAGGGAGAGTGAGGAGGGAGAGTGAGGAGAGTGAGTGAGGAGGGTGAGTGAGGAGGGGGAGTGAGGAGAGTGAGTGAGGAGGGGGAGTGAGGAGGGAGAGTGAGGAGGGTGAGTGAGGAGGGTGAGTGAGGAGGCGGAGTGAGGAGAATGAGTGAGGAGAGTGAGGAGGGGGAGTGAGGAGGGGGAGTGAGGAGGGGGAGTGAGGAGGGGGAGTGAGGAGAGTGAGTGAGGAGGGTGAGTGAGGAGAGTGAGTGAGGAGGGGGAGTGAGGAGGGGGAGTGAGGAGAGTGAGTGAGGAGAGTGAGTGAGGAGGGTGAGTGAGGAGAGTGAGTGAGGAGGGAGAGTGAGGAGGGTGAGTGAGGAGGGAGAGTGAGGAGAATGAGTGAGGAGAGTGAGTGAGGAGGGAGAGTGAGGAGGGGGAGTGAGGAGTGAGAGTGAGGAGGGAGAGTGAGGAGGGAGAGTGAGGAGAGTGAGTGAGGAGAGTGAGGAGGGGGAGTGAGGAGGGAGAGTGAGGAGGGAGAGTGAGGAGGGGGAGTGAGGAGGGGGAGTGAGGAGGGGGAGTGAGGAGAGTGAGTGAGGAGGGAGAGTGAGGAGGGGGAGTGAGGAGAGTGAGGAGGGGGAGTGAGGAGGGGGAGTGAGGAGGGGGAGTGAGGAGGGAGAGTGAGGAGGGGGAGTGAGGAGGGGGAGTGAGGAGGGGGAGTGAGGAGGGTGAGTGAGGAGGGGGAGTGAGGAGGGGGAGTGAGGAGGGGGAGTGAGGAGGGGGAGTGAGGAGAGGGAGTGAGGAGGGTGAGTGAGGAGGGTGAGTGAGGAGGGAGAGTGAGGAGGGTGAGTGAGGAGGGTGAGTGAGGAGGGAGAGTGAGGAGGGAGAGTGAGGAGGGAGAGTGAGGAGAGTGAGTGAGGAGGGGGAGTGAGGAGAGTGAGTGAGGAGGCAGAGTGAGGAGGGAGAGTGAGGAGGGAGAGTGAGGAGGGAGAGTGAGGAGAGGGAGTGAGGAGGGGGAGTGAGGAGGGAGAGTGAGGAGAGTGAGTGAGGAGGGTGAGTGAGGAGGGTGAGTGAGGAGGGGAGAGTGAGGAGGGTGATGAGGAGGGGGAGTGAGGAGAGTGAGTGAGGAGGAGAGTGAGGAGGGAGAGTGAGGAGAGTGAGTGAGGAGGGTGAGTGAGGAGGGAGAGTGAGGAGAGTGAGTGAGGAGGGTGAGTGAGGAGGGGGAGTGAGGAGAGTGAGGAGGGGGAGTGAGGAGGGAGAGTGAGGAGAGTGAGTGAGGAGGGGGAGTGAGGAGGGGGAGTGAGGAGAGTGAGTGAGGAGGGTGAGTGAGGAGGGAGAGTGAGGAGGGTGAGTGAGGAGGGTGAGTGAGGAGGGAGAGTGAGGAGGGAGAGTGAGGAGGGAGAGTGAGGAGGGTGAGTGAGGAGGGTGAGTGAGGAGGGAGAGTGAGGAGGGAGAGTGAGGAGGGGGAGTGAGGAGAGTGAGTGAGGAGGGGGAGTGAGGAGAGTGAGTGAGGAGGGAGAGTGAGGAGGGAGAGTGAGGAGGGGGAGTGAGGAGAGTGAGTGAGGAGGGTGAGTGAGGAGGGTGAGTGAGGAGAGTGAGTGAGGAGGGAGAGTGAGGAGGGTGAGTGAGGAGGGTGAGTGAGGAGAGTGAGTGAGGAGGAGAGTGAGGAGGGGGAGTGAGGAGGGAGAGTGAGGAGGGGGAGTGAGGAGGGGGAGTGAGGAGGGTGAGTGAGGAGGGGGAGTGAGGAGAGTGAGTGAGGAGGGAGAGTGAGGAGGGAGAGTGAGGAGAGTGAGTGAGGAGGGAGAGTGAGGAGGGAGAGTGAGGAGAGTGAGTGAGGAGGGTGAGTGTGGAGGGGGAGTGAGGAGAGTGAGTGAGGAGGGGGAGTGAGGAGGGAGAGTGAGGAGGGTGAGTGAGGAGGGTGAGTGAGGAGGGTGAGTGAGGAGGCGGAGTGAGGAGAATGAGTGAGGAGAGTGAGGAGGGGGAGTGAGGAGGGGGAGTGAGGAGGGGGAGTGAGGAGGGGGAGTGAGGAGGGTGAGTGAGGAGGGTGAGTGAGGAGAGTGAGTGAGGAGGGGGAGTGAGGAGAGTGAGTGAGGAGAGTGAGTGAGGAGGGTGAGTGAGGAGAGTGAGTGAGGAGGGAGAGTGAGGAGGGTGAGTGAGGAGGGAGAGTGAGGAGAATGAGTGAGGAGAGTGAGTGAGGAGGGAGAGTGAGGAGGGGGAGTGAGGAGGGGGAGTGAGGAGGGGGAGTGAGGACGGGGAGTGAGGAGGGAGAGTGAGGAGAGTGAGGAGAGGGAGTGAGGAGGGGGAGTGAGGAGGGGGAGTGAGGAGGGTGAGTGAGGAGGGTGAGTGAGGAGGGAGAGTGAGGAGAGTGAGGAGAGGGAGTGAGGAGGGGGAGTGAGGAGGGGGAGTGAGGAGAGTGAGTGAGGAGGGTGAGTGAGGAGGGTGAGTGAGGAGGGAGAGTGAGGAGAATGAGTGAGGAGAGTGAGGAGAGGGAGTGAGGAGAGTGAGGAGGGAGAGTGAGGAGGGGGAGTGAGGAGGGGTCAGTGAGGTGGTCAGTGAGGGGGTCACTGAAGATGGTCAGTGAGGAGGGTCAGTGAGCATACGCCGGTGAGGAGTGTCTCGGTGGTCAGAGGCAGGAGGAGGAGGTGATGGGGGCTGTCTGAGGGTCACCTGTGTCTCTCGGGGCCCAGCACCCAGGTCCCCACAATCACGTGGAGGGAGGGAGGCAGGGAAGGAAGGAAGGAATGACCTGGAGACGGGCGGTCAGGGTGAGGTGGCCGGGCCGTACTGAGCAGCGGCTACCCCAAGAGTCACCCAGAGCGGTCACTAAGTCGCCCGCCCGCCCGCAGGCTCTTCTCCTGCTACCCCCAGGCCAAGACCTACTTCCCGCACTTCGACCTGCACTCGGGCTCCGCGCAGCTGCGCGCGCACGGCTCCAAGGTGGTGGCCGCCGTGGGCGACGCGGTCAAGAGCATTGACAACGTGACGAGCGCGCTGTCCAAGCTGAGCGAGCTGCACGCCTACGTGCTGCGCGTGGACCCGGTCAACTTCAAGGTGGGCGCGGGGCCCCGGGGGCGCATTTTCGGGGCTGGGGTCCCATTTTCGGGGCTTGGGTCCCGGGGGCGGGAGGAGGTCTCTGTGGGCGGGTCCCGGGGCGGGGCGATGTCTCTGTGGGCGGGGTTTGGGGCGGGGCGAGGCCTCAGGGCGGGGCTGCTTCTGGGGCCGGGGTCCCGGGGGCGGGACGAGGTCCCAGAGGCGGAGCTTCGTCCGGGCAGACAGCACTGACCGCTCTCCCTCCCTCCCCAGTTCCTGTCCCACTGCCTGCTGGTCACGTTGGCCTCGCACTTCCCCGCCGACTTCACGGCCGACGCGCACGCCGCCTGGGACAAGTTCCTGTCCATCGTGTCCGGCGTCCTGACGGAGAAGTACCGCTGAGGCCGCCGCAGGACCCCTAGAACAGGCTTCGAGCCCTCCTCTTCCCCTGCACCCTATTAGTGTTTCATAGGGACCCCCAATAAATGGATGAGGATGGAAGGAGCCTGGTCGTGCGTTCTCAGTATTGGGGGAAAGAGGGAAGAGTGACGGGAGAGAATGAGGACTTGGCAGGAACGCAGCCCAACACGGTGTCACCCCCCAGCCTGGAGTGAGTCCAAGGGGCGCTTTGGAGCGGTCCTTGGCCTGCAGAGCCTAGAGTAGCGACCGGAAGGAGCAGGGCAGCCCAGCACCGTCCACGCCGCGTTCTCTGGTCAGACCTGCACTGGGACCTCTATCCCACCCCATGTCACCCAGCCTGTGGCTTCACTCGGCGCGATGGGTACGCGTCGGGACTCAGACTACTTCCCTCAGAGCTTGTCATCCCAGCTTACCGCTGCGAAGACCCCTGAAACCTCCTGGCCCCTCAGATTAAGGGGGCTTCCAGCCCCACGTTCTTTCTCCCTGTCCCTCCATTGGCTCTGTCTGGCGGAGCAGTAACTTTGCCTTCAGAGGAATAATTGCAGACCCCTCTAAAGTCTGCAGCAAAGGCACCCACACACGGTGTGATTTACTTTCTCCGCGGCGAGGAGGACCTGGGTTGGCGACCTGGGTCGCCAGGTTCTCGCCGCGCTCCTGAAGATAAGGGCGGGCGGGGCGCCAGGGGGGGTGCCCGCTATAAGGAGGCCGGGGCAGCGGGAGCGGCCCCTAAAGCACGCCACGCCAGCGCCATGCTCAGCGCCCAAGAGCGCGCCCACATAGCTCAGGTCTGGGACCTGATCGCCGGCCACGAGGCGCCCTTCGGGGCGGAGCTGCTGCGCAGGTGGGTTGGGGCGGGGTCTCCAGAATCGCTGGGAGGAGGAGACTAGGGTGCTGGGCCTGAGTCCCGGGTTGGTGACGAGTCTGAGCGGGTTTTCCCGGGGTCTGGGCAGCGCAGACGCTGGAGGGACCGTCCTCCCCACATCCCTGCTCCCGCAGGCTCTTCACTGTGTACCCTAGCACCAAGGTCTACTTCAGACACCTGGGTGACCAGCCAGATGAGGTGCAGCTGCTGAGCCACGGTCAACGCATGCTCCAGGCGGTGGGCGTGGCCGTGCAGTACATGGACAACTTGCGCGCAGTCCTGAGCCCGCTTGCGGACCTGCACGCACAAGTGCTGCGCGTGGACCCCACCAACTTCCCAGTGAGCCATCAGGGGCGCAGCAGGGCTCGCGGCGCAGCCGAGGCGGGCGGGGAGGCGCCGGCGAGGACAGGGCCCTTCTCACCGGCCTCTTCTCCCGCAGCTGGTGATCCAGTGTTTCCAGGTGGTGCTGGCCTCCCACCTGCAGGGCGAATACACGGTGGAGATGCAGGCGGCGTGGGATAAGTTCCTGACGGGCGTGGCCGTGGTGCTGACGGAGAACTACCGCTGAGTTCCGTGCGCGGGTCTAGGTCTGCGAAATTCAATAAACACGCCTCAGTAGGCTGGAACCTGCGCAGTGTGGTCTTTGGGGAGCAGACGGACTGACGTCGAAGTCGCGGGGCGGAGAAGCTCCGGGTCCTGAGGGGAGACTCCTGGAACCGTAGGGCGCAACCCCGAATCTTTGCTGACAGTGGAACCAGGGGCCCAGGAGCGGGGCCTCTGGCACGCAACACAGCCTGAATGAGGACATTTCCAGGGCTGACAGTCCTGGGTCTGGAACCACCTGGCACCCTGAGACAGTTGCCCTCCTGGGGCAGCGGCATGTGGTGGGCCCATCGAGTACCCCCTTTTGGCATCGCGGCTGCCAGACCGTTGGCTAAGCACGTCCTCATTCACTCTCATTCATTTCCATCACTAGCTTCCTCAGGAACAGCAAGTGTCAATCTTCCCCTCTTTAACACACTGTAGCAGCACCGGAGACCTGCAGCCAAGTTTCTGTCCTGAGGTCAATCAGACTTGGTGGCCCAGGGATCCCTGGACCCTCACCTCTGTTCCTCCCCCATTTCCTCCTCCAACTCCAGTGCTCAGTCTGTGGTTGCCTGGCCCTCGGCCGAATTAGTCTCTTCCTCTGAATCTCCTGGGGCAGGGACACATTCCTAGTCCACATAGACACACTGTGTGACACTATGCATGTCCCTAAGCAATCTGAGCCTTATGCACCCGACCAAAAAATCCCCAACTTCACTGGGTCTTTGAAGTGATTTTTGAAATAATAATTCTAAGGAAGGCTGGTTGCCTGGCAGGCCCGAGTCTACCCAACCCCCACCCCAGCTCCAGCACTCTGGGTCAGCCTCTGAGGCCCCTGGGGCATAGCGCCCCATCTCACACACAGACAGACAGACACACACACACTGTCAATCTCTCCTCGGCAGTACTGGAGCAGAGATCTTAGCGATCAGTCCAGAGCCTTTGCAAAGACAAGAGCCCAACCCTCCAAGCTCTCCAGACTCTGAATGAGGATGGTTCCCTGGATGACAGTCTCGGGTATGTGCAGGGCTGGACAGTCAGTGACCAAGTTCGAAGGGGGATGCTGGACACTAACCCCTCACCCAGACGGCAGAACCCCCCTCGGTCCATGCCCTTTAGTGCGAAAGCAGCTTGCTTCACTTCGGAGAAGATTGTGCTCCTCTCCCAGGCTGGCAAACGGAAAACTCGGTTCCAGGGGGTTTGGGTGGCTCAGAAAAGTGCGTGAGCTGTTCGACCCACAGGACCAGGGTAGAAGGTACCATAAATACCTGGATTGCAGCCAAAGAGGGACAGAAAAGGGGCCACCTTGGGACCCCGACACCCTACACCCTCTCCAGACCCACCTTTCCAGACCGGCACCTCCTGGCCCCGCGCCAGCCAATGAGCGCGGCGCGGGCGGGCGTGCCCCTGGCGCCGGGCGCATAAAGGCTCGCGCACTCGCAGCACCGCACTCTTCTGGTCCCGACCCAGACTCAGAGAGAACCCACCATGGTGCTGTCTGCCGCCGACAAGTCCAATGTCAAGGCCGCCTGGGGCAAGGTTGGCGGCAACGCTGGAGCTTTTGGCGCAGAGGCTCTGGAGAGGTGAGCACCGCACCTGCCCCGAGGGGACCGGGCCGCTCGCCGGGCGCGTCCTTGTCCCGGGCCGCTCGGCCTGAGCCCGGCTTTCCCGCCTCTTCACCCAGGATGTTCCTGAGCTTCCCCACCACCAAGACCTACTTCCCCCACTTCGACCTGAGCCACGGCTCCGCCCAGGTCAAGGGCCACGGCGAGAAGGTGGCCGCCGCGCTGACCAAAGCGGTGGGCCACCTGGACGACCTGCCCGGTACCCTGTCTGATCTGAGTGACCTGCACGCCCACAAGCTGCGTGTGGACCCGGTCAACTTCAAGGTGAGCTCGCGGGCCGGGCCGGGACAGACCTGGGCTAGCGGGGCAGAGAATGCGGCGGCGCCCCCACCCAGCTCCCACCCCACTGACGTCCCCTCTCTCGGCAGCTTCTGAGCCACTCCCTGCTGGTGACCCTGGCCTGCCACCTCCCCAATGATTTCACCCCCGCGGTCCACGCCTCCCTGGACAAGTTCTTGGCCAGCGTGAGCACCGTGCTGACCTCCAAATACCGTTAAGCTGGAGCCTCGGCGACCCCTACCCTGGCCTGGAGTGCCCTTGCGCTCTGCGCACTCTCACCTCCTGATCTTTGAATAAAGTCTGAGTGGGCTGCAGTGTCTGTCTGTAGCCTCGGGTCTCTGTGTCCGCGAACCGGCCGGGGTGGGCGTGGTTCTCAGTCTCCAGGAGTGGGAGGGTGGAGGAGGGCGGGGAGCTAAGGCTGAGGGTCCCAGAATCTGCTGAACCAAGTTCCCCTCCTGGGAAGATTTCCAAGGGTTCTCTCTGAGGTGGGGAGTGCTGAAATAGCCACCCTGTTTTGAAATTTTTCTGATCCCCCTTAAACATAGATGAAAACAAAAAACAAACCACACAAAGAGGCTCTTCCTGTTGCAAAAGTAGGGGCAGGACAACCTCCAGGAGATTCCACTTCCTCCCGATCAGAGACAAGGGGGGTTGGAACAGGGGTCACAGGAACTCTTTGGGGCGTTGCGGGGGAGGGGCAGTCAGTGAGAAGAGGGGCCTCGAGCTCGCTTCCGCCTTCAGCAGGCTCCTCCCTCCCTTGTCCCTGGAGTCAGCGAAACTCACCGTGCCCCCAGCCCTGGGTTCCCTGGCCTCTAAGCCCCCTCCCCACATCCGGGCTCCTGGGGCTCTTGGCAGTTCTGCCTTGGTCCTGTGAGCAATCTTCAGAAAGGCCCTTGGACTCCACACTGGAACCTCGAACACCCCACCCACCCTGTAGCCCTTAAGGATTCAATAAGCGCCTCCAGCCCAGCCCCGCACCCCCACCCCTCCACCCTCATCTTCAGGGCAACTCCGCGTTGGATAAAAGGTGAGGAGGGTGGCGGGGCCACTGATGATTAGGTTCTTTTGGGGCAAGGACCTCTGAACAGCTGCGGAGTTACTTCCCCTCTAACCTTCAGTTCAGTCGCTCAGTAGTGTCCGACTCTTTTCGACCCCATGAATCACAGCACGCCAGGCCTCCCTGTCCATCACCAACTCCCGGAGTTCACTCAGACTCACGTCCATTGAGTCCGTGATGCCATCCAGCCATCTCATCCTCGGTCGTCCCCTTCTCCTCCTGCCCCCAATCCCTCCCAGCATCAGACTCTTTTCCAGTGAGTCAACTCTTCACATGAGGTGGCCAAAGTACTGGAGTTTCAGCTTTAGCATCATTCCTTCCAAAGAAATCCCAGGGTTGATCTCCTTCAGAATGGACTGATTGGATCTCCTTGCAGTCCAAGGAACTCTCAAGAGTCTTCTCCAACACCACAGTTCAAAAGTATCAATTCTTCGGCGCTCAGCCTTCTTCACAGTCCAACTCTCACATCCATACATGACCACAGGAAAAACCATAGCCTTGACTAGACGGACCTTACTCTTCCACTATCCCGCAGCCCCATTCACTTTTATTTAAATGTAGAAAATAAATGAAAAGTTAAAATCCACCTACGTTTTCACAAGGGACTTCCCCAGCAGCTCAGTGGTTTAAAAAAAAAAAAATCTGCCTGCAAAGCAGGAGATGCAGGTTCCATCCGTGGGTTGAGAAGATCCCCTGGAGGGAAATGGCAACCCACTCCAGTATTCTTGCAGGAAAATCCCATGGACAGAGGGCCCTAGAGGGCTACAGTTCATGGGGTCGCAAAAGAGTTGGACATGACTGAATGACTAAACAACAACAATGTTTTCACACATGTGCACCTTTTTTATGTTATTCAAAAGAGTGAGAGAGTCCCTCCATCCTGTCTCCCCAACCTCCACAGAAACAGCTGAGGTTCAAAGTCTGGGACTGAGCCCACTGGCTCCTATTCTGTGCTGAGGGGATGCAGTTATGTCTATAACTGTACTTTTTTTCCCCAAAAAAATAGCATTCTACCTTACACATTTTCTCCTTCAACTTTTTCTTCTCACTGATCTGTGTCTCCTCTACCTATTTTCTGGCCAATTCATTCAGTTCTGTCTCACTTATTTCAATATTCCTGTTAATTTTCCGGTAAAATCCTTTGTCAATTGTTCTCATAAGTCATTTGTCTTTTCCTTATGTCTATGCTGGAGGTCTTCCCATATTATGAATGTAAGACTTCTGCTGAGAAACGTTCAAGTCTTGCCTTGAAACGGCCGGGCTGCAGGAACCAGCACCTGGGAGAAGAGACTTGAACCCGGACTTGAACTCCTTGCAAATTCTGTAACCTGCTCTCAGTATCTGTTCTTTCCAAGACTGCCACTCAGTTGCACCCAAAAACTCTCTGCGGAAAGAAAGGAACCTGGAAGCGCCAAGGCTGAAGAGGAACAGGAGGGTTGGACGGGGGTGGGGAGGAATTCGCTGATTACATGTGAACGGTGAGCCAAGTGTGTTACGTCCGGCTGCCTCTGGCACGGACTAGGCGCACTCAGTCTCCCGTTCCTTCACTGATACTGCCCAAGTTTAAAATGCCCAGACTGTGCCAAGCCTAGGTCCGGGGAGGGTAGCACGGGCTGACTTACTCCCTTCCGTTCTCAGGACAGCTGGCGGACTCCTACAGGATGCAGGAGCGGGCATCTAACCATTCCACAATCCCGCCCCTGCCACCTGGCGCGAGGCTACCACGTCCGGGGAAGGTGGACGCAGCGGGCGGGAAGCAGACGGTGGAAGCAAGAACCCCCGGTCAGAGTCCAGGTCTGGGCGGGTGAGGGAAGCACCCATCGCCCGGCGGGGCGCAGGTCGGACGCCGCGCGCCCCCTGCGGTCCTGGTCCGGCCGCGCATGCCGCGTGCCAGCCAATGAGCGCGGCGCGGGCGGGCGTGCCCCTGGCGCCGGGCGCATAAAGGCTCGCGCACTCGCAGCACCGCACTCTTCTGGTCCCGACCCAGACTCAGAGAGAACCCACCATGGTGCTGTCTGCCGCCGACAAGTCCAATGTCAAGGCCGCCTGGGGCAAGGTTGGCAGCAACGCTGGAACTTATGGCGCAGAGGCTCTGGAGAGGTGAGCACCGCACCTGCCCCGAGGGGACCGGGCCGCTCGCCGGGCGCGTCCTTGTCCCGGGCCGCTCGGCCTAAGCCCGGCTTTCCCGCCTCTTCACCCAGGATGTTCCTGAGCTTCCCCACCACCAAGACCTACTTCCCCCACTTCGACCTGAGCCACGGCTCCGCCCAGGTCAAGGGCCACGGCGAGAAGGTGGCCGCCGCGCTGACCAAAGCGGTGGGCCACCTGGACGACCTGCCCGGTACCCTGTCTGATCTGAGTGACCTGCACGCCCACAAGCTGCGTGTGGACCCGGTCAACTTCAAGGTGAGCTCGCGGGCCGGGCCGGGACAGACCTGGGCTAGCCGGGCAGAGAATGCGGCGGCGCCCCCACCCAGCTCCCACCCCACTGACGTCCCCTCTCTCGGCAGCTTCTGAGCCACTCCCTGCTGGTGACCCTGGCCTGCCACCTCCCCAGTGATTTCACCCCCGCGGTCCACGCCTCCCTGGACAAGTTCTTGGCCAGCGTGAGCACCGTGCTGACCTCCAAATACCGTTAAGCTGGAGCCTCGGCGACCCCTACCCTGGCCTGGAGCGCCCTTGCGCTCTGCGCACTCTCACCTCCTGATCTTTGAATAAAGTCTGAGTGGGCTGCAGTGTCTGTCTGTAGCCTTGGGTCTCTGTGTCCGCGAACCGGCCCGGGTTCTCATTGCCTCGGACCAAGGAGCTCTCAGGCAGAGAGAGAAGGGAAAACTGGACGGAGGGTGGGGGTGCAGCCTGCCCCCCTGCCACTACCTGGGATTCTCTGGGCAGCCCTCACCCTCAGCCTGGAGTGATTTCTGAGTATCTTGGCCCTTCCCTGAATTCATCCCAGAGCCTTGCATGTTCATCATGGAGTTTTTTGTGCAAATGATCAATTTGTTGGCAGACCTCCAGTCAGGACTCAGAGCTCTCCCAGGCCTGCTCCCGGAGGCCCTCTGGGAGGCCCTCTGGGCGCCTCCCTCCCCACCAAGTGCCTAGAGGAAGCTAGGGGTGCATAGTGCCCTTATAGAGCCAGGCAAGGTCCTGGAGGCACCTCTGTCACCTGGTACACCCCCCCCCAGGACACCCACTGGGCCATTGAGGGTCTGAAGGCCTGATTTGGGGGGCCCAGCTCAGGATCCGCACTGCCCTGAGGCCCACTGACTCCTCCTGGTGCTGCTGTGGAGAGGAGAGCCAGGGGCAGGGCGCCTACACTCAGAGGTGCTTTCTTCCTGTGGAGAATGCCCCTAGCGCCTGCGGCTTGAGGTGTCCAGTCCTGGCAGTGGTCCAGCCCCAAGCTTTCAGCTTGGGAAGCAGTGTCCTTTCTTCCCTGGGCCCAAGAGTCTCTGTCAGAAAATGGATGGCAAGTTTCCTGCCTCAATGTGCTCTGCTTTTAGCCTATGAGCTCAGTAAGAGGCAGTCTTCCTTATTTTATTATTAGGCAAAATGAGAGCCTGGACTAAAAGTGGAAGCAACCCAAATGTCCATTGAGAGATGAGAGGACAAACAAAATGTGGTCTAAACAGACAATGGAATGTTATCCAGCCATAACAAGCAATGAAGTGTAAATACGAAAGACCATGTATGGCATGGTTCTATTCACATGAAATGTCCAGAATAGGCAAATTCACAGAGGCCAAGAGCAGACTGGTGATGTCCAGGGGCTGGAGGGCAGGCGTTATGGACTGACTGCTGATGGGGACAGCGTTTCTCTTTGGGATGATGAAAAAGTTCTGAAATTAGATAGTGGTGATGGTCACACAGTGGATATGATTTAAGTCACTGGATTGTACACCTGAAAATGGCTAAGACAGTAAATTTTATGTTATGCAAATTTCAATGCATTTTTTTTTAAAGGATGTATAGTGATGCCTGGCACAGAATGAGTGCTACATGGGTATGAGCTATTATGTGGGGGATCTATCCTGTACTGTGCTAGGTCGCTTCAGTTGCGTCCAACTCTTTGCGATCCTATGGACCACAGCCCTCCAGGCTCCTCTGTCCATGGGATTCTCCTGACAAGAATACTGGAGTGGGTTGCCATGCCCGCCTTCAGGGGATCATCCTGACCCAGCGATCGAACCCTTGTGTTCCCAACACTCATGTCTCTTAAGTCTCCTGCATTGGCAGGTGTATTCTTTACCATTAGCGCCAACTAGATTTCTATTTGGGATAAGAAAGTTCTGGAATTAGTGGTGATGGTAACACATAGTGTGAATGTAGTTAAAGACACTGAATTGTACACCTCAAATGGCTAAGACAGTAAATTTTATGTGAATTTCAATGCATTTTTAAAAAAGGATGTATAGTGATGCCTGGCACAGAATGAGTGCTTTATAGGTATTGGCTATTATTTTTAGGATCTATCCTAGCCACTCTGAATGCTCATTGTCCTGAAAAGGGCATCTGCTATGAACCAGGAACAACCTTGGGAAGAAGAAACTGTTACTTTCCTTATATACCATAAATGAGAAAACAGACTGACGTTCAATGCCAAACTCCATGCTAAAAATCAGGGTCACCTAATATTGACACATACTAAATATTAGTTTCCAAAAATAGGGATTTCAGGGTCCAGGGCGATTGGGAAGGCCCCAGGTCAGAGCTGACGCTCCGTGGAGATTTCCTAGACCCCTCCCGGCCGGATTCTGCGACCAGAGGCCCGGCGCCCCCCGGAGGCCAAGAGGACAGCAGGCCGAGAGGCGCAGGCGCAGGCGCATCCCGGGCTTCACCGAGAGGCCGAGAGCGCGGCAGGCTGGTCTCCACGATGGTGCTGGCGCCGGCGGACCGCGCTGCAGTGCTCGCGTTGTGGCGGAAGCTCGGGACCAACGTCGGCATCTACACGACGGAGGCCCTGGAGAGGTGCGCACGGCCCCGGCGCATCAGGGCTCACCTGTCTTCAGCGCGCTCGGGGGATGCGTCCCCCGCCGTCCTGTTCCGGAGCCCTTCCTCCCCAGGCCCCGCCATCAGGACGCGCCTCACTCGCCGTTCCTCCCGCAGGACCTTCGTGGCCTTCCCTTCCTCCAAGACCTACTTCCTTCACCTAAACTTGAGCCCCGGCTCCGCCCAGGTCAGAGCCCACGGCCAGAAGGTGGCCAACGCGCTGATCCTGGCCGTGAACCACCTGGACGACCTGCCGCGCACCCTGTCGTACCTTCGCGAGCTGCACACGCACAAGCTGCGCGTGGACCCGGTCTTTTTCAAGGTGAGCTCGCGGGTGGGGCCGACGCCCGTCGCCAGGGGAGGGGGCTCCCCCCAGGCAAGGGGTGGTGCACCGCGTGGGAACCACTCTGTATGTCTGCAGCTGCTGTGCCACTGCCTGCTGGTGACCCTCGCCCGGCACTACCCCGGAGACTTCAGCCCCAACATGCACGCTTCACTGGTCAGGTTTCTGAACCACGTGATCTCGGCGCTGGCCCCCAGCAGTGGCTAAATTGGGAGGGTGGTCGCTGGGGGCTCCAGTGTTTGAGTAAAGTCGGCAGAGTCCCAGCTGTGCCCGTGTTCTTTTCTAGGGGCCTGACGAGGGTGGGGTGGCGGTGAGTGGGGGTGGGACGCCCCTCCCAAGGGGAGGCGGTAAGTCTGGACAAGGGGTCTCCACTCCCACGTGGTAAGCCGCGACTCACCATGCCTTTGAGCGTGGCCGCTTGGAGGTGTAGGCCGGGGCTCTGGCCGCTCGGGACCGGGCGTCACGGGCCCCAGGGGCCCCGCCTGGATCGTCTTCCCCGCTGCCGCCTTCAGACACCTCATATGCACCTAGTTAGTACCGCCCGGCACAGCTTGCGAGGAAATTAGGGACGGGCGTCCCTGCAGGGGTGGAGCGGGACTGCGCCTCCTGAACGCCCAGGGCACTTTAAGCAACCGGGAAGCTTGGGGTCAAAGGTGCCTTTGCCAGACTCTGGACCTGGTCGGAGGAGGTGGCGCCTGCAGCGCACCCTGCCCCGATTCCACACAGCAGACAGAACTCAGAGCGTCTTCCTTTAAAAATTTTTTCTCATGGAATCAATCACGGTCATGGCAGAAACTTCAGGAAAGGACTCCCAATTGCTGCACCTCAACTGCCCATGCCTTCCTGTGGGTTCCGGCCATACATTGCTTAACAGCATGAATTTTTCCTTCTTCACAATTTCACATACAGGATTTGTTCTTATGTATATCTCAGCAACCTCAGCACGTTTTTTTTCTTTCCCTATTAACTCTATAATTTATTTTTTCACTTAAAGGAAGCACTTGAGGTCTTTGGTGCATTAATTCCTCTTGGGCACTGAGGCCACTATTCAAATAAGAGTCACTGTGAACACGAGTGCTGCGGTACTAGGACAGTCCATCGGGTTCCAGAGAGGACCACTAAGTGACCAGGGACAGTGGTCACACCAGAGGGGTGACTCACACCCCAGTGGGGAGGGGCGGTGGCACATTTGGAGAGATTTCTCATAAGAATATATTCAGTTTCACATTGACATGATCAGAGGAAACTTAAAACACAGAGAGATGGCAGCAGCTCCCCCTAGGCAGGGCCAGAGAGGCAGAGAAGACAGGTACTTGATCTAATCCCAGGAAAGGTATGATTTTTCACTTATGTTTTCTACTTTCACAATTTGCAAAAAACCTTGCCCTCAGTATTTGTAGCTAAAAATCTATGCACTAACATTGTCATGCCCTTGGGGGATTTCTTCAGAAGTGTAATTTCTGGCTTTTTGAGAATATTGCCAAAATTGCTTTCCTGAGTTTCGCCAGATGAGAGCCTGCACCCTCAGCAGCCTCACTTCCTCGCAGCTAGAGGAGCGCCACCCACTTTCCAGGGTAGCGTTCTTCCTCAGGTTGACCCAGATTTGGCCTATTTCCCCTCCGGTATTTCCTGGGGGGACTCTTTCCTCCAAATAATCCCAGCCCCTCTTCAGGTCTCTGGGCCCAACCATGCTCCATGGCTCTGCCTGTTCTGAGCTGCCGTTTCTGATCTACACCCTCATTTATGACAATTAGGAATGATGAATAAGACCCTTTTCACCCTCTAACAGCAAGTGGATTCGGAATCTTCAGACCAGATAACCAAGTGAAGGTGAGAACTCAGATGTCACAGCACCTAAACCACCTGGGTTCTGAGCTATTTGCCACAACGAGCAATCGAGCTGAAATTCTTTTTCCTTATGGGCTCACAGTTTAAAGGGCCAGTAAAAGGTGATATACCCAAAAGGTGACTTTCCCATAAACCTGGGGCCCTAAAGATATCCCACTGGGTCATCCTTTCTCCAAATACAGGGACTGGCAAAAAAAAAAAAACAGAAACCAAAAAAAATAAAACCTTTTCAGCAGTAAAGAAAAAATGCTTCCCTAATAAATTGAAATCACATGCTGATACACAAACAAATCCCCCCTGCCCACCCCCCACCCGCTGAGAAAAAAGTACTTCACAGGCCACAAGGTGCCAGGGCTGACAAACTCACCAGGCACACAGGTCAAGGCGCCTGCACGAAAGCCAGCAGGCACTGCAGATGCCACATTCAGTGCAACTGGGTTTGAAAGATCTGCAGGGAACCACAGAATATAAAGGCATATAGGAGGACTTATCTGGTGGGCCAGTGGTTAATCTGCCTGCAACTAAACTTGAGTGCCACAACTGAGCCCATGTGCAGCAAAGAAACTTTAAAAAGATAGAAATAGTCCTTCTGACAGTGTGGAGCAGTGTGGTGCTTATGAGCTTCCAGCATGGCGCTCCGGGGCCAGGGCCAGAGGGTGCAGAAGGTGCTGGTGCAGCGCATCAATCTCATCTTCAGATGCTTCCAAAACAGATCGCAGACTCAGGTGTGTGGCTTTATGAACAAGTGAACATGCAGATACAGGGCTGTACCGTTGGTTTTGATGAGTATATGAACCTCGTATTAGATGATGCAGAAGAGATTCATTCTAAAACAAAGTCAAGAAAACAACTGGGCCGGATCATGCTAAAAGGAGAAAATATTACTCTGCTCCAAAGTGTCTCCAACTAGAAGTGACGAAGTGAGAAATTGTTTGGCAATACCGTTGGTTTTTAGGTGTCCTTTGTCAGAGATGTAGTTCTAAAACGTATTCACATTGTTCTGCTCACCCTTATGTTATTACCAGATGACAATAAATGCTATGGGACTCTTAAACAATGCAGGAATTCCCTGGCGGCCCAGTGGCTCGGACTCCACACTTCCGCGGCCCAGGGCACAGGCTCAGCTCCTGGTCAGGGAGCTAGTCTCACTTGCTCTGTGGTGCATGGGTTGGTCAGTCAAGTTCATTCTGGTTTAACTTTCTGGCCAACCCAATATTGACTATGTGACTTAAATGACTCAAAGGATAAAGATCAGACGAGGCTTAAAGATGAAACGTGCAAATACAGTAATAAGAATTATCAATGGATCTAGAGACTAAAGTGGACCCTGCAACGCTCCCTGCTGGTGTTCTCATGTGGTCACCTCCCCTTGTGTGGCTGTTTTGTTGCTGTTTTTAAATTTTATTGGCATATAGTCAATTTACAATGTTGCATTAGTTTCTGCTATATAACAAAGTGAGTCAGTTATACAGACATATAATAGTTTGCATTTGTTAACCCCAAATTCCCCATCCATCCCTCACCGAAAGCTTTTTTTAATGTGGTAAAATACAGGGCTTCCCTGTTGTTCACTGGTAATCTGCCTGCAATGTAGCCGACCCAGGTCGATCTCTGGGTTGGGAAGATCCCCTGGAGAAGGGCATGGCAAACCATTCCAGTATTCTTTCAGAGAACTCCATGGACAGATGCCTGATGGGTTACAGCCCATGGGGTCACAAAGCTGGTCAGACATGAAGGAGTGATTAACACTAACTCATGCAAAATATAGGTAACAAACCAGTTCAACCACTGTAAAGAGTATGACTCAGTGGCATTCACTTCTTTCACAGCAGTGTGCCATTCACCACCTCTACCCAGCTCCAGAACTTCCTCACAGCCCCAAAGGAAGCCCCGTGTCCACTACCAGGCATCCCCCTCCACACCTCTCTCCGCCCAGCCCCATGGCTTTACTGATCTTGGCCTTTCCATGTAAATGTACACAGCTTGTGGTCTCTCGTGTCCAGCGTGTTGCTCAGCACAACATTCTCAAGGCTTATTGGTGCTGGACCTGCATCTCATCCTGATGCCCTGATGCTCAGAAGCTGTGGGACAATTAACGCGTGCTGTCTGTGGGGATTTTCAAGGAGAGCAGAGCTCTCTGGAAGGACTGTGGGGCAGATGAGGGCTCCGAGGAGCTGGCGATGTACCTCCGGGCCTGGGTCTGCAGTGTTTTGTGCTCTCTTCTGCTCAGAGGTGGGCCCTGGCCTGGGGCTGAAAGGCCTGGATTCCAAGGTGGCTGGACTTGGGCAGGTGTTCCAAAGGGGACAGGAGCAGCCCCAGAAGGCCCAGGACAACGTAATACTGCCCTGTAACATATCATGCTGTTGTTGTTCAGTTGCCCAGTCGCTTCCAACTCTTTGTGACCCCATGGACTGCAGCACGCCAGGCCTTCTTGTCCCTAACCATTTCCGAAAATTTGCCCAAGTTCATGACCATTCTATCAGTGATACCATCCATTCATCCCATCCTCTGATGTATCACACTAAACACCATTCTGTACTGCATACTTGAAGTTGCTGAGTAGTGCTTAAAACTTATAGGAAAAACTTAATTTTGCAAAATATATATATATCAAGTCATTAGCATGTATACGTAAAACTAAAATAACATGTCAATTTAATCTCAATAAAAATTTAAAAAAGAAGGTGGCCAGGATCCAGGTGAGGGAAGTCCCCTTGGCCAGCAGTTGGTAGCTTCTCTCTTGAACCATGAGGACAGTACCACCTCCTCGGGAGGGCAGCCCTGAGCCCATAGCCACCAGCAATGAAGTCAGGCAGGCAGGCTGGGGGTGGCACGGGGGAGGGCAGGGAAGGGGGAGAGCAGATGCAAGAGGGTGGCACTCCCCAGCACTGTGGGGGCTCAGGACATGCAGGGACCCCCCAGGCTTCCCTCACGGGCTCCCAGGTGCCCCCGGGTGGGAGCGGAGGGCCGCCTCAGGCCAGGGTTCACTGGCACCTGGGGGCAGACCTCATGTTGACACCTATCACATGCGACCCTGTGCTGGGGATGTGGGTGAAGGTCACCTGAGGGCCTGGCTTAGGGCTCGTGCAGTGGACACAGAGCAAGCAACCCACCGCGATTGGGCCCAGGATGGCTCGGCCCTCTTCCCCTCGGTCCAAACAAGTGTCACCATCGCGTGTGCCAATGACGAGAGCTGGGAGACCTGCTCTAAGCTGTCCCAAAGATGCCACTGAGGGCTTTCGGTCCAGCTCTCAGGGTGCTTCGGACCAGCAGTGGCAGCAGCCTGGGTAAACAGCTACATTCTCAGTACCGGTACAGGCTAGAGTCAGGGGGGTGGATGAACCCTGTCGACACCACACTCAGAAGTAACTGACATTGATCACAAGTCGCGTTCTGCGATTCCAGAGACAGACAGCAGACCAGTGGCTGTCAAAGGCTGGGGCCGAGGGGCATGCCTACTGGTGGGTGCGGGGCTGGGGGTGACAAGAGTGCCCCGATGCCACAGTGATAAACACGACACTGCGAGCACACTGAAAACCACTAAACCGCACACTTTGAAGCAGCTGAAATGTTGAATTTTATGAGAGATAAGTTTATCTCCATCAAAATACAAACCTGCAAAAAAAGAAATCTACGTTCTTGGATCCCCATCCCAGATCCACAGGAAGCCTAGAGGGGCTCACACCACCTGCTACGACAAGGCCTCCAGGTGACAAGGATGAAGTCCCAGCACCGCTCAGCTTGGCCCTCAGAGCAGGACCACCCTGTTCAAGGCAGGGGACCCTTCCGAGGCACAGCCTCTTCTCCACACAAACAAACCACGGCTGGACACCGGCCCCAGCCCTGGAATCAATCCCTCCTGGCTCCCAGGCCAGCCGAGCGCACGCACCTACTGCACAGCCGTCACCCTGGGAAGACGGCCCTGTGTCTGCGGGCCGCAGCGAGGGTCTGGACCCCCGTGAAGGCCATGGAGTTCCACAGAGCTGCAGGGCCAACACCGCCCCTCCAGCCCTCAGGTCCCCAGACTGCAGACCTGGGCCTTGCTAGAGACCCCCAGAGAGGGGGGCAGAAACCAAAGCATCCCTGGACAGACTGGGGCCTCTGTGCCACAACCCCCACCCCCGCTCCGGAGCAGAAAAGTGCGGCTGGGGGAATCCCTGAGAACTCGAGGACTAGAGGGGCCAAGGGCAGCACACAGCCCTGCAAATGACCAAAGGACCCTGGAGATCTGCACCTATGGGCTCGGCCAACCCAACTCTCACCCAGGACTGCCATCATGGCCCGCTCCCGGCATCCCCACCCATTCCTGCTAAGCCAGCGCTTCCCCACAGCAGCGCTCTAACTAAGAGGCGAGGGCGCGGGTGAGCAGTGCCACCCCTGGAGCCGCGCTCACCCAGGCTGGGCTGTGGCCTCCAGAGCAGCCCGCTGCACGCCTGCCCAGTGGAGTGGAGCCAGCTGAGGAGCCGAAGCCCAGGGGGTGCAGGGAACCAGGCAGCCCCTGCAGTCAGGCCAGGGCACACCAGGGGCAGGCAGGTGCCTCTGGACTGATGAACAAGCACCCAGCTGCGGGGGAGCAGAAGCTTCCCCCCAGGTATCCTGTCCCCAGCCCACCTGCTTCCTCGCTGGGACCTCCAGGCTCCTCTAAGGTCAGGGACGCCATCTGCCCTCTGCCTCTTCAAAACCAGCCTCCAGGGATGGTAGCAGATAGACTGCCGCGCAACTGTGCGTCAGAAATGAAAGCAAGTGTGCCGTCACCACGCAAATAGAACAGACCCCCAAACACCATCTCAGAAGGTTAAGAACGGAGACATGAGGAGCTGGGCAGCCTTGGCCCTGGCTGCCCACTCAGTCCAGACCCCGCCGTCATGAGCCGGGTCGCAGGGTGCAGTCAGGAAGCACAGCCTGCTTCTCTGCCTGCCCTGCCACAACCACCTCTGCCCTCCCACGGCTTTCCGCCAACTCCTATCTACTTCCCACAAAGACGGCATGTCCCCTCTCCCCAGCAGGTACCCACCCGGGCTCTCAGTGGTCACTCTGGCCCAGCCTGGCTGCAGGCCAGGGCAATACCCCTGGGCAGAGGGACATGCTGATGCCGCACCTCTTTTCCGTGGACACAGCTGGCTGGGGAAGACCCTGCCATAGGGCAGCAGAGCAGCCCACTACCCACATCCCTCCAGAGAGAAACAAACCACAGTGAGGAGCCTGGAAGAGGACCACCGACCACGCCCTGAGGCTGGCAGCCACACAACTCAGACCCAGTGTCCATGTGCTCTGCACAGGGTGTGGGTGTGTGTTTCACAACATGGCCATCAGAAGCTGCCTCCAAAAATAAAACCACACATTCCCCTGATGAACTTTCCTGATGGCTCAGACGGTAAAGAATCTGCCTGCCAATGCATGAGACCTAAGAGACACAGGTTCGATCCCTGGGTCGGGAAGATCCCCTGGAGAAGGGAATGGCAATCCATTCCAGTAGGTTGCCTGGAGAATCCCAAGGACAGAGGAGCCTGGCCGCTACAGTCCATAGGGTTACAAAGAATCAGACACGACTGAACACGGACACAGTCATCCTCCCTCTGAAAAGTGAAAAAATGAAAGAGCTCCCAGTTGTATCGTCAGAATAGCTCACTTTAGTCTCAAGATACAAGCAGAAGGGCTGAGGGAGACTGGGTAATACCACCAGCCCTGCCAAGGGTGAGCAGAACCACGACTGACCCCAAAGTCAACGTGCCCTCCTCTGAGGACCTCGTGGCCGTCAGGTCGACCTTTCCATGGGTCTTTGCTCGGAGTAACTCCGAGACAGGGAACTGCAGCTTATCTGAGCTCCAGTGCTGGGCGGAGGCTGCTGACCACAAAGCAGACAGGCAGTCCTCCAAAGAAATGGGGGAAGAGAACAGCCTGGACCTCAGAAGGACACATGGGGCAGGGAGAGCATAAGGCAGAGGGGAGCCTGAGGATGAGTCACATTTCTGGGCTGCGTGCAAGTGACCCAGGCGTGCCCCCCACCCTGTGGAAGGCATGGCAAGTCCAGCGCAGCCAGGACAGCAGAGAACGCACCGTGGCCGCCGGGAGGCAGTCTGTCAGGTTGTTTATTCCCACTCGACATAACCCAGAACACAGGAGCAACTCTGTACACCTCTAGAAACTTACAGCTAGCTCCAAAACAATAGAAATGTTAAACTACAAAAGATGAGCTGTATTCCGCAAATAGAAAGGGTAACGTGAGGCCGTGTCAAACGTGGATCGGACTATTTACAGCGCCTGGGCGTGGGCTCAGATCTCGCCGGCCTCCTTCTCCTCTGACCTCCGCGATGCAGCCTTCCCGTTGGCACTCTCAAGCCTCCAGTCGGTGGCCCCCCGCTCACTCCGCCCGCGCTCCCAGGACTCCTCCCTTGAAGTCCGCTCTCGGGAGAACCTGGGGAAAGGGAACCAGAGGCTCATCGAGGGCTGGCCCTCCCTCCTGGGTGCTCCCCAGGCGCGGACACCGTGGACCCTCCACGCGAGGGAAGGGAAGACCCGCACAGCTGGGAGGGCCAAGCAGGAACCACACAGGGAGGGCCGGGCAGCTAACACAGAGTGGCATTTTCAGAGGGTTCTAGTAACAGGGACAGCTTTCACTAAAATGTAAACAGTGCAAAGGAAAATACAGCATGAGTTGATCCATTATGTAAAAACACAATGGAGGAAAAGTATTACCAAAGCGAAAGGTGGTCATCTCAGAATATGGTCATCAGTAGTGTGTTTTTTTAATCACAAGATGGGTGAGCAGCCTATCAGGGCTGTGTGCGCCACAGTGGCAGTGCATGTGTAGCCCAAGCACAGCCTCGCCTACACGGGACACCTCTGCAGCTCTCAACTGTCCAGCCCTGAAGCCCCCTGCCGCCCCCAGCAGGTGGACTCCCAGAGCCCTGGGCCCCGTCAGGACCCTCAAGGCCTCAACGCTCAGTCCCTGGGTGACAGCCCCCAGGGCCTGGTGCACAGAGCAGGGCTCCACTCCTGCTGCAGATACTGAAGGAGCAGAGTAGTTACTTGTATTTCGAGCTCCGGTCCCTGGATGCCCGGCGATGGCCGCGGCTGTGGCTCCGGGAGCGACTTCGGTGGCGCCGGTGTCTGTCCCGGGACCGGGAGCGGGACGACTTCCGCCGCTCTCTAGAAGTAGACCTCGACCGCCTGCGACGTCGGTCCCGGGAGCGCGACCTGCAACAGAGGCTGTGCTTACACCTTACTGCTGTATCTGCTCTCTCCTCCCAGACTTGTAACCCGGGTTCACAATCGTCCCCTCAACGCCACCCCGGTCACAAATAACTGGCCAGACTCACCCCACCAATGCTTCCGGAAACATGCCAGGAACTTTCTGATCATCCTTCTCACTGACAGTGAACACCCACCCCACACTGCACTGCGCCCCAACCAGGGCTCTCCTTCTAACCCATGCCCTGTGCCCTGTGACCAGCCCTGACCCCAGACAACAAATGCCAAGTTATAAAGGCTAAGTATCAAGAAAAAAGCACGTGGAAAAGGACATCTTACTGAGAATGTATCAATGGAAAACCTACCTCCTGCGATCTCTTGTTCTTGATCCAGACCTAAAATGGAAAAAAAGATGAGCAATTTCCCAAAAACAGCCCAATTCCTTATAGCTGAGGGGAGGTGCCCCACGTCCACATGGTGACGAGGGTCAACTTCCCACAGGACCTGCTTTGAGGCCCGCCCCGGACCCCCCACCTGTTGGAGGGAGAAGGAAGAGACCAGCACCCAGGGGTCCACGCTGCACTGAGCTGAACCAGTGGTTCTGCAAACTTCACAGCGGACACCAACCCAGCTACACAGATAGTCACGGTGCAGGGCTGGGCAGGACACCCAAGCTCCAAACACAGGCTCACTTTCCTGGGAGTGCTGCAGGAGCTCCCGGAAAACAGTACACAACCAGCAATGGAAGAAATGCACTTGAGGGACCTTCCTTGGTGGTCCAGTGGTTGAGAATCCACCCTGCAATGCAGGGGACATGAGTTCAATCCCTGGTCAGGGAACTAAGATCTCACATGCCACGGGGAAACTAAGACCGCGTGCCACAACTACTGAGTCTACGCGCTCTGGAGCCCGTGTGCCTGACGCAAAGATTCCACATGATAAGAGGAAGACCCTCAGTTCAGTTCAGTCGCTCTGTCATGTCCAACTCCTTGCGACCCCATGAACTGCAGCACGCCAGGTCTCCCTGTCCATCACCAACTCCCGGAGTCCACCCAAACCCATGTCCATCGAGTCGGTGATGCCATCCAACCATCTCATCATCTGTCATCCCCTTCTCCTGCCCCCAATCCCTCCCAGCCATCAGAGTCTTTTCCGATGAGCAACTCTTCGCATAATGTGGCCAAAGTATTGGAGTTTCAGCTTCAACATCAGTCCTTCCAATGAACACTCAGGACTGATCTCCTTTAGGATGGACTGGTTGGATCTCCTTGCAGTCCAAGGGACTCTCAAGAGTCTTCTCCAACACCACAGTACAAAGGCATCAATTCTTCGGCGCTCAGCTTTCTTTATAGTCCAACTTTCACATCCATACGTTGACCACTGGAAAAACCATAGCCTTGACTAGACAGACCTTTGTTAGCAAATTAATTAATGTCTCTACTTTTTAATATGCTGTCTAGGTTGGTCATAACTTTCCTTCCAAGGAGTAAGCATCTTTTAATTTCACGGCTGCAATCACCATCTGCAGTGATTTTGGAGCCCAGAAAAATTAGGTCAGCCACTGTTTCCCCATCTATTTGCCATGAAGTGATGGGACTGGATGCCATGATCTTCGTTTTCTGAATGTTGACCTTTAAGCCAACTTTTTCACTCTCCTCTTTCACTTTCATCAAGAGGCTCTTTAGTTCTTCACTTTCTGCCATAAGGGTGGTGTCATCTGCATATCTGAGGTTATTGATATTTCTCCCGGCAATCTTGATTCCAGCTTGTGCTTCCTCCAGCCCAGCATTTCTCATGATGTACTCTGCATGTAAGTTAAATAAGCAGGGTGACAATATACAGCCATGACGCAGTCTTTTTCCTATTTGGAACCAGTCTGTTGTTCGCTACGTGCCTCAATTAAGATCCGATGCAGCCAAATAAATATTAAAAAAAAAAAAACACTTGACAACAAGAATGCACTTTTTATATCCTGTTCTAAGCAGCAATTTTCAACCTGTGAAGGAGGAAGTGACAAAAGATGCTGCTCACACACCATGTGGCTAGAGGGCGATTTGATAAAAACTCCAGGAAAATAATTTCCTTAACACCTACCAGTATTTATATATTAAATTCCTCTCTCCCAGGAATTCTAAGGAACTTTATATATACTCACATACATACAAAGATGATCGCGCTAGCACTCATTCAAAAACAGTTTTATAATAAGTCACCAAAAATTAAAATTAAAAAGCAAAGTTAACAAAAGCAAAAGTCAACAAGTGGGACTACATCAGACTAAAAAGCTTCTGCACAATGAAGGTAACCATCAGCGAAATGAAACAGCAACTGAATGGGAGAAAATATCTACAAATCAAGTAACTGACAAGAGGCATTCATCCAAAATATGAAAAGAACTCACACAACTCTAAACGGAAGGAAAAAAAAAGAAGATTAAAAAAATGGGCAGAGGACCTGAACAAATATTTTGCTAAAGAAGACATACAAAGACCAACAGGGACATGAAAAATTGCTCCACAACTTTATCCATCAGGGAAATACAAATCAAACCACAATGGGCTGTCACCTCACATCTGGCAGAGTGCTCTCACCAAATGACAAGAAACACAGGTGCTGGTGAGGATGTGGAGAAAAGAAAGCACTGCTGCTGGGAATGTAAACTGGTGCAGCCATTATGAAAAACAGGATAGAGGGGTCTCAAAAATTAATGGAACTGTAATATGATCCAGCAATTCCAATTCTGGATATTCACTTGATGGAAATTAAATCACTATTTTGAAGATACTTACAACTCCGTGGTCACTGCAGCACTATTTATAATAGTTCAGACACAGGAAAATCTAAGCGTCCACTGACAGATGGACTGATACAGACGGTGCAGCTGTATATACACCGTGGGATGTCATTCATTCTCCCATTTGCAGCAGCACAGATGGACCCTGAGAGCACTACGCTAAGTAAAACAAGCCAGATGGGGAAAGATAAATGCTGTATGAGTCCTGTTACATGCAGAATAGAAAAGAACCAAACTCACAGAGAGAACAGACTGGTGGTTGTTAGAGGTAGGAAAACGAGGGTGGGCAAAGGCGGGAGGACAGGTGACGCCAACGGCACAGATGGCGCTGCGCAGCCAAGAATACGCCAGCTGCAGGGACAAAGCACCCGTGCACAACGCCACCTGCGAAGGCGGCCACCCATGTGAAAAGACCCTCATGTCTGTGCTTGATATTTTTATACTGTTCCAGTCTCTTTATAATCAACATGCGACATAATAACAAAAAAGTTAGCAAGTTATTCACACAGGAATCCCTCCAGGTGTCTGTGTGCCCAATATAGAGCCTGGCTACTCTGGGCTCCAGACACTGCCCCGAACTCTGACCAGACCCACCACCACTACCTGGCTGCTCTCAGGCATCCCAGCCCTAACACAGCCAGAACCACCTCCTCTCCCAAAACTCCGCTCCCAGGCTCCCTTCCTCTGTCACCATCAGCGGCCACTCCAGGCCACCTCCACTCCTGCTCTGCACAGCTCACATCATCTGCTAGCAGATGCCATCAGCTCTGCCCCCAGAGCACACAGCTCGCCCCTGCGCCCTCTTGGGCCTGGACCCTCCTAGCCACTCATGTTCTCCTCGCTCCCACCCGACCACCCTCAGCCCTTGGCCCACGTGAGCCCGTCCCTGGTGGATCCCGCCATAGGGCCTGCTCCGGGCAGGAATCTTTTTGCTTCTTTTCATGGCCATCAGGTACCTAGCAGACCTCAAGTGTCACAGGCAACAGCAAGGCTGCCAAGTACATGGGGTGTCCTCGGGATAGGTGGGGTGTCCTCGGGATAGGTGGGGTGTCCTCGGGATGGGGGCTGTCCTTGGGCTCACCTTCTGCTCAGCCGCTCCTCCCGCTCTCTCTCCTCTCGCCTCCTCAGCCGATCCTGATTTCTCTTCTCCTGTTTCTCAGCCACGGTTTTCTAAATAAAACGGAAAACTGGGAAGATGAGAGAGGCACAGACACACTAGGGTGTGAACAGTGTTGAATAAAGAACGTTTACATGACCTCAGTACTGGCGATTTAAGAACCTTAGGGAAATTCAGGGAACAGGAACACAATTCTTTTTGTTAACAAAACCTCTTAAACAGCAGAAAATAGATGGAATAAAAACTGTTTTATAAATTCAGCGACAAACTACTAATTCTAACAGGTGCTGTACTTCTAAGTTACAGAGAGTTTATCATATGACTTCAAATCAGTCAAGAAAGTTAAGGTGTTTACCCAAAGAAGACCCCACAAACTTTATGTGAAGGAGAACATGTGTATTTGATCAAGCACACCTTGCTAAGGGAAGCCAAGGTACCCAGCCTCGTTGCCGCCTGTCCTGGGGGATGGGTTGTGGTGGACATGGAGGGACAGAGGGGGACAGGAGATGGCCTGGAGACCCTGCCACTGGAGCACCCCAAAACCCACTCGGAGCCTTTCACACCATTTCATGCTGCTGAGAAGAAGGCCTCCTCACCTCCCCCTGGGGAGAGGGAGGTATCCAGAGCCAGAAGACAAGGCCCAAGAGGGCGTGCAGCATGACCTAAAATATCAGTGCTGACAAAAGCCAGGCCCCCAGGAAGAAAGGGCACGGCTGGGGGTGCGAGTGTGTCTGTGTGTGACCTCGAAGCATCTGGGCCCAAGCTCTCCTGTGCGGCTCCTCTAGCTCTGCCCTCTGACGTCATACATAAAACACTGGGAGCAGCACCTCGGCCTCCACACACCCTGCCCAAGAACCAGCCTGGGGGTAGCATCAGCTCCTCCCCAAACCCTCCCTACTCCCTGAAGCATTAGGTCCCCCCACAGGCAAGTCCTCACTCTTCCCCGCCTCCCTCCGCCGTGTCCATCCAGGTGCAGGACCTGCAGGCGTGCACACGGCCGGGACCACTGAGTGAAGCCCTCTCCGAACTGGGCACAGAGCTCCCACTCTCCTCATGGTTAAGAGGGGCACTTCCAAGCAACCTTTTCTGCTGATAGTGTAATAGCTATTTATTGAAATCTGCAACTTGGCTGTATTGTTCTATCAACTGAATACTGCTCATAACCACAATAACAAAATACAATTTTTAGATCAGTGAATACTTAAGTTCTAAAGATTTCAGGGAAAGAAGTTTTAATGTATGCTGATGTAAAAAAAAAAAAAAGGCTTTCAGGTATAAGAAACATTAGGGCAAGATTCTGGCATGTTATGGAATGGAATGACAGTTTAAAGGAAAATAGGAATATAAGGAGATTTTTTTATGAAGATGGCAGCTGCCACCAAATTGTTAGTTATACTATATTAGCTTTCATGCATTGGAGAAGGAAATGGCAACCCACTCCAGTGTTCTTGCCTGGAGAATCCCAGGGACAAGTGGAGCCTGGTGGGCTGCCGTCTACGGGGTCGCACAGAGTTGGACATGACTGAAGTGACTTACTGGCAGCAGCTACATAGAATATATGTTTATATTTTATACCATAAACTTATAAAAAAATTTCCAACCTGAAACCGTGTGACAGAAAGTATCACTTTTCAGAATTCCACCGGAAACACAGGAGATGTTCAAGACCAGCGGCGAGCCTGCAACCAGCTCCCTCTCCAGTCTGAGCGCACACCACCTCCCGGGACCCTCCCTGGGCATAAGGGCGCCACCCACTGCCCCTTCCTGGGGCCACAGGTGGCCTGAGGCCTTGACTGTCAAGGTGGCCTATAGTTAGGGGCCACATGTCTGTCCTTCCAGATTTTGGGCTTCTGGAGGAAAGGCCTGCATATTTCCCAGCATCCTAGTACACAGCCAGGGAGGTTTCATCCATCTGAAAACAATTCAACTTATCCCAAAGTTGCTTAATTTTCCTTCTCAGCACTCCATATCCAGGATGTCGAATGCTATAGTCTAACCCAGGAAAACAAGGAGCCCCGAGGAAGGGACAGGGGCATCCAGCCGTGGGGCAGGGCCACCAGAAAAAGCTGCATCACCTTCTTATGTTTCTAGCCTGACCACACTCCAAAGGTCTGCCTTCGCCCAAAGAGAAAAACCACAAGCTCCTGGCTCTCTCTCACCTCCAAAGAGAAGTGTTTCCAGAGGGGTGCACGGGTTCCCTGTACCTGGGATGAATTCTGCCATTGTTCTCTGTAAACAAGGGGTAGTAGCCTAAACAAACATCCCAGGCCCTGTTGGATTCTGCGATCTCAGGAAACACAATGATGACACCTGAGTAGCTCACTGTAAAGCTAAGGTATAAAACTAAGGCCTGATACCTCCACCAACAAAAAAACACCACAAGGCTTGCTACAAGCAGAGAGACATGAAGATGATCACGACTTCGCAGGCTTCTTCAGAAACACAGCACTTTAACATACCCTTAACTGATCGAGCTTCTCACGGATCTGAATGAATCCCAAGTGTAACTTGCCCCCGAAGTGGTCTGCAAGACGACGGTCATTGTCATGGAGGCCAAGGTAGGCCGAACAGACCTCACAGACACGAAGCTTCTGTTGCTGAAAACTGGACGCAGGCATGGAATTTCTGTATTCTTCCTGGAGAGCAGGAAAAGAGTGATCCAAGTGAGGTTAACTCAAATGCCACTGTCCACTCAACCCCTAAAATGAAGTACATGAAGGGAGGTGACTTTTATTTTTAGATGCCCAGCTTGCGGGACTTTAATTCACAGACTAGAGACTGAACCCCAGGCCCTGGCAGTGAAGTAGGAAATTCCCTAAAGCTGATTTCAAAATACATAAACCTGAATTGTTTACAAAGCTTCAGATACTTGTAATTAAATTGTAATTTAATTTCAATAAATTGTAATTAAATTGTAATCCAATTTAAAATGTTTCTTTAAGAGATGAACTAAGAGTCATTATTTCAAAGCACTGAGGGATATTCAGAACACTGAGACACACGGGAAACTGTGTGCTAAAGGCCAGCGGGGAAGGGGAGTCCCTGCAATGGCGGAGAGCTCTCAGAAGACCAGACTACAGGCCCCTCACGGCGCCTCTGATCACACCAGACATGGCGGAGCTCTGGGAAGATCAAACTGACTACAGCGCCCCAATCACACCAGACAGACAGGCAAAACACAGAGCATCCACAGAGTCTGTCCCAGTGTCCAGGAATGCCCAGTGCAGCCCTGAAACCTAAAATCTGGAAGGAGAAACACACCAGACATCTCTTCAAAAGAGGAAATGTGCCTAAGGGAACAGAACAAAGCGCACAATACACACACCCCCTACCCCTGCCCAGCAGCCAGTGTGCTCTGAGTCTCATCACAGGGAGCCACTCTGCCTCAAGGGAAAATACACGAATACAAAAGAAAATGGCCCAGGACACAGTGATGTCTGCCTGTGCTCAAATTAACACACTCCTTCAAAATCTAGGTTGAGGGAGCATTTCAACATTTGTCCTTAAAGAGAAGACAATGTAATAATCTTCCATTAATTCATACATTCAAAACATTCCCTAAAAAATGCAGGTTAAAATAAGACATCATGTCACTCACTAGACTGACGGAGACACAGAACACCAGGCTGTCCCATACCCTGACGCCGGCACCCGTGCAGCATGGTTACTGTGGCAGCAGCCTGTCTGTAAAGGTGGGCTTACCAGAAACATCCCTCACACGAGCACATCGCTGGACACACAGACCGGCCGTGAGATGAGAAACCATCAGTGACCTGGAAAACCACCCATGGACAAACAGCCACGTGCCCCTAAAGTGCAGTCCCGCAGCAGTAAACAAACTGCACCCACCGGCCTACAGCAGCCTGGAGAGCACTGCCCGGCGATGCAAGTGGGAGGACCAGCAGCACCGACGCGGGACGCCTCCACGCCTGCCAGGGACGCACATGGTTTATGAGCCCAGGTATGCAATGAACGCACACGAACACCTCTGGGGACAGAGGCAGAAAGACCAGGAGCTCAGATTTCCATTAGAGTGCGGCTTCTTTCCTAAAGAGTCAAACAGCTTAACGAGAAACACTAAACGTGGTGGGTGAGAGTAATCTGAGACAATATTCTTTCTACACCTTTCAGTAGTTTTGAAATTACGAATGCCATCCTCTAATATCCTTCAAAATAAATTCTACGCAGAGTGGAAAAAAAAGTCAATCCCTAAGGGTTACATACTGTGTGAATCCATTATGCAATGTTCTTAAAATGAGCAAACGCTAAGAATGAAGGGCAGACTGGTGGTCAGAGAAGTGGGTGTGCTGTGAGGGCAGCAGGCAGGACCTACAGGTGGCGAGTGGCCACTCAGTAGCTGTTCTGGGATGGGATGCTGGCTTACAGTTTTTTAAGACAGAACCACTGCAGGAAACCAGGTAAAAAGCACACAGCACCCCTCCTGCTCCACTTCTTAGGATACCAAACAGCCTTGCCTGCCACTAAGGGCAGGGTGGATGCTACCCAGACCAGCACAGCAGAGGCTTCCCCCCCAACAAGCCACCCTGTCTTGTCTGTTAGTTTTAAGTAAGGGGGGCACTCAGGTGATAAGGAAAGGGACAGTGGCCGAAGCAAAGCGCCTGGAGTCCCCGTGTGTATCTGACTCCTGCTCCCCTTGGGGCTGTCTGCAGACATCCGAGTGGTGAACCCCACATCTATATTATTTCAAGTCTCGGATCCACCGCACAGGTTTCTGGTGTCTGCTCTGCTCCTCAAAGCAGGAAGGCTCAGCCTCAGGATTCACTAAAAGGCTACAGAGCTCCTTCCTTCCTGACCCTCTGGCCTTTCTGCTGGGTACTGTCAGCAACCCGGGGAGCCTGACTCCATATACTCAAATTTTCCCTTTAAACACACAGAGGTTTGGATCCTACGTAAGGATTCCGATGCAGGACCTGGGACTCCCCACGCACACGTCACTGCTCAGTGGGCACTCGGGAGGATTCACGTGTTCAGCTGTCATCACTGAGCTCCACTTTGTCTCAGGTGCCACAAGGAGCCAGGGGACCAGCAACAACCAAAACCAGCCCTGTGCTGGCACGCTGCCCACTCTGCCATCACGTCTCCATCCACCATCCAAACAATCTTCTGTCTGGGTCTCAGCAAATGGCCTTCAGGATCACCCTGCCCTACCTGAACATCCCCTGCACCCCAAGTCACTCTTAAACTGAGACCTCATTTCTCTTGAGCGCCCGTCTTCATCAGAGTGAATCTTAGCCAGTGCTCACATGCATTCTGCCTGGCCCACAGGAGGAGGAAAGGTGCACTCCCGTCCCTCTCTCCCTGACTCTAACCTTCCCCCCATTCTCAAAGTCAGCCCAGGCCACCTCCACTCCAGCGGGGAGGATCTGAGCAGCAGAAAACCCAACAGAGGAAACAGTCCAGACAGTCCTGGACTCAGCTTCTGCACCACACGGCAGAGTCCTGGCCTGGCAGCCCAAGGACACCACCGGGGTGCAGCCCATAACCTGCAGGAGTCTCTCTCCTGAGGGCACAGTCACTAATAACCTGAGGCCTCTCTTCACAGCAACTGCAAAGCCAGTCAGCCCCATCACAATCAGCTCAACACCTTGTACGCCGGGCCCTTCCTGGAAGCAGACGGACACAGACCGGAGGTGCTCATTAACATGGACAAGCTACGCTCAGGATGCACTCTACACACGGGAGGGATGCTCAGAGCGCAAAGTGCTCAGTCTGAGGCCTCAGGGGTCAAGTGAGCAGCGAAGACACAAACCCCAGGGTGGGCTGACTTGAAATTGTACCATCCTGACATTATCACCCTACTTCCAACTCCTCAATATTCAAGAAAATGGAGGCATGGCTCAGTTTTAGTCCAATGGTCAGCTCTCCGAAGTTACTATGTTTCTTCCCTCTTTAAGACATTTTCCTCACCAACCTCAGCTTCTTTTTTCTTTGCACGGACTTTCTCCACTTCCATGAGAATCTTCTGTGATTCATCCACATTTCCTTCAGCTCCCAGCTGCTCAGCTTTAGCAAGAAGCTTTCCTATTTCTTCATTCAATTCATGTACTTTTTCTGCCTGGAGAGAAAGAGACAGCCAGGTAAGACACCTAAAAACAAAAGACGAGAGCTGGGATGGAGGCTGAAAGGATGGTGGTGTGTGTGTGTGTGTGTGTGTGTGTATAGTTATGACTGATTTGTGCTGTTGTATGGCAAAAACCAACACAATATTGTAAAGCAATTATCCAATTAAAAAAATAAAAACAAAAGATTTTTTAATGCAAAGGGTGTTTCTCTTGTTGCATTTCTGCTGTTTCACAGAGAATACACCAACAGCTGGAAACTTCACTGATGACATGAATTCTAACAGTTACAGCACCCACACTGCCACCGAGACCGACCGTTAAGTGTCAGACCCTAACAGATCTCTGCACTGAATCCTAGCAGAGGCAACAACACACGCCTGTCACTCCCACAGGCTGTAAGGCCCGTCCTGTGGGCCAGCTTCCAGGCCGCCACTCTGTATACCTTCCAGTACAGCTCAGTCTCCAGGTGAGGGTAACAAAATGTGTGAGCCTAAACACATACATGACTTACCCTTTAAGCAAAATGACTAATCACTGGGAGTTTCTTTCAGAAATAAACAGCACCACTGGGCTAGTTAAAAACTGTCTCTCTCCTAAGAAATCCTTTCATAAAACTGAAGGAGAAAAGAACACTGAAGAGAACTCACTCAAGAGGGGCAAGGCCTTCTAAATGATGCACATGCCGATTTCACCAGGTCTGCTTTTTTCTTCTGTGACACAGACACACCAGAATCTAACCACTTCCCTGCTAACTTACCCATTTCCTGTTCTGCGCAGGGAGGTTGATCAAGTAACTTTACGACATATGCATAGCACAGTGACAGGCTGCGAGCTTGGTGACAGCTTCCCTCTTTCCTTCTAACAGCCAGGGCAGTAGACACCCACTGTCCACCCCAAAATGCGCACTCAGCACCGACAGGTCCCAGCCCCGCTTTGATACCGACGACTTGAGGTGGAGGCCTCCCTCCCCGCATACCTTTGCAGAAACTTCTGCACTGATTTCCTCCTGGGTCTCTGCCAGCCGTTTCTTGGCAAGCTCCGTTCTCCGATCACACTCAGCGATGAAGGACTCCAAGTGATCCATCGCCTAGCTCAGGAGAGGCAGAGGGCTCCAGTCAGTGACCTGCCTGTGACCTCAGAGCTCATGTGTTCGATAGGAAGTGCAGTCCTGGCTTGGTTCTTAAGGCCTGTCGGTTCAGTGGGAAGATCTGCAGCTACACTACTGCTAACATGTCCACAATCACATTCAATCAAGGGGCTTTGTTAAACCAAACGACCGTGCACAAGTATGGTCTTCTCATTTGATTTATCTTCAAATGTGTCAAAGAACCCCCATCCCTCAACAATTTCAAGAAATTCTAAAGGAAGTTGAAACACCTGGCATAACTAACTGTTCTGAGGGACAGGAGAGGCTAGGCTGTGTTATTATGTCAGAGGCCCTCCACTGGTGAGGCGGGGGGTGCAGATGTACTCACTGGTCTTTGTGAGCCACGTAAATATTATTCCCTCATGTTCTGAGGGTAGAGTTCCCCCTTCCACCTCAAAACAAAATAGAACAAATGTTACTTGAGCGGTGAACACGTTCAGTTATGGCCTACCATCTAAAGTAGTGGGAAAACAGGTTACTACTTACCCAAAGAGATAAAGGAAAAGACACTCTGAAAACAGTTGGTGGAAAACAATAAAATACTAATCAATAAGTGGTCATATATGCTAAGCAGTTAACTTGCTGTAACTAGTCAAGGCCCCAACATAACTTCAGATAAACATACAAACAGGACAGCCTTTTCCAATCTCCAGGCTAGGACCAACCAGTGCTGGGCAGCAGGTCCCACGCTGCTGACGCAGGGGCGTGTTACACAGACAGCAAGTGACGCTGGGAGCGGGTGACGGGATTAGACAGGGTGAGCAGAGCCAGGAAAGCTCTGGGTGCAAATGGTAATAAGGCAGAGGCCAAGGGACCAAGAAGTGATGACCTATGTCCCTGCCTCCAGATGTGGTCTGGAGAGAGCCCCCAGCAGGGATCAGCGTTGACAGTGGGATCCCCGTTTTTCAAAGGAAAGCACACTTTGGCCCTGGTCAAGACAGGGAAGAGGCTCTGTGATAGCGCTACACCTGTGGTCCACCAAGGAAAACTCCCCGACTCCACACTCCTGGAGCTAAAGACCTCCTTCCTGTTATTGGTCCTCAAATATTCTCGATGAGCATTTGACTATGCTCAAATCAAACCATCAGGAAAGCCAGTGACTGGCATTCGTTGGCACGCATGCACTGCATTTCCTGGAAGGATGTCGAGCTGACCAGCTCTGCTGACAAGGTGGGGACTTGACAGGATCAAAGTGCAAGTCAGGCACTGCCCATGCTCTTAGGGACAAGGGCTCCTGGCGGACCAGCCCAAGAGGCCCCAGGGCCGCCTGCTTATTGGTGCTGAGACCTGGGTACAGAGCTCCTCTACTGCCTCCCCAGAGAGCAACCTCACACCCGACACAGAACCAAGACTCTGCTCATCAGGGTTTGAGTGGGCAATTCTGCCAGTGCCTTTACCAAGCAAAGAACCACTGCACCTTACACAGAATATAAACTGGCTATGGACCCAGACATCTGATCAGCTAACAATAAAACGGTAAACTTCGCAGCACAGAACAGGCAGAATGCAGAGACATCTCAACTGAATGTTCTTTAAAAGATGGCTCTGTTTTGCTGCCCCTCCTTCTCTTCAATGTGCTTCTCAATTTCATTTTGCTTCCTAAATCAAAGAGCAGGTTTAAATGATGAAAATAAAATTCACAAAGAAGGTATTCAAACCTACAAATTAAGTGCTACTGACAATCCACCACTTACTAGGAAGTCATGCACCTCTACTCTGTAATTCAGGGGTGGTGTGATGAACCACATACTGTCGGGGTTGAGCTCATGGGGGTGCACAGGTCTCACTGCTGCTGAGGCTGCCCCTGACCCCCCAAGACGGTGAGGTGCTCTCCCTGACCCTCCTGCCCAGCAGCATCGGCAAGCCTGAGAGGAGCCCGTGCTGCCAGCAGAACAGTCAGTGCAAACACGTGCCTCGGGACAGCCATCCGGGGCTCTCCAGGCACCAACTCCCAGGTGAAGGAAAGGAAGCAGTCTCCAGAGTCCTGAGGCAAGGACTCCTGGGATCCGACTCCACAGTCCCTACGCTTGGCCCTCACAGCTGAGGCAGTACTCACCAGCCCCGTATATAGAAACCAGAAAAGGGCAAAGTAACTTGCCCAGGGTTGTACAGGGACTCTAACCCCGAACCTAAGGCAAAGTGTGACTGCCACACTACACACCTGTAAGACAGAGAGCAGTGGTCCCATTAGGTGAGACGGTGTGTTGCTCTAGAAACCTGTTACATCTCAAAGGAAATCAATGTGGGGAAAAGGTGAACTATATTTTCACTGAATAGAGAAAAATGTTTACATTTTCCACATGTGAACAGTGAATTAACAGTGCCCTGTGTGTCCACATGCAAGTTGGGATACTTGAGATGCATTTATACAGATGACCTACTCCCTCTCCTAAGGAACTCCTGGTGTAACTCTTTCAAGAAACTAAGGCCAGGTCCTGGGGTGGTCAGGCCAAGGCTGTGCTAGAAAGAGACAATGATGAGGTAATTTCTCCCAGGTAACCCAAGTTTTGGGTGGAGGAGCCAGCCACTAGCTAAAGTTGAGGGTCTAAGCAGGGTATACCTACACAAAGAAATACCTTTATGACAACCCTGACAGGCCCACAAAGAAATACCTGCATAAACCTCTCTGACTGGCAAAAACTGGAAGTTTGGTAACTCGCTCTGTTAGTGAAGACGTGAAAATGGGAACTCCCAGGTGCCACTGGGGGCAGCACTCACCCTCTGGAGAGCTTGGTGGCTCTAGCCACCAAAATGACAAAGCACAACCTTTCTGGGTGGCCAGTCCCGCCTCTAGGGATCTTTCCTAGACACACTCACAATGTGCTGATGTGTACTGCAGCACTATGCCCATCAACAGGGGACTACTCCTATGCAACAGACACCATCCTCTGGAATATTATGTCACCACAAAAAGGGTGGAGTTAACTATATGGCAGGGAATAATCTGAGATATATGTTGAAAATTAAATCAAGATGAGGGAAGAGCAGGCAGACAGAGCATGTGTCCAGGGAACTATTACTTGTGTTTTAAGAAAAGTGAGATACACGCCCCTCAGGTTCCACATCATCTCCAAAGGGAACAAAAGAAACTCAACACCTGACTAGCTCTGGGGCCAATCAGGGGGCTGAAGAGCAGAGCAGGAGACAGGCTTCACAACATACCTTTCGTATCTCAAACTCTGAACCATGTGAACATCTTATGTGTTTTACACTTAGTGACAAGCAGCAACCCTAGTGACGTAACTGATCTGGGCAATACTCCTCACTGCTGCTGGACGCACGTGGCCCCAGTCTGACGGGGGCCTGTGCAACCAGCAGCCAGACTGCCAGCGCCACTCGAGTCCATTGACGTCATGCCACCGAGGTGACATGCCAGCCGCTGCCCAGCTCCACCTCTGCGCTACTCTGTCAAACGAAAACCTGATTCTGACCGTCACGCATCCAGATCTAACTTCCAGCTTACAGGAAATTTCAAATATAAGGGAAAACACGTTAAAAAGACTGCATCATAAGGATACAATCAGAAAGATCCAGGATATGAGAAACGTTAATTTCTTCAAACAGATGTAAAAAGACTTACGAAGCATCCTAGCGTGTAGATCTTATTTTGGTATATGAGTCAAACAAAAGACTGTAAAAAAAATCCTTTTTGAGACAATCTGGGAAATTTGAAGACTGTTAGATAAGATTAAGAAATTATCCTTTAAATAATAAACATTTTAAATAAAATTATCTTCTAGATATATTTGCAGTACTTACAGATGAAATTCCATCTCTAGGAACTACTGTAAAATAATCCAGTATGGAAAGACAAAACAAAGATGAAACAAGTCTTAACATCAACAATCACTGAAAACCGGGAGACGAAACCCAGAGATGGTCACTATATTATTCTGCTTACACTTGCATGTTTAATTTTTTTCTCCACACATTAAAAAAAACATGCTAATAACATACAAACTACTATATATAAACTATACAAAGAAGGTCCTACGGTACAGCACTGGAAAATATACTTAGTATCTTGTAATATACTATACTGGAAAAGAATCTGAAAAAAAAAGTATATATATGTATAAGTGAATCACTTGGCTGTACACCAGACACTAACGCAACACCAAATCAACTGTACTTCAATTAAAAAAGAAAAACATGGTAATAAGTACATTCTGTCCCAACCAACTATAATACCAGATTTTTGTATGCAGAGTAAAAATAACTTCACAAGTCAATGGCAACACTGAAATATTTACAGATGATAGGATGTGTGAAGTCTGAGATTTGTGAAGTCAGTTGGCCATAAGCTGATCATTCCTGAGGCTGAAAGATGGGTACACGGAGATCCATTAAGCCGTTACACCTCCTGCTGTCTGAGATCCTCCAAGGTAAAACAAAACAAAAAGCAACTGGCCATCCAAGGTCGCCTGCAGCACTTGAACAGCAAGCTGTTGCTCCTTTTCCACTTTGAAGCTGTGGTAGGGGACTGCCTCCAGGGAGCGGGAGGGACACAGGGAAGGAGGCTTTCTGGGCTTTCCATGACAGTCTGGGAATTTTGATTTGGCCACACACTTTCAGTGAGAGCACACAGTGAGTTCCAATACACACACTCATCCCTTTTTTGCTCAGGACTTCCTAAGGAACTTAAGTCACTGAACATTCAGGTCTCACAAAAATTAATTTCAAGGGCACAGTCTACCATTTGAGTCCCTCATAATCTGTTCATTCATCACTAAAGCGTTTTTTGTTGCATCCAATTTTTCAACCTTATACACGATGCTACGACAACAATACTTTGTGTACCATTGTTTGCCTGTGTTTTCGATCATAGTTGACCCTTGAACAATGAGGGGGTGGGCGTAGGCGATGGACCCTATAGCTGTACAGTACGCATTTACTGAAAAAAACCTCGAAGTGCACCCTCACAGTTCAAGCAACAAGCATTGCTTAAAGGTCCACTGTACTTTCTTAAGACAGAGGATTTGTAGAAATAAATTATAAAGTAGAAGTACCTTTCAATTTTCATTTCTGCACACTATATTAGCAATTCAATTGGACCTAATAACGTCACATGACTTAAAAAGCATAATTCTTTCTTCCTCCCTAAGAAATAATCATTTGAGCTTGGTAAATACCTTTTAAAACTGTATTAAAACGCATATACAAGTACACAATTTTTACTCCATCTAGGATAGTTTTTAAAGCTTTTTCATTTTTTACATCAATGCACACAGTTTCTATATCTATAGCTGTGCAGCATTTCACTATTTTAAAATAACTATATACATTCCACAATAAATATGTATTTGCATTTTTTTCACCTTTCACTAATTCAGAACAATGCAATAAACACCTTAAGTCTTCTCATACACAGGCCAATACTCTAGGACCATTTCTTACAAACTGCTTAGAGGACATTAAAAGTTTATAAATACTTTAAAATTGTATACAGAGCTGATGAGCTCTTATAAAATATTTTTATACTGAAAGTCAAATGTCACCTAAGCTGAGCAACTAATTCAGAAATAAAACAGACTGGAACTTCCCTGGTGATTCAGGGGCTGAGACGCCACACTCCCAGTGTAGGGGCCCAGGTCTGATCCCTGGATGGGAAGCTAGATCCTGCATGCCGCACGCAACTAAGAGCTCCTGCTTGCCATGACTAAAGATGCTACATGCTGCAACTAAGGCCCAGCGTAGTGAAATAAATTTTAAAAAAAAAAAGAAATAAAACAGACTAATAATGATGCTTTCTATAAAAGCATAATTTTCTTTTAAATTAATGCATCCACTGATTAATAAATCCACTAAAACTCAAGTTTTAAAAGTTTTTCTTTTCTGAAATAGATGAAAGGCACCTAACATGCAAAAGCTTACATGTTGATATGACTATAATAACCTGTTTTAAAACCGCTGTCTCTAATACAACCTGGATTAAAAAAGCTCCTAAACACCCCTGACTGATCCACTCAACAAAATAACTCTCCCAGGGTCATGTGATGATGTTTCCATGACTTCTGGCAAATAGCACCAATATTATTATACTTTCAGAGACTCTGTGGAGATAAATGTTAGGTCCACCTCACAGATTTACTGTCAACAGTGAAGAGATTCTACCAAAACACGTGGTAAGATACACAAATATAAGCTACTAAGAAAAATCATGGATCAGTGACGGTTCACAATTTGTGAAAACTAAACCTGTGTCCGTCTTATAGTAGTGATGACTATACTGTACTCTCTCCAGAAACCAACTTCAACACAATACAGGAGCTGCTGGTTCCACGCCTGGGAACTGAACCATCCACATGGTCACGTGGCAGGCTTGGAACCTCACACCAACAGCAGCTCCTCAGGAGGCAGCAACAGGTCTGCGAGATCAAGAGTCAGCTCACTGACACCATCTGGCCAAAGCGTTTCTGCAGTGTTCTGATTTATCAAACTGCAATTCGACAAGACACATCACAACCAGCTTTTGCTATATACGTGTGTTCACCCTGAAGAGCCTATCTTCAAAAGATACAAGTGACCTCTGGAGAGTCACTGGATAGGAGTCATGTGGAAAAGGGCAGACTTTTCACTTGGAATCTCCAACAGTTGTCTTACCTATCAAGGAGATTGAAAAAGTTATTCCATCAGGTTCTTGTAACAAACCTATATTCTGGAAAAGGATTTTATTTTTTCCTTCTAAGTTTATTCTGCGTAACTAAGGAAATAACTATTTTAGCCTAGTATTTCAAAGCCAGGCCACATTTAGTGTATTAAAGTAACCCATGCACATCCAAACACTACTGATATGTATTAAAAATTCAAGGCAGGATAAATTTTATGGCTTGTGTATTTTACCTTTAAGTCGTTATTTTTAAAAATGATGGCAAATAAGTAATAAATTTTAAAAGTTACTCATATTTAAATAAAAATTATAAAAAAATTAAAAGTTATGGCAAAATCTTCCTAGCACCCAGAGCTCCACAAAGCACCATTCACTGTATGAAAGGGCAATAACTAATGGAAGTAGTCCTCATTAATAAACAGTCCCATTATATCCTTTTCACTTCAAAAAAAAGTTGCAATGAGCACCTTCTCTGTGGACTCATTAACATATACCATTAAGATACAGTCCCAGCAGCAGTCTCCTGGAACGAGTGTATACATACATTTAACATGCTGACAAGCTACTTGCTGACTGCCCTCCCACAACCACAGCTGCTCAAAGTCACCCCCGACTCATCAGAACAGGAAGACCTCCTCTGGAGGTTCAGCACTAGCTAGCAAACGTTCCAACATGAACCATCTATAAGGTAAAGTATGATTTTTTCTAAATTAGAGAACATACCTATTATTTAATATATATATTAAATTTTGGCTACAGCTTGTGGGATCTTAGTTTCCAGACCTAGGATTGAACTGGAACCCTTGGCAGTGAGAGGAGGAAGTCCTAACCTCTGGACCATCAGGGAATACCCTCAGATATGATTTTTAAGGAGCTGGAAGGAGGGGTGGTCACCTTTTAAATTGGAAAAGGTACTCCTCTAAATGGTAAATTTTCACAGTACAAAAACGTCGTGACCTACTCTAGCCCTCCAACTAAGACCAAAGTGCTCAGAGTCCTGTTCCTTCTACAACTACTCTGTAGAGCTAAGCATGTCAACAACACTAAACACCCTTTCTTTTTAAAAATCACACTATGGAAGTCATCATATCACACACACCAGTTTTCCCACTTTATCTTGCACATAATTTCACTACCTCAACCCTCCTTCCGCAGCTGCACATCATCCCACTGTAGAGAGCAATGACGTGACCCAAGCCCTCACCGATGGAGCCTGCAGGCTGCGATGCTGCCAGAGTATTCTGAAGCAGACTGACCTTCGTTCATAGCAAGTGTGTCACCAAATTCTCTCTCAGAGCTGGGACTGCTACCACCTGCTTTCCCAGCCTCGGGGCTCCATCATCCAAGAGGTGCATCGGAGTTACTCACCTCTCCAACTCCTCAGTCTCAGTGAAGGTGAATACCCATCACAGGGTTAGATGCCCACTAAAAATGTCCTTTATCCTCTAATCGTTTTCTATTCAGCTGTTGCTACAGTCCTTTTCAACCATGATGAGCTTTATCATGAAAGATATCTGCCCTTCATATGCTGCAGATATTGTGTCTCAGCTGAATTCTTATTTTATATATGGGAATTCTTGATATGCTAATATTTTTTAAGTTTTTATACAGAAAACATGTATCCATCTTCACCTCACAGCTTCTTAGGGTTTATAACATGTCAAGATGGCAAAACAAAATTCTCTTTAGGGGGCTCCAACCCAGTTTTTCACTAACTGGGTAATCCACAGTTTCTAATACTGTTCATTAAAAAAACTCATCTTCTCCACAGTGGCTGAACACATGCCCCGCATAAAAATACTAAATTACCATATGTTTCAGTCTTTCTGCACATAAAAATACTAAATTACCATATGTTTCAGTCTTTCTGTATTCTCAATTTCTCCCATTACTCTGTTCTTAAATACTGAATTCATCAGGCCATTTAAAAAGTACACAGACATTCTAATTCAGCAGAAATCCTAACATTTGTGATACAAAAAACTACATAACTCAAAGTAAAAATTTAACCCATACATCTTTGTTCCTGTCCCAACAAGATTCAACACTGATGCACTTGAAAAAGAAATGGTAATTTTAACCACTTTTTAAGATTACTGATTTAAGTAGAATTTACTCCAGCTACAATACATCCTCTAAAATGTCTACTGGAAGGAAAAAAAAAGAAAAAAAACACCTTTCCTTTCCTCTGACTTCCTCCCACCAAGCTCAGTGCGTCCCCAGTCTTCACCCAGGAACCTGAATGGCATCAAACCCCTCACTGACCTCTGCTTACTCTAGGAATGGAGGACTCAGGAAAAGAAAAAAACTAAAACGGAGTGGCTCTATCGGAATCCCTATGGTCCAGTGGTTAGGACTTCACGCCTCCACTGCAGGAGTCCTTGTTCAATCCCTGGAAGGTGATCTAACATCCCACAAGCTGCACAGCATACCCTAAAATAAATTAACAAAATAAAGTGACCAAATCGTGGATTCCCAATGGGGACAGGAATGAAAACTGGTCTCAAAGAGTGAAGAAAATCTTAGTACAATGATATGTGACCTGTAAAGGATCACAGTACATAAACTGATATGCTGGGTATCTGTGTTATCAAAATTTCATGGAGGGGACAACCAACAGCAACAACAAAAACATTCATGGCGGGAGATGGATGAATTAGGGAAAGGGTCTAAAAACGGCTCTTTTGGGAGGGAAAAATGACAAAAGTTATGAAATACTAGTTTATAATGACTAAATTGCAAAAGATTTAATGGCCTGATCATACCAAGCATTGGTAAGGGTTTGTTCGCTTTATTAAATGGGTAAACTGATACACTTCATCAAAACTTAGGGAGGAAAAAGAAAAAAACCTTGCAAGAATAAACGTGCAGATCCTACGAGCAAGCAATTCTTCTCTTAAAAATATACCCTAGGTTAACTGTTGTACACGTGCACCAAGATATTCAAGAACATTTATAACACTATTCATAATAAAAAAGACAAACAAAAACAAAAAACCCACTAGAATCAACCCCGCTGTCTGTGAATATAGAATGGATAGCTCAGGGAACTATGAAATGCAGCAATGAAACCAAACCATACCCAGAAGTATGTAAAGGAACATAGCACTGAAGGAAAAATAAAGTTACTAAGATTACCTACACTATAAATCCATTTGTAAGTTCAAAAGCAAAAACAAACATCATGTCCAAGAAATCATAAAATATATAATAAACACGTTAAAGAAAACAATACAGTACAAAATGTAGAAGAGGGGGGATGGTAGACACACAGACACAGAACGGTCCTGGCCACATTCTCGCTCCCAGCCAGAGAGTGGTGGAATAACATCTGTTTTATCATTTTGCATCATAACTTACACACATTACATTATTCTTGTTAGTGCAGTATTTGGCTCTTCACAGTAGGGAACGATTAACATCAAATAAAACTTACATCCAACTCAAAAAAGAGGTCCCTTTCTTTACTTGCAATCTCATAATCTGCTCGGAGGGCCAAGTCGTGGATTTTGGTACATTCTCCTAAGTCCATGCGCTGTGAAAGAGAAACAAAAATTTACACACAAACATCTAACCATTTGGAGGAAGCACATGACCTGGTGATAACTGTCATCAAAATCAACAATGCTTTTTTGAATGCTGACTATGATAAGAAAATTAAGAAACGATGTGGCCAAAAAGTCTTATTTTCCTTTTTCTACCATGATTACATGACACTCAGAAAAGGTGCACTTCAGTGTAATGATCTCTATCTCCTACGGGACCAGAGATTACTAGACTATCTTTCATTACTTAGCTTTCACCATTATTATTATCTCATGAGTGTAGAAATGTCTATTCAGTAAAGAGCAGCATGGGGGAAGGGGTGGCAAGAAGGCCAGGAAACAAGAGTATCACTGACAGCAACAAGTTTCCATGCATTCCTTCTGACCACTAAAGTCTAAATCACAGAAATAAGAAGAGGAAAGCACAGACAGAAATCAGGTTTTGGGGTGCTACCACATAACCTAACACCTGATGTTAGGTAGCTCTTTGCATATCAAAGGAAATCAAACCCAACTGGCTGACTCAGAGCCCACGAATCCACTCTGCTAACCTGGCACAGGACTCTGGACACACACCTGGGGACACAGACTGGACCACTCACTCATCCCACGTGAAAGACAAAAGGCTCTTTCCCCAAAACAAATTATTTGGGTTACCAGTAAGACCAGCCTGATGTGCTACTGCTCATTGTGAGCACAGACAGAACAATTAGACAGCAGCGTGCATTTCTTACCTAAGTCCTAAGTAAAGGACCCTGTACAGGGACCCCCTCCACTCCTGTCTGTGGTCATCTCAACAGCAACAGGGACGTTCGGATGCTGAGGGTCAGGTTAACAAGTCAGAAAGTGCCAATTAACAAACCCCAACAGCCCGGTGAGGAGATGCCTCGGGAGCCCACGCTGCTGGACACAAGCACAACTGCCTAACAAGGGAACAAAGAGCAGCAGAGTCCAGAAATCCTTCAGCTCAAACTACAAGTGTGTTCAAAACGAGGTTAACAAAATCCTCCATGGATTACAAACTCCTTAATAGTCTGGGACAGGATCCAGCTCTTCAGCCCTAATCTCAGAAGGTGCAGCCATCCTTATGACAAAATGTCCTACCGCATCACCAGTGACAGAGCCAAGAGTGGGCTGCCTAGGGTGGAGTTTATATTCATTTTGACCAAATGGTAAATGCAAAAGCTCTGTTCTCCTTCATTACGCTTACTATGAAGTCATGTGCAGCTTCTGTATGTTGGTTACCTGGGGAATCCAGAGGACACACAAGTTCTAAAAGCCAAAGCTGCAACTAGAATTGCTGTCATTGTAAAGCTGGCAAATTCTGCTTCATTCACTCTTTTAAATACCAAACATAATCCTTAAAAAGTACACAGCTTCTGAACTAAGCCCATGGGCCACAACTACTGAGCCGCTGTTCTAGAGCCCGAGAGCTGCAACTACTGAAGCCCATGCTCCACAAGAGAAGCCACTGCAATGAGAAGACACCGAATGAGCAGACCGCTTGCTACAACTAGAGAGAATTCCATGCAGCAACGAAGAACCAGCACAGCCAAAGATAGTAAGTGAATAAATGTATTTAAAAAAACATATTTTACATATATATACACAGCTTCTGGATTTCCCTAGTGGTCCAGTGGTTAACACTCCATACTTTCAAAGCAGGGGGTGCGGGTTTGATCTCTATTCAAGGAACTATGATCCCACATGCTGCATAGCCAAAAAAAAAAAAAAACACACAAAGGTAACTAAGTGCTATAGCTGAAAAACGAGAGACAGCTCTTAGAAATTCTTTAAATGCTAACAACCATTCTATCGCTCAAAGAAAAACTACTTCCAGATGAAGCAAGCAACAAAACCACTAAGTACTAAAAATCTTAAGTGCAAATCAACTTCCATTCTAAAAACTTCAACTGTCAAGAAAGTTTCAATATTAGGGAACCACACACGAAGCAAAATTGACCAACACCTTCCTTCAGATGGGAGCGCTCAAGCGGCCACTGCCGAAGCAGGAGAAAGACAGGCCTGGGACTCCGTGTGTCTCTGAAGGTCGCTCTGCAACTCTGCCAAGGAGGCAGAAGTACTAGCCAACTCCTCTGGCAGTCAAACACCCAGCAGAACTGAAATACCTCACTCATTTACTTCTTGCAAAATACTGCAAGTGGCTGTCAAATGCAGCATGCCAGGTCTTGTCTTTTCTAATCGCACAAACATCTGTGTTCTCTACCCTCCAGAGGTCTCACACAGCAGCAGCGAAGAGCAATAAAGGCTCTTCAGAGAACTTTTGAAAAACCAAAGTTCTTCCACAGAGACAAGTTACACTGCCTTCCCTCCAGCTATCCCTCTGGTCTTACTATCAATACACCATTTTCCCATTCCATTCCTCTGCTGCCTCACCTCTACTGACAGGAGAGGGCCTGGAGCAGCCCTTAGCATGCTGAAGGTTCTAACCACTGCCCTGTGGCTTATACTCAGTCCATCTCCATGGAGTACAGCAGACTCTAACCCTGCCACCCAGGAGCCCACAGCCATAAGGCTCCATCTTTACATTCTCCACCCAAATTTCCGGCCCTCATCTCAACTGACTTCAGCAGCCCCAACACTATTCACTGCACCTTTTCATGAAAACAGGTCTCCTGAGCTCTCTTCTCGGTTTGAGTTGCCTGTCCAATGGGGACAGCAGTGACACTGCTCAGTCCCTGGCCTTTCATCAAAGCCCCACAGTCTCTGCCTCCTCCCCCTGACCCACACCAACCCAGATACACTCCTGCTTCCCTTGGCTCCACCAGCCACCTGGAGCACTATTCCCCTGAAGGTGCACCTGTGTGTTTTCTCAGCATTGAGGTCTCTGTTCCAGTATCCTGAGAGGCCTTTCCATATCGCCCTATCCAAAACAGTCCAGAACCTACTCGCTATTTACTGTCTGTCTTGTTTCTCCATTAGATGAGAGTAAACATTTTTTGTACCACATCCCCAGTGCCTGACAGAGTGCTTGTCCAGTAAATACTTGGCAAATTAACCTATACCTAATACACAGAGAAGGCAATGGCACCCCACTCCAGAGCTCTTGCCTGGAAAATCCCATGGACGGAGGAGTCTGGTAGGCTGTAGTCCATGGAGTCGCTAAGAGTCGGACATGACTGAGCGACTTCACTTTCCCTTTTCACTTTCATACATTGGAGAAGGAAATGGCAACCCACTCCAGTGTTCTTGCCTGGAGAATCTCAGGGACAGGGGAGCTTGCTGGGCTGCCGTCTATGGGGTCACACAGAGTCGGACACGACTGAAGTGAAGTGACAGCAGCAGCAATACACTAAACATCTGTAGGAAATGCCCTCCCTCATCAGCATTCCAAAAAATACGGCTGAAATGTTCCACTCTGGTGCATGTCCCTCTACTTCCTCTGACTTCTTCCAATAAGACCTACCAACAACTGCAGCTTGGGACGCTGCCTACTCCAAGTTAGGCTGCCTGCTATGACCAGTGGAAGGCAGCAGTCTACAGTGATGGCACTCCCGTGATCCAGAGCACTCAGCAGTCATAACCAGTCAACTGCAGGCAAGACCTCAGCTAACAGAGGCGTGAGGCTTTGCAGCCATTTCCTATTTGCTGTCAGAAGGTCCAGCCTCAGAAGACTTAATACACCAGCTAGCTCAGTGTTCCAGAAACTCCTCCCTGAAGTGGTAATGACAAAAGCACTAATCAAGCCTAAAAAAAGGTGTTCCCAGCACATGCATATTGGACCCTTAAAATGAGGAGACAATTTTTACATTACATGAGGGGGATGTGACATCTTAAAATGATAATGGTGTTTATGGGACTCATTTTCTGTAAGTGGCTGAATCATGGTAGATAATCTGACACTCTTTAGTCTTCTTAAATACTATTTAACGTTGGAATGAATAATACTAACATTTGAATAAATGTTCATTCTGCAAAACTAGCATTTATCTGTTTGGTTCATCTGAAATGAACTTAAAATTGTAGAGTTCTATACTTATCAGGTCATGTACTGAATTCTTGAAAGGGTGGTGTAACACAAAACTGCAAAGTAATATTAATCCACATATTTCAAAAACCTACAATCTGGGAAAACCATATCCTGTTACCAGATCAAAAAACTAGTATGTGTTTAACCTGAAAACAAACCAACCCATAATCTTACAGAGCTACAAGCTAACCTGAAGTACTCTTTTAGCTAAAGCCGAAGGAGACTAGTAATACTTAACTTATGAATATCTCAGTATAAATAACTCTCCCAAAACCTGAAAACCTTACCAACAGAACTTTATAGAAGTGAAATAACATTATGTAAAATGCCACCAAACTAACAGAACTTATCATTTAAAGGACACTAGGTAATTTCTGCTTAGTAAAGGAAAACACAATTCAACCTGAACCACCCCACTGCCTGCAGAGCACCCATGTCTGAGTATCCTAGGACATCCCCCCAAATGCACCTACCGTCCCAGCCAGAATGTCGTGGGGGCAGCAGTCCAGAAGGTGACTCTTGCAGACACGATCATCTGTAAACTTGACCCTCTGTCTGGTTTCGTCTCCTGAAATTCATGTGTGGTTTTAAATAAGACAATATTATCACATGAAGCACAAAAGCATATCTGGTACAATTCACCTGGATGATCTGCAGACTACCAAATACTCTGAAAAGCTGACCTAGACGGTTTTTCTTTTTTCTTTTTTTTTTTTACAACTGGAACAAAACACAGATGATTTTTGATGCTATGTATATCATGAAGAATGACGCTTAATGAGATCTGACTCCGTCATTGTGCCAAAGAGATCAAAGAGTCAGAAGTAAAATGTTGAGCACCAAAAGGCCATTAGCCCCACACATACATGTGGGCCATGAGATACCAAAACCCATGCTAATCAGAGGGCCATGAATCACCACGTATGACTTAAAAGCTTGTAGTTTCCAACAAAAGCTTCTTACTAATCATTCGGCTATAGACAAATGTATAGGCAATATTTTGCCCAGAATTATATGAAGAAAGCTTTCCCTTTCTGTTACTGACTGATAAATAAGCTAGACTTAGTCTACCTCTCCCCCTTTAACCCCCACCCTTTAAAAAAAGGAGTTGGCACCTGGGAGTCACTTTTAACAAGACAATACCAAGGGAAAAAAAGCAAAAAAGGAACCAGGTTAGTCAATACACACTGTGAGTTCCAACAATACTGTACCCATCTGCATTCTTCAAGACCTCAGCTGCAGAATTTTATGCCCGCTGTTGAAAAGTTTTAAAGGAAAAGTTTTCTTGCCCAACCTGCAGTAAGGAAGTCAGGGGAATGATACATAAAAGTAAAGGCAAAGTGGAATGTGACAGATTTTAAAGCTAATCTGTGTATATGACACAGAGCTGTGTAAAACTAAAGGAGGAATATATTTCAGGATTTGCAAGCATCCAGGATTAATGTAGTGTCTTTTTATTGAAAATGTTTTCTTTCTAAACTACACTTTTAAAGTTACTTGTGAAAAAAAGCAAACACTTTTTTGTTATAACAGCTTAAAAATTGGTTGTGACTCACGGCTCGATGAACATGAGGCTTTTCTGCAACTCCCTTGCAGATTGATGTAGGCAGGCAAAGATACACTGAACCTTTATAAATAAAATAGAGGGGCCACAATTGTTCAGTTTGTATGAAATAAAAATATGGGAAGCAATTCAAAAGCAACTCAATATACAAAGAAAGCTAAAAAGCACTTATTCACCTATGAAATAAAGTGCAATGAATCTGCACAGCCCTGCGAATGTGCCAGTGTGAACTTACAACTTCATTACTTCGGTAGAAAAGAAAACACAAACCACAGCAGGTACATAGTTTGCAAAGATCCAACCGCTTTCTCCTGAGACAACCATCATGATATTGCGTTCCTCCCTACAGCACAACCTACCTAACGACTGCCAAGCGCAGGCTAAACAGAAGCTCTCCAAGTGTGGCTGGGGAAAGGGGGGGCTGGAAAAGCACGCGGCAGGAACCCACGTTAGAAAAGCTCAATTTACGGCTCCCCTTACAATGGTACAGAACAACGGCAGGGTTTCCAGGCCCATCCGGCTCCCTCGGGTGGAGGAGCTCCGCCAGCCCACTGCCAGCGACCTGAGCCCACGCTGGCTGCAGCCCTTCGCCGACTCCCGGTTCGAAGAGAGGCGAGGGCCGCCGGAGGGCGGAGAAACCGCAGCAAGGTCAACCGGGAGGGGGCTGGCGCCCCACCGACAGCACGGGCTCCGAGGGAGGAGCCTGCCGGGGACCCACGCCGCCAGGGAAGGCTCAGACAAAGGCCCGGCGCCCGCGGTCGGCGCGCGGGGGAGGGGAGGGTGCCCGCGCAGGCGCAGACGGTCGCGGCCCCCGCCTCAGGCCGCCCGGCGGCCTCGCTTCCCTCCCGCCCCAGCCCTCGCCTGGCCGGCCGCCCCGACTCACCGTCCCGGGCCGTGCCCATGAGCTGGTCCAGCAGGGCCCGCATCTGCGCCTGGGCGGACATGGTGGCCGGCGAGAGCGGCAGGGGTGGCCGCGACGGCTTCTCTCAAGTGGCGGTGGCGGCAGCGGCAGCGGCAGCGGCAGCGGCGACGGCGACGAAAGCTGGTCTTGTCGGTCTCGAGCCCGCTTGGCTCCTTCTCGACGCGAGGAACGCCGGGAGGAAGTGCGTCGGCGCCGGCACGTGGCCTGCTGGGAAATGTGGTCTGAAGGCGGGCCTGACGTTCCGTTGCGCAAATTACGCAGGCAAACTGCTCAGGGGGCGGGGCTAATTCCCTCCCTGATTTTACTCTGGAGCCTAAAACTTCCAAGCTCCACCTAGGCGAAACTGCAATAAAGGAAAATAAATCCCGTGTTTTCTTGCTAGTCGTGAACCTGTAAATATCATTTAGCTACTTTCAGACTATTTTTTTACACCTGTGAAAATGGTGCCTGACAACTGACTTTTGTGAAAGTTAAATTGAGCGTGGAATTAGTTAGGTTCTGTGACTACTACTTGCTGGTAGTCCCCCTCTGAGTTCACAGTGGCCTGGCCACTTCCAAGACTGACAATGAACCTCTGACACATGCGTACAGCAAACAGTAGGGAACCGTAACGCCTACCACTGGAACTGTCCATGTCTCCAGACATGTATTGGAACATTTTGTCCACGCTTGTCCTGACTGCAGTGTCCGCACACCCGAAGGCCTGCAGGAGGCCTGACTGACTGACATGGGATCCTGAACAGCGTTGCCTTATATCAAGAAATCCATTTTACTGTAAAGAAGGTCAAGTATTTATTTCTGTATAGTAAGTCACTTCAAAACATAACAGTGTAAAGCAAAATGGATTCATTATTTCTCATTTTTCTGCGGTGCTTAGGCAGGGATTAGCCGGCCCTGGGCTCCTTGCTGTGGGTGGTTTGGCTGGGTTCACAAAATTGCTTGTGTGAAACTAAGCAAAGATCCAAGAAGGTTGCACTGACATGCCCAGCCTCTGTGGTGCTCCATGCTGCTTCTATCTCTGTATATGTGAGATCATAACATTCTGAAGTCTAGCCCACGTTGCTGTGGCAGCTGGTTGCCCCCAGGGAAGGAGTGGAAGCTGTCGGTCCTCTTAAGGCTCAGACCCCGAGAACTCTCCTTCTACCATTATCTGTTGGTCAAAGCAAGTCAAAAGGCCAATGCAGATTCAAGAAGACGGAAAAACATGCTATTTTTTTTTTTTTAGCTGCACTGGGTCTTGGTTGCTGTACGCCAGCTTTCTCTAGTTTTGGAGAGCAGAGACCACTCTCTAATTGTGATCTGTGGGCTTCTCATTGTGGTGGCTTCTCTTGCTGCAGAGCGCTGGCTCTAGGGTGCTTGGGCTTCAGAGGCTGCAGCTCTGGAGCATGAGCTCAGTAGTAGCAGTGCACAGATTTAATTGTCCTGCAGAATGTGGAATCTTCCCAGATCAGGTATTGAACCCTTGTACACTTCACTGGCAGGTGATTCTTAACCACTGGACCGCTAGGGAAGTCCCAGATGGTACCTTCTGATGTGAGGACCAGCTTGTGTGTATAAAGATGGGATTTTTCAGTAGTCATATTTGAAGCCTCTGACTGCAGTCCCCAATACCTAAGTCATCCAAGGCTTTGGAATCAACGGTGGGAAGCCGTACCAACATCTCACCACTGCTCTCAGTAGCCGCATCATGGAATTTGCACTTCTTGCCCCACCGAGAGGCTTCCCTTGTCATTGAGGCCTGACATGACCATGCATGCGCAAATCAGCAGCACAGAGGAGTTATATTCTAGGTGATGAAACTTAAACTTGGACCAACTGGAGGTATAACTTGGTAGACAAATTTGTGACTTTTCCCATAACACTTCCAGCACCCACTGACTACCTAGAGCCCAGGAACAGTCCTCTGGGAAAGCAAGGTGCCCAGCGTAACACCACAAAGGGGCAATGGCCTGACACTGAGTTGGGGCAGTGACGCCTACTCATTTGTGCTCTGCTCCTTCCACGCCTCACTGCTTTCCTCCCGTTCCTAATTCCCTGGGAATGAGGCCCTTAATAAAACAGTTCCAAAGCGTTGCTGTCAAGCTCTGCTTTCTGGGGAACTAAAGCCAAAACGGCACTAAATCTAGGTCTGCACTAAAGGCATGTGTGAAGGATGCCATTCAGAAAGAAAATTATCTCAAAAGACAGCTGAGACGTATGAAGGAATGGTGAGCAAAAAGGGAAAAAAAATGGTGAACATGTAAAAATGGAAACAAAAGCATGTATATACTATATACTGACCTCCTCACACACTTCTTCAGAGCAGTTCTGAAGTTCAGAGCTTACTGTCTTCAGGGTTACTATTTTCAGTAAATCCTAAGTAAGACTGAACTCACTGCTGTCTTATTGTGTGTATCTGTGTTGCTGGTTTTTTTTTAATTCAATATCACCCAGAACTTCACTTCACTATCTGCAGTTTCTTTCTGTCCCTTCCTGCTCTAATAAGTGGGATTTTATGCAGCATTAAGATATTAATAAATCTTAGTTTAAAATTCTCCCTCAAAGAATGCATCAGGCCTACCTAGTTTATACTGGCGAAAAATCTGGTTTTCAACTCAACTTTTTTCTTCACGCTTTCAAGTCCTTTTAATTAGGTGCTCTAAGAAGCGGTCAGAACAGTAGGCAGGGTAGAGAAGCTGGTGCTTCTTAAGCGCCTTCCAGCAACCAGTCAGTCTTCATCCTCTGGCAGCTGGATCTTGCTGGGGTCGTGGAAGCAGTTGGATTCCATGATGGGGAGGCCATTGGCCTCTGGGTATTTCACAAGCCTCTCAGCTTCCCGGCAGGCCCATTACTGCATCCTGTAGTCAGGCAGATAAACCACATTCAACCCAACTTTTTAAAGGAACAGATTATTCCAATCCACAAACCTCTCCAAAAAATATAAAAAGGTCACTGCCCAATTCTTTCTGTGAGGCCAATAGAGTACTGATAACAAAACTAGACAAGGATAGTAAAATGAAGTGTGGTATAATCCAACCTCCCTCATTAACATAGAGGCAAACCTTCTACACAGTATCAGCAAGTGAAATCTAGCAGCATGTATAAGGGTAATAGACCATGAACAAATTGGTTTAATCTAGGAATACAAGGATCAGTTATCTTTAGAAAGTTAATGGCATTTATCGCTTTAAAAGATTAAAGAAGAAAAACCACATAATCACCTTAAGAGATGCAGGAAAAAAACCAGTTAATAAAACTCAATGCCAGTTGATGATGTTGACAAAGAATAAATCAATTGACCTGAGAAAGAAACGAAAAACTTTATTTAAGTCAATTTGAGGATTATAGCCCAGGAAGAGCATCTCAGAAAACTCTGAGAACTGTTAGAAGTCAAGGAAGAGTTATATAAGTTTTTTGAGACAGAGGGATGGTCATCAGTGACATATTATTGACAATTAACATGGCAACCAGATCTAAGCATCATCATGGCAGGTCATGTGGCCCTATACAAGATCAAGAAAGAATGTTATCTTTTAAGGAGTTATCTTGTTGGTGCTGGGAGAATGCTGCTCTTTATGGTTGAACTGGTATTCCATGAAGGGGAAGGCTGGTCCATGTATAACACAGATACACAATGCACAGTATGTGGGAAGAGGGGGCCAAAGGGCAGACAAGAACTTTTCATGTTTAAATTTTTCTTGTCTTGTCATAAAATATTAATTTTATTTCACAATGATATTAGGAAATCGGGAATAGAAGAAAACATTTCTAACCTGTTTTAAAAAAGAAAAATTAGTCGCTCAGTCGTGTCCAACTCTTGGCGACCCCATGGACTCTAGCCTGCCACGCTCCTCTGTCCATGGGATTCTCCAGGCAAGAATACTGGAGTGGGTAGCCCACTGCCTTCCCCAGGGGATCTTCCCATCCTAGGGACTGAACCTGTGTCTCCTGCATTGCAGGCAGATTCTTTACCCTCTGAGCCACCAGGGAAGCCCAAACCTGTTAAAGAATATCTTAAAAAAAAAAAAAACTTTGTATTTTCTCAGAATATAATCATAGCATCTGAACACAGACCATTTTCTTTCTTCTCCTTTGATCCTTAACTCTTTATTCTCTTTATTGTAACTTCGGTCATGTGTCCCTAGCACACTGGAACACATACTGATTCCAGAAAGAAGCTATGAGCAAATAAGACTTCTCTCCATTTCCCAGTGCTCCAAAGAAATCCCTAGTCCCCTGAGACTCTTCACATACTTAAAAGAATTGCGTTCGGGCTAAGTCACTTCAGTAGTGTCCAGCTCTTTGCAACCCTATAAACTGTAGCCTGCCTGTCTCCTCTGTCCATGGGATTCTCCAGGCAAGAGTACTGGAGTGGGTTGCCATTCTCTTCTCCAGAGGATCCTCCACCCCCAGGGATGGAACCTGGGTTTCCTGCATTGCAGTCATTCTTTACCATCTGAGCCACCAGAGAAGCCTGGTGGAGAATTAGGTCTGTAATTATTTGTCTAGTTAATTGCTGTGATTCAAAAGTATAATAACTTGCCTTATCTCTCTGAGAGGGTCAAGTAGTTACAGCCTGGCTTAGGTGCCCAGGTACTGAGGAGAAAGGCTGGTTATCTTGATCCAAGTGTTTACATTTCAAGGATAGTGAGGTCCAGGAGTCTTAAAAGTCTAGACCTAGGACCCTGGGGCTGCCTGAGTCCAGAGAGATTCATCTACATACTAAAGGACTCAAATCTGGAGGGGATCCAGATCCCCTCTCTGAACAGATAGAAGTGATTTTTCTGAACCTCTCAACTGCGCAGCATCTGGCCACTCAAAAAAGACAAATTTCCATCAGTTCTCAGTGGGCTGGGTGGGCGTGGGGGAGGCCTGTGGAGGGTGTTTCATAGTTACTGTTACTGTAGGGTAATTAATAAAAAAACTAATTTAATGCATTGTGTGAGCTTTAGGACAAAGTTAATAACGCTTAATATTAAAAACCCAACAGAAACCCATGCATATATAGATTTTTTTTAATATGGCAAGTGCCATTGCATACTGTTGGGGGAAAGAGAGACTAATTCAATAAATGGCACTTGGACTGTTGATTATCCAAATGGGCAAAAAATGAAGTTACCTATTTAGCCCATACTAAAGCTATTTCAAACTGAATTAAGGACTTAACTGTTAAAATCAAAACTTTAAAATGTGAGGGAGTAACTTGGGGGTAGGAAAGGATTCTTTACACAAGACAAAGAAGGTACTTATCATAAAAGATTGGCACTTTTTGTATTGAAATAGAAATCCATAAACTGAAAAGACAAGGCGCAAAACGAGATACTTGACACAAGCAACCGACAAGAATTTAACATTCCTTAGCGACTTCACTTTCACTTTTCACTTTCATGCATTGGAGAAGGAAATGGCAACCCACTCCAGTGTTCTTGCCTGGAGAATCCCAGGGATGGGGGAGCCTGTTGGGCTGCCGTCTATGGGGTCGCACAGGGTCGGACACGACTGAAGTGACTTAGCAGCAGCAGAGCGCTAAGAAACAGTACGAAAACACACCCCACTGAGAAGAAAACTGGACCAACGACCAGAATAGGCACTTCCGGAAGAGGAAGCGTCGGCCAACACACGGAAAACCTACGAAAGAGGCTCTAACGCGCCGACGACCGCGGAACCGCAGCAGAGCAGCCAAAGCCCCAAGTGCAACTCGCCGGGCGGACCCGCACTGCCGTCAGTGTTGCTCGGCAACCATGCGGGCCGCAAGGCGGGGCCGGACCCGGAGCGCTTCCGCCTGGCCCGCCCCACCCGACCGGAAGTGACGCCAGAGGCGGGCCCGAGCGGCCTGCGGCGGCGCGGCAGCAGCTCCGGCAGCCTCGCGAGGGCGCGGCGGCAGGTGAGTAGCGCGTCCTCGTCCTCCTCGCGCGTGCGCGCCGCGGGGCTCGCGCGGTCCGCCCCCTCCCTGCCCGCAGCTTGTGTCCGCGCCGCCGCGGGGTCCCAGGAGACCCCAGCCCCCAGGGCCCGATCGTGCTCGCGCCCACCGCCCGGCATTGGGGTCCGCGCGTGTCCGCGCTGCCCGGTGGGTGGAGGCGCTCCGAGCAGATCCGACTCCCGCAGCCCGGGCTTCAGTTCAGCCGCGCTTTTCCCCCAGGACAGGATTAACTCCCATCCCTCGTTAGCTACTCGGGAGGCGAGCCAGCCATTGCTTCATGGGTTGCCTGGGGAGTAATTTTAAAATATGCTAAGACAGGATGTTCGTGAGCTGCCGCTAGCCACGGTCAGAGATCCACGTCCTGTTACTAGGACAGCGCCAGTCAGAGGACCGGCCCGGTAACCGAAGCTCAGCTGACGGTTACTTATCTATGGGGTGATCGCTCTCTGCAGCCGGTCTTCTAAGCAAAAACAAGGCAAGGTTGAAAAGGAGGAAGAACGCTGTCTGTGAGACTTCAGCTCCCCCGTGAACTGACTGCCTGGGAACTGACAGGCAAATCCTTGCAACCCTGTAATTTCAGCCTAGGAGCTTGTGCGATGGACTTGCTTCCTCCTAGGCTGCTGATTGCCTGGAGAATTCCATGGACAGAGGAGCCTGGCAGGCTATAGTCCATGAGCGAAGGGTAGGACACGGCTGAGCGACTCACTCACTCAGGCTGCTGATGTCCTGAGCCTCACCCAGACCTCTCCCCCTCCTCTCTTGCACTTGGACTGTGAGCCTGCAGTTACAGCAGCTCAAGGGAACTCAAAAAGTGCCCCGAGGGATGGGGGTGGGTGGGGTGGGGGAGGCGGTGAGGCATGGTTGTCTATGCTGAGGATTTAGCACTTTATCAAGGAATTCCTGTTCTCAAGGAGCTTCAATTCTATGGGAAGATACACAGATAGTAAGTACAATAAGTTAGCTAAATTAGGAGCAGGAAAGGGTGAAATGAAAATGGCCCTGTTAGCAACCAAGTGGAGATTTGCTTGGGCATTTTACCAGTTCTCTGAGCTTTCGGCTTTGAGTGTCAAGCATCTGTTAAAACTAGTTCAACCTCTGGAGGGACTCCACTGCCTTTCATTTAGGAATGTCCAGGGGACCGGAAACAGATGGGGCCAGCAGCTTAAATGAGACCATCAGGATCTGATGATGGCCTGACTAGTGGTCTCATTAGTACCACTACTTTCTCACATAACTCTTTAATCTGTTTATGTGTTGGCTTTCTTCTCAGGTTCCTGACTCTGTCCTACCTGCTTGTATTAGTTATCTGCTGCTCTGTAACAAATCAGCACAAAGTTTAATGAATGAAAACATCAAACATTTATTATCAGTTTCTGTGGGTCAGGAATTCATGAGTGACTTAGGTGATTATGGTTCAAGGACTCTCATGGGGTTGCAACCAAGATACTGGCTGGGGCCACAGTCCTCTAAAGTCTTGATTGGGACTGGAGGTTCTGACTCCAGGACAGCATGCTCACTCAAGACCTCGGTGCCTTCTGGGCTGTTGGTTGGAGTCCTAATATCCTAGCTTGGGGGGCTTTTGCACAGGGCCCACGGCCTCCTCGCCTCAGACCAGGACGTCAGAGAGGAGAGGATGGTGAAGCCACCACACGTTTATGAACTTGTTTTGCAATTTTGCTGGTTCTCCTGCCACATTCTATCTGCTAGCATCACTAAGCACAAAAGACTTCACCTTTTTATTTTTTTAAAAAACGATATGACCAAGGTATATTGGATATGCCTAGAATGTATCCAGCGGGTCTCTAACATATCTAGGAAGCAGAATTTTGGCTGGTTCTGGGTAGTCGTAATGGGAAGGAAAGTGTTTTAGGGAAGTTTTAAGGGGCATAGTAGGCATTTATTTATTTACTTACTTATTGGCTGTGCTGGGTCTTCGTTGTGGCATTCGGGCTTAGTTGCTCTCCAGCACGTGGGATCTTAGTTCCCCTGCCAGGGGTCGAACCCACATCTCCTGCATTGAAAGGCAAGTTCCTAACAACTGGACTGCCAGAAAGGTCCTCAAAGACGTCACCTTGAAGGAAGGCACATCAAAGAGCTTGTGAACTTATTTTAAAACCACTCCTATGGGAAGAATGCCTCTTTGTAATTCCAGTTGGATCCTAACCCCTGTTGGCTAACTGATAGCTAACCCTAGACAAGGAGCTCTCCTCAGAGTTACCAGAACCACAGTCGGCTTGTGGAAAAGTGCATTTACCCAGAGAAAATCCAGGTGCTCTTACAGAAAGAAGGGGTAGATGTGAGGTAGTCAAACTGACCCCGACATCTGATACATGCTCTATATTTCAGATGAGGTTTTAAAAGTCACCTGCTCCTGCACAGTGTATGCATTTATGAAAAAGCCCACAAAAAGAAAAACAACAACAAAAAATGCATTTATGAATTACTCTTCCAAGAAAAGTTTACAGGCAGACCATAGGAAGAATTGGACATTTATTGACAGGTGAATGTGTGTGTTTATTTTATGCCATGCACCATGCTTTATCCTGGGAAAACAAAGGCCACAAAGAAGGGATACCTTCTGAAGTTTCTGCCATCCGGGGCAGATCTCACCAGTGGCTCAGTGAGTAAGGAGCAATGGCAGGTGCAGAGGGCAGGGTCTGGTTTGAGTGGGCGTTTAAGGCCTCATGACTGAGGGAACAGATGCTTGGTGTAGGGTTTGGGGAGAGATGACACTACAGGTTGGCAAGAGCCAGGTGGTGAAAAGACCTGCAGGCAAATTGTGAAGGGTTGGTCAAGAGTTTCAAGCAGGGGAATGACATAATCAGGAGATGTTTTAGAAAGATGTCTCTTGCAGCATGAAGGCAGGGGTTTTTTTTTGTTGGTTTTTTTTTTTATCAAGATTTGAGAGGGCTACAGAAATCCAAGTGAGAAATTATGAAAGTATGACCTGAAGTAGTTGCTGTTGGTAGGATAAGCTAATTTAAGAGGTAAGTTAGAATCTACAGGGTTTGTTGGTTATTTGGAAATGTACTGGATACCTCACTCAAAATCAGTCTTTATAAAACCCACAAACTTAGTGAATTTTGTCCCTTTTCACTGTGTTAAATCCTTCATGGAATTTGGATATGGTGTCCGAAAAGAACACTGATTCCTAAATGAATACCCAGGAAGCAGATGTTGAGAGATCAAATGGCATGTCTCCAAAACTGGAGCAACTTTTTTAAAAACTGGAGGTGGGGCATGGTGGAGAAGAGTGCTGGTCTGTAGACGCAAACGGCTGGCTCTGTTAGAAATCACTGAACTGGGTGAGTGGAAGGTTGGGGCTAGTGCTCTCTGCGTTCATGAATCTCTAAACATTTGTGTGCCAAAAGCTTTTAAAAAATAAGTAAATTCAAGTGAAGACGAACTTATAGGATTGATGAAAGAAAGGTGATCAAATAAGTTATTCTTTATCTTCTTAAAAGCTCTGCCTTCCCTAATGTGAGGACAAGAAGAAATACTGGTTTGTGGGGGAATCAGAAGAAATTAAATCTGCCTTAGAACTCAGGTAAAAGGCTTCTTCCATGTGATTTTATGGATAAATCTGCAAAACCTTGTTCTGTGTAATAGTCACTCATCTGAAATACAGGTGGCTAGTCCTTCTTAGCTCACTCTTAGGCAGTGTTCCAGCCACCCTCACCTGCTCTGACAGGTGTGGCCTTGAGTCTTGTGAAGGAAAGGGATTGTGCTGAGGTCTGGTCCCTAAGCACTGACCTGCCCGTGAAACATTTGTCTTTATCCGGTTGTCTTGAGATTATTTGCTTAGTGACAAGAGGAAATAGTTTTTCGGCTATAAACAACTGAACACTGAAGTGGGCATTGTCTGACTTCTGCTTTGCTCAGCCGAAAACCCAGTTTGCCCAGTTGGGTTCTGAGGGCGTCTGTCACACGCGCGCCTCTGGTTGAATGCTGTCGGAGCAGTCCTGATGTAAAGACATTCCTAGACCGCTTGTGTGTGTCATAGCTGGCTTTGGGGACGAGCGTTGGGGCACGTGTGCTGTAAGGTGGATTCTTGATTACAGGTCAGGAGGTCTGACCACCAAGACAAGCTCTTGCGTGAAGCTTTCTCCCCACGTAACTGACACTTGTGTTTGGCACCGGGAGTGTGCCTGCCCTAAAATAGCTCTCCGTCAGTGGCTTCAGGAGGAGTATCATGGGCGCTTTGAAGGAAAAAGCCCGAGTTCTCTGGTGGAAGGTGGCCCGCCCGGTCCATGGGGCTCACGCAGGGCTTCCTGAGGTTTGACGCGGTCCAGCCAAGGCTCGAGGCTGGAGAGGGCCTCCTGGCAGGGGACCCAGCCCCACAGAAGACTTGAAAACCAGCCCCCTTACTGGTCAGTCACAGCACGGCCAAGTGAGCAAAGGCAATGGACACGCGATCAGATGCTCTGTGTTCCTTCCTGTATGATTCCTGCCCCTTTGAAATATAAGCCCGCTGAGTGTGAGTTAGGGGGAAAGCTCCCCGCCGAGAGAAGCCTGCTCCTCCCTCACCCCCACCTTACGAGTCTCGCTGGACCTAATCTGTTCGATTAAATCTTGTCATGGTTTAATCCAGGGACAAAATCCTTTTGGTTTCTCTCACTAGCTGGTGAAGCTAAAGGAGTGAGGTTAACCTATAGTCAGAGTTTTTCCTGAGTGTTCCCTACATATTTTTCACGTTTTCTGATTCACAGTTACCTTTGATTAAAATAATACCTGCTTTGTGAGGCTGTCACCCTAGTAAGGTCAAGTAATCGAAGCAGCTATTCCTGTGTGAATGGAGGGAGGTAGTCTGGGTCTCCACCAGGACTTCCGGGCAAATACCAGCGGGTGCCTCCTCCCTTCTTCCCTCACAGAGCAGACTGTGGTTCCATGTTCTCAAAATTCTCAGCTAAAACCAGAGTTAAGATTTTAAGGCATGCAGTTTAAACAAAAATTTTACTTACTTTAAGCCAATTTTTAAAAACACGCAAACAGCCTTTCTGTTTGAAGTGCTTAATTTTCAATATCTGACCTCTTTGATTCGTAGTCTGAAAATTCCTTTAAAAGAATGCGGTGGGGACTCCCCTGCTGGCCCAGTGGCTAAGAATCTGTCTTGCAATGCAGGGCACATGGGTTCGATCCCTGGTTGGGGAACTAAGATCCCACAAGCCTCTCTGCACAACCAAAAAAAAAAAAAAGGAATGCTGTAAATTTGAACATTTTAAAATTGGGCAGGGGGTGGGGGTGGGGGACATGTTTCTTATTAAACTCCTCTAAAATGATCTCTCCAAAAAAAGTTACCAAATTTTAGTTTAAAAAGTTAACCCCTGCTTTCATAATCCCTGTAGAATCCTCAGGTCTTTGTCAGGGCAATTCTCCCTTGTTAGACTCTTTGTTAGCCTTGTTAGATAGACTCTTTGTGCTTTCATTATGCATCACAGTTAGGGTGAGGCTTTTTTATTTTTTATTTTTCTATTGTCTCTGACTCAGTAAACTCTTCTCAGAGAAAGAACTCTTGGAGGAAAAGGAGTTATTTCTTTTCTCCAAATACTGCATCTTCTTGCCCCTCCAAATGTTAACTCTTGCTGGGTGTTCTGTCCTTCCCTGCTGGGCAGGAGCGCAGGTTTGGCCTTGAGCAGACACACCCAGGGGAGCTGGGTGAGGCTTCTTAGTGCTGGGGGCGGTGGTGGGGCGAGCAGCTTTGAAAAGCCTCACTCAGTGATTGCGTGTTTATCTCAAGCAGGTGATTCTTAGACTCATACCTTTTGCCTTAACAGATATCATCTAGATGGATTTTCTTTCTTACCTTTCACTTTTCCCTTCATTTCTTTTTTCTGTTGGTTTACTTTCATAGTTATTTGGGAAGCTCAGAAGCGTCAGGAGAAAAAAAAACCCAGTGACCAGAAATCATGTGAATCAGCTTGATTTCTGTCGTTAAGTCCCAGAGCAGCTTAGAAATGACAGAAAAGGACAGGGCTGCAAATAAGGTCAGGATTCAAATCGCTGAGCCTCAGGGCCTTGCCCTTTATTATCTTTTCATTCTCTGTTGTATCCTAACAGCTGTTATTTGAGGTGAAAGTCACTCAGCCGTGTCTGACTCTTTACGCCCCCATGGACTGTATAGTCCATGGGATTCTCCAGGCCAGAATACTGGAGAGGGTAGCCTTTACCTTCTCCAGGATCTTTCCAACCCAGGGGTCAAACCCAGGTCTCCCGCCTTGCAGGTGGATTCTTTACCAGCTGAGCCACCAGGGAAGCCCAAGAATACTGGAATGGGTAGGCTATCTCTTCTCCAATGGATCTTCCCGACCCAGGAATTGAACCAGGATCGCCTGCATTGCAGGCGGATTCTTTACTAGCTGAGCTATCAGGGAAGCCCCATTTGAGGTGAAAGCGGCTTCATTACCTCGGGGTCCGTGTGCCCAGTGCAGGCTGTGCTTTCCTTCAGCATCTGTTGCCCTGATGCTGATGAGGATGCATACACAAGGCTCCCACGCTGAGTTTTGCTAACGTAGAAGATATGCATTCCATGCCCAGGCTGGCCTGTCTTTCCAGCGGGCCCGTTACTGAGAGACCATCGGTGGGGGGCTGTGGGTCTGTCCTGTGTTGGCAGGTGAGGGGCTAATTAATCAACACACCTGGGTTTGGGCTTCATTCCGGGGTTAAGGTTGCAGAGGCTTCATTGCGGTATTAGAGGCAAAAGACCTGTTAAGTTTCTTTTATTCCCCCTTTGTGTGGAATTGAACCAGAACAGCTGTGATCTGAAACAGACCGGAAAAAAACCTGGGGTTCACCAACTGACTGATCTAGCTCCGAGGAGACTTTGGGCAGTGTACTCTGCATCTGCCAGGCTCAGGGGTCGGGCTGGCACCCTGAGGCACTCTCAGCACCTTCAGTTGTGAGCAGTGCTGTGGGCACCCAGGCCAGGTCCAGGTGTGCCTTCGGCTTGGGGGACCCTGGAGCCCCGCCACGCCCTCATGGGCTCCCCTCCTGCCCAGGCAGGCCCTTCGTGACCTCAGACACCTGTGCTGTCTTCTTCGGGGACTCGCTGTACATGAGCAGCAGAGAACCAGAGGGACGTTCTCCCCATGGTGGGGAGAGAAGTGATTGCCATGGGGGGCCTGCAGAAAGGCAGTGATTGGTGTGAAATAGGCAGGGTGGAGGTTGACTGTTCTCAGAGGTCTTTGCAGAAACTCCACTGTGGTTGATGTTCTGCCAAGAACAAGCAGAACAAAGCACAAACAGTTCTCTGACTCTGGAGCAGAAGCTTCAAGATCAGGCAGCTCCAGGGCGGCGCCAGCACAGGGGGAGCTCTGACCCCACTTCTTTATTATTTTTTAAACTGTGTACTTGGAACTAATTATAGGCTCACAAGATGTTACAGAAAGCTCTCAGGGCTGGCCCCGGCCGGTGGTGACGTCCTGCGTGGTGTTGGAGGCACTGTGGCGCAGACCCGCCTCCCCCGGCCGCCAGCCTCCACACGCGCTCCCTTGTCTGTGCATCTGAGGACAGGGGCAGCCGTGGGCGTGTGGACCCCCACCCGACCCGAGAGCCCCGCCTGGCCTGTAGGGACCCAGGAAGGAGGAGGAGTCCAGGGAGTGGTTTAGAGTCTTGCCCCAGTCTTCTCTCTGTGCACTGTTTGTTTCCAGGTGAATCAAGTCTTGTTACTTGGTAAGGTTTCTCTCCTGAGAACACAAACCTTCCCCAGGAAGGAGCATAGTATCCTTCACCTGTTTGTTACAAAGTATCTTTAACTTGGAACTCTGTTAATAATTAAAAGGAAAAAAGTTATTCAGAGTAACTAGAGTGAGCTCTTGACTCAGGGAGGTGCCTGGCGTTCTGGCTCCTAAGCGGGATAGGCAGCAGGGCGGAGGGACCCAGAGACCTCCAGCCAGAGACCCCCCTGGCCCGCCCCGGCACACTGTTAGCTCACAGGAGCCGAAACGGCTCTCGAAGACGCTGCAAAGTAGAGCTCAGTATTTCACTTTCCGGAGTGGTTTATCACTGGCCGTTTGGGCAGGCTCTGCCCGAGGTGAGGGCGGTGGCCTTTGGCCTCGCTCACAGGCGTGACTGGAGGCTTGGGGCCCACGTGGCTGCACAGCAGGATGGAGAGCCTGTGCTTCCTCGGGGCCAGTCTGTCGGTGCCACCACCTGCCGTGCCGTCTCCGGACGCCCCCAGGGCCCTGGTAGGAGGGCGCGGGGCTGGAAACGGGGCCAGGGCCCTGGTGGGAGGTTGCGGGGCTGGAAACGGGGCGGCCCAGGGGATGGGCGGTCCACAGTGGATGCGCAACCGGAGGGGTGACCAGCGTGCCCCAGGAGCATCCCACTGAGAGGGCCCGAGGCAGAGCCTGGTGCCAGCGCCGACTGCCCCCAGCCATGGGCCCGCCGAGCCCCGGCCACATTGGGTCCCCAGTACCCACCAGTCTCTGAGTTTGGCTCTCCGGCTCCCCTCCATTCTGGCACTGTCTGCGTGACTTAGCCACTGCACCACGCAAACAACAACCTCTATCCAACAATTTCTCTTTCTGCCAACATTAGCTGCGGTATTTTGGCAATCGGGAACCTTGGGTGGTGTAGCGAGGTCGGACGGGTACCTTGGACGGGGCACCAGAGAGCCCGCATCTGTCATGGGCCGCAGCTCTAGGGGCAGGCGGTAGCCTCCTGAACACAGTTTTTCATTAATGGTCTTTAGACGCTGGGAAGGCTTACGTGTAAGAGAGGGATTAGATGTGAGTCCACAGCACAAAATCTGGACCGGGAGCTGGTCACGGGAGGCAGATTTCAGCTCACAATACGGCAGGTTCCCAGCAACCAGGCCTGTGCATCCCCACACTGTCTGCAGGCCCCATACCATTCCTGTGCCACACCTGCAGGCCAGCAGTGTGCTCAGTGTCCTTTAATATTTTCCTTTAGTCAACTCACTTTTTCTGGGTTTAATACACTTGACGAGAACTGCCCGCAGGGTCGGGGACACAGAGCTTGAGAGGGGGCCGCATCCCAAGTCCCCATGGCCAGGGCGGGCACAGCATCCCCCCCCCCCCCCGACTCCCACAGTTGTGCTGCTGCTGCAGATACCAAAGCAGGGCTGAAATGCCCACCACTTGGCAATAGAGGTAAGCCTACCAGCACGAGGGTGCCTGTTGGAAGCGCCCGGTGTTGACGACCTGTCTGTGAGCCGGCTTCCCAGACCCTCTCTCCTGGTGCCCCGCTCCTCCCCTGCAGTCAGATGCTGGGCTGAGAGGAGGCCCTGGTCACAAGCTTTGCTCCATTTCCTGTGTTCAGCTCATTTCCTTGACAGGCTCACCTTTTCACGATATGAAAACTCCTGTCTCAACATTGAGGAGAACGCACAGACGTCTGGTTTTTCAGTTGTGGTAAGGTACACATAACATGGACGTTACTATCAGTGACATTTAGTACACGCATGAGGTCTGCAGCCATCGTTACATCACAGGACAAAGCAACGCCTGTTAGCAGCCGCCTCCCCCGCCCCGGCACGCACTCACTCACTTTCTGTGTCGAGAGAGCTGCCTGTTCTGGGCACACTGAATGAGGCTGTTCAGCGTGTGCCCTGTGTCTGCACAGTCTCACCGAGTGTTCACAGCTGTGCAATACTCCGTCACACAGGCAGACCCATGCTGCTTACCCACCGCCTGTAGAGAGACACTGGGGTTGTTCTAACAGTGAAGCTCTGAGTGTCTGTGTGCAGGTGCTCTGGGTCTCCTGGGGGGACGCCCAGGAGTGGTGCCGCTGGGTCAGACCACTGCCCCGTGTCTGACCGTCTGAGGAGCTGCCAGGCCACCTCCACGGCAGCTGCCCCGATGCCCGCCCCCTCAGCCGCACACGACTGTTTACCCAGGGTCTCCACCTCCTCCTCCACACTTAACATTTTTTTCACTTTATTACTAAAGCCGCTCTAGTGGGTGTATACACAGGTTTTTATTATATAAATAGAGAAAAGGCATTAAAGGGAGAAAGTAAAAAGTTTATACAGGGAATCGGTGCTCTCTGTGGCCTCTTCCTGCTTCCCTGACCCACCCCGTGGGAGCCCGTCACACCATCCTGGTTTTGACCTCCAGCAGGGCCTCCCTCTCGGGTAGATGAGGATTTCACCCACTCAGGCCCTGTGATCTTCTGTGTCCTCTCAATGTGATCTGTATCCGTTAGGACACTGGTTTGGCTCTTTGCTACTGCTGCTGCTGCTGCTAAGTCGCTTCAGTCGTGTCCAACTCTGTGCGACCCCATAGACAGCAGCCCACCAGGCTCCCCTATCCTTAGGATTCTCCAGGCAAGAACACTGGAGTGGGTTGCCATTTCCTTCTCCAATGCATGAAAGTGAAAAGTGAAAGTGAAGTTGCTCAGTCGTGTCCGACTCTTAGTGACCCCACGGACTGCAGCCTACCAGGCTCCTCCGTCCATGGGATTTTCCAGGCAAGAGTACTGGAGTGGGGTGCCATTACCTTCTCCGGTTTGGCTGTTTAAAAAGGATCAAAATGACAAATACCTGGCCTTACACAAGACAGAAGTGTGGGACTTCCCTGGTGGTCCAGCGGTTTATCTTCACTGCAGGGGGCTCGGGTTCGATCCCTGGCAGGGGAACTGAGATCCCACGTGCCAAGAGGCGTGGCCAAAAGCTAAAATAACAGCAGTGTGTTTCCTTCTCGCACAATGAAGAGCTCGGGGCTTGGTGGTGGTGGTTTGCAGCTGTCAGTGGTTCACCTCTTCAGAAGGGTTTTCCACCGTGTTTTCCGAGCCAGCCTCCCTGGGTTCCCTCCCTGCCCACGCCTGGTGCACTTGGCGAGGGGGCAGGAAGGAGGCAGGTGGGCCCCACCCACGTTTCCAGCAACAGTTTGCTGCGCTATGTGTCAGAAGCTGTACCTGTGCTCTCCGTGTCTTTAGCACTCTAAGCCTCAGCCTCCTGAACACTGTTCCTTTTCGCAGGGACAGACACAGGCCCCAGCAGGTCTCGGCCAACGCCCAGGTCACACCGTGAGTAAGCGCAGCCCCTCCCTGGGGTCCGGCCCTCTCTCGGGGCAGGCGAGAGGCGGGTCAGAGGTGCCTCAGTTCATGGTTAATGTTTAACGTGTGCTTTGCTGTAGTCTCGCCTGGCTGGCCTACCCGGGTCAGCAGGCGGGAGCCGTGGTCCCTGCTGCCTCTGAGACCACGGCCTCCCGGTCCAGAGCCCTTCTCCAGAGGAGCCGTGATGCCGTTGCCTCTCCTGGCTGATGGGCCACGGCCACGCCAGCTCCTGACCGCCTCTCCTTCTGTTGCCACTGCAGTGGCCGGGAGGTGAACTCAGGGATGTGCACACGATGACGGACGGCAAGGACTTGGAGGCCGAGATCCACCCGCTCAAGAGCGAGAACAGGAAGGTGCCGGAGAACGCAGGGGCCCCGGCAGGAAAGGAGCCCCGCGGGACGCCGGCCCCACAGACCCGCCTCTCGCGCTGCCGGACCGCGGCCTTCTTCCTCTCCCTGTTCGCCTGCCTCCTCGTGGTGTTCGTGGTCTCTTTCATCATCCCGTGTCCGGACCGGCCGGCGTCGCAGGGGGTGTGGAGGATCGATTACAATGCGGCAGGTGTGGGCGGCCGGGTGCCCTGGCGTCTCGGAAACGGGAGTGCCCTCGGGATGGTGGGTGGGGTCAGGAAAAGAAAGGGGCCCGTGTGGTTACTTTCCTGACTTAAAAAGATATTCGCAAGAGAGCACCTGGCAGAACAGATGCAGAGAAGGCCATCCCAAAGGCGAGAACCAGGCTGCCGGTCTCCTGACGGGCTCCAGCCCTCCCTGCTGACTAGTGCCCACGATCTGGGCCTGCAGCTGAATCTGCTTCCTGGGCACGTCCCTGCCCACAGGGTGCCATCCCGCATCAGGGGGCCTGCGTGCTCACAGCCTAGCAGTGCTGCTTTTAACAGACTGGAAGCCCTCTCTGGTGGAATAGGGCTTCCCTCATGGCTCAGTTGGTAAAGAATCCGCCTGCAGTGTGGGAGACCTGGGTTCGATCCCTGGGTTGGGAAGATCCCCTGGAGAAAGGAAAGGCTACCCACTCCAGTATCCTGGCCTGGAGAATTCCACCTACTATATAGGCCATGAGGTCACAAAGAGCTGGACAGGACTGAGCGACTTTCACTTTCACTTTCTGGTGGAATAAGGGAAATGTCTTCCATGAGCCTCACTTACAGTTGGTTCTATTCAGAATTTGGTGCTTAATTTTGACAGCGAGCGGTAACATCTGCTTCTATGTTGATTTTTGTCAGGTTTACTGAGCGGTAGTTCATGTATCGTAATATCCACCTGTGTTGAGTGCATGATTCGGTGACCTTTAGTCAGTTGAAGGCCTGTGCACCTGGGCAGCTGTCTCTGCATCCAGCGTTGAGACTGCCCTCTCATTCCTGGCCGGCTCCTCGCCATGGCCTGTCCCCACCACCGGCTCCTGTCTGCATGCACGTCCCAGGCCTGGACACTTCACGTGAATGAAATCCTGTGAGACGCATCTTCACTTCTCTCACATGAGTTCATCCGTGCGCTCGTGTGTTCCTCTGTGTGGACAGAGTGTTCATCCACTGGCCAGCCAGTGACCATTTGCATCATTTCAGTTCCTGACTTTCATGAGCAACACTGCTGTGAACATTTGTGTACAAATCCTTGTGTGGACGTGTCCTGTTTTCCTTGGGAAGACTGGCAGGAACAGGGGTGTTGAACCTCTCACTAAGTCCGGTTTGACTCCGGTCCCTTCCAGGCCTCCGTTTCATGTCCCCACTGGCCAACACTCATCATGGTCTTTGCCGTGTGGCCTTCCTAGTGGGTGTGAAGTGGTATCTCACTATGGTTCGCATTTCCCTGGTGACTAGCAATGTTCACGTGAATTATTGGCTGGTCTTACTCCTTCTGTGGTGAGCGTCTATTCATATCTTCCGCTCACTTAAAAGTATGATTGTCTTATTATTAACACAACATTGTTAATCAAATATATGTCAGTCAAAAATTTTTAAGGTTTTTATATTAATATCTTCCAGGTACAAGTCTTCCATCACATGTATGGACGTGCGAATATGTGTGACTCATCTGGGGCTTGTCTTTTCATTCTCTTTAGGGTGTCTACTGAAGCACAAAAGTTTTAAATTTCGATGAAGTCAAATGTACCCATTTTTTTTAGTGTGGATTATGCTTTTGGTGTCTAAGAACTCTTTGCCTAAGTTAAAGCCATGAAGATTTTCTCCGGGTTTTCCCGTTATAGTTCTTGCCCTGCCGTTGAGGTCTGTGATCCACTCTGAAGTTGCCCGCGCCCCCACCCCGCCTGCCCAGAGGGCACTCGCGCGTTTTCAGTCCCTCTGGCAGGAAGCTGCTGCTTTCTGATCTTAACCCCATGTGGTCCCCGGCTGACGGAGGGTGGGCAGCCCAGAGCTCCGGTTATGAGTCTTAAATCAGTGCTTCCCCAATAATGTGTGCCTTCGATTTGCTCCCAGAGTCCTGAAATGGGAGCTTTTCACAGTTCTGTCTCATTTTAGCGTTATTTTTGGAGGAGAGGGTTTATTTGCCAAGCTCTTCACCACTTAATTCTGAAAGTCTTGTGTCCAGTATTCAGTTTTTATTTTTGTGGTAAAACGCGTATCACCAAAAAACACTGCCATTTTAGAGTAAACAGCTGAGTGGCATTCGTTCAGAAGACTGCGCGACCATCATCACTTTCTCGAAACTTTTGTCGTCTCAGAAGTTCTGTGGCCAGTGCAGGGCAGCTCTCCACCCGCCTTCTCGCCCAAGCCCCCCACCCTCTGTGCTGCTTGTCTCTGGGGATGGGGGTGGGTGCCTGTGCCTAGCCCCTCACGTGACTGGGGGTGTCTTTTGTGACTGAGGTGTCTTTTGTGACTGAGGCATCTTTTTGACTGGCTGACTACACTTGAGGCTCATCCATGCTGCAGCCTGATGCAGAATTTCACTCTTTTTTTATGGGTGAATGACAATCTGTTTTATGGATGGATCACATTTTGTTTATTCTTCGACCCATGGACACCTGGCTTTTTTCCATGTTTTGGCTTTTGTAAATAACGCAGCTGTGAACGTTCCTGTAGAAGTGACTACTTGAGTCCCTGCGTTCAGTTATGCTGGCTGTACACCCAAAGAATGGAAGTGCCAGAGCCCAGGCTAATTCTCTGTTAACTTTCTGAGAAACTTCTGGGCTGTTTTCCACAGCAGCTGCCACATTTTACATCCTCAGGAGCAAAAGACAAGGGCTCCAGGCCGGAAACTCTGGCTTTCTTTTATTTTAATAATCGCCGTCCTAACAACTAAGAGGTGGTGTCTTATCACGGTTTTGATGTGCTTCCCTTATTACTAGTGATGCTGAGTGTCTTTCTGTGAGTTTATGGGCTATTTGTACATCTTAGGAGAAACATCTTTTCCAGTCTTTCGCCTGTTTTTGAGTTGGGTTGCTTTTGTTGTTGTACACTCTGGGTCCCCCTCATCAGGTGCACAGTCTGCAGACGCTTCATCCCTCTCTGTGGCTCTTTTCCCTCTCCTGACGGTGCCCCCTGATCAGGTCCAGTTTGCCTGTTCTTCCCTTTTGTCGCCTGTTTCTTTTGTTGGTTTGCCCCATGTTTCTTTTTCTAAGAGTTTTATGGTTCTGGCTCTTCAGTTTAGGTCTTTGATCCATCTTGAGAAAATGTTTGTATCCAGGTTGAGGTAAGGGCCGCATTTCATTCCTTCAGATGTCTGATTTTAAAGCATGTAGTTTGTAATCTGAGTCCTTGAACGGAGGAAGGGGTAGCCCCTGAGTGTGGACTCCGGATCCCAGGCTAATTAGGGCGGGCCTCGGCCCTGATAGAAGGTGCTGCCCAGGTGTCCTTGGCACCTAATGCCCCCTCTGGAGGGCATGGGGTCACCAGCCCGTGGAGGCAGCACTGCCCTGCTTCCCTCCGTGCGCGGCCACACCCAGCTCTGGCCCCATGGCACACAGCGGGACGCGCCGGGCCTGGCCTGGGAACGTGGCTGGTGTTTCCTTTCCAGTCGCCTATGACTTTCTGGCCGCAGAAGACGTGAACAAGGACAAGATCCAGGATATTCTCTTTCTTTATAAAAATACCAACAGCAGCCGCGGCAATTCCAGCCTTTCCTGTGCTGATGAAGGTACGTTTTGTTTTTATCCCAAAGCTGAGTGCTCCCTGCAGGAGGAGGAGGGGTCCCCTGGCCTGCTCGGGGTTTGGGGGAGGCAGCTGGCGGAAGTCCTGGACATGCCCACATCGCCACCTCCCCGTCTGACCCCCAAGGGCTTGGGGCCAAGGCCCAGGGTCACGCTGCAGCCAGCGGCTGCCCTCCCTCCAGGCTTTTCCTGCCCCTGCACCTTCGTGGCCGCTGTGTCTGGGGCCAGCGGCAGCGTTCTCTGGGAGAGGCCTGTGGCCCAGGATGGGGCCTTCGTGGAGTGCGGCATCCTGCAGCCCAGGGGCAGCGCGACGCCCTCTGCCTGTGTCGTCCTCGGCAGGCCCGGCTCTCTCGTCGCTGTGGACACGCTCACAGGTGGGCTGCTCCCTGCAGCAGGCCGCCCAGGCTCGAGGGTCTCAGGGCTGCACGCTCCTCAGGGCTCAGCTCGCCCTCCCCAGGGGCAGCGAATCTGGACAGGAGGGAAGGCACGGGCCTGGGGGCCGTGAGGAGTCACACTCCATTGTTCACCCCTCCAGTGCAGCTGCGGGCACCTGAGGCTGAGGCAGCCAGCTGCTGCCCACTCGTGGGGCAGGTGCAGGTACCAGGCCAGGTCTAGGGGGAGCAGGGTGTGCGCCGGTCCAGCTCAAGCCGTGAGGCGCGTTCACGCCTTAAAGACAACAGGCCCAGGTCCCTTTCCAAGGCCCTGAGGAATCCTGTGCCTTGACTCTGGGGTGGTTCAAGGTGGCACTTGCTTTATAAGCTGTGGTTTTAAGGACAGGCAGGAAAATAGAGGAAATGTTCTAAGAACACGTCTAAATACGGATGCAGGCAGGTTGTACCTGTGTCAGACACTGTCAGGTCAGCACCTGCAGTCCCCGGGTCCCCACCAGGCTGCACCTTCATTCTTGCCCGGTGCGTGCACGTGTGTGACCCCAGAGAGCAGCAGTGAGCCAGACCCTGCTCACCCGGAAAGGGGAGGTCCACGTCGGCCAACCTGCAAACACGATGCAGGCAAAGGAGGGGCCTGCCGCCAGAAGGACACTGTTGACCGTGCCTGTGGGCCACCCGGCGGTCACACACACACTGCTTGGGTACTGTGTTCTGTTTCAGGGAAGACCTTGTGGAACCAGCCCAGCAGCTTTGGGGGAAACGTGTCTGTCCTGAGCCCTCTGCTCCGCGTGCCTGACCTTGATGCCGACGGGGCCCCGGACCTGCTGGTCCTCATCCAGGAGGAGAACCAGGTACCGCCCCATCCCAGCTGTGCCGCCTCCCCATCGGGGCCTCGTCTGGGGCCCTGAGATGGGCAGAGAGCGCGCTCCCCGCCAGAGCTGCAGGCAGCCCCGTGGCCCCCAGCCTCATCAGCCCTGGACGCCCCGCCGGTGCACTGAGCCCCGTCTCCTCCCCTCGTGCTACAGGTCAACGGCTCCATCTACTCGGGTGGCACCGGGCAGCAGGTCAGCCCCCCGGACAGCCTGGGTGTGAACAGCGCCAGCGGCTCCATCCTCCACGTCACCAGAGCGGGGGCCCACTACATCCTCATCCCCTGTGGTATGTGGTGCCCGCAGCCCCAGGATGGCCTCCTCCACGGGCCTGCTGGCACCTGGGTGGAGACGGGTGTGGGGCTGGCTGTGCCTCCAGGGACGCGAGGGCCTCGCTGCTGAGAGGGGACGAGGCTCTTCTGTGTTCCCAGGCACCGCCCTCTGTAGCCGCTCCGTTAAGGGCCTGTACGAGAAGGTCAGCAGGAGGCACAGCCCGCTCAAGAGCGACCCCCTCTGGGAGGACATGCTCAGCGCCACGTCGCACAGGCTGGTTGTGCACAGGTGGGGGGAAGTGAGGAGCCGTGGGGGGCACAGGCCGTGTGCCAGGGGTCTAGGGTCACCCTGGGCTCAAACTCAGAAACCTGGCGCCTAGAAGTGGAATAAAAACTGGGAAAAGATGGGTGCCCCCGGGCTCGCTGGTCTCTGCATCCAGCGAGGTTCTCTTGTTATCCTGAAACTGGAGAAGCAAGAAACGTGAGGCTCTGCCCTGGGAGTCCCACAGGCGCGCTGGGGAGTCGGGGGAGAGGATGGGGAGCATCCCGCCCCAGCCCTGCGGGGGCCCCCTCCCACCCCTCCCACCCCTGCAGCTTGGGGGCCATCCGCTACCTGATGAATGTGCCAGGGAAGGCGGGCGATGACCTGCTTCTCGTGAGCACCGAGGCCTGCATGCTGCTGGACGGGCAGGACCTGACGCCCAGGTGGACCTTCGGGACAACCCAGGTCCTGAGGTATGGGGTCCTTCTGCAGAGAGCCGGGCCCCCCAGCCTGTCCCCCTGTGGAGACCTGGGGACAACGCCACTGCCTGTCACCTGGTGCCACCCTGCTGGGGGGGCGGTCGTGAGAACCCCGCTGATGACAGCAGCCCCTCCTCACTGGCACGCCCCATCCCAGGCACCTCCTCACAGAGGCCCTGCATGAGCCCCCTCTCTGCTCTCCTTCTAGAAAACCCGTTCTTGGCCACTACAAACCCGACACCCCAGCTGTGCTCGTCGAGAACGGGACCGGCTCCAACAGACAGGTCGGCGGCATTTTCTCCAGCCTCGGCTCTACTCACAGCTGGGAGCAGGACCAGGGCCCCGCAAGCCACCCCCAGGGCTGCAACCTGTCCTTTGCCTCCGACAGGTGCTGCTCCTGGATCTTGGCTCTGGGGCCGTCCTGTGGAGCCAGGTCCTCCCGGGCCTCCCTGGGGACCCGCCGTCAGCCAGCCTGCCCACCGCAGACCACCGCTCCGCCTTTTTCTTTTGGGGCGTCCATGAGCCGACTGACTCCAACCAAACGGTACAGTCTTGGGTTCTGGCTGACAACACAGGGCAGACCCAGTGGCTGGGGGCATGCAAGGAGACAGAATCCCCCGGAGCTGGCAGAGACGAGGGGCAGTGGGAGGACGGGGGTGGCCGGGCAGCAGCCAGAAGACCCCCGAGGAGGGTCAGGCGGGGAAGGGGGTAGGAGGTGGGTGCAGAGCTGGCACTGGCATTTCCCGGGACCCTGGCGGACACAGCTCTGGGCGGGGCCTCGAACGTGAGCGTTGGCCTCGCCCTCCACCCCGCACTCACACAGGAGCCCGGAGCCGCCGGGCACCGCCTGTACATGCTCCACCCCACGCTGCCCAGCGTCCTGCTGGAGCTTGACAGCGTCTCCGCCCCCATCGTCGCCTTCCAGGGTGAGTGCGCCCCCCGTGGGCCTGGGCCTGCCAGCTGCAGGAAGCCCACCCTGGCCAGACCCCCGCCCTGATTGCTGTGTCACCACAGTGGTTCTGCTGGAGCCAGGCCGCCACGCTGCCTACATACTCCTGACGGGCCCAGCCAGCCCCAACCCGCCAGGCCTGGTCTCTGTGACCAAACAAAAGGTGCAGGACCTCGTCCTGGGCGGCAGGGTGGTCCGCCTGGCCGAGGGTGGCCCCGAGAGCGACCAGGCCGTCCGGGACCGGCTCTCCCGCCTGCGGTACCGAAGCGAGGCCTAGACAGGCCGGCAGAGCCCACGGGGAGGAGGCCGCTGCAGTCACATGTCCCAGGACGTTGGTCCATCACTTACTCAGTCTACGTGCTGACTCCTGACCTGGCCACACACTCTGCACGGGTCCCGCCACCCCAGGGACACTCAGGTCCTCACCCAGCCCCCTGTCCAAGCCCCTTGGGGTTTCCCTGGGAAGGGCACGGGCCAACAGCAGCTCACCCTTGCCCCTCCATGCCTGGCTGGAGACAGCCGCCTAAGTCCCCTCCCCCTTCCGTCTGAGCCTCGCCTTCTCTGCACTGTCTCCCGGGGTCACGGCTCCTCGGGGCGGTAGGCCACTCCAGACCCCCACATGGTTGTGGTGAGTTACCCGGACAGCCCGTGACGGGGCCACGAGGAATGGACCTGGCAGGAGGACGTGCCGTGTGGAGCTGTGAGTGCCCTGAGGACCTGGCCGGCATATACCTGGCTCCACATGCACCCCTGGATGCACACCAGGGCTCCTTGTCCCTCAGGGGTCCCTGCAGCCCTGACTGGCCAGCGGCCCCTCCTTCCTGGTGCTGGGACATCCCCCCACCCCAGTTGGTGTCACCTCTGTGCCTTGTTCGCCCCAGACTTCCTGGTGCTGTGGGGCTCCGCCGTGACCGGACAAGAGCACGCAGCCTGATGGCCCTGGGCACCTCGGGAAGAAATCAGAATAAACACTGGTTTTGCACCATCAGGAAAGCCCTATATGTGCCTGTGTCTCTGCTGAATCGGTGGGAAGTCTGTCTGGAGGGTGGGCATCCAGCACCCAAACTGGCTGACCAGGTGTGGGGGGCGTCCCGCATAGCCTCCAGGTGTGTCTCGGGTTTGCAACCCTGCCCTGCTCACCCAGAACAGGGCAGGGGCCTGGCCTGTGGGTGCACTTCCCCCTCTGGGACAGGCTGGGGGGTCCCCCAGCCACCCAGCAGGAGCAACCCAGGCAGGAGCTTCAGTGAGATGCAGGTCTGGGCACAAAGCAATGGGGCCGTGTGGGGAATCCTACAGGAATTTACTAAAAGTGTTTACATGACGAGGCTGCTTCCAAAACCAGCTCTGCTTCTTGCAAAAGCCTCGGACGTGGTAACGAGGCCAGAGTTGAAGGAATGCATCCCTTGTCCCTGTGAGAAGCCACGGAGCCCCTGAGGCCCAGAGCAGGGCCCACACTGCAGAGAGAGGAGCCTGCTCCGGGCAGCGAGCAGCCTGCAGGCCTCAGGACAGTGTGCCGGCAGCCAGGGCTCAGGGCCAAGAGACAGCCTCCTCCGTGCACCTGGGCCTGTGAGTGAAGCCGCTGTGCCGGTGGCCACTGCACTCCCAGGGGCTGTGGCCGGTATTGTGCTCCCCACAGGGGTGCCTTTAGGCACAGCTGGCCCTGAAGACCTGGTTCAGCACCACCTGGCCCCCCGGAGAACTCTGGTGTCCGTGTGCCGCCAGAGCACAAGATTCTTGCTGGGTCTCCCCCCAAAGCCCAAACCCCAAGTCTGCAGCCTGAGCTCTGCCCAAGGCCTGTGGACTCCACATACAGGACCCTGAACCCACAGCCTCTGACGCCCAAACTGCCCACTGCTCACTTCCTCACCAGCGATCGCAGCCTCCACACCACACGCACACGCACCACCACTGGGACCACAGCAGCGAGGGTTCAGAGGGAGGGCCCAGAGGCCTTTATTTCTGTGCCGGAGGCAGGAGGGTGTGGGCCGCCCTGAGGGCGGTGGCGCTGCCCCTCCAAGGAGCCCGGGTGTCTTTCCCCAAAAGCTCTGCCACCCTGGCCATGAACCAGGCCCGGCTGTCAGAGGATCAGTGATGCTGGAGCTGTGTCTGTGTCTCTGGAGGCCGGGAGGCCATGGCCCAGCGGGAGGGCAGGTCCCCTGCAGGCTGGCGCCCCCTGCTGGCGATCACCTGACTGCGCCCGAGTCTCTGGCCGGGTGGGCGCCAGCACAGGACACCAGGACCTGCCATCCCGTCTCAGCGCAGGGCACCCCTGCCCTGGGAATCAGCCCCCCAGGGAGGGTGTGACAAGGGAACAGGAGCTGCTGCAAGGCAGGATGCTCAGGGCCTGCGGGATCGCCTGCGTGCCGGGTCTCAGCAGCTGCCAGGGCCCCGGGTGAGAGCAGCTGATGAAGGCCAGATGGCGCCCCCTCCCCCAGGGCCCCCTAGGTCTCCCCATCACCATCCCCACCCATGGGCTCCCCAGAGGCTGAGGCAGGACGGAGAGCAGGGCTGGGGCTGGAGTGCCGGGGCTTCCGCATGAACGGGAACACCCTACGGGCGAGAAGGGGCCTGAGAGCTTGGCCACTGACCCCCCGCCCGTCGCCCCGGGCACCGCCTGGCTCACCGCCGCTTGGTCTCCGGGGGCACCACAGCCTCCGCCAGCAGGTCTCTGTACAAGTCTGACTTCAAGAAGCGCGGGTAGGAGTCCTGTGAGAGACAGCATCTCGCCCTGAGCCCTTCCTCCTCCTGCTCAACCAGCACGGCCAGGCCTCAGACAGGGCCCCCCCAGACCAGCTCAGACTCAGGGAGACCGGCCCCCATCGGGGCAGGAACCTCCGGCGACAGGGACCCGTGTCCCTGATTCTCTAGGACCCTCAGAGAGGGTGAAGGCGTGGGCCAGGATGACAGGATTCAGTAACAAGGGACAGGAGCCTATGAACCCAGCTGCTTATGTTTTAAAAAGAAAAATAAATACACATTTATATTGTTAACTTCAGGTGGAGGAACAGGGATATAAACAAGATTCAGTGGAAGATACTTTGCTTTGTAGGTTAGATTCTGAAGCAGTGCGGATGTTTCACGTGATTATAAAATAAACAGGTGATTTAACAAACATTGAAAGTGAAGTGGGGACAGGGGAAGCTGGGCGTCAAGTGGGTGACATCACCCTCACTACATGTAACCAAGCATCCGAGGGGCTACAGCCAAAGGACCAAGAAAAAAAAACAGTAAGCAACTTTCAGTGACTGTGAGTGGTAGTGCCACGATCCTCGGTTCAGCTGCTGAGTGAATTGAATCTAGAGGAAAAGTTGAGTGATTATAACAGTACCACTGAGAACCCAGATTTTCAGAAGGTGAGTGAGGAGAAAGAGGTTAAGGGAACGCTATAATCGTGATTCCGAATTAGAAGCTTCAGTATGAACTCCTGGTGTTTTATTTAAAACACACCCTGATTCCACTGTAAGGCCTGGTAACCATGACTACCCCTGACGCTACAGACCAGTCTGGTTTGCAGGTCAAGGCTTCCAAACGCCACTACAGGGGGAAGGCCGAGGCCTCGGGGAACTGCTGGCTTTGGGGCAGGATGGCCTCATAGAAAGGAAGGGAGTATCACAGGTTTCAGACACATCACAGGACTCGAGAGCAGCCAGCTGAGAGGGGGTTTCTGCACCTCCCGTGAGATGAGGGGGCCAAAACCCATCCCATACAGTGAAAATGTGAACGGACAATGGCAATAAAAACATCCCGACATCACCAACTGCCCTCAGCAGATACCACGGCTCCAACTGCCTATTCTGAAAAGTGGCAGAGGAGGAACCAAGTCTATCTCTCCGTCCTGTCTCTCCTCTATGATCGGTACCGCTGGGCCAGCAACGCACAGAGAGGAGGCAGTGGTGTGTGAGGCCTGGGTGGAGCTGTCAAGGTGGGGCTTTGCCATGAGAAGAGACGGCTGGCCCTGCGTCCCTCCTGAGTGGAGAACACGCAGCCACCACCTGTGCAGCAGCAATAAAGACCCAGCACAGTGAAAAATACAAAGAAATTTAAGATCCCATGTGCCACAACTGGAGACGCTGCTTGCTGTAGCTAAGACCCGGTGCAGTCAAATAAATAAATAAAAATAGAAAATATTTTAAAAATACAAAAAAAGGGGACGTCCCTGGTGGTCCTGTGGCTAAGACTCTGAGCTTCCAGTGCAGGGGGCCCAGGTTCGATCCCTGATCAGGGAGCTAGATCCCACATGCTACAACTAAGACCCAGAGCAGCCAAATAAATAAATAAAATTTAAAAAAAACACAAAAAAAGTAAATAAAGAATACCGTTGGTGTTTGGGAAGTGACGCTGGCCTCTGTGGCCACATTGAAAGGAATTAGAGGTGGGCATGTCCTTTAAGGGAACTTCCTACAGATAGGGAATCTGGAAATGGCTTTCAAGTCAAGGAGGGCAGTGGGCAGGAGGGGCAGTGAGTCTGGACAGGCCTGGGCTGCAGTCTGACCCCAGCTCCCGGGGGGTGGGGACACCCACCTTCTTCATTAGCAGGTAGATGTGCCGCTGGGCGTCGTCTAGCACGTGGCGGTGGGGCTGGGTCAGGCCCGCCAGCGTCTGCTCCATCGTCCGGCTGTCGATGTTGACCCAGCGGGCGGCGCCGGGGGCCAGGAACTGCCTGCATGGGGCGCAGGGAGCCTGGTGGATCAGGCCCGCAGGGCTGCCACGGCCACCACCCCAGCCCGCGGCACTCACTGGTACACCGCGTCCACTAGGGCAGGGACCCGGGCCTGGCCTCCGTGGCGCAGCTCCTCACAGGCCTCCCAGAAGCTGAGGTTCTCGGCTGGGGGTCCAGGCACCAAGTCAGGCCCACCACGGGCTGCTGGGCACCTGAGGTCGGGGCTCGAGCGGGCAGCACGGTGGGGGCTTCTCACCACTGAACTCTTTCCTGAGAAAGTCCATGAAGTGGGCCCGTCCCACGGGGTCTTCCAGGAGCTCCCGGAAGCTGAAGGCCCACTGCTCCACGCGCAGCCTGGTGGGCGCAGCTGCGCTGGTGGAGGGCGGGGGGGTCAAAAGCGTGAGGAATGGGGTGGGTCCACCTGCACCCCTGGCCCACCTGCTCACCTGGGTGCGTTCATGGCCCAGTAGGCATCGTCATCTGTGACCCAGGGGTTGCTGGGCAGGCACCCCGACATGATGGGGTCATGCGGCCCATGCTGGCTGCTAAACTTCAGGTACCTGGGGGTGGGGCGGTGCCAGGGCTGCTGCAGGGGGACTGTGCGGACCAGGGCGCAGAGGGAAGTGTCTGGGCTTGGGGTGCCAGCCGCCATCCCCATCCCACTCACGCCTCGAGGCAGGTGGAGGACTTCACCCGGGCTCGGCCCAGCGCCCTGCGTAAGCACTCGACCTAGGACAGGAGGCCTGTGAGGGGGGCCAGGCCTGGGAGCCGCCAGCCCCCCGCCCTCTCCTCCCCCCACCTACCTCCCGCCTGTAGAAATCCACGGTCTCGGTCTGCAAGGGGCCAGTGGGCTGCCGTTAGAATGCAGGCCCCTCTGGGGCCTGATGTCCCACCCCTGCCCTGCCCCTCAGATCCCCTGCCTCTATTGCAGGGTCTGACTTTTCAGGAAGCTCCCTGGGGCCCCAAGTCTGGAGGTTCCGGGGTGTTGACCAAGCCCTTGGATGCTCAGAGCTGCCTGAGGTTCCTCAACCATCACTACTTCCTGCTTAAACATACCACAGGGAGGGGGGAGGCATGGCACCCCCAGGAGACCTGGGATGCCGACCTTCCCTCTCAGCTGACTCTGATGGAAGTGATAAAACCGGGACCACAAAGCATGATTCTTAAGTCGGGAAGACCAGAAGAACCTGCCCTGTTGTGGGTGTTATAGGATCTGACTGAGGACTCAACAGTGACCAAGTTCAGACGTGTGTCCTGGGCCAGTCATGCTCTGGAGAGTGTGGTTCTTTCTGCCTGGATCCCTTGGGCCCCTATCCCTACCCACCCCCCCAAGGCCCTGCAGACTCTGATGCTGCCCTGGCTGGGGGAAGCCCCCCAACCATGGGGCCCGCTGCACTCACTTGCACCCAGGGCAGCAGGTGGGAGGCAAAAGAGAACAAGTTAGCAGGGGGCTGGGGTGGGGGCAGCAAGGCAAGGAGCAGAGCAGCCGAAGTGACCGAATGCCAGGACGCCGGGACCAGCTGACTGACAGGTGGGTGGGCAGTCCACAGCAGGCCCCCTGCGGTGAGCGGGCGGGGGAGGTGGGGGCACTCGGGGCGGGGAGGGGGGCGGGGGCAAGCCCGCAGGGCCCTCACCATCGGTGCTCGCCCGGCCATGCAGGGGCCCCGTCCTGGCCCCTGCTCCAGCACACTGGGGGCCCCCGGCTGCAGAGACAAGAGGAAGTGGGGGCACAGCTCAGGTGGACTATGGAGACCCTCCTGACCCCCGACACTGAAGCTCCGACCGTGTCACCCCCACCGAGGAAACGTGCTCAGAGGAGCCTGGGCCCCATCTCCTGTCTGCCCGCCCAGCCCACCCCGTCTCCTCTCCAGCCCTGACCCAGCTCCTCCAGTGCAGCTCACGATCTGCCCCAGGCCTCTCGTCCTTCCTCGCCTGGGCCAAGCTCACCCCAGGCTCTGGGCTGCTCAGACCGGAACCCTGGGCGGCCCTGCTGAGCCCGTGGGGTCCTGCCGCCCCGCCACCATGCGCACCCACCCTGTGGGAGGTGGCGGCTGCCCTCCCTGCTCACAGCCCAGGAGCCCTCGTGGCCCTCAGCCCGCTGCTCAGCCTCGGCCACACCTGCCCGCGCCACCTCCCTGCCCTGAGTCCAGGACCCCCAGGTGGAGGGTTAGGGGTCATCTTCCTGGAGACGCCAGCCACACCTGATGGAGGAGTCATCACGCCCCCGGTGCCTGCTCCCGCAGGGACGTCCCCCAGCGCACCTACTGTGGTCGGCTGGCACTGCTCGCATAGCAGATGGCCGCCAGGCTCTCCAGCGGGGCCTCAATCCACCTTGCAGGCCCCAGGCCAGCACCTCAGGAGCCTCTGGCCTGCAACCTCAGCCCCTCACACTGCAGTGAAGCCTAGCTCCCACTTGCCCCCCAGAGCCTTCAGGTGACCCCACCCCTACCCTCAAGGGCCTAAGGTAAACCCACTCGCCTCTCCCCCCAAGGGCTTCGGGTGCCCCCCTCACCCCCCCAGGGCGGTGTTGTCCTCCATCAGATTCCTTAGACCCAGAGAGAAGCAGGTGGGCCCTGGTCTTTGGGCAGGGGCAGCTCAGGCCTGGCCTTGTGACCTCTGGGTTGTGACGTCACAGAAAGAGAACTTCCTATCACCCAACAGAACCCCTAAAAGCATGTCCTTCCCAGGGGTCAGAAAGGAGGTCCTGCTCAGTGAGCATGTGAGGCAGTACACTGGGCAGGACCCCATGGCTGTGCAAGAACCTCCCCCCAGGGGCTCACCGGGGGCCTGTTCACCAGCCAATACGTCTGCTCTTGGCACGCAATGACCAGCCTGTCCCCCTTCCTGCGCTGCTTAGCTGCCCTGGTGGGGGTGGACGAAGATGGAGGGACACCACGTCCACGACAGCAGCCCCACCCTCAGGCCAAGGCCTGGACGGTCCCGTGCGGGAGGGGCGGGGGTGAGCCGGAAGGCCTCACCGCAGCTGCTCCCGGGCTTGCATCATCACCAGGTCCCACGCGTGGCTGATCCTCATGCGCAGCTGGTGGTACTGCTCCTGGGCAGGGTCAAGGTCTCCAGTGGGACCCTCCCTCCTGCGCCCAGCGCTGGGGCGCAGACGCCCTCCTCCCCTTGAGTTACCCCACGTGCTCCAGGGCCTCAAGTGGGGACTGGCATCTCCAGGCCGGGTTCAGCCTGCGAAGGGAAGGATGCCCACCTTCTCGTGGTCCACCAGGGCGCCCTGCTTTCGGATGTTCTTCTTGGCCAGGTAGATGGCTGGAAGGGCAGGCACAGATTGCAGCGGAGCAATCACACACCCGGGGCCTCACACCCGGGGCCACCAGACCGAGGCTTCACCCGGGCTGGCCCACCCCTCCTCGCTCACCATAGTCCAGCTCGGCGGCTGGCCACAGGGTGCTCGTCCAGAAATAGGGTGTCTGGCAAGGGGCAGGAACAAAGGTTTCTGGGTCTTTCTGGGCCTTCCCCACCCCGAGAGTTTGTCCCCACCCTCTCAGCTCCCTTGGGAAGAGACTGGGCCGGCTGGGGGGCATCTGTCGACTACCCCCAGGCTCAGTGGACCACCTGCCATTCCCTGACTCCTGCCCAGGACCCTGATGCAGTTGCAGTTCTGGGGTCTGGGACTGAGGGCAGGCCCTGCCGGGGTCCCTGGTGTGGCCAGGATGGGGGCCCATCACGACTGAGGACACGCACTGAGATGCAGCGCTGCTTTCTTCAGGGCCCTGAGGGTGGGGCCGGGGTTGCTCAGGACCCAGGTAAGCTGGCAGGGTCCTCTGCAGGGACTACCCCTTAGGGGGCCCTGCTTAATGTTCCTCCCCTTGACCTGGCCTTTCTGTCATGGGGACACTTCCAGCCCAGACCTTTCCGGGAGTGGCCAGCGGACCACCAGGCCTGTAGTCCTGCTCCAACCACAGCCCCGCCCCTCCCTGGAGTCCCCGACGTGTGGGGGGGTGCAGCCACCGGGGCGCCGCACCTGCTCCCAGTTCAGGCTGACCTGGAATCTATAGGGCGTCTCATCCGGCCGGAGCTCGAGGCGGCGGGGGTCGCGCAGCGGGTAGAGGTAGCCATGCTGCACGAGGAGGCTGCCCAGATGCAGGGCCTCTGCGAAGCCAGGCGGTGAATTCTCAGGGGCGGGAGGAGCCCCCGGGCTTGGCCCCGGCCCCAGGGCCGCGTGGGGCGCAGGAAGAACGCCGGCGGCCCCTTACCGTCCTCCGCGATGGAGTACTTCTGGATCAGCCACTCCACGATGTCGCTGCCTGCGCGGCAGACGCGGGGTGAGCCGAGGCCTCGGCGGGCACCCGCCCCCGCCCCCGCCCGCGGCGGCCTCACCGTTCGCCGCGTGCGGGATGACGGTGACGAGCAGGCGCTGGCTCCGCATCCTCACGCCCTGGTCGGGGTCCTGCATGGTCACGACCATCCGCTCCATCTGCGCGGAGGAGGTTGAGGGGCTACGGCGGCCGGCCTGCCCCACCCCCAGATCCCGATTTCCAGGAACCGGCCGGGACGCGCCGGATCAGTGTGCTGGGAGATTAACGCCCACTGATGGTGCGATTTCAGGCCGCGGCGGAGCGCGGAGGCGCGGGGCCGCGGGGGTTGGGGGGCGCGGGCGAGGGGCGACCCCAGCCCCAGGGTTTCCGTCGCCTCACCCCACTCGCACAGGGCCATCGCCCCTGACCCGCGGCCACACTCGCGCGCTCGCGTAGCGGCCACACTCGCGCGCACCCGCACTCACTGCTCTCCGGCCCCTCCCGGCCTCGCGTGCCAGGAAATCGGGGGGGCAGCCGGGACCCCGGCACCCACCTTGCTCAGATGCGGCCTCTGCACGCGGGGGTGCCCGCCAAGGGGCGCGGAGCCGGCGGCCATAGCAAAGGCAGGCCGGGCGCGGCGAGGATGTCCGCGCGCCCCGCCCCGCTCCGGCCGCCTCCCCGCCCCGCCCGCGTGTTCGCCCGCAGCGGCCTCGAGGTCTGGGGCTGGGGGGCGCGCGGGCCTCAGAGCATCCGCCTCACGACAGGCTCCCCTCACGACACGAGAAACCGATGTCCGTGGGGACTTGCGTGGCCCTTCGAGGGGGGCTTGGCCCCACCCGGACTACATGGGGGATGAGAGAACCGGGCTCAGCTGGGAGGAGGTTCAGATGGGCGAGGACTCGGGGAAAGCCTGGGGCATAGACCCAGGAGAGGACTCTGGGAGGGGGAAGGCGGCCTAGGTGGGGGACTGCTGCGACCCCTCCTCCATACCTGCTGGGTGCCCGGGGGTCAGCCATGCGGGGGCTCTGGGGTCTGGGTGAGGGATCGAACAGCCCGCAGCGAGTGTCCCTGAAGTTGTGAACCTGTGCCTGAACCCCCCGGTGCTCCCGGGTTGGGGGGACACTGCTATGTAGGGGTGCGGGTGGGGGTCCTTGAGGCTTGGGGAAGACTGCCGGCAGCACCCGTCCCCTCAGCTGCACAGGGGCCTGAGGGGGCTTTGGAGAGCAGAGACCCCACCCAGGTGACCTGAGGCTGTGGGAGACTGTCGGGTGGGGCTTTACTGGCAGAGGGATCTCAGCACCTGCTCCCGGAGGTTCGTGGCGTTCTCTGGGCTGAGGGCCCAGCCTGGCCATTTTTCTCCCTCCTCCAGTGTCTTGGTGTCCCACACGCCTTTGCTGGGGCCTTTCTAAAGTGTGCAGACAGGTCTATTTCTGTTTTTTAGGTGCTGGGGGGTGGGGCAGGATGTTGGCATTGGCCTTTGGCCAGAAGCCTGTCATGGAGATCTGAATCCATTTCCACTGCCAGCGAAACCAGGTCCAGGATGAGCTGGGGAGGGACCTGGAGGGGGCTCCTACCCCTCCAGGCATCATTCTCCCCTAGATCCCAGTGAAACCCACCCACCCAGCCCCACCCACCCAGGTCGGGTCAGGCTGACTGCAGGCCTACCTAGCTGTTCTCTTCCAGAGAGGTTGAAAGCCACCAGAGGCCAGAGCTGTCCCCGGTCTGGGGAGAGTGGCCTCCTGGGCCCCCGCAGTGGAGGAGGTGGGTGGGATGTGACGCTCGAGGGGCTGAGGAGATCCTGCCTCGGAGAGATTGTGGGCAGGTGGGCTCCAGGGGTACACTCAGCCCACGTGCCCCCAGCACCGCAGCCTGCTGGCCTCCTCCGAAGATAGAGGCTCCTTTGGGCAAGGGCAGATCTGAGCCTCGGGTGTCCTCAGAAACCAGGGTGTAAGGAAGCAGGGGGACTCCAGCTGGTGTTCTGCGCCCCCCACCCCAAGCTGACCTACAGGGCCCCAGCCTGCCGTCCAGCTCACCCAGCCCCCACCCCGCTGACCCCAATTTGCCTGCCGCAAGGGTTTAGGCATCACTACCAGAGAGCCCTTCTGTGTCCCCTCTCAGCTCTCCACCTTCCCATCCTGTTTTGAATCAGTCCCTTTTCTCCCCCCACTAAGGACAGGGGCTTCAGGAGCACAGAGCATACAGAGGCCCCTCCACCCAAGCTGCCCTGGCACAGCCCGGTCAATAAACAGTCCCATCGAGGCAGAGTGCCTCACTGTGTGGGGGTCCCCGGCCCTGTGTGTGGATGCTGGCCCGTCTGAGCTGACGCTGGTGAACCTCTGGGGTGCGCAGCTCCCCCGCCCCCCAAGGCTGGGCACACTCCAGGGGTCCCCTCTGCCCAGACTGAAGCTCCAGAGGGTGTAGGAGGAGGGGCCTCCCAGGTGCGGCCTGTGCTGCCGACAGGTAACAAGAGCCTGGGGACTTGTCTGGGGGACGCACCTGCTCCCCTCGGCGCCCCAGGCCCCAACCGCCCCGCCCAGAGGGCTTCCCCGGAGACTCTCCAGACTCCCGGCGGCGCCGCGCGGGTGGGGCCTCCCTGATGGCCAGAGCGGGGTGCAGGCGGGGCGGAAGGCTGGGACCGTGACCGCGGCCGTGTGCGTCTGGGTCCGCGGCGGCCGCGCGGGGTCCGGGTGCGCCCGCGGCGGGGACGACCAGGTGCCGGCGCCGAGCGGGCGACACGCGCGTCTCTGCGGGGCTGCGCGGGGTCCGCGGAGCGGCTGGGGGCGCGCGGCGCGGGCGCGGCGCTGGGCGCGGGGGGCGCTCCCGGCCGGGATGAGCTCACCGCAGTCGCGCCGGGGCTGAGCGCCGAGCCGGGCGGCGGCGGGGCGGGCGGCGGCTCCTCGGCGGCTCGGCGGCGGAGCCGGGCCGCGGGCCACCATGCTGGGCCTGGACGCGTGCGAGCTGGGGGCGCAGCTGCTGGAACTGCTCCGGCTGGCGCTGTGCGCCCGAGGTGAGCGGCCCGGCTGGGGCCAGGGCGGCCACGTGGGCGGGGGGCTCTGGGCGGGGGCGCTCAGCTCAGGGCGGACCCGCTTCTCCCCCGCGGAAACTTTGGGGGCGCTGGTGGGAACCTTGCGGCGCGGTCCCCCCGCCGCGCTCTGGCGAGGGTGGGGGCTTCTCCCAGGCTAGACAGTCATGGGGCAAGGGGTGAAGAGGGGGCGGGTCTGCTTGTGAAGCCAGGGCCGCAGGGGGCTCCTCTCCCCGCAGGAGCCTGCCCCCGAGGTCCGCTCTCCCTTGGGTGGGGCTCGCGCCCCTTGGGGAGGGTGAGGAGCCCGCGGAGACCTGGGCGCAGTGGGCAGGGACTCAGAGACCTGGCCCCAGGGCACCATGGGAGCCGGCTCCCAGGACTGTGCGAAGGACTGGGAGTGACCCCCATTATGGCCTGGGGACGGGGCTCAGCTGACGGGGTCTGGAGGCACCTGGGGCGGTGGCCTCAGAACATAAGCAGAGGGGTTTGGCAAGAACTAAATACCGTATGGGGCATGGTGTGGGGGAAGCCCCCGCGCCGTGGGGAGGCATTCAGGGAAGCTAGTTCCGGGCAGTGTGGCAGGGGCCCAGAGCTGTCCCAGAGCGCTGTGGGAACGGGGCCCAGGGGCCCTGCAGGGCGTCGGGGAGCAGCCTCTGCTCCAGAAATCTCAGTGGTCACCGCTCTGCAGTGTGGACCCCGGGCCCTGGGGTTGCTCCCCATCTGGGCCCTTCCCTCTCCTCACCTTTGCCCTCAGAGTCAGGGAGGGGCTCTGCACGAAGGGTCAGGCCAGGGGAAGGCGGCTGGTGCCTCCAGGGGTCCCTTGCCTCCTCTCTGGGAGCCTCCTGCACTAGCCAGGCCCCTCCTGAAGAGGCTGGGTGTGGGTGCTGGTCTGCATCTTCCTGCCCACCCTGCTCCCAGAGCCCTCACCGGCTGCCTCTTCAGTCCCATCCTTTGGGCGGTGGGAGGCCCAGCTGGCCATATGGCAGACTCTAGCAAAGGCCAGGGTCAGCTGGCAGCAGCTGCTCACACGGCCTCCCCAAACCCCAGTCCTCCTGACCGACAAAGAGGGGGGGCAGCTGCCACCGGAAGAGGCGCTGGATGAGGCCGTGCCCGAGTACCGGGCCCCGGGGAAGAAGAGCCTCTTGGAGATCCAGCAACTGGATCCAGATGACGAGAGCCTGGTCAAGTACAAGCGGGCCCTGCTGGGGCCTGTGCCACACGCCATGGGTATGCCGGCTCCCTGGGCCTGGGGGGAGGGCGGGGTAGGGGCACCTGTAGACTCCCGGTTTCTCTTCAGATCCAAGCCTGCCCAACGTTCAGGTGACCAGGCTGACACTGATATCTGAGCAGGCCCCGGGGCCCATCGTCATGGACCTCACAGGTAACTCCCAGATGCCTGGCGCGACACCAAGCCCCAGGCAGAGACCTCACAGGTAACCTCCCCTGCAACTGATCTTTGGGGTAGAGACCTGGGCTCATCGCCATGGACCTCTTAGGACCCAATTCCAAGTCCTCAGACTGCAGAGCCCACAGACACAGGCCCCCCGTGGGGGCTCCGGGCTCGGGGTCTCATCCTCACAGGAGTTCATGCTTAGTTGCACTTTCCCTAACAGGGGAGTTGGCTGCGCTGAAAAACCAGGTGTTTGTCCTGAAGGAGGGTGTTGATTACAAAGTGAAGATTACCTTCAAGGTGAGGGAGCTGTCACGAGGGATACCAGCCAGCCCTAGGCCCAGCCCCAGAAGTTCCCGTTAACACTTTCTGTCCCTCAGGTCAACAAGGAGATCGTCAGTGGACTGAAGTGTCTGCATCACACCTACCGCCACGGCCTGCGAGGTGAGGGCGGGGTGCAGGGGGCAGCGGTGGGGGGGGAGCTTTGTGGGGGCAAAGGGCAGCCCCCAGTGCCCTCGTTCCCCTGCAGTGGACAAAGCCGTCTACATGGTGGGCAGTTACGGCCCGAGCGCCCAGGAGTATGAGTTCATGACTCCGGTGGAGGAGGCGCCCCGAGGCGCGCTGGTGCGGGGTGCCTACGTGGTCACGTCCTTCTTCACTGATGACGACAGGACCGCCCATATGTCCTGGGAGTGGGGCCTCCACGTCTGCCAGGACTGGGAGCGCTGAGCACCCCACCCCGGGGCCTCTTCCCACTGGCCTCCCCGCTTCTGTCAGCTGCTGCAAGGGACCCCTGAGCGTTCCCCAGCCCCTCAGTGACCAGAACCCCACCCCCTGTCCTGTACCGGGATGCCCCACCCCAGGCCTGGCACTGTGCCCTGAACAGTCCTATTAAACGTCGCTCTGTCTCGGTGCCCTTGGTGTCGCCTGTCTGCCTCCCCTCCCTGGGCAGCGGCGGCGGGGGGGGGTGCTCCTGGCCTTATCTCTCCTGCGAGCAGGCCCGGGTGCCACGTGGCAGCCGCTGCTTGGCCCCCCGCCCCCTTATCTGCCCCCGCCCCAGGGGCCCCCACACCATCATGGATGGCCAGCTCCTGCCGGTGCTGGTGCTACTACTCGGGGCCTCAGGCCTGTGCGAACAGGGGCTGGGGCCTGGGGGTCCCTTGGAGGAGCCCCCAGAGGAGAAGCCCCCTGAGGAGAAGCCCCCAGAGGAGAAGCCCCCTGAGGAGAAGCCCTCCGAGGAGGAGCCCCTGGAGGAGGATAGGGTCTTGGTGCTGAGCCAGCAGACCCTGGGCCAGGCCTTGCAGGAGCACCCAGCCCTGCTGGTGGAATTCTGTGAGTGCTGGGCCAGCGTGGCTGGGGACCCGCAGGGGCCTCCCGGGTGCTCTGCTCCACCTTCACTGTGCTCCTGGGGCTCCATCAGAGCCCTGGGGCAGAGCTGGGCCTGGGGTCCAGACTCACGGTGGGGAGGCACAGGTGCAGGGGAGAGCCAGTCAGTGTCCCCCAGGCTCTTCTGTGAAGGGCCAGCCAGCACTCAGGCTTGCACACGTCCATCTGGGGTTGTACAGCCCATTCATAGGCAGGAGCCACTCCCAGCCGGTAGGCCTCCACAGGCAGACGGCGGGAGCTGGCCTCAGGGGTGGCCACGGAAGATCCGTCCCAAACCCACTCTGGGGACAGTGCTGGCCACTGCAGTCCCACGCGGGGGCCCTCAAGGAGTCTGGCCTCCGGTGCCCGGGCTCTGTCTGGCCGAGGCTCAGGTAGGCCCCTGGCTAGGGGGCTGTGGACTCGACGTGTTGCTCCCTGCCGGATCTCAAGAGTGGAGCTGGCCCCGAGGTCGGCCGGCTCTGGCCGGGCCGGAGCAGGGGCTGTGGCGGGGGTGGTGAAGGCCTGCGCGCTCATGGGTCTGTCCTCCAGATGCCCCGTGGTGTGGGCACTGCAGGGCCCTGGCCCCTGAGTACAGGAAGGCGGCCGCCCTGCTGGCAGCAGAGTCAGCCAGAGTCACACTGGCCAAGGTGGATGGGCCCGCGGAGCCAGAGCTGGCTGAGGAGTTTGCGGTGACAGAGTACCCCACGCTCAAGTTCTTCCGAGACGGGAACCGCACACACCCGGAGGAGTACACTGGTGCGGGGCAGGCAAGGAGAGGGTGGGCGAGGGGGCGGTGGGCGGCAGAGGCTGGGCCTCAGCTGAGGGGTCTCCGCAGGCCCCCGGGAGGCCAAGGGCATCGCTGAGTGGCTGCGGCGGCGGGTGGGGCCCAGCGCCAGGCGGCTGGAGGACGAGGAGGACGCTCGCGCACTCATGGACGCCCAGGATGTGGTGGTCGTCGGCTTCTTCCAGGTGCGCTGAGGGCCGGGGCCGGGCCTGGGAGCAGGGTGTGGGCCCGGCGGCCTCACAGGCCCGGGCCCCTCAGGACCTGCAGGACAGGGACGTGGCTACCTTCCTGGGCCTGGCCCAGGACGCTCTGGATATGACCTTTGGCCTCACTGACCGGCCGCAGCTCTTTCAGAAGTTCGGCCTCACCAAGGACACGGTGGTCCTCTTTAAGAAGGTGGGTCAGGTGGGCTCAGGGAGGAGCCGGGGTGGGGGGCGCTGGTTCCCATTGACCCACCAGGCATTGTCCAGTATGACGAAGGGCGGGCGGACTTCCCAGTGGACAAGGAGCTGGGCCTGGACCAGGGGGACCTGTCTCGCTTCCTGCTCACGCACAGCATGCGCCTGGTCACAGAGTACAGCAGCGAGGTGAGCGGGCTGCCGGGCAGGTGCGGGCAGTGGGTGGTGGCCGTGGGGCCTCCACGAGCTCCACCTGCCCCTGCAGACGTCCTCGAAGATCTTTGCGGCCAGGATCCTTAACCACCTGCTGCTGTTCATCAACCAGACGCTGGATGCCCACCGGGAGCTGCTGGCAGGCTTCCGGGAGGCGGCTCCCCATTTCCGGGGGCAGGTACTGGCTGGGCCTAGGGGCCGGGGTGGTGGGGCTGCGGGGTACCCATGCGGACCCCCTGCCGGCAGGTGCTGTTCGTGGTGGTGGACGTGGGCGCCGACAATGACCACGTGCTCCAGTACTTTGGCCTCAAGGCCCAGGAGGCCCCCACCCTGCGCTTCATCAACATCGACACCACCAAGAAGTACGCACCAGAGCATGGGGCACCGGTCACCGCTGCCACCATCACAGACTTCTGCCGCGCGGTCTTGGGTGGAGGGATCAAGGTCAGTGGTGGCCTGCCCATGGGGTGGGAGCAGCAGCTACCAGGAGAGACCCCCGGTGAAACCCCTGGCCCTGTTCCCCTAGCCCTATCGCTTGAGCCAGGAGGTCCCCCCAGACTGGGACCAACGGCCAGTCAAGACCCTCGTGGGCAAGAATTTTGAGCAAGTGGCTTTTGATGAGACCAAGAACGTGTTTATCAAGTTCTGTGAGTGTGGCTGTGGCGGGTGGCGGGTGGCGGGCAGCAGGTGGCGGGGGCCCTGCTGCCTGTGCTGACGTGTCCCGTCCTAGATGCCCCGTGGTGCACCCACTGCAAGGAGATGGCCCCAGCCTGGGAGGAGCTGGCCGAGAAGTACAGGGACCACGAGGACGTCGTCATCGCCGAGCTGGACGCCACAGCCAACGAGCTGGAGGCCTTCCCTGTGCACGGTTTCCCCACCCTCAAGTACTTCCCAGCAGGGCCCGGTCGGAAGGTGCGGCCTGGGCTCGGTCTGGGCGCTTCCGCCCTCGGCTGGAGGTGGGCATGGCCTCGGAGGGTCAGCCTTGGGTCCAGGAGGCGGGGTCCCCAGACCATGTCCCTCCTCAGGTGATTGACTACAAAGGCGCCAGGGACCTGGAGACCTTCTCCAAATTTCTGGACAGCGGGGGCGAGCTGCTCGCAGAGGAGCCTGCGGAGGTGCCTGGAGCCACCTTCCCGGTGGGTGTCTGTCCCCAGGCTCCAGGCCTCGGGCCAGTCCTCTGGAGGGTAGCTGTGGGCGGGCATGGAGGGGGCTGGGTGGAGGGTATGGCATCCAGCTGGGTCTCTGTGACCCTTGCCAGAAGCCAGCAAACACCACAGAACCCAGGGACGAGAAGCCAGGAAACACCACGGAGCCCAGGGATGAGCTATAGCTGCCCGCCGTCAGCACCCACCCAGGAGCCATGTCCGGGGCCGTGAGAGCAGCCGTGTGAATAAAGAGCTCTGGTTCTGGACTGTGTGTGGTTCCTAAGAAGGGCAGCTCTCGTCTTGGTGTGGGCCCCATTTCAGCCCCCGGGGTCTCTACATCCTGGGTGGGGCCCAGCCCTCCTGATGGGCGCTTAGGTCCAGCCTGGGTCTGCAGCCTCACTGGGGCAGGAAGGAGGCCCACAGCACTGCTGGTGTTGGCCCTGCCCTCTCCCCCAAGCTGCCAGTGTGGCTCCGTGCCCCCACCCCATGCCCCCACGAGGCTGGGCCCGACCTTGAATGCTGCTTGAGAGGCAGGGCACATATGCCGGGAGCCCGGCAACCATGTCAGACAGTGCAGTCCACGGCCAGGGAAGGTTCAAAAATGGTTTTATTTCATTATTATCCAAGTACCTTTGAAAAGATAATTGTACAAGTCAGCGCATGAAAAACGGGCTCAGGGCAGCCCCCCGCTGGTGCGGGCCTGAGAAATGTACATATTTACAGGGGCCCTGGGGAGGGCGGCCCGGACCCGCTGAGCCGGATCGGGCCTCGGTGCTCGGCGCCGGGCCCACACAGTGGCAGGCCAGAGACAAGCTGGTTGAAGGCACTCGGTGACATGGAAAATGGACAGAGGCCCCGGAGCCCCTGCACCCTGGCTCTGGGGCAGGCCACAGCAGGCAAACGCCAGGGGCGTCTGCTTAGCAGCACGGGGTTGCTGGGCAGGGTCTCCAGGTGGCCCCATGGCGGGCTCCCCACAGGTGCGGGCTAGCGCGCATCTCAGGGAGCAGGGGCCCCAGCGGACTCCCGCCCTCCTGGACACACAGGGGCCGGGTGGGCTGCTTGGACAGGCACACTGCCCCGCCAGCAGCTGCGCCCACTGCACGCGCGCAAGCGGGCAGCGTGGCACGGGCCTTTGTGGAGCCCGGGGGCGCAGCGGCCAGGCCGCCGGTCAGTCCACCTTCTCCACTTTGCCAATGACCTTCTCCTCGAAGACGGGCAGCACAGCCGCGTCCTCACGCACCTCCTCGAACACCACGCCGCACTCGAACTCGTCGCTCACTTTCTTGAAGTAGAACCTGTGGTCGGGAGGAGGCACTGAGGGCGGTGGGGCCAGGCAGCCGGGTGGCCGCCCCCAGCACCTCCCGCAGGCCCGCGAGCTGGTGGCTGAGGCCCTGGTGTCTGAGCGCTGGCGCCAGACGCTTGCAGGTCCCTGCCCCAGCCTCTGCAGGGAGAGGTGGGTGGGCTCAGGGTTCCCGTTCCCTCCACTGGCTACTGCGCGCACTCGGCCCTGCAGCCCCCAGTGGGGTTTCCCAGCCACTCAGTGGATGGAGGAAAGCATGCAGGCAGGCTCTCCGTGGACTGGCCCCAGACCAGACCCCACCGGCCCCAGCGTGTTCTGCAGTGCCCCTAGCGGTCTCCAGGGCGGACCTGCAGTGGGGGCCTGGCTTCCGCAGTCCCATACAAACACCTGGTCAGGAAGCCAACACAAGGCCGGCTTGGGCTGCACCAGTGTGGGTGCCCTGGTTGGCCTGCAGGACCTGGTCCCTGAACCGAGGCCACACACGCCTCGCCTGTTGTAGGGGGCACGCCAGCAGCCCATGGCCAGGCAGACGGGAGTAGGACTCTACGGGAGGGGAGCACACGGCCCTGTGCTGCGAGGCCCCGGCCTCTCACCTGTAGTTGCCCTTCTTGGTCAGCAGCTCCTTGAACTGGCCCAGGGTGACTGCGCGGCCCCGCACCAGGGTCCGGTAGGGGATGGGCTCTCCGCAGAAGTAGTAGGCCACGACGATGCTGTCGCATGGCTGGGCACTCCCACCGCCCGCCTTCCTCTGTGATTTCGTCCTGAGGGCCGAGAAGCATTGTGACCGCTGGGGCTGGGGCCGTACCAGTTGCCCCAGGAGATGACAGGGCAGAGCCTGCAGGGTGGGCTGCACCTCACTTGGAAACGCTGTGCGTCCACAGGCCCCGCTGCCCACCCTGCCCCAGCCACGCCCACCCCTGGGGGCTCGCTCTGCACATTTCCACTCTGTGCCAGCCCAGACCGAGACGCAGACACAGCCAGCCGTCTGCCGCTGCCGCCACCCACTTCGAGGCCCTGGTCTCACTGTGGGGGCGGAACCACCACGCAGACCATGTGAAACGGGCGAGCAGGCCTCTCAGGAGGACCCCACGGTAGGCGCCTCTGCTGGGTGGCTCAAGATGGCTGGCCCCTGGCTCTGCGATAGCAGGCTGGGTGGCTCAGCCCATGCCCCTGTGAAGCCACCTTCAGAAACACCCCAAGGCCGGGGATTGGACAGCAGAACTGCTGGAGCCGGAAATGGACTCGCCTCACAGCAAAGAGCTGCTCACAAGACCAGAGGCGGCAGCCAGCCCCTTCTCCAGAAAGGACTGAGGCCCGAGGCTCCTCCTGCACGGGCAGCGAGGGGTTTCCTCTTGATGGGCGGCGCCTGTGCCCTCCTGAGTCCTGTCCAATGACCACCCCGGCTGCCCAGTGGGCCCAGGCGCAGCCCTTGGCTCTGGCCAGATGGGCGGCCAGTGTTGCGTCAGGAAGGCCCCGAGTCATAGCAGGCTCTCCGCTCCATGGGGACCCCCCACGGGGACCCCCCACACCGGTGCTCCTGGTCACATAGCAGGCGGTCACCTCAGCTGAGCGGCCGCCCCCAGCTTGAGTCAGGCTCCTGACACCTGCTTCCCTTCCTTCGGTCGGTCCTGTGACCTCAGGCCTGGCCCAACCCAGGAGCTGTCTGGGATTCCCAGGGGGTCCATTCGCTACACAAGAGCATCCCCCACAAAGAGTAGCAACAGGGAGGCTCAGAGCAGAGCCCTTGGCCGCGCACGACGGAGGACTGGGGGGTCGGCTGGCAAGGGCTGAGTGGGGGCCCCTCTTTCTGCTCAGGGACAAGGTGGCCCGCGCTGTCCACATACGGCCCTCAGGCCCTGGACGCCCAGCCTGGCCAGTGTGCATGGGCATGGACCACGCGCTCCCACACTGCATGTGAGACCAGAGCCGGCTCGCTGTGCACACGGCGCCCAGGGCCCGCGCTTTGGTCAGCAGTGCCCAAGGGAGTCAGGGCCACAGCCCCGAGCCCATCACACCAGGCAGGTCACTGCAGCGAGGGCCGAGGCCTCGTGCGGGGCATGAAGCCTTGTGCGGGATGCACAGACCCCTCTCAGGCCCGTCGCTCGCTGTCCCCACGTGGACAGCCAGGGCTCCTCTCACAGACACACTAGTAGCCCCAGCTCCTCAGGCACGGCGCCCAAGCTCCCGTCGCGGGCCGGCCGGCACTGGGAGGACCCAGGGGGGCGCACGTACTCTGTCTCGGAGAGCTCCAGGTCGGACACCGCAGGCACGGCGCTCAGCACGGGCGTGCACGCTGGCCTGACACAGCAGCGCCCCCGCTGGATGACCTCCTGCACATACCTAGGGAACAACGCGCAGTGAGCCGGGCCTCCAGCAGCGCTTAGCTCAGCCACGCTCCGCAGCAAAGAGGAGGTGCCCGCTGCGTGTGGCTGGCAGGACAGCAGGCCCTCGAGGTTGTGGAGCTGGAGGTCAGGGCTCCGTCAGAGCAGGCGGGACACCAGCGCTTCCGCCCACCAAGTCTTTACCAGGCAGACCTCAGGCTCCTGAAACCCGCAGGCGCCTGCTGCTCCGTGCACTCAGAGGAGCCTTAGCCTCCAGAGGGGAGCAGGCCCCGACCTGGCCCTGCAGCCCAGTCACTGCCAGCTTAAGAGGGCTTACCGCCCACTGCTCCCATCCCAGGGCCATCCACCTCAGCTGCGATGCTCCGCGGCCCTGACGTGATGTCTATTTTGACTGGCCTGGGTGGGGTCACCCCAAGAGGAAGGCCCAGCGGACCTCTGCTCTGGGGTCTTTGCTGTCTACAAAAGGCACACACGTGCTGGACTGACCAGTGTGGAGCGCCTGAGCCGCCCCTGTGGCTCAGCTGTGTCACAGCCAGACAGGACCTGCCACTGGGCAGGGCCCATGGGTGCTGGCACAAAGAGCAGACCAAGGACACAGACCACAAGCAAGGAGCCCTGCAGGGGCAGGCGTGGCAGGATGGGCCTGCTCGTCACAGCACCCTCCCGGGCGGCCCCGCTGCTGTCCTCCACCCTCCAGCTCACGGGCCGGCCCGCCAGGCCTCTCCCCGGGCCACGCACACCAGCAAGACCTCAGTGTGTGACACGGCTGCTGTAAACAGGGTCACCTTCAGTGACCAGGGACACGCATGGGCCTCCCGCAGGGCAGCAGGCTGGGGCACGTCTGCACCCAGGCGCTGGCTTCCCCAGAGCAGCATGGACTCTGCAGCGAGGCCCGGCCCCAGGAGCCCAGCTGACTGAAGACTGGACACCTAACACCCGGGACGTGTAACACCCATAACACCAGGGACGAGTAACACCTGGGACGGTGCCGCCATCCGGCAACCACACTCCTGTCTCCAGGCCCTCAGAGCCCGGACCACCCTGGAGTCCCGAGTGGCTGGCACGCCCGGGAAAGTGACCGCAAGGGCCCCATGGCCAGGGTCCAGTGTGGAGGGGTGATCTGCCCCACCAAGGGCCGCAGCGGCCCTGACAGCCACACAGGGCGCCGCGAGGAGGGCCGTGGGGCTGGGCTCTCAGCACCGAGAGTGAGTCACCAGGGCTCCTCCGCGTGGCTGGGAACACCAGGCCCCTTCGCAGACACGGTGGGCCTCACCGGCACCCTGAGAGCAGCCGCAGGCCAGCCAAGGCGCAGTAGGGCTCCCGCCCCGGACGGATGCTGCGAGGACCACGCACCTCTGCTTTGAGGGCGCCTTGCTGGCCCTCTTCTCCTCCTCCTCCAGGCGCCGCCGTGCCTCCTCCAGCTGCGTCAGGGGGTTGGGGGCGGGGTTGGGCGGCATTGTGGGGTCTTGAATGAAGAGATGCGACGGCTGCACCGAACTCCGGAGCTGGGCGCTGACCCAGGGGTGCACGGCCCCGGGGCGCTCAATGGACAGGGGCCTGGAGCTCTCGTGGGCCTGCTGCTTTTTAGCCCCGGACGACCTTCGGGGGCAAGAGAAGCAGGTGAGCCGCGCCCAGGCCCTGTACAACCCCTACCCCTGATGCACAGCCTTTCTGGAGACCTGCTCTGCACCGTGCTCATCGCTTTCTGAAATGTAAATCATACCCTATGTGGACATTTTCTTAATGTTTCCCCACGAAGTGTTCTTTTACAAAAAGGTTTTTTGTTTTTGAAAAGTATTTTGATATTAGAATAAGTGTTCTCGGGACTTCCTGGAGGTCGGATGGCTAAGACTCCCAGCCCCCAATGCCGGGGGCCTGGGTTCGATCCCTCGTCAGAGCACTTGCTCTCACATGCCCCAACCAAGACCCAGGGCAGCCAAACAAACGAAAGCTTAACTTTCATCATTCCTTTAAAAATATAAATACATAAGTTTTCTTTTTGTGAAAAACTTGAAACGTTCATGAAATTCTAAGAAAAAAATAAACATGATTTAGCGACAGCCACTCAGTGCGTTCCGCGCGCTTCCTTCCCCACTGAGAGCACCTGCCATGGTTGGTATAATTCTGATCACGCGCTGTTTCCTGCCTTTCCTCCACGTGATGCCACCTTCCCCGCCATCAGACACCAAGAGCCTTCTACATCTGCGTGACCTGCCGTCACTCAACCACTGCATGGAATTCAGGTGAAAACACTGCCTCTCTCAGCTGGACTAGAGGCTTCAGAAGAGGGGCGTGTCCCCAGGAGCAAAATGAGGGAATCCCAGGATGGCACCCCACGGGAGAGGGCTGACTCAGCGCCAGTGTGATGTGACCTGCCCCATGGGGAGGTGGACTCCTCCTAGGACCCATGAGGCCCCCACCTCCTCACTCCCTGCTCTGTGCCCTGCCCCCAGGTCCATAGACCCCAGAAAGGCCTGCACGATGGAGCCCACAGCGTACCCAGGACACTGCTTCCAGGCTCATCTTCCCACAAAAACCCTCCAGCTGCGGGAGGCCAACAGCCAAGCAGCGAGCCACCGGGACAGGGTTTGTGAGTGCAGAGGGTCTGGACCCAAGAGCGCAGGACCAGGGAGCCCATGCCCGGCCCCAAAGCCCAGGCCCCTGCCCATCCCGCCCCACGACGGACAGGACGGGGACACTGAAGCCAACACGGAGCGGGAGCCCAGGGCAGAGGCATGTTCTCTGGCAGCTGGGGTCAAGGAGGCCAGCTCAGAGGCTCCTCCTGGAGGGGCAGCCACAGGGCTGTAGGATCCTGCCCAGTGGGGCTGCAGCAGCTGACCCCCCTCAGTGGGCATTCCTGCCCGGGACACTGACATTGTCACCAATGCCCACCCCGTCACAGGGCCCACACAGGAAGGGTTGACCTCACGCTGCCATGGGCTGGCCCTGGTCCCACAGGCACATGGCCTGCACAAACTGCCGCCTGGCACTGACAGCAGGCTCTAGGGCTGGCAGGGACTCAGAGCCAGGGGGAGGGGGATTCAGAGCCAGGGGTAGGGGGATTCAGAGCCGGGGTGGGGGTACTCAGAGCCAGGGGTGGGGGTACTCAGAGCTAGAGGTGGGGAACAGAGCTGGGGGGACAGGGACTCAAGAGCCGGTGGGAAGGAGAACTCGGGGGTGGGGGGACTCAGAGCCGGGGGGGTAGGACTCAGAGCTGGGGTGGGGGGACTCAGAGCCAGGGGATGGGGGACTCAGAACCGGGGCAGGGGAGGACTCAGAGCTGGGGGGTGAGGGACTCAGAGCCGGGGGTGGGAGGACTCAGAGCTGGGATGGGAGGACTCAGAACCAGGGGGCTGGGGGACTCAGAGCCGGGGGCGGGGAGGACTCAGAGCCGGGGTGAGGGGAGGACTCAGAGCCGGGGCTGGGGGACTCAGAGCCGGGGGCGGGGAGGACTCAGAGCTGGGATGGGGGGACTCAGAACCAGGGGGCTGGGGGACTCAGAGCCGGGGGCGGGGAGGACTCAGAGCCGGGGTGAGGGGAGGACTCAGAGCCGGGGCTGGGGGACTCAGAGCCGGGGGCGGGGAGGACTCAGAGCCGGGGTGAGGGGAAGACTCAGAGCCGGGGTGAGGGGAGGACTCAGAGCCAGGGTGAGGGGAGGACTCAGAGCCGGGGTGAGGGGAGGACTCAGAGCCGGGGGGTAGGACTCAGAGCTGGGGGGTAGGACTCAGAGCTGAGGGTGGGAGGACTCAGAGCCAGGGGGAAGGGGGCTCAGAGCCGGGGCAGGGGAGGACTGAGAGCCAGGGGCAGGGGAGGACTCAGAGCTGGGGGGTGAGGGACTCAGAGCCGGGGGCGGAGGACTCAGAGCCAGGGGTGGGGGGACTCAGAACCAGGGGGCTGGGGGACTCAGAGCCGGGGGTGGGGGACTCAGAGTCGGGGGTGGGGAGGACTCAGAGCCGGGGTGAGGGGAAGACTCAGAGCCAGGGCGAGGGGAGGACTCAGAGCCGGGGGTGGGGGACTCAGAGCCGGGGAGAGGGGAGGACTCAGAGCTGGGATTGGGGGACTCAGAGCTGGGATTGGGGGACTCAGAGCCATGGGGGAGGGGAGGACTCAGAGCCGGGGGGTAGGACTCAGAGCCATGGGGGAGGGGAGGACTCAGAGCCGGGGGGTAGGACTCAGAGCTGGGGGGTAGGACTCAGAGCTGGGGGGTAGGACTCAGAGCTGAGGGTGGGAGGACTCAGAGCCAGGGGGAAGGGGACTCAGAGCCAGGGGGGAGGGGAGGACTCAGAACTGGGGTGAGGGGACTCAGAGCCAGGGCGGGGTGGGGGACTCAGAGCCGGGGGTGGGGGACTCAGAGCCAGGGACGGGGAAGACTCAGAGCCAGGGCGAGGGGAGGACTCAGAGCCGGGGGTGGGGGACTCAGAGCCAGGGTGAGGGGAGGACTCAGAGCCGGGGCGAGGGGAGGACTCAGAGCCGGGGCGAGGGGAGGACTCAGAGCCGGGGTGAGGGGAGGACTCAGAGCCGGGGTGAGGGGAGGACTCAGAGCCGGGGGTGGGGGACTCAGAGCCAGGGCGAGGGGAGGACTCAGAGCCGGGGGTGGGGGACTCAGAGCCGGGGCGAGGGGAGGACTCAGAGCCGGGGATGGGGGACTCAGAGCCATGGGGGAGGGGAGGACTCAGAGCTGGGATTGGGGGACTCAGAGCCATGGGGGAGGGGAGGACTCAGAGCCGGGATTGGGGGACTCAGAGCCGGGGGTGGGGGACCCGGCCGGGGGAGGACTCAGAGCCGGGATTGTGGGACTCAGAGCCGGGGGCAGGGAGGACTCAGAGCCGGGGGTGGGGGACTCAGAGCCAGGGCGAGGGGAGGACTCAGCCGGGGGTGGGGGACTCAGAGCCATGGGGGAGGGGAGGACTCAGAACTGGGATTGGGGGACTCAGAGCAGGGGCGAGGGGAGGACTCAGAACTGGGATTGGGGGACTCAGAGCCGGGGGTGGGGGACTCAGCCATGGGGGAGGGGAGGACTCAGAGCCGGGGGTGGGGGACTCAGCCATGGGGGAGGGGAGGACTCAGAGCTGGGATTGGGGAGAGCCGGGGGTGGGGGACTCAGCCATGGAGGAGGGGAGGACTCAGAGCCGGGGGTGGGGGACCCGGCCAGGGGAGGGCTCAGAGCCGGGGGTGGGGGACCCAGCTGGGGGAGGACTCAGAGCCGGGGGTGGGGGACTCAGAGCCAGGGGTGGGGGACCCGGCCGGGGGAGGACTCAGAGCTGGGGGTGGGGGACTCAGAGCCGGGGGTGGGGGACTCGGAGCCGGGGGTGGGGGACTCGGAGCCGGGGGTGGGGGACTCGGAGCTGGGGGTGGGGGACCCGGCCGGGGGAGGGCTCAGCCGGGGCCCTCACCCGTGGCCCGCCTTCCGGTGCCGGCTGATCTCCTTCTCGCCCTCAATGATCCACTGCATGATCTTCTGGTGCTTCTCCGCATCCTCAGCCGGGCCTGGTGCCTCTGTGCTGCTGCTCTTCCCCAGCTCCGCCTTCTTGGAGTTTCTCTTGGAGGTCGTGCCCGCCTTCCCGCTGCAAGAGCAAGGCCTGGTCACTTGCTACTTCAGCCGGCCCAGGCTGGACGGCTGGCCAGGACCCTCAGGGCTGGGGAGGACAGCCTGCAAGGGCCCTGCCTGCACGTGGGGCCTTGGCCACACTCTTGCAGGCACAGCCGGGCTGTTTCAGGCCGACTCTGTGGACAGAAGGCGTCCAGGCAGCTCGGGCCCAGCCACCCGTCCTCACCCAGACACCACCCCCGAAATGGGCCCATCCAACCCAACGGTGCTTCAGGGCTGGAGCCCCACGGCCGTGCACCCAGGCGCACACTCCTGCCAACCCGCGCTGGCCCTGGCTTAGGGACTCCTCAGGGAAACTCTGGCCCGAGGGTGGCACAAAGGACCCTTCTCTGGGGCACACCATCTGCACTGACCTGCGCTGGGGCAGGGGATTGTGGCTCATACTCACCCGTAGGCCAGGCTGTCGCCGGCGGTAGGGGGGGCGCCCGTGCTCTCCATGTGGCTGCGGGGCTTGGCTGTGTGACTGTGCAGCTCCGGGCCCCAGGCAAAGGTGCCCGGGACCCGGCGGGCGGGCTCGGCTTCAGCTGGCTCCTTGGGCCGGGCCGGGCCGTGGTGGCCGTGGTGGTGGCTGTGTCTGTGGAGGTGCAGCCCAGCCGGGTCCAGCTTTGCCCCCAGCTTGGGCACGTGCTTTCCGTGCCCAGGCATGGCACCCCCCAGCACCCCGATCTTGGGCACGTGCGCGCTGTCCGGGGATCGGTGACCAGGCCCTGGCGACTGGCAGCCAGGTGTCCTCATGACTCGCTGCACGTGCTCGTCCAGGATGCTCTCAGGATTCTCCTCGTGCGCGTCCCGCAGCCCTGCACAGCCCACGTCCGCGTAGCGGGATGGGAAGTGGTGCCAGGCCGGGGCCGAGGGAAGCTTGTGGCTGGCGCCCTGGGGGCCAGAGGGCATGTCACTGTCGTCACCTTCCTCCTCCTGCTGGGACAAGACAGCGTGGCACCTCTCGGCACTGGCTGCACAGTGGAGACCCCATGCTTGGGGACACAAGGCACCAACAAAGGCCCAAGCCCCGAGCTGGGGACGAAGCCAGGCCAGCGAAGGGCAGGAGCGGCCTCCAGATCCAGAGTGGCCCCGCGCCAGCGTGGCCGGGCTCCGGGAGGACGCAGCGGATGTGGGCTGGCCGGGGCTCCCCTCCCAAGTGCGGGGACAGGACCACACAGACTGCCAGGACGCCTGGCACCGCTTCCATGTTAAGCTTCTCAATAAAAATTTTTATTTTTTTCAATTGTTTTCCTATTCCTCAATTTCACCGCTGTATTTTCCATCATATTTTCCCAGCAAACACTGCCTTTATACAGAAGAGCTCCTGGTTTTTCCTATCTTGCTACGAGTGTTAATAAATTATCATATCAAACTAGCAGAATTTCCTTTGACTCTGAGAGTTACGGTAAGCAGACCTGTAAACATACACATTCAATCACTTCAATCCTGAAACACACAATTCACGTCCACTGTCTCGTCTTATTGAGTTGCCCTGAGCAGACGCTGAGAGACCGGATGACCGAGCCACCCCGCGCTACGACATGAACAAGCCCCCAGGAGTCCCCACAGGACTCCGCACCACTGCGGAAGTGCCTGCGGTCATCAGACATGCCGCCAGCTGTGGGAACCACGACTCAGAAATGGCACCCAAGAGGACAGGCTGGGAGAGAGGGGCAGACGGGGGGACATGCAGGCCTGTGGGCGAGCTGGGAGCTGCCCTGGAGTGCCCCAGACTCCGGGCTCTGCACCCCCTATCACTACCCGGACCCTGGGTTCCTGCACTCACCCTGTCCCCACACCGACCCTGGTGCTTCGTGGTTATCAGGGGTGGGGACTCGGGAGACTCGCACCAAGGGGCACCCAGTATTGATGCCATTCGCCCCCTCCCAGGGCAGCAGACTGTAAAAAGAAGCCTCCAAACATCCAGGGGTCTGAGACCAGCTATTCCTAATAGCTCTGCACGCACAGAAATTCAATTTTAGGGTTTTAAAATATTACAGATTTACGTAACCCTTCAGCGCTAGTTTTCATCTTCTTCTGTTCTGATTTCCCAAGCTTTACAGTAAAATTCAATTATTAAAAAATCTGTAGGACTTCCCAGGTATTCCAGTGGTTAAGAATTCCACCTGCCAATGCGGGGCACATGGGTTCGATCTCTGGTCCAGGAAGATCCCACGTGCCATGGAGCAACTAAGCCTGTGTGCTCCAAGTACTGCCTCATGAGCCACAGTAGTGACGTTCACATGCCCTAGGACGATGCTCCCCAACAAGAGAAACCGCTGCACCGAGAAGTCCACACACTGCAACAAAGAGCAGCTCCTGCATACCACAGCCAGAGAAAGCCCGCACACCGCCAGGAACACCCTGCTCGACCGAAAATAATTAATTACTTAAAAATCTGCAGTGGGAATTCCCCGCAGTCCAGCGGTTAGGACTTGGTACTTTCACTGCAGGATTTCAAGTTAGATCCCTCGTCAGGAACTAAGATCCCACAAGCTGCAAGGCATGGCCCCAAAAATGTCTGAGCTATTACTCGTAAAAAAGGATTCTTGTTTGTAACACAGTTCACATAGCTTACAAAATCACACCTGGTAACAGACTCAAGACCACACGGCCAGCTGCTGGGCAGTGAGCCACCCCCTGGGGCGGGGGGACGCCTCTGGGAGCCGGCCAGCTACACCCCTGAGGCTGGGAGCCGGGACCCGAGGACTACGCGTGGCAGCCCTCCTGAGCCTGAGGCCCCGAGCAACCGACACCGGATGTTTGCTGGGACACGTTCGGTCACGTCAGAGAACACTGCCGGGCCCAGCCCCCTGAGAGCTCGTGGGCTGCAGGCACAGCCGTCCAGCGCCTGCCAGGGACGCCGTGGGAGAGCCTCAGACGCCGTCAGACAGCTGGGCCACCTGAGCGCGCCCCTCCCGCCCGACGCCACCGGCCAGGACCGCGTGCACACAGCCCGAGCCAAGGCCGGAAGCACAGCAGTGCATCGCAGAAGCCCAGGTCTGCAGTGAAACCTGCCAGTCTGCAGGTTTCTGAAGCTTCTTTCACGAAACGTTACACCTTGCTTCCTGCGCCTGTTTTAAGCACTGTCCATAGCAATGCACTCAGAACAGCCTCACAGAGAGGCAGTGGTGGAGACGCTGCCAGGGCGCCCGCTCCTCACATGCGCGACCCGGGCTGAGCTGCACCAAGGCACTGGCACACGCGTGACTCTGGCCTGCGTTTGTTCCCTCTGGGCAGCTCCCAGGAGGCAGGAACCCTCAGCTCTAACGAGCACCGCACCCCTAGCCCCGCCTGCTGGCCATGCCCTCCTGAGCAGTGATGGGGCAAGGGCCTCGGGCAGGTCGCTGAGCCACGGGCCATGGGAGGGCCGCCAGAGGGCTCAGGGCAGGCCTTGGGCTGCACCTGCCCTGCCAGGAGGCCGCGCCACCGCCAGTGGCGGGAGGGGGAGCAGGGCACGGTCCCACGGGGCCCCCCGTGGCGCCGCACGGCCTGCGACCACCCCACACTTGGGGCTGTCTCTGGTACCTCCAGGGCTCCGCACTCCACCCCATGATGACATCTGCCTGCTGACTCCGTGTAGGGAAGGTGGGGGAGCCCAGCCTGTGTCAGGGCCAGGCGTCACACAGAGCCCTGCAGCCAGGCGCGGGGGCAAGAGAGGGGACTGCGGGGCTGCCCACCTACCAGGCCCCTCACCCACCCTGATGGCACTGCCTCCAGTGGCGGTGCACACATCACCCCTGGGGAACGTGGAACCCGAAACAGCAGGGGCCCCCTTGGGTTCTGACAGGGTCCGGGGAGGGCTCAGGTTCTGTAGTTTAAACAGGAAGATCAGGTGATTGGTAGACAAATCATTCCGACAAGAAAGTCACATTTTGAGTTTCAGATATTGAACGAAATACTGAGAAGAGAATGAACTCCCGCCCTGAGAGAAGGCCTGTGTGCCAGAGGCCTCGAGGCCCACAGGTCCAGGAGGCGGTGCACATGAGGGAGACGTGGGGCACGCCTGTCACAGCACCTCTGCCCGGGGGCCCCTTGTGTGTAGAATGACACACGTGTGCAGCGGCCAGGACGGGAGAGCGCCACGGCAGGCAAAAAAGACAGGTACGCAGGCACCTACAGGCAAAGAGCTACAGCAAATAGATCCGGTGTGCTGAAACGCTCAGCTCCCGGAGTTCTATCAGAAAGGCTACCAGCCAGGAAACGAGACACACAGAGCTGTGTCCCAGCCGCAAAGCCACTCTGCACGCAGTGACGGGTCAGAGCCTCAGGCTGCTCTGCCCAAGGGAGGCCATCTGGGCTCCACGCAGCAGGGAGGGCACGGAGCAGGACGCAGGTCAGACCCTCCAAAGGACCGCGGGCCACCGCCCCTCAGGTGGGAGCAGGGAGCCCTGACCTGTCCGGCTGGCGGGGAGATGCCCTCCACTGCATGGAGAAGGCCGAGGCCTCAGGGGCCTGCTGTGACCCGCGCCACGGCAGCCACTCACCATGCGGACGCGCTTCAGCCGCTCCTCCAGCTCCTCCTCGGCCTCCCGCGTCCGCTGTACAGCCTCCAGGCGGTGGATGAGCTCTGCCGCGAACTTCTGGGGCTCCACGCGGACTTCCTTTGGCATTCGGTACGTGCGCTGTGAGGAAACGCCACAGTGGGCCCTGCTGCACCGCGGTGAGCAGGGCACGGTCTGCACTCTCCTCCCTGCCCCGGGCTGACTGGCAGGGGACAAGTGGACATGGCCGCCTCCTGCCTCCCACGACCACGGGTGAAGACCCTGAGGAGGCCGGGGGCTATGCCTCCTCAGGGACGGCCACCCTAGTGCCCACAGCCCAAGGCGCCCGCCCGAGGCTGCCAGCCAGCCCTGGAGAAGGGCTTCTTGTGACTGACCAGCCAGCTGTGCAGAGGTGTCCAGCTGTGCAGACCCCTGAGGTCGGGGCTGAGCCTGGACGCCAGAAAGGTAGGTGCTCTGCAGTGCCCACCCTACACCCAAGGGGCAGCAGCACCCGACACGGGAGGCGCCCAGGCCCTGCACCCAGGACAAGCGACACAGAAGCTGGGTGCAAGGAGGAGCCAGGGAGGGATGGGGGAGCCACATTCAGAGAATGCAATTCCACGCATGCCTCACAGCAGCAGCCGCACAGCTTTGGGGGCGGGTACGAGCTGTAAACTGAAATAGCTTCAAATCCAAAACACTTGCAAGCAGAGCAAGAAACCCTGTGCGCAGTTACCCAGAGCCTCCAAAGGACTGCGGGCCACCGCCCCTCAGGCGGGAGCAGGGAGCACGCAGGAGGACACTTACGGGAATGTGAGGCAGAGGCACCCGCCCGTTGGCCTGGACGCTCTCCTGCATCTCCCGGCGGTGCTGCCTGCGGGCCCTGTAGGGCGGGACTCCATCCCTGTCAGAGAGACACTCGCGTGAACACACACACAGCTCAGCCACGGCCACCGGGAGCTGGCCCGAGGGGCCTGTCTCCTGAGCTGCACTGGCTGAAGACGACTTCGCGTTCTTAAAAAGAACGGGTCGGGTTCCTGAATCCTGCTTTCTTCCACGATAAGACAGTAAAGCAGAATAATCTGTCAGATGCTCAATTTTGTTCTCTTGACATGAATTTTAGTTACAACCCTTCTGAAGACTGATATAACCATAAGTCAAATCACATACTGCCTTTAAAATGACTAAGCACTTATCTGAGAAGCATCTCACTTGCTCGCCTCCTGCTCTCTGGTACCCGTCTCCCAAGGACCTGAGGGGTGGCCCCCTGACAGGCCCCAGCCTCCCAGGTCTCCTGTGGGGGGCACCCACGGTGCCGGCGCTCCCTGGCCCCTCACCTGCCTCCCACGCACGGCCTGCGCTGACGGCTGCTCGGCCAGCAGAGGCGCCCCAGGCACACGGTGCTCGGTGTGTCCCAGCCTGGCCCAGGCGCACTCAGCCCAGTGTGAGAGAAGGGTGGCCCTGGTTCAGAGCAGGGCACAGAGGTGGGGATGCTGGGTCCCCCAGGCCTTCAGGACCCCAGGTGGGGCCACAGTGCAGCGGGCACAGCGGTCCAGAGGGCCGGGCCTCAGGGAACAAGAGCCACAGTGCACCTGCACGCCCTTGGTATCCCGAGCCCCATGCATGAGGCTCGCGTGCTCTGACCGTGCACCTCAAGTCCACGCCTGGGAGGCTAGGCGCTGTCCGTGGAGTCTGTGCCCAAGAGCAGTGGACTGAGAAGCCCTTCGGTAAGTGGAGGTGATGCTGAATTGCCAACAGAAATAATTCAGATGAAACACACGATCCTATTTTTTGCCTCATATATTCAGTACATTTAAATATCTGCCACAATTTTACACTCCAAGTTCTTAACTATTCCTATATTTCTGAGTCTCAGTGTAAACCAAGATGAACAGAGTATTGGGGAAATTCTTTTTGTTTAGATCTTCCCTTTAGCAAACATATGTCCTTCCCTTAGAGAGAATTAAGAGATTAATTGACACTGTAGTAACTGAGTTTTGGGGAAGAGAACAGAACGCATGCTGTCAGCGGCTCCCGGGGGCTCTGAGGGGCGCAGCTCGTTGGAACCCTTTAACACGACACTTTATATTCATGGCAAGTCGTGCTGAAACCCTAGTAATATCAAGTAAGTTGTTAAAAACACCAACATTTTCTATGAAAGAGTCAAAAACAAAGGAGAAGGTAATGATGAATGCAGACTGCCCCATCGAGGCTCAGCCTGGTGGGACGACGCCCCCATCTCGCGGCCCCCAACAGGAGAAGGGGCTCCCGATGCGCCAGACACGGGGCTGTCAGACCAGAGCCAGACACGGGCAGGCGGTACGAGGCGCCAGCAGACAGGACAGCCCACAAGGCAGGGCCACAGCACGGAAGGAGCCGGCCACCTGCAAGGATGGGCGAGCCGGCCTTTTCCTCCTTCCTTAAGCCTGTCTGACCTCCAGACACCACGCAGGGCGGGGACACAGTCCCCATGACCCGCTGACAGGGTCAGGGCCGCAGCCCACGCGCCATCGCGGGGGTAGATGCCCACCCACCTGCTGGCTCCAAGCCAGAACCTCCCTGTCGGGGCAGAGAGACAGCAAATGGTGTGTGACTGAATGCAGGCAAGCCTGATGCACATGGGCAGTGGAGTTGGGCCCCGTGTGACCCCAGCAGGCAGACAGGCCATGCCCTGGTGTGACATGGGCAGGTGTGACACCATCACATCCTGACCTGCACCAAGGTCCCCGAAGTCATTGGCGAACCAGAGAAAGGTGTCAGAAGCGAGCACTTTCCCCAGGGGAGGCATCCCTGGACAGGGGTTCATGCCACCTTCGAGGGCCCCAGCCGGCCGGCACAGAGCCACACCGAGGGGACGACAGGCCCTGCCAATCGGGTGAGACGGCTTCCAGATCACAGGGGGGCAAGCACAGAGCAGATGCCTTGGGGTGGCCCGCTCTGGACGCACTGCACACACCAGCACCGAGACCAGGGCTGGGCACCACCAGGCAGCTCGGCGTCTCGCCTGGAGGGAAGCAACCAAGGCTCTGGTCTGCAGGAGGGTCTCCAGGAGCAGCCCCCGCGATGCGAGGAGGGGCGGCGGGCACTTACACACTGCTGTCGGTGAGGGACAGGCTGTCAGCATCGCTGGACAGGCTCTGCTGCTCGCTGTCATTGGCGCTGGTGGCAGGGGCGAGAGCGTAGCCAGAGTTGACGTAGTAGGGGTTGACGGGCTCCCGCCACGGTCCACACCTGCCAATAAGGAGGCATGTTAGCAGCCGCCAGGCCATGTCCCCGTGCACTGATCCTCTTCACAATCACCAGTGACCCCAGCACGTGGACTACAGACCCAAAGCATTCAGAAGAGACAGGGCAGAAAAGGCCGCGGGTCTGCCCTGCCCCCACCCCCATGCTTCCGGGGAGACGGGCACCCCACGCCTCCCCTGTGCAGTTGGGCAGCTGTGCCCGTGAGCACACGCGTGCTCTCTGCCGGTAACTAGAAATAGGGTACCAGCTCCGCGCCCCTGCCCCTGCAGCCACAGACTCACTGACCCACAGAGTGCGCCCCCCTGCCCCGGCCCCGTGCCAGAGCCGTCCACGAGGGCCCCAGCCAGGCGTCCGGGGCACAAGCCTGAGCACTGGCACAGCGCGGGCGAGCAGGGGCGAGCACGAGAGCCGTGGGTGTGCGAGCGGCCGCCATGCTGCCCCCCAGGACAGCAGGGCCCATCCTGCACCCCCGGGCGGGACGCGCCACCATGGGGCGCCAAACTAGCCAGAAACCGACACTAACAGCTTGCATTTCCCTGGTAGATGGTCAGCAGGGGGAGCACTGAGATATCCTTAAATTAATTCTTTCCTCTTTAAATGACCTGTTCATACCTTCTGTCTATTTTCTGTTGGGCGGTTTACGAGTTTCTTAGTGATTTACAGATGTCTTTAAATATTCTTGAACTTTCCTTGCAGCTCAGCTGGTAAAACATCTGCCTGCAATGCGGGAGACCTGCATTCGATCCCTGGGTTGGGAAGATCCCCAGTAGAAGAGAAAGGCTGCCCACTCCAGTATTCAGGCCTGGAGAATTCCATGGACAGTCCGTGGGGTTGCAAAGAGTCGGACACAACTGAGCGACTTTCACTTAAATATTCTTACTATCAACCTCTGGTTACATACGTGAAAATACTTCCTCCCTAAATGTCACTTCTTAACTTTATGTCGATTTTGGTATTAGAAAAGTTTACTTCTGTGAAATCAGACTTACCAGTCTTTCTCCTTACAGATTCTTACATAGGCCAACTTTCCTCATTTGACAATCATAAACATATCCCTCAGTTTTTCTCCAAGTATTTCAATGCTTTCTAAGATCGCTACCTGAAATAGTGCATGTAAAACCCACCTACTCCTCTGCATCAGAATGGAGAGCCAGCCACGGGCACTGAGCACATCACCGCCGCGTCCTGAATCCCTGCACACCTGACCCCACACGCGCCCCTTCTGGAGTCTCTGTTCTGCTCAGTCCGCGAAGGCCCCGCCAGTCCCTCGGAGCTGCGGCTCCCGGCACCACCTGCTCTCCCCTGAGCCGCCTGGAAGCAGCGGTGGTCAGTCCCCAAGGGTCACGCGAAGGGGGTACATGATGAGGAGGCCTCTGAGGGCTCTGACCGCAGCCTCATCCTGGTCAGGGCGCTTGTGAATGGCAGCCGCACTGGCTCCAGGGACCCGTGTGCTCGATGCAGAGAAGGGAACAGAGCACTTCTGCATCCACGGGGCCCTGGGGGACACCTTGGTGTGAGCCGTGCACGCAGGATGCGTGAGCTGGGCCGGGCCAGGCAGGATCGCTGGAGAGACCCCAGTGAGCAGCCCACCTCCCGGGCGCCACGCACAAAAGCAGAGCAGCCACGGCACCTCCAGGACGATGACAGTGCACACAACCACCCCTTCAGGTCAGGACCCGGGCTCGTCACCCCACATCACGGTCCTCCTGATCCCCCACAGCAGCCGGGTCCCACCAAATGAGGGCGGGCGCAGGGCCCAGAGGCTCTGGGGAAGGGACGGGGGCCATCCCGGGCCCACACGCACGCTGACGTGGAGCCCACATCTGCAGCACCACGCTCTCCCTAAATGACACTGCTATTCCTCTGGCTGTTTAAACACAAACCATCAACACAATCACCAACACAGCTACCGCGCTGGAATTCAGACCACGGACAGCTGAGTCGCCCCTCCATGTCCCGCTACCTCAGGGCCAGAACCCACACGCCCCGGGCCCTCACCCTTCCCAAGAGGGCAGGACTGAGCCCGTGACCCCAACGCCTGCATGGGCCGCCTGTGCCCTCCCCCGACGGGGCCCAGGAAACCCAGCTTTGAGGTGACAAGCAGGGGAAACATGGGTTCTTTCCCCAGCCTCCGGTGCTGAGCAAACCCCAGCACAGACACAGCTCCACGTCCAGACACACAGGGAAGAAAGTGCGTGGGGAGAAAGAGGAGGAGGGCCCGGCAGCGAGGCCAGCCCTCGGGACAGGTGCCGCAGACTGCCGCAACACAGGAAGCTCTGCGAAACGTCACTTGGGGACCGCTGGCTGCTCCCCACACGACGGCCAGAACCGGAACTCAGACGCAGGATCTAGGGAGACCTCCGGCCTCTTTGCGGCTTCCAGACCTCACAAGAGAACCCCCAGGACCTCCAGGCCTCTGGGGCTGCTGAGTGCAAGACTCCGCCCTCCACGCTTTCACTCGAAAACTTCCTGCGTCCTTTCGCTTCTGTGTCTCCTTCCTGAGCAGCGGCCTTCCCACGATCTGGTCTGACCGTTCCTCCTTTGAATCACTTCTCCGGTCCCGCTGCGCTCAGTGTGACGACAGAGTGGACCCGCCGGCTCACTGCTCGCTGCCGGTCACGGCTGTTCTAGTTTCCTGTGTTCCTCCTTGCCTCCTTTTGGAATACTTTCTATTCTCTGTCTCCTCCCTCTGATAGAGTAGCTCTTTCACTGTTCTTTCAATGGTTCCTTCAGGGATTACCAACAGGTACCCTTGATGCATCAAGGTCCAATTACCTGCATTCTACCTGTTCCCAGGCAACACACGGTCAGAGTTAAGTCCACTCGGGAGTCCCCTGGCAGTCCAGCAGGTAAGACTCTGCACTTCCCCTGCAGGGGGTGCACGCTCGACCCCAGGTTGAGGAACTAAGAGCCCACGTGCCACACGGAGCAGCAAAAAAACAAAAAAACAAACAGAACTAACTCCACCCGCCTCCCACACACTCATGTGCTGTTGGAGTCCCGGGTTTTGAGTCCACATGGTGTCTTAACCCCAGGAGACATCACCAGTCTTGCTTTATCCTTCAGCAGCGGCCTGGAGTCACCACGCCCTCCCCTGTCCCTCCTGCCCTGAGAGCATTCTCTCTGCCTTAAGAACACCCTCCAGTATGTCCATGAGAACAAGCGCTGCAGCTGACACTTCCTCAGTGTTTGCTCGTCTGAAACTTGTCTTCATTTCCCCTTCATTCCTGAAGGGTAATTTCAGTGGGTTGAAATTCACTTTCACTGCTTGGTAATCCTTCCAGTTTCTGCGGAACTTTGTAAGCTTTTGATGGGGAGGGAAACAGCACAGACTCAGGGACACTGACCGGTAGTCTCTAAAACTTAAAACAGAGTTGCCATAGGATCCAGCCATTTCCCTCCTTGGTAAAAGCCAAAGGACTCAAGAGCAGGGTCTCGGGAGAGCTCTGCGCCCCCAGGCCCTGTGCAGTGACCCTCCTGGTCTTCACCTCTGCAAGCCCCTCCTGGGAAGGCGAGGCCCACCCCTCCCACCCCGCCTCTAGACCCAGTGCCCCAGGCCAGACCCCAGCGACTGGGGACGCAGGGGCGACAGACAGACAGAGAGTGGCAGGAGGCAGAACGCAGACCCCTCCCCTGGGCAGGAGCGGCCTTGAGAGCCATTTCGATGTCCTGAGACCCAAGCCACAGCCTCATAACAACTGTCCCATCTTCAGATGCCCACAGCCTGTCCCGCTGGGACACTCTCAAGGTCCCAGATGGCCTCCTGTGAGATCCCGGCAGGCGCTTCCAGGAGCGGCACAGAGGCGATGCCACCACGCTTCCAAGAATGTCCTGCAGGCTGGTCCCAATGCCGGCGGCAAACCCAGGGCCTGCCAAGTTTCTACTCTAACTTCACTGTTTTCCTTTGTAATTAAGAGATGATCTCGTGGGACCCCCCTGGTGGTCCAGTGATGAAGAATCCGCCTACCAATGCAGGGCACACAGGTTCAATCCCTGGTCTGGGACTGAACATGCCGTGGGGCAACTAAGATTGTGCACGGCAACTACTGAAGCCCTCACGTCCTGCGGCCCGCCCTCTGTAACGAGACGCCACCGCGATTAGGAGACCAAGCCCAACAACTGGAGTAGCAGCCACTCACTACAACTAGAAAAAGCCCAACAGCCAAGACCCAGTTCAGCCAAAAGTAAAAAGTTACTTTTCAAAAAAGAGGCGATGTGTGGCAGAGATACTTTAGGGTGACACACACATTCTGTGCACGCCCGTCGTCTGATCTGCGTGCACTGGGAGGCCGCTCCCTTGCAGCAGGACATCTGCCTGCTGTGCCATCCTCCCACCCCTGAGCCCAGCCCCACCCCGCCCTGACGGGTCTGCACCAGACAGGCGACTGCAGCCTGTGATCTGCGCTGTGAGCAGCCTCCCGGTCCCACACGCCTTTTATTTTGTGACCCTTTACTTATTTTTATTACCCAACTGGCACACCACACCCACCACCATGAATGAACGCTGAACTGCAGAACACACCAAAGGGCATCAGAGTCAAAACTGAACAGTAACAACAGAAGGATCTATGTTCTGTGGAAAAGGCACACACAGACTGGACGTGGTGGCCACGGGGGCCACCCGGCCCCCCACAAGGTAGGCAGTGGAGAACCCTGGCCCCAGAGTGGCCCCCAGGGCCCCATCTGCCCTCACCACTACTTACCAGCACTTGACGGTGGGCACGTTACCCCTGCAAAGTGGATCGACGATGGCCACCTCTTTGAAAGGGGTCCGAGTACCCTTCACGAGCACACAAGGGGATGCCAAGCGCCAGACGATGCAGAAACCGCTAGACTTAGATGGGCCAGCACATCCGGCGCGGCGTCCCACACGTGGGAGCAGGATGAGGCTGGGGGCTAAGGGCTGCAGGACGTGGATCCCCCCGACTTCCTGTAAGATGCTGAACACAGCAGGTTCAAGGCTCTAAGGTCAGAACTCCATGCTCAAGGGAGACCATGCACTCCTGGCTTGAAGATTCACGGGTCAGCGGGGGGGACTCCCTCTTTGCCACAATTCTTGTGTGCAGCTGTGAACACCAGTAACTCTTTACGATAAACTAGCAACTCTTTACAACACCTGCTAAAGATTCGCACTGTGAGTGACATGAGTCGGGCCCATCTGTGCAGGGCGGAGAGACCACACAGATGCTAAGAAGATTCGAGAGGGACCCAGCTAGATCATTTCTCACTTCTCTGTATTTTTCAATTTTCCTGCACCAAATATATTTCTTATATAACTTCTGCACTGTGTCCCTGGGTGTTTATTGCTGCAGAGCAGTTGAAATCTATAGAACAATATATGTGAAGAGCACGCTGAGAACCTGAAGCACCACAGCTGGAACTCGCCGGAAAGAGCTCACACGAGGGGTGAACCAGAGCAAAAGTCCTGTTCATCTCTGCTCCGCGCAAACACTGCACATTTACATCAGCTTTCCTCTGCACAGCAGGCTTCTCAGACATCAGCAGCAATCCTTCAGGGCCTGGACCCACACAAATGCTTCACATCAGATCTTTAGGTTACATGGATCTGATGAAGAGGAACTCCATGTGGCAGTTTTTAAGAAGTGTAACAAAAAATGTTTCACAGAATCTGCCACTGTGATTTTTTTTTTGTATTCATTTTTAAAAATTTTTAGTTGGAGAAGAATTGCTTTACAATGTTCTGTTGGTTTCTGCCATACAACAACGCGAATCAGTCACACTCCCCAGCCCCCTCCCCTCTAGGTCATCAGAGCGCACCAGGCTGAGCTCTCTGTAATTAAGACAGCAGCTCCCCACTAGCTGTCTGCTTTCCACATGGTCATGTATGTGTTTGCCACCATGATTTTTAATGAATCACTCTCACTCCAATGACGGGGTCAGCACGCATCTGGCACTAACCTCCCCTGGAGACTTCAGCCCCTCACTCCAGCTTCTGACGGCTCAAACAGAAGCTCCAAGGAACTGGCTGGTCACTCTTCACAAACGCAAATCATCACCATCAACATGCAGGAGCGACACCTCCCAACAAACTGCAGGCTATTCAGAGTAACAGACAGAGACGCTATCTGTCGACCCCTGAGGTCTCGCAAACCCGGCTAGAGACTCCAGACCTGGGCTCTCGGGGAGCTCAAAATCACAGATCACGTGGCTGGCCCAAACCTCTTTGCCACAGGCCTGAATCTGTCCCAGTTCACAACCTGAAGCAGACGGGAGGCTGAGGGCTGCCGTTCTGAGATCGCACAGAACTCTGATGAGGAGACTCGTTCTCGGGACTGAAGCTACAAGACCAAATCAGCAACTCTGAAAACACGGCTTTTCAAAAATTAAGGACGTGCACTTATGAATCTAGCCAAAATCAAAACTCTCTTCATAAAACAGTACGATTTGTTCCCTTGAAGTAATTCAGAAACCAGAAATTCCAAGCCTTGGGTCACCCTCTTCACTTCCTAACATCACCAGGTAACTCTCGTTTGCTGCTGTTTAGTCACTAAGTCCTGTCTGACCTTTGCAACCCCATGGACTAGAGCCCACCAGGATCCACGGGATTTCCCAGGCGAGAATACTGGAGTGGGTTGCCATTTCCTTCTCCAGGGGATCTTCCCGACCCAAGGATCAAACCCACGTCTCCCGCGCTGCTTTACTGCTAAGCCACCAGGGAAGCCCCAGGTAACACTCAACCTTCTCTAAGCTAACCGCGCGTCTGGCAGCCCCTAGGCCCGAAGGACACTCTTGTCTGCCTCCCCTGACTCAGCACATGAAGTCTGCCCAGAAAGTGAAACCCTGAGGGAGAACTCAGACTCTTCAGGTACTTTGCTTTTATAAGTTATTTGGTTCTCCCACTGATGAAGTTTTCTTTCACAACATTTCAAACGGATTTTCTTTTAAAAGGACTTTCACTGTATCCAATGAACCTGCCCTGACCACCTTACAAGAAAGCCCTACCAGGTAAGACACAGCCCCTGCTTCCATTGCCCACAGGATGGACTCTGGACTGCTCTTACTTGCCAGACTCCTTGTTCACCACGAAAATGTGTGATCTTTACATTAACCCCAACAAACTGCCCACAGCACCACAAAACTTTACATTCCAAAGCAATCAGAATTTCACAGCACCAACGTGCAAGCCTGCCATTTCGTCGATGCCAGGATGTCCAACAGTGTCCTGTTACTGGCCTACCCCGGCTCAGACCGTCCCTCGGAGCACCGCGCCAGCCTCATCCGGCCCCTTCAACTCTGCCCTCTCCATGCCTGTGGCCCTAGGGGCTGCCTGGAAGGTGGGGCATGGCCACGTCGCTGGGAAGCCAAGACCAGCAGAGTGGGAACCCCCGTGGGGTGGGAGGGCCCAGCAAAGGGGCACCTGGGGGCCTGTTCTCGGCCCCCAGGAACAGTGTCGGTGGCATAGCTCAGACACAGGCCTGCGCAGGGCGGATGCGGAGGCCAGCAGCTCACACTGAGGGAGGTGAGCCAACACGTGGCTGAACCCGTCTGCCATGCACACCGAGTAACACGAGGTCCACCAGGGACCCAAGTGTGCTTCTCATTTAGGTCACAGGGAACCCGGGCACTAATCCACCCAGCTGCCTGTCACACGGGAGACACGGCAACAATACCTAGAGGGATGAAGCAACAAAACCCCAAACTCAAAGAAAACACTGGAAATGCTTAATTAGTAAAGTCATCTTTATACCTGAAAAACAAACATATATTCAATGGGTCTGGAGTTTATACTCAACATAAACCATATTCTGTGTGATGGACCTCATTTTTTAGGTCACATACATTTCTCTAAAGAAAATTCCTACTTTACAACGTATTTAACGTTGAAAATATAACAATATGCTTGTATTAATTTCTATATTCATAAAGATGCTTTGGAAGGGCACACAATTATTCAGATTATTTACCTTTGAACAATATTGAGAGGCAAATGGGGTCGGTGTGTGGACACAGGACATTTGAGTTCTATGATCCACAGGGCACTCATCTGCCCGGAGGCAGCTAAAGGCACATCCAGAGAAACAGGGATGCCCAACAGGACTCTTCTCTTCACAGACTTTTTTTTTTTGGCTGCACTGCATGGCACGTGGATTTTAGTCCCCTGACCCGGGATCAAACTACCACTTGCAAGACCAATGAGAAAAACAGACAGAAAGGTTTTCATATGTTTTAAGGCACAGAGGGGCTTCCCTGGCAGCTCAGTGATGAAGAATCCACCTGCAATGAGGAGACGTGGGTTCAACCTCTGGGTCAGGAAGATCCCCTGGAGAACGGAATGATCCTATTTCCCTGGGAAATCCCATGGACAGAGGAGCCTGGCGGGCTATAGTCCACGGGGTTACAAAAGAGTTGGACTTAGTGACTAAACAACAAGGCACAAGAGAGCCACCAGGGAAATGAGGTCTTAAGGGGCTAAAACATGAGAGAGAAAAGAAAAACAGATGGACAAGTCAGACACAGGGTCCCACTTTTCTCCTTGAAGTCCTCAAGCAGGGACCTCCAGGCTGAGAATGTGATAACTTCCAGAATTCCTAAACGGGTGTTTCAAATGCACCAAAGGTGTGGATGCTGGTGCAGACCCCAGGCCTTCAGCTGGGATCCCAGTGGCTATCCTAGAGGGATGACTGGTTCTGGCTGGCGTAAAGTGACAAGTCCCCACATTAAAAGCCAGGTAAGCCCTCACTGGAGAAAAATGTGATTGGGGTCCTCAAGTGAGTTCTTAATCTGTGTCACATACAGAATGTGTGTCCAGTGTTCAATAAAAACTGGCCAGCATACTAGGAGGCAGGACCAGCCAACTCAAGGACATGAGAGAAAGACAATAGAAAAAGAACCGCAAAATACCCCAATTTAAAAATTACAGGACATTAAAATGCATGTGATGAACATGTTCCTTAAAAGACAAGCTTCTGAGAGAGTTTGAGCAGAGAACTGAATATTAAAAAAACAAAAAGAAGAATCAAATGAACACTAAACTTGAAAAATGTAACAACTGAAGTTAAGAATTCCACAGACAGAGGTAATGGTAGACTGCACGCAACTGAAGAGAAATGAGCCAATGGTAGACAGGTCTGGGAAACATACATATGAAGCACAATGGGGGAAAAGAGACAAAAATTCCTGAAACTGTTTACAAAAGAGAAAAGGTCTGGACTTCCCCGGCGGACCAGGGGTTAAGAATCCGCCTGCCAAGGCAGGGGATGCGGACTTAATCCCGGTCTGGGATGATCCCAGAGGCCAAGGGCAGCCACGCCCGCAGCACAACCAGAGCAGCCGCTGCAGTGAGAGCCGGTGCTGCGGGCAGAGCAGTCCCCGCCTGCTGCGCTCAGAGCAAGCCCGCGGAACACCAGACGCAGCACAGGTCTCTGAACCAGTGCAAGTTGGTCTCTTCGGTCATGTCCGACTCTTTGCAACCCCAGGGACAGAAGCCCACCAGGCTCCACTGTCCATGCGATTCTCCAGGCGAGAGTACTGGAGTGGGTTGCCATTTCCTTCTCCCGGGGATCTTGCTGACCCAGGGATTGAACCTGGGTCTCCCGTACTACAGGCAGATTCTTTATCATTTGAGCCACCAGTGAAGCCCAAATAAGTAAAATGTTCCAAAAAGTATAAAATAAATAAATAGAAATATAAGTGGGGCTCTGATCCCATAGATCACTGCCCTCGGCAGAAGAGACCAGGGAGGTGTCTGTCTCCACCAGGACCCAGTGAGAAAAGGCCCATGCGCAGACCACGAGAGGAACGAACAGAGGCTGCTTTGCTGCTGGCGCCTCGGCCTGGGGCCCCCAGCCTCCAGAACCGTGAGAAGAGTCTGTCGCCCGAGTCCCCAAGTCTACCGTATTTTGTCATGGTGACCTGAGCTGACTCACACTAGGGTAAGAAGCTGGACGTGGCCACCCTGGAAAGGCCAGGGGTCATGAGACTGCCAAACTTAGTTTTCGGCCTTTGAGCATTCTTTGAAATTTTCCTTCTCTCTTTTATAATGAAAATTAATTAAAATACTGGTATAATAGTGCAAACATTAAGACCTAAGATCACACTTAAAGGAAACATTTATATGATCCTGTTATGTATGTATTTATTTTATCTCATTGCTTTATTTTTTAATATTAACCTATGAACTTCATCTTTGTCTCATTGCTTTAAATTGTTTTTAGCCACAAAGTTTGCTTCATTTCAATCTCCAAATGATATTAAAAACAATACATGGCTTTTGTTTGCTTATCAAATGCAATCATGGATTAAACATTGTTGAAAAACCGAATATAAGCTCATGTATAAGCTACTATTTGATAGTATAATTAAAACAATGGGCTACAATAGATAGTTCTGCTGCTGCTGCTGCTAAGTCGCTTCAGCCGTGTCCGACTCTGTGCAGCCCCACAGACGGCAGCCCACTAGGCTCCTACGTCCCTGGGATTCTCCAGGCAAAAACACTGGAGTGGGTTGCCAGTTCCTTTTCCATATATGATCCTTTTAAAAGACAAAGATATGCTTTTGAAAACCACATATCATCCAGACCTTATGATACATTTTTGTATATATTTTAATAATATATTTTCTAGTTACAAAAATGTATGCTTTATAGGAATTTGGAAAATGTAGAAAAACCAAATGAAGAAAACAGAAAGCCTATATTTCTCCAGCCATAGAAAAAAAAAATCCCTGTACAACCAGCCCTGTGTCAGATCAGATCAGACACCAAGTAAGCTATATTCTGACTGCGGGCTATCACTCGCAGCGCCGCAAGCAACGTGCTTTCTGGTCTTTTCGAAATATCTCCTTAAGAGAAGACTGAAAATGAGCCAGTGATTCAGACAGGATCAATTCCAGACGAAAGCATGTTAACGACTCCAAGGAAGGGCGTTGGTCCAGTGACGGTCAGGTCTCCCAGCTCTCACTGCCGAGGGTCCAGGTTCAATCCCTGGTGGGGGAACTAAGACCTCATAAGCCAGTGGGAGCCTCCTGGCCCTGAGGGGCTGAGGAGGGTAACCACTGGGCCATGCCAAGCAAGGCTTGTCGTCCCTATCCACAAAAACTGGTGGAGTTTGGTCCAAACGAAAGAGCTGAGTCCAGCTGCTCCCAAGGTTTTCACTGGTTCTGAGGAGGCCGTAATCCACCCGGGGAGGGATGAGGAAGGGGCAGGCTGCAGCCCCTCACAGATAGACACAAAGCCCTCTGCACGGTCCTGGAGACTGCGTTTCTTTTCACAAAGTCGAAGGCACACCTGAGTTCCGGGAAGCAACTGAAGAGATTGACTGAGTCGTTTCCTCAATCACACACTTTTTGGAATCAGTGGGCTCTGGGTGTAGCCTGAGTGGTTCACAAATGTGCATCTGTACTGATGTGACACGGGAAAAACAAAGCGACGCTGATTTTCTCACACACACACACACACACACACACACACACACACACACACGTACTCAGCCTCAAGGTGGACTGAAGACAGAATTATTAGGCCATCTGCCTCTTCCCTCACTGAACAAACTCCACCATTTCTAAGGATGCCAGGTAAACCGGCGTAAATGAAGCCAGGATGTTAGAGGAGACTAACAGACAGTGCGTATGAATCAGATTCAAGTCCCCGTGACGCTAACTGGCACGCAAACCTGAGAACTGGCTGATCCCTGGGCGGTGGTCACACAGAGACGCACACGCCCGGCCACCTGCCTGCCCAGGCATCTCGATCTGGCCGCAGCAGCCTCACGGGCCTTGGTCCCTGCAGGCACTCCCCTTTCATAAACCCACTGCTGCGGAGCACATGACAAAGGGGCCTCTCCATCCCCGAAGTCCTCGGTTTGAGGACTGTACTTCCTGGGCTCTGCTGAAATCTGTCATCAAAGACTACAGAGTTCTGTGGGACTGAAATAGAGAAACATGTTTTTTTACTCTCCTGCAACTAGCTCACAGACTCTCACTAGCCAGCCCCCCCGACCAACAGGTACACGAAGCACACACAGTGTGTCGGCACTGTGACCAGGTCTCCCGTGGACATGCGGAGTCACAGAAGCCAGGGCGAGGGGGAGTCCGCGCATCAGGGAGGAAGGGAGCGTGTGCCAAACCGGCATCTGGAAACGTCCCTCTGGGCGTGGTGGGGAAGAGACTGGGGCAGAGACTCAGCCAGAAAGTTCTGTGGATGCAGGAGGTGGCAGGCGCCACAGTGAGAAGCAGAGGGCTGAGCACACGCTCGGCTGGGGAGTCAGGTGGGCTGGGCTGGAGCTGGTAGATGGTGGTGCCGCTTCTGGAGCTAAGGATGGCAGCTTTGGGTGCCTCTCAGGATACATGGTTAGTAAAACTGCAAAGTGTCACGATGGATGAGAGCCTGTCACCTGGATGAGAATGTCACCAGCACTTGCTGTGTGCCCTGAACACCTGCTGCGTGAGGCACCACCGTGGATCAGCTCACGAGCCTCCCTGGCAGCCTTATCCGGCAGGCCCTTGCTCCATCCTCCTCATGTTGTAGGAAAACTCAGAGAGGTGAAGCAACTCTCCCACCATCACATAACCAGGAGAAGGCTGACCCCAGAAGACACAGCCACTGGAAAAGGCATCAAGCGAGGGGTCCTTAAATTAAACCACTGGGCGTAATTAACCTTCTCCCCATCTAGCCCACAAGGTGAATGGAAAGATCTATAAACTCCTTTTTTGCTTGGTTGCATTGCCCAGCTTGTGGGATCTTAGTACCCCAACCAGGAAGTGAACCCGGGACCGCAGCAGTAAGAGTGTGGAGTCCTAGCCACTGGACCCCGAGGGAATGCCCTGTAAATTCCTGTCCTGAGAACCCCACAGCTGCACACTAAAGTCCGTCTAAAAACATCTCCAGTCACCAGCCTTGGGATCATCTATTAAAGGAATTCACCCAGGTGGACAAGTCACACACCTGGAAGGTGACAAAGAAAAGGCAGCAGGGCTGTGTTCTCTTCCCAACCTGCATGTCCCAACCGAGAGCGACTACAGCCGCAGCCGCAGGAAAAAAGAGGGGAAGGCTGCAAGGAGAGCCACTCTGCACAAACGAGTTCCCCTCCAGCCAAAAGATCTAAGAATCCAGCAGTGAAGAGTACCTGCAGTTCACTGGTGCAACGGTAGTCACGGTCAGTGACGGTAAGCCACTTCAGCCACGTCTGACTCTCTGCCACCCTGGGGACTGGAGCCCACCAGGCATGGGATTCTCCAGGCAAGAAAACTGCAGAGGATTGCCGGGCTCTCCTCCAAGGAATCGTCCAGACCCACAGATCGGGATCAAACCTGTATCTCTTATATCTTCTACACACGGAGGCGGGTCACTTTACTATCCGCGCCACCTGGGAAGCCCTGAAGGTCAAATTAAACAGGCTGTCACCAGAATCCCTTGGATAGCAAGATCAAACCAGTCAGTCCTAAAGGAAATCAACCTTGAGTATTCATTGGAAGGACTCATGCTGAAGCCGAAGCTTCACCTGATGGAAGAGATTCTGATGCTGGGAAAGATTGAAGGCAAGAGGAGAAGGGGACAATAGAGGACGAGATGGTTTGATGGCATCACCGACCCAGTGCACATGAGTTTGAGTGAACTCTGGGAGATGGTGAAGGACAGGGAAGCCTGGCGTGCTGTAGTCCATGGGGTTGCAAAGAGTCGGACACGACTGAGCAACTGAACAACAGCCACAACAGCAGGGCCAGTGTCCTGAGACCACCATCGCCTGGGCCCCCGCCACCCTGAGGACAGAAGCAGCCGGCCCCAGAGTCACCGCCCCACCCCTGCCCCGCGGCGCTGGAGCTGCAACCAGAAACCCCAGAGCAACCTCACTTTTCTGCCTTCCACACAAAACGACACACCTTTGGGTGCCTCCTCTTCTTACATTTCTCCTTCTTTAAGCCATTTACCAGAACACAGTTGATAAGGCAACAAACAGGTCAGGCAGTTCCTCAGTGTGGACAGGAAGGGTTGGCCATCTGTCCTTCACCAGACCCACAAGTTACTGCTGCTACAAGCATCATCTGCGTTGAACTCTCTGCCCACGGCCACAGGGACCAGCGCTGACCAGGGGGCCTCACTGTCTGCCCCACCCAGAAGATGTAAGGAGAGAGCAGGTGAGACCCTGTCCTCGGGCAACTTCTCAACCAGTGAGGAAGGCAGTAAAGAGAAATGGAAAGCATTTGCCACTTGGACATTAAAACTAGCAGCAACATAAACAAGGTTCTACTGTGGAGCACAAGGATATATTTGATATCCTGAGACAAACTGTAAGGGAAAAGACTACATAAAAGAATGCGTATACAGTGCACGTATAACTGAGTCACTTGGCTATACAGCAGAAATTAAGACAACATTGTAGGTCAACCATATGTCGGCTAAAAAAGGAGAGGGGCTTCCCCGGTGGCACCATGGTTAAGACTCCACGCTTAACCACAGTGGGGCACGGGTTCGATCCCTGGTCGGGGAAGTTTCACACACTGCATATTGTGCCCAAAAAGGAAGTATGTGTTTAAAAAGAGACAGAGAAAAGAAAACCAGTGGCGACAGATAAGTGCAGGTAGTGGAAGGACTGGAAAAGATGGCCTGACTTCAAGCCTGACCAACCAGGCCAAGCCCAGCCCCTGGCAGGCCGGCCAGGCTTCCATCCTGCGGGTGTCTTACAGGCCCTGGGCCCCCAGGCCAAATCACTCAGTAAATAAATAGCCAAAACACCTGTGCCATCAGACGGCCCTCTGCCAATTCACACCAAATTTAAATGCGGGTATGAACCAACCAAAGTCAGTGCCGAGTTCCACTGACAACGGGCCATAAAGACCAGGAAAAATTTCCACACAGAGAACAGCAAACTAGTAAGGAATTTAGTGACCCCTCTGCCCAGGGCTCAAAATGACCCCAGGGGACTAGGCTAAGTGCAGAAAACACCAGGGACACCCCTGTTTTCTCAGTTTTGACAAAGACCTATGGAAAAGGCTCTCAAGTCAGCAACATGAAAAACCGCCATGTGCACACGTGAAGCCAATGAGGAGCGGGCACACGGGCAGCCCCACCTGGCACGGGGAGTCAGGGCGGCCCCAGTAAGCGCCGCTGGAGCAGCCTCACGGTACAGGGCCCGCGGGGCCGGGGAGCTCAGCTCTGGAGCCCCTTACTGTCGTTCTGTCCCAGACAGGCCCTCCTGACACACACTCTCCAGCAGCGGCCGCGCTGAGATGGCACATGCTGCCCCTCCGAGTGGGCGGAGGGGGCGGGCACCAGCACCCACTCTCTTTCTCCCTCCCCGCTGGACAGAGCGGGGCGGCCCTACTTGGTCCGAGCCCAGGCTCGCGGCAGCCCCAGCCACGGGGGGCAGTTGTTTACAGAACCTGGGAGCAAAGCCGGCCGTGGGGAGGCAGGCAGAGCAGCACCCAGAGAAGAGCGGTCCCTGTAAAGCCGGCCTCCCACACGAGCCAGCACCCACGACCCTAGACGTTCTACCCACAGGGGATGAAAGCTCACGTCCTCGCAGAAACCCACACACAGGTGCTTACTGCAGCTCTAGTCACAACTGCTGAAAACTGGACCCATCAGGAAGTCCTCTAGCTGGCGAATGGATACGTACACTGTGGTCCATCCAGAGAGTGGAGTATTATTCAGGGCTGAAGCTATGAGCTATCGAGCCACAGAAGGACACTGAGGAACCTTAGAAGCGTATGACCAAGTGAGAGAAGCCAATGCGAACAGGCTACACACTGTCTACTTCCAGCTCCACGGTGTCCAGGAGAGACAAGACCGTGGAGACAGCAGAGATCACTGTCTCTACATTAGAGACAGCCTGGAACTCCACGGTGTCCAGGAGAGACAAGACCGTGGAGACAGCAGAGATCACTGTCTCTACATTAGAGACAGCCTGGAACTCCACTGTGTCCAGGAGAGACAAGGCCGTGGAGACAGCAGAGATCACTGTCTCTACATTAGAGACAGCCTGGAACTCCACAGTGTCCAGGAGAGACAAGGCCGTGGAGACAGCGGAGATCACTGTCTCTACATTAGAGACAGCCTGGAAAATCCCATGGACGGAGGAGCCTGGTGGGCTGCAGTCCGTGGGGTCGCTAAGAGTCGGACAGGACTGACCGACGTCACTTTCACGCATTGGAGAAGGAAATGGCAACCCACTCCAGTGTTCTTGCCTGGAGAATCCCAGGGACGGTGGAGCCTGGTGGGCTGCAGTCCGTGGGGTCGCTAAGAGTCGGACATGACTGAAGCGACTTAGCAGCAGCAGCAGCAGCATCCACTGTTAACAAATGACCACTCTGGGAGGGGCGCTGATGGGGGTGGGCGGGGGAGGCTGTGCACATGGGGGGCAAGAGCACACAGGAAACCTCTGTACCTTCCTTGCAACTGTGCTGGGAACGTAAAACTGCCCTAAAAGACAACGAAAACAAAATCAAGTCTTTAAAAGAAACGGCTGGAGTCAGAATCAAACCGCACCTGAAGGTGGGCCTGCTCCGGACTTTCCGTCTATCTGGGCCAGCCCAACACCTTCACTGTGGAAGCCGGGCGGGCTGGGTTTTCTGTGACTTTCAACCGCATGGACCCTAACCGCAAGCCCTGCAAAGCGAGTGGACTGTGCTGGACTCCACAGCCTGTCAGTGCTGATGGACACTGGCGCTGACACGGGAGGGCGCCCATCCACACACCCACACAGGCAGCCCCGGGGGGGGCACGTCCCGGCGCAGGCAGGACTCGGGGGCGCAGGCAGGACTCGGGGGCGCAGGCAGGACTCGGGGGCGCAGGCAGGACTCGGGGGCGCCAGGTCCCTGCGGCGCCAGCACCTCCACATGCCGGAGTCCTCACAGCTGAACGTGTTCCCGCAATCAGACAGTAAAGGGTACATACTACGAAGAGCAAACCGAAGAGAGAGAAAGCAAGGCTGCTGCTACAACGGGCCCCCGACTGAGAACTGGGAAGTGTGAGGGTAGCACGTGGAAGTTCTAAAATCAGAAATCAGAATTGAGCTCAATGTGTTTTCCTCTGCAGCCCAGGCCTCAAATATAATCCCATTTTAAAACTGTTCTAATCAAATATGAAAACTTCCGTGTTAGGTTTTAAAAGCTATTGTCACTTACTAGCCTTCCTTACCAGGATAATTTTATAGTATACTCTGTCCTAAAAAGATTACAGAATCAATAAGGACAGTGAACAAAAGGTGCACAAAGATTACCTAAAACAGTGTATCTTTTTTCATCACACCACTTAAAGAGTATTTAAACCCTGAGAAAGTTGAACCCTGTTTTTGTCAGAAGTAGCCAATCTGCCACAGAAACCCTGGAGATGTGATCTGGCCTTTTACCAGCTCCATGGGAGAGCCCAGCACCCAGGGATGCCTCTGCAGATCCGCGATTGAGTCGGCAGGGCCACAGAATCCCCAGCTTTCAGTTCTGCAGGCAAGCGTGTCTGGGACCACCTACCAACAGGGAAATGACTGAGAACGCGAGTGCCCACCGACATCGGCTATAGGCCCCACCTCCCCACCAAACACACTTCCAGCAAACTGGCACACTTCCAAACTGGCAACGACTTCCAGAGAGCGCCACTCACGCCTCCAAGGCTGCACCGTGCCCCATGCAAGGACTGACGGCAACTGGAGAGAGCTGGGAACTGAACACACAGCAGCACAACCCTTTCCTTGGCGGGGGCCAGGAGGTGCAGAACCAATCCTGGAGCCCCACTGCAGCCACAGGGAGTTCCCAAAGTGCTCGGACAGCCTGCGGCACAGCAGCCTCCTCGCCACCACCTCCCAAGCGGCTTGGAATTCTCTCCGCACTGACCACTCAAATGTCCTATCAAGCCACGAGGATCAAGTCTGCCACACAAACCCACCTTCTGTGCACGAGAACACAAATTTTACTACTAAAAGGTAAGGTTTAAATACCATATGACTCCTAAGAATTCCAACATTCCTAATGACTTACAAAGCCATATATTCCAGGCTGTTCTTGATAGGTGAGTCAGTCAGCTCAGTCGCTCAGTCGTGTCCGACTCTTTGTGACCCCATGGACTGCAGCACACCAGGCCTCCCCGTTCATCACCAACTCCCGGACTTTCCTCAAACTCATGTCCATAAGAGTCGGTGATGCCATCCAACCATCTCATCCTCTGTCGTCCCCTTCTCCTCCAGCCTTCAATCTTTCTTGATAAAGGGGCCCTCAAAATATTAAATACATCTAGGGGGAACTTCCCTAGTGGTCCAGTGGTTAAGAATCCCCCTTTCAATGCAGGGGACTCCAGTTCAATACCTGGTTGGGGAATGACGATCCCACATGCCTGGGGCAACTAAGCCCCCAGGCCATAACTACTGAGCCTGTGGGCCCAAACAAAGATCCCAGCAACTAAGACCTGATGAAGGCAAACAAACATCTGGGACTTCCCTGGTGGTCCAGCGGTTAAGAATCTGCCTACCAATGCAGGGGATTTGATCCCTGGTCCCTGAAGATTCCACGTGCTGCGGGGCAACCAAGCCCGTGCGCCACAACTATGAAGCCCATGAGCCGCAACAAGAGACGCCAACACGGGAGAAGCCCGGGCTCCACAGCTGGAGGGCAGCCCCGCTCGCCACAGCCGGGGCAAGCCCGAGCACGGGAACAAAACACACACACACACACACACACACACACACACACACACACACACACACACACAATTTAAAAAGAAACGTAAAGACACCTAATACACAAGAAGGTATCGTGAGCAAACACCAGCCCCACAACTCACCCTGGCTCCGGGAGTCCACCCACTCGGGCTGAAGGACAAGGCCTGTCCCTGGCTGCTTCTCCAGTCGTGGAGGTGGGCACAGGACTGCAGGCCGCGGGTCGACTCACCTGAACTCTCTTCCTTCGCTGTACCGTCTACTCGAGGAGGCCCTCGGGGCGGCTGTCTCCAGGAGCAGCTTCTGCGTGAGCCTGCCAGGCGGAGCAGGGTCCCGGCCACTGTCTTCGTCCGCCTCCCGGTCACACTTCCATTCCTCGTCTTCGTTCAGCGTGGGCAGGTACCCGGGGACACCCTTCCCTGTTCCTGACCCAGAGCTCTGGTCGCTGCAGAGCTTCGGGCTCTCTGAGCCTGTCCTCGTGTACTCCAGGTAAATGTCGGACTTGAGGAAGGAGGGGTAGGTGTTCTCCTCCATGGTGGACTGGACCTCCGTCTGCGCCTGGTCGAACATGGCGGGGTCGATCTGCTGCTTCGAGATGCAGTCCTTTATGAAGCTCTTGGTGGCGGGCTTGGTCTGCCGGGACACAATGCCGTTGTTATCAAGGATGTATTTGCGATAGATGGCTCTGGCCAGCTTCAGCCTCTTCTCTTCATTCGAGTCACAGGGCTCCAGTTTTCTGAAGCCGCTGCAGGCAAACCAGAAGTCCAGGAGGTCGGCACAGTCCTCCTGTTTCAGGAAAGTCCTAAACAGGTTTATGCCATCTTGATCGTCCAGCAGGGAGTGCAGCGACTCGGCCCACTTCAAGTACGGAGGGGTGGGCGACGCGCTGCCCTCGGGCTCGTACCCCAGGTCCAGGTCCGAGCGCCTCGGAGTGGCTGTGGAAGTCTCCCCTTTAATCCCAGCGCCTTTCCCAGAGCAGAAGCTGTGGCTGACGGGCCTGGGGTCTGTGGACACCAGTTCACCCTCCTCACCAGGCACTGGGGGCCGGGGGGCATCTTCGGTGAAACTTGCTCCGAGGTCCAAGGGGAAACCCTGCTCCTGGATATTCATTTTGGGACTCTGTGCGTCAATGAACAATGAGCGCTGCACCCTAATACATCAGTACTTACGGCTCCAAAGTGAATCAATCTGTCCTGTTGAAACCATTAAGAGGACAAGGATTAGGAAAGGTGGGTCCATGGAAACATGACCACAGAGGTTTTCTCACGACAAGACTTTCAATGATGCCCTCCCGCTCGAACTCAAAGCCAGAAACTCAGTTTAAATGTTCAATCCTTTGTCACAAGGTTTTGTACTATGTTAGAACAATTTCTGTAAACTTTGCCAACTACAGGAATGCCTCTGGCACAAAGAAATCAATGTCCAGAACACAGAGAGCGTCACTACCCTTGAGGGTCCTTCTGTGAGAACAAAGAGAGACTACAAGCCTGGGGACCCTCCATCCTGAGCTGCTACAGGACTGCGTGGCCAGGCCCTCTCAAGCTCGGGAAAGGCAGGAGGGCTGGAGGAGACACAGGAGCTTCTGGTCCTCCCAGCTGTGCAAAGCCAGGTGAGAGCCAGCCCCTCACGAGGAAGGTGAGGGTGTGTATCTCAGCGTCACAGGGCCACTGTGATGCACAGACATGGCACTCCACACCGAAGGCTGGCGCCCATGTCTGCCCTCCCCGCTCTTCAGGCTCACAGCCGCTCTGCTTCTTGCTTTCCACCACTTCACACTGAGTGTCCCCACGACCCGGCCAAACACACAGCGACTGGTTCTTCTAAGTCTCCACACGCCCCAAAGAGCACGGAACCTTCCAGTGAGTGAGCACAGGATGCTGCTCCCGTGCACAGGGGCCTTCTCACACCACCGATGATGTGAAGGCTTTTATTTTTTTTGGCCACACAGGGCAGCTTGTGGGATCTTAGTTCCCCAAGCAGGGAATGAACCCAGGCCCTCAGCAGTAAAAATGTGGAGTCCTAACCACTGGACCACCAGGGAATTCCCATGAACAGTCTTAAAAAATGCTTCCATCAGAGACGTGCTCTAGATTTGAAAACCTTGCTTAAAAGTAAAGTGTCCTTCTGACAGCAAATGGCAACTGAGTACTCTGAGAAGCAGAGAGGGTACAGAGGAGACGAGGCCCAAACCCTACTAGCTAAGGAAGCCCGCGGCTCACAGGATGAAGCTCGGTAAAGTGAAAGCCACGTGACTCGCCCTCTCGGAGTGAGGGAGCCATGGTTCTGTCTCTGCTGCTAGAAGCCTGTCTTGCACAAGGGAGGGCTGCCCTGCCAGGGCTCTGCCACAGTCTCGCGTCCTGTCCTCCCTGACACTGAGCTTATGGGCTCAGGCCACACCTCCCAACCTGGCCTGCTGGATGTAAGTGGTCTGCCTAGAAAGACACTGGAGAGAAGCGTGATAGGCCCAATCGCCGAGAGTGCAGAGCAAGTCAGAGGAGCAGAGCAAAATCCAAAAACCTGGCACCAACACAAGGTACAGACCTCCCAGCCACCTCTCCACTCTTGGGCCTTGGCCTACATGCAACCTGCCCCACACCTGGTCTGCACACACTCGCCTGCCAGCAGCTGCCGACGCCTCACGGCACCCAGAGGCGGAGCATGGGTCACAGCTATTGTCCTGCAGCTAGTGACTAGCCTACCGGGTCGGCTGCCATCTCGGCCTCGGCAGAACAGCCTGCTTTCTCAGGTCAAGGCCCACAGGCTGTGACAGCTGCTGCTCACGGACCACTTCAACTGCAAGGTCGCCTCCTCTGAGCCCCGTCGAAGGGGACTGAGCACCCCTGAGGTCTCCACACGAGCTCCCAGATGCTAGCGCCCTCTTGTCGGGGTCACCATCCCAGGAAGGAGGACCCTCACCTGGTCCCCTGAGCCTTACTGCTGGAGATGCTCTGTGGTTCACTTGCCTTGAGAAAAAACCAAGTCACTGTGTTCTAAGACGAGGCTGATTACTAGTCACGTCACTTTCTCTTAAAGTGCTGATTTCTTTCAGGTAAAAGACTTGGAGCAGCCTGGTTTAAACGTTCTCTGCAGGGCCTACAGGATCTGACACAAGGTCTCACAACTAAAGGGCACCAACAGACATGTAATTCATCAACATTAAGGAAAACAGCACTCGGCACAGATGTGGAACATTAGCCCTTCACAGGTGCTGAAACAGCAGCAAATTCAACATTGAGCTGTCTTTTCATTTGGGTGAGAGCAAGTCCCCTTAATCATTTGAGCTATCTTCTCATAGCCCGGAAGAAATGTTTCTTAAAATTCACATCTGTTTTGGGCTGTCAACTGACAGGAGACCTTCGGTGTCCCAGAAGCACAAGAACATCTCTCCACACTGCTGCTGTTACGAAATGCGCTCCCATTACTGAGATCTCCGGGTTCCCAAGGAGAAGCACGGCAGGCATTCAGTGTGCACACGTACACACCACATATGAAGATGCTGCCTTGCTTCAGATTAGAGTCACGGGTCCACAGGCACTGGATCTGGCCAACAGCCTGTAACCACCTTCAACAAAGGGGACTCCACAAAAGGAATCTACAACTCTGATGCCTCATTTACAATCTCCTTCAGTCACTGCCAAGGAGCACCCCCTGGGTACCACGGCAGCCAGCTCAAGGCTGTAGGCGTGTGTATATTTATTTGTTTTACTCAAATGCAACTTCTGAATTTTTGATTTATGTGAAGTATGGAAACAACAGAGTGTGACTCTGACATACTCCCAACTGTCCGTTAACTAAGGACTGTTCTAAGTATTGGGACTACAGCTTTACATGTAATTTATTCCCCCACCACCTAAATCCTCAATGACCAACGAAACCCAAAAAGTCCACTTAGCTTTCCTGAAACCATAAATCCAAGAAACATCAATACCTGCTAGGAATCAGACAGAAACATACATCCTGTATGCGTTCCCATCCTTGTTCCTGAACAGAAGTTCTTAAAACTGAAACCCAGATAGTGCTATCTTGGGAGGTCAGGTTTAGACTGTGTGTGTTCTCCAAAACAAGGCCTGGTCCAAGGATGTCTGAGGGTCTCCCTGAAGCAGCAGAGAACAGAAGTATGAGCACAAACAAGGGGCCAAGATGCACAATCACTCTTTATTAATTATTTTAGAGACCGGCTGAGAAAAATGTCCAGAGTACTAAGGACTAATGCATTTTTCTCTGCGGCGTATGCTAAACTATGAGCGTCACTGCCCTGACTGCACAGCTCTGGTTTCAGAAGGGACTCAATTCCCATGAAAATGGAGAGCAGAGGTGGACTCTAAGACATATACCCGGGAGAGAGGCAGAGAAAGCTGAGGGGTGAGGCATCTACCCGAAGGAGTAAAGCCCCTCAAGCAAGCCAGACCACCCGGCCTCAGGCTCTGCCTCACGGGGAGTGCTTCCTCCGGTTTCAGACTCACTCACTCCTACTTTTTGCTTGGGGGGGCGGGGGTTGTACGAGGAGGAGAGGGGACCCTCCGCCATCCGGCTTATCCTCAGGATGCTTCTGCACCCACCACCCACTCTGCCCCGGGCCCACGGATCACAGCACCGCACTCAGCACCGTCCAATCAAACACATCAGCTGCACACCCCAGCCTCCTCCCGGACGACCTTCCTTCTGAGAATCCTGAGTATTCTTCACCCCTTTCAGCTCACCCAGAGCAAGTGGCTGCCCGCTGTGAGCCGTCCACGGGCCCCAGAGTAAACAGGGGCCGACCCCTCGTCTTCGGCATCAGCAGCGAGCACCCCCTCCCAGACACACCCGCCCTCGCAGCGGTGGGCCGCACGCCTCCTCTAGCGCTCCGAGCCCTCGCGGCCCCGGACCCGCACGCCCCCCGAGCCCCTCTTCCGGGTCCCGCTCCCGGCCCGGCCCGCGCGGCCTACAATGGGCGCCGCACAGGCCCGCGCCCCTCAGGAATGCGCGCCCGACCGCGCGACTCACCCGCGCGGCGGCGGCGGCGGCGGCGGCGGCGGCGGCGGCGGGGCCCCGGGCCCGGCTCCCGGAGCGGCGCGGCGCGGCCCATGCGCTCAGCGGCGGCGCCGCGGGCGGGACGCGGCGGGGGCGCGGCCCCGGGCGGCCCCCATCGCAGCGGCGGCGCGGCGGCCCGCAGGCGGGCGCGGGGCAGGCCGTGGGGCCACCGCCAAGGCCGGCCGCACACTCCCGCCGGCCTGCTCCGCGGAGACGCGGCTCCGGCCCGACTCCGGCCGGTCCGGCGGCGGCGGCGGCGGCGGCGGAGGTTGCGGCGGCCACGATCGCTTCCCCGAGCGGGGAGCCGGAGCCCAGAGCGCCTAAGCCCAGGCCGGAGCGCCCCCGCCGGCGCCGCCCGGAAGTGCGGGGGCGGGGCCCGGAGCGTCGGGCGGGGCCTGGAGCGCGGGGCGTGCCCAGAGCGCGGGGGCGGGGCCGGGAGCCCCTGACGGAGCCCAACGCGGGGACAGGGCGAGGAACGCGCGGCGCGGAGCCACCGGCGTGGAGGCGGGGCTGTGTGGGCGGGGCCGAATCGTGGGCGGGGCCAAGGCGGGGGGAGCCGGGCGCAGAGCGCGAGACCGAGCCAGAGAGCGAGACCGAATCCGAACGCTGGGAAGGGCCTGGAGCCTGGGGCGGAGCCTCTGCCGTGGAGGCGGGGCCTGGGCGTGGGCGTGGGCCCTGAGCGTGGAGGCGGAGCCAAAAGCGTCCAGGCAGACGGGAGGCGTGACGCAGAGCCCGGCCGAGTGGGCATCCTCAGATATGTCGCTGGGGGCGGGGCCTTGGTGTGGGCGGGGCCAAGACGCCGTCGAGGATGACCCCAGAGGGGGTGCCGGAAACCGCGCTGGTCCTCTGGGGCTGTGTCATTAGGGAGGGTGCCCCGAGCGCCCAACGGAGAGACGGTCTTCAGGCGGCCCCGGAGACGCACGCCAGGTGGAGCCCTTTTCTGCTTCCCACATGGTGTCCACTGACCCAGGGCTCCAGAGGTCAGCACCCCAGTCCCCGCCCGCCCAGCCGGACTGCCACGCCCACCGAGCTCCCTGACCCGGAAGACTCTCGAACAAGGACGGCCACCCGACTGCCCCTGGCACGAAAGAAAGCAGGTGTCCAAGAGTTGGACGGTTGCAGGGCCAAGCCAGGCTGACCAGGAGCTAAGCCCCGAGTGATATACAGCCTCGTTGTCCCCCTTCTCCATGCCTACTGCCTCCTGGTCAGCCAGGACCCTGAGAAGGTGGGCTTGGGCTCTGCCCTCCCTGAGTCCCCGTCAGGTCACACAGAAGGCATCCAGGGAGTGCTGGTTGTCACTAGGGCGGGAGCTCCAACCTCCAGAGAGAGCTGTGGGCGGGATGGCCGGGCCCCACCCCAGCTGGTCCAGCCCGCCCGGGTTTCACTCAGGCACCATCCAGGGTCCTGGCAGGGGCTTCACTTCCCACCACTGCCCCACAGGTCCCACTGGCCCAGGCCAGCCTGAGAGCAAGGGCTTCCTGATGTCCCCACACCTGCACGACAACTCCCTCACCCTCACTGTCGCCATGGCCTCCCTGGCCTGTTCTGCAAGCCCCGCTGGCTAGCTCCTGGGATGCCCACCCATCACCAGCCCCTCCCAGAGGAGAGATGTGGGCATACGGAAGTGCCCCTGCAGTCCACCCCCACGATCACCCAGGACCTCATCCTCCAGCTGTGCCACGTCAGACCGGGCACCTTGAGAAATGCTCCCAGGGGCCCCAGGGCCTGGGTGTACCCCCTTGTACACACAGGCAGGTTGAAGCTCAGGCCACACAGGCATCTGCTCACGTCCTCCAGACCTGGGGCCCCGTGTCCCTCACCCGTCCCATGCTGTCCCTAGCACCCCCAGTCCCTCTGTCCTAGGCTGTCCCCAGCAGCCTGCCTGCTCCCTGGAGCCCTCACAGTCTTCAGGGCTCTTCCCTGGCTGCCTCTGGTCACTTGCCCCCAATCCCTGAGGTCATCTCTGATGCCACTACCTCTTCCCAGGGACACTACTTGCCCCCATTGCCCACTACGAAGGGAGGAAGTCCAGGCTCTGGGCACTCCCCCGCCAGCCAGCCTCCTACGCAGCTGCCCACGACTGGCACCTGCCTGAGGTGCACAACACAGAAGCACCCCAGCTCCAGCAACCAGCTTTCTAGGGCTCAGTACAGCCTCCTCTGACACCCAGGCTTTCATCCGTGAGGGAGGAGGCCATCAGGGAAGTGCCCCCACCTGCTGATGGCCCAGGCCACCTCTGAGGGCTGTCACCACACCCAGGACAGGCTGGGCAGCGGCAGTGGCTACGGTGGGTCAGCACCGCAGAGGAACAGCACTGATGAACCCAGTTGGACCGACTAGGGTCCTGGTGGCAGGTGTCACTCTCTCACATCCCCTGGATGGCCCCAGGCTTCCCAGGGCTGGTACAGGAGATGGCTTTGCAGCCTCTCCCTGGCTCTGTTCAGCTGCAGAGCCTTAGAGGCAGAGTGGGTGGGCTTCGTGGCACAACAGGGTCTGTTTGGGCTGCAGGAGTCCTGGGTGGGCTGGACAGACAGCAGGGCCTCCAGGACATCGGTCCTCAGGCTGTCTTCCCACCACCAGACATGGGCCCCCAGTGCTTGCCTTGGTTCTGCAGAGCTGCTGCTGTGGCCAGGCCAGGCTCCCAGGGTCGTGTCCACATCCATCCTCCTCCTGGCCCATGGTGGCAGATGTCCCCAGGCCCTGGGACCAGAGCAGGACCCTCGCACCTCCGGCTCCTCGGGGCCCTCACCCTGTAGGGACAGGAAGGGAGTCAGAAAACCTCGAGGAAAGGCTGCAGCCCACTTCCATGGGCTGTGGCTGTGGGCACTCAGGGTGGGGATGGGGGACCCCACAGGAGGGAGCTCAGGGAGGCTCTGGAGAGAGGGAGGCAGGGAGGGCAGCCCTGGGGGCCTGTGCTGGAACAGGGGTGGCTGGTCAGAGGGACTGCGTCAGCCACCCAGAGCTGTGATCAGACAAAGCCGCGGGAGCCTGGGAACAAGGAAGTGCAGGCTGGAGCCCTTTCTCCTACAGAGGGCCTTTCCGATGCACCCTCCCCAGGGGCAGGAGTCTTCCAGTACAGGCTTTGATGTGATAAACTGTGGATGACGTGTGTTCAGGCTTTCCAGGAACTAAATGAAAAACTTAAAACCAGAAAAGAAATTATTTTCTTCAACTTAAGACATGAAAGGAATATTTGAAACACAGTGAGCTCTGAAGCCTTACAGGTGTTTGTCCACTTGGCTGAGGAAGACCATTTATCCTAAGAAATGATCCGCAGGAATCATCCGTGATTGACTGAGGAGGCACGTTGACGGGCATCAAGCCTGATGCCACATGTGAGGGACGAGCCCCCGGGATGGGCTACTGCTCATGAGGTCCGCACCGCCTCCCAGGAGGGGAGGACAAGGAAGAGGCTGCTCTGAGTCAGCCTTGTAGAGGCGGTCCTGCTTAGCAGGCAGAGCCTCTTCTGGGTTCTGCATTTTCTTGCTCCTCTGCCTGGTCACAGGTGTGCATGGTGGGGGTGGGCAGTGGGCAGGCAGGTGAGGACCCGAAGCGGAAGGAGGCCTTGGCTCATCCATTCTGACGAGGGCACGTGGACTTCTAAGAGGTGGCCCCAGCCACAGGAGCCACCTGCCTTTCCGGCCCCCGGGACTCCATATCTTGTCCAAGTGTGCTTTTTCCATCAGCTCTGAGCTCAGGGAGGGGGTGGGGGGAGCGGGTGTGCCCCCATCACAAGTTTGACAAAGGATGCAGAGTCGTCACACCGAGGGCATGAGATACACACCAAGTAGAAAGGCTCAGAGCCCACACACACGGTACCCGCCTGGGTGGATTCAGAGGACATGCCTGTAAAGGCAGGAACCACCCCAGAGCACCCACACTGGAGGGGATTGGGGCCGGGCTGTGGTTTCTTCGTGTGTCAGGAAGGACCACAAGGACACTAATGTTGTGATCTCAGGAAGCTCTGCAGCAGGCTATCTTCCCATCAACGGTCGGTACAAATTAATCCAACAGAGACAGCTGCAGGGCGAGGACCTTGGGCTACGGGACAGAGCTGATCCCTGAGGCAGTGTCAGGCTGGGTGTGACTGCTGTGGTTGCCCCGAGTCAGTCCTAGGACCGGCAAGGACGCCTCCTGGGCCAGCCGACTCCGCCGCCCGTCTGGGCCTTTCTGAGCCCAGGCTTGGCCTCTGACAGGTCCTCCACCTCTTTCCACCTGTGTCCGGCTCCTCTCGCCCTTCATACCTGTAGGCAGGAGTGTCCTTCAGGCTGGCATTCTGCATCCCTCTTACTGCCTGGACTTCTCTCTCCAGCCTGCAGCCAAAGCTGCCATAGACAAGTCAACCAGTAGCCACCTCAGCCTAAGTGCCAAGCAGGGAGGGCAGGGGACAGGAGCAGGGCTTTCCTCAGACAAGCTGGCTCCAAGGCCAGTTCACTGGCGCAGCCGATACTTTCTGACCCTGCTGCTTTCTGTCATCCAGTCCCAGTGGCCTCCACTCCTAGGAGATGTTTCATCCTACCCAGACCTCTCTCAGGCCAGGAGGTCCCACCCAGAGTGGAGAAGGAAGCATTCCGAGCACCCTGCCATTGCGGGCATTCTCAAAGACAACCAGCTGCAGGGGTCACCTGCTTGTTCCGCTTGTTCGGAGCCCCGACTCGCAGGCCCAACAAGCCAGCGCCACGCTCATCCCAGGGTCCCTGAACAGATGACTCACCCAGAAGACCTGAGAGCCCCCACACCCCTGCTGGCCCCTAGGAGTCAAGGGTCAAGTCCCAAGCCAGCACACTTAATCCCAGGGTGCCCTCCACACGTGCCCAGCTCGGGTCTTACCCTGTGTCCTGAGGGGGTCACGTCACTCCAGATCAAGGGGCATAGCAGGGCCACCCTCCTGTACTGCCTCTCTGGTGGATTCTGACCACAGGGCTGTCTGTTAGGCTCAGGGACGGAAGCCAGGTGTTGAGGGTTTGATGTCCAAGGTGGCTCCCAGCAGCCACTGGGGCCTGGGAAGGAGGAGGGGCAAGCAGCACCCCCCACCCCAGGCCCACACCTCCCCAGCTTGGTGCTTCAGGACCCCCTGTCCAGCTCCCACCTCCCTGAATACTTGAGCACCTGCCTGCCTCAGGCCAGCCAGAGTCTCCAGGCACCTCCCTGAGCCAGAGTGCCCTCCTCAGCAAGTGAGGGTGCCGACCTGCTGCTGGCCTCAGAGGTCTGTGTGCAGCCCTCCGTGAACAGGCATAGGCCACGAGCTGGACCCTCCGCTGGCCGTGGTCCAGGTCGAGTGTCTCAGACACATCACCAACAGAGGACTGGCCTCCCGGCTCCACCCACTCCCAGGGCTTTCCCCAGGAGTGGCAGATCCAGGCAGAGGGGCCAGGTCCCCGAGGGACGCCTGCCCTCCTGCTGCACTGACCTCATACTGGGTGGACTGGCACCCCTGTCCTCCCTGTTCCCTGTCCCAGCTGTCCCATCCCTCAAGGCCTCTCCTGGGGCAATGAGAACTCACACCCATCTGTTGGTTATGCCTTCTCCTTCGGCCTGACACACTTCATTCCACCCCCGCAAGCCTGCACAGTCCGGGGACCAGGGCCACTCCCCAAGCTCATAGCTGGGGACTGGTGCCAGGAGATGGGGAAGTGTGCCCAGGTGGACCAGCTGCCCTCGCCCACACCCACGCCCTCACTTGCTGTCCCTCGATGTCTCTCTCGGCTGCCTAGGAACCCTGCGGCCACTGCGGCCCGGTTATAAGTATGTGATTATGTATGCCGGGTCCCTCTGGCCCCTTTGTTGCTGCAGAATCTGTCATGGCAAACAAAAGTGCACTGGATTAGCCACAGTGGATTAAAAGATTTGCTTCTCAGAGTTTACCTAATAACCTAACAATCGCACAGACGGAGGCTTTGAACCTCCAAGACACGCTCACCAGGCCATCTGGGAGCTCGCGGCCTCTGCGGGCAGCAGGACGACCGGGCGCTTTCAGACGCCTCCGCCCGTCCTCACGGTGGGCTCAGCCACAGCGGGCCTGAGCCCTCGGCTCCTGCCAGGTCCATCTGGGCCAAACACGGGGACGAGAGCAGACCCGGACAAGATGGAGGCCCGTGCTGGGGGCCGAGGCCCAGGGAGGACCGGTTCCAGAGGGCCTGCTGCCCAGGGCCAGCTGCTGGCGGTGGGTACTGGGCCTCGCCTGCGTGGGCTCAGCCCCCAGGGCGTCCACACGTAGCACACAGCGGCAAGGACACTGCAACATGGAGGGTGGCTGTGGCCGGCAGGTGACACGCCAGGCTGCACCATGCCATGGCGCACGGTCCCACTGCTGGCGCCCCTCAACGCGCGTTCCTGCACACATGCGTGCACACGCCCACACATGCACACACATGAGCGTGTCCCTCTTTGATCTCCAAAAGACACTCCATTTACAAGCTCTTAATCACAGCTGCCTTTTCGGGGCCTGTTCTCTGAAGTCCCGAGTAATGGGATTTGGCGCTTCTGATCCATCTTGGGCTGACCACTCCCGTTATAGGTGGACATTTTTTCCCTTTTTTCTGCCTTTTTTTTCTTCTAAAAAAAAAATACTCCTGCAACTGCACTGCCTTGACATGCCTGTTGCCTAGCCCTGGGAGCAGTGGCCGGGAGAGGGGCTGGGCGGCCGTCACGCCAAGGGCCCTGGCCAGTTGGGGGTCTTTGATGCGGCCCCTATGTGAAGCCTGCCGAGAAAGGCCCACGAGGGCGGTTTCCTGGGCCTCGGTGCGCTGCGACCCGCCCTGCCTTCTGCCGCTCCCTTTGTCCCTCTCCCCGTGGCCCCTCCTTGGGGTATCTGGGGAGAGGGTCCCAGGGTGAAGGTGCAGAGGGCGGAGTGGGCGGAGGGCTCTGGGCTCCGCCACAAGAACAATGGGCAGCAGGGAGCACATCCACCTGTCTGCCTGTCCACCCGCCTGTCTGTCCATGCGCCTGCCCGGCTTACCTCACCTGCCTGGCTCCGTGCGCCTGCTCCCGCCCCACCGGCCCACGCTCCGCCATGCTGGGCCTGGCCGTCCGTGAGAGCACTCTGAGCCACTCCAGGAAGCGGGTCCCTGCTCTTGGCCACTGTGTGGCTGCGAGGAAGAAGCGTGACTCTAGGCTGCAGCTCGGGCTCCCACCGCCGATTGGCTGAGGCAGGGACCAGATGACGGCCTCGGAACCCTATGGTAGCCATGGCAACCAGCCCCTTTAGACACCGCCACCCCCGAGCCACTCCTGACTGCGGAGGGAGCAGGCGGCACCGCTGGTGGGCCCATGCCAGGGTCCCCTCGGAGGGTCAGGTCAGATGTGGCTGGGTGGTGGCTGCTCCTGCAGCAGCCATTGAGCGTGTACGTGTGTGTTGTGCACGTCCAGCATGAGGGGGTCCCTGTCCCTCTCTTGAGACATCTCAAACCACTCCATGCCCTTCCTGACACCCTGGCAGTGGCAGGAACAGTGTCCATGCAGCCCCTGCTAAGAGGACAACTTCAGGTCAGGCTTGCACCAGGAGCTGAAGGCCAGGCCCACGCTGGTGAGAAAATAATGGGTGAGGGCAGTGGAAGCAGGAGCCGCGGGAACTCCCCACCCTTGAGGGAGGTCCAAGCTCTCTCCACCTCGGACTGCAATGGGCCTGCTGGCCTCATCTCTGCAGCCAACACCTCCTTGGCCCTTTGGACACACTCACGTGACCCCAGCACAGCCCTCCTGCCCCAAAGACCTTGTGTGCCCGTCCGACAGGACCAGGGGACTCTTTCCAACCCCAAGGCTTTGCAGCTGCTCTTCCCAGGGCCTGCCCCATCTGCTGGCCTCAGTAAGGCCTTCCCTGAGGTCTCAACGCCACAGCTTTCCAGCAAGGACACAACACCCCATCACTCCAAGGACTGGCCCTTCTGGGTGTTACAGGGCACAGAGCAGCCTGGAGCACCCCCAACCCTATGTCCCTGACAGACCATGGTCTTTCCATGGGCTGCTGGGGTCAGCACCACCTTGTCAAGGCCCCCTTGAAGGCTACTGGAGAGCCCTAGGCAGCCCAGCCCCACCTGCTGAGCAGAAGATGACTAGAGGCTGGGTGAAGAGGAGGAGGTGTGAGCCTCATGCCCCAGGAAGAGGCCAGGGTTGAGGCAGACCCTGCAGAGTCCACTGCCAAAGCCAGAGGGATCCGGAGTCAAGGGGAGTGTGGGACAGGAACCCAGGGCTCACACACTTGACTGAACAGGCAGAAGGCATGCTAGGCTGGGCCCAGAAGCTGCTTGTCCAATACCCTAGATTCATTCCACACCTCTTCACACTGGCCTGGCCCCACCCCACGCTGCCCAGCCTCCAAGCTTCCACTCCCAGCTGTGGGGCCTCTTGTCTGCGGACACCAAGCACAGTCAGAGCCTGTCCAGGGGCAAAGTGCAGGCAGGGACTCAGCGCTGGGCCACCTGGGGCTGGTAAAGGGGCTTCGGCTGTGCTGGGAGGGCTCCAGCCTGTTGCCAGGGAGCGCCAGCCTGCACAGGTTCTTCTGACCCCTGCAGGGCTCTGCCTTGGCGGCAGCCAACAGGAGTGGGAGCTGGCTCAAGGGGCAGCGATGGGTGTGCATGTTGGGTGGGTCCCGGTGTGTGTGGATGCCCCCACGGCTCCTCTGCCTCCCCCACACCCTGACAGGGCCCAGGCTGCCCTGGGCAGATGGGAAGACTCAGGTGAGACCCTCCTGAGGGGCCCTGCCCCTCTTGATCTAGGGTATCCCCTTCTCCAGGGACTCAGGGACATCAGAAGAAGGCAGTGGACACAATAGGGCCTCAGGATGCCACACTGTCAGGGCCCCACGGCTGGTCCCGAGGGCCCCTCCCTAGTCCAGAGCCACCATGATGCGTCACCCTCCTGCCCTGTCCAGCAGAGAAGCATACTGGTTGAGCTCTGCTGTCGTGGAAACACAAGAGGAGGGTCGATCCAGCTGGTGCAGAGACAGGGGCATGGCCAGTTTGCAACCAAGAGCTAGTGCAGGGCAGCTCCGGTTCCTGCAGGCTTGACCTTCCTCGGTACAATGCAAGTCCTGAGGGGCTGCAGGACCTCGGCCAGGGCAGAACCAGAGGCTCTAACAGCAACACGTCAGGGGTGTGGTTGAGCAGGGCAATGGCAGCTCAGGGGGTCTCAACCTGACCAGGACTGGCGGTGGGACACGTGGAGGGCAGTCCCTGTCCCCTCGCCACTGCCCCTCCCAGACCAAACCCGCAGGCCCAGGGGTGGCTTCCCAGGGGCCGGGCAATGAGTCTGGCCTGCAGTGAGGGCTGTTAAACTTCTCCGGAGTCAAGGGTATCGGGGAGAATTTGACGAAACTGCTGTTCCACCAGAAGAAAAGGGCTGCACTCAGACCCCCCCGCCAGCTCAGCCTCAGGTGGCGGGCAGGCTAGTGACCCTCTCAGGACATGCCAAGCTCCTCCCAGTAGCCAGCAGAGGCCTCCCAGGACCCACCAGTCCCCCTCAACCCACAGCCACTGCCGGTACCTGGCCCAGCCCCCACCTACTCGGGTCACATACCCTATGCCAGTGCAGGGTCCCTTGGGGGCCCAGGAATGACCCAGGTGCCCCCTCGGCTATGGCCTTAGTTGGAGCAGGAAGGAGCAAGCCAAGACAGAAGTACCAGAGTTGAGGTTAGTGAATGGGGAATGTGCTGGGTACCCAGAACACACAGGGGACCCAGGCAGAGACTGTGGCCGGGGAGCGGGGAGACCCTGCACATGGGAGGGAACGTGGCCCACCCAGAGCACCCCCAGTCCACCAAGCCAGGGGCTGTGGTTTGGATAACTGGGCTGGACATTGCCAGCCCACAGAACCGGGCCAGAGGAGAGCTGGGCACCATCAGCATTTGGTAAAACTCTTAAAAAATTAAAACCAATCACAAAACAGGGGTAGGACACATGGGGTCTCAAGGTCCATGGAGGAGACAGGGACTGGTGACCTCCAGGGCACTCCCGCTAGGGCCCTAACCCCAAGGCAGCCCCCAGTCCTGGATGACCTCGCTGGGAGCCAAGGGTCTCCAGGGCCCTCCTGCAGCTGTGCCCAGCAGCCAGTTGCAGGCTCTCTCTGGTCTCCTGTCCGATAAACATATCCCAGGTGGTGTCACGTCCACAGCAACCCCCCAGGGAGCCTGGTACTCCTGGTGGTCCAGTCAGCCACAGGACTCGGTCAGGGCACCCACTTGTCCTCCCAGAGAAATCTGGATGGGCCTCAGTGCTTAGGACTCCCGGGTAGTGGTCAGCAAAGAGGGTCATGGGCCCCAAACCTCAGATCAGGAGAAGCCTCAGGTGCCTGGTCCAGCCTCCCACTCGGGGCACAGCGCCCCCGCCACGTTCAGGCTGCGGGTCAGTGGAGGAGAGGCGCCAACGTCACAGGCCGCCTTTTGAGCATGACAGGGAGGGGCTGCCAGAAGCTGCAGCCTCGAGGCTTGCCCCGCAGGACATCCTTTGCCCCCGCACCTCCCAGGGCTGGTGGGGGTACTCAATGCGCCAAAGGCCGAGCTGGCACAGACCCTCTGCAGCTACATCCGGAGTCCAGCCATGGCACCTGGCCTCCGCTCTGGAGGACAGTCCACCTGGGCAGGGCTGTGCAACAGGCGGAGAGACAGCACTGCTCTGCTCCCCCGACGCGGGGTCCTCCACGAGAGACAGGACTGAAGCCTTGCACACCGGGGACCACCACCCACCTGAGCTGCATCCCGAGACCACCTCGGCAGGGAGTCAGCTTGATCCTCTAAGCAAAGCAGCACACACACGGCCTGGCTCAGACTTTACTCAAGCTGGCCCCGGAGGGTGGGGACCCTCCTCAACAGGGCCCCTGCTGCAGAAGGAGGGAGCAGGGAACCACACAGGCAGTAAGATGGCCCCAGGCCTCTGGGGATCCTGGGACGAGACACATCCTGGGGCTCCCACAGAGCGTACCCTACCCAGGAGCTGCGTGGCCAGCACGTAGCCATGGGTTCACCCACTGCCCATAGGCGGCTGTCAACAGGGCCCCAGGCTCTGTCCACGGTGCTGAGCCTGGCTGTCAGGCCCAGGTCCCGAGGGAAGCTACGTCCTGTTGGCTCTTTTCTGTACCACAGCCGGCTCGGACAGCGCCTGCTGCTGAAGCTGCTCAACCAGCTCCTCCACGTAGACCTTGAACAGAGGCACGGGGTCCTGGAGGGGCAAGATGGGTCACCATAAGCCACTCTGGGGAGGCCGGGAGTCCAGCTGCTGCTGACCAAACACCAGAGGCATCGAGCATGAGAGGACTGGGCCCAGCCACAGGGTCAAGCAGGCCCACTCGCCACACACTCACCCCTAACCCAGGACAGTGCCCTGTCAGTGGGAGAGGGCCACAGGATCAGGCACCTGCCCCTGGCTTCCCTGGCTGGGCTGCAGAGAATAAAGCCAGACGGAGAGGGCAGCAGCTACCATGTGCTACAGACTCCTCTAAGGGACAGACAGAAAGGCCTCCGAGTGGTACTGGGCAGACCCTGGGGAATGCCAGGCAGTCAAAGCAACCAGTGGCACCAAGCATTCAGCTCTCACTGGTCTTTCCACACACTCACCTTCTCTTCCAGGAGCCTCTGCTTTTCCACGGCCTCGTCCAGCGTCAGACCAACCCACTCAGCCTCTGCCTCTGGGATGACAAACGCCTGGGCAGAGACAGGCTCTCAGTGAGGTTCAGGCAGCCAGCTGGAGGACCCACGAGGAGTTAGTAAGTAAAGGCTGGAGCCCTGACCTTGTACTTGTCATAGATGGCCGCCCTCCGTTCGGGGTCGTCCGGGTGCAGCTGGGGGTCCTGACGGGCGAGCCGCAACAGCATCCCTCGCTTCAGGTCCATCCCAAACTTGGAGCACAGGTCCTCCTTCGGGGTCTGGCAGGAGGCACCGCATGGGGCCAGGTGCTGAGGGCAGGGCCCCGCCCACCCCAACAGCTGACCCCTCCAGCTTTCTCCCCAGCAGGTGGCAGCCCCCAGGCCAGCCCAGTAGAGTACTTTGGACCAGGTAGGCATCCCTCACACCCAGGCCAGAAGAGCAGAAGGTCTAAGAGCAGAGAAGGAGGCAGCTGTGCTTCCCACGTCCACAGTAATTGACTCCCACCGGGGTGTCCAGTAAGGGACATGGTCCCTTTTACATCTCACCAGGGACCCCAGCCTGGTGCTGATTTGCTTGCCTTGAGGATGTAGAAGTCAAACCCGTAGGCCTCGTCAATGAGGTCCAGGGTGCGCATAGTCACCGTCACAGTGAACCTGGTGTCCAGGATCTCACTGTAGAGCTCACGCTGGAACAGCTGTGGCTTCCACACCTTCTTCACCCTCTTGGAGAACTGCAGATGTGGGAGGCTTGGTGAGCCCTGCTGCTTCTCACCATACTCTGGAGTGCAGGGACCACCCCCACCCAGACTCTGCCCAGGGTGCTACTCTTCCTTCCAGATACAGCACACACAATTGTATCCTGTGGTTCACAGGTCATTCCAAACCAGAACCAAGGGGCCAAGGGCAAAGAGACGCCAGCCTGGGAGGCCTTAAAGACACAAAGCCCCCAACCCCAAGCTCTCCGCAGAGGCAGCACCCGCTTAGGAGCAGACTCAGGAGACCTGATCAGAGGTGAACCTTTGGCGGCAAGCTGACAGGTGACCTGAAACTTCGCCCCCAGCCCTTCTCAACACTTAGGGCTCCTCCCATCAGTACACTCGACTTGGCTGCCAGAACTGAGACAACTCCTGAGCACACCTCAGAGGGAGTTGTCTCCACCACACTGTCAGGCCCTCTCCCCGAGCGGTGGGCGCCCTTTCACTGTCAACGTTCCCCAAAAGCCCACGCGGAGCAGGGCAGCGAAACCGCGGAAGCACGGCTCCAGCGCGCCCTGCTCACCCACCTTGTCGTTGTTGACATATCTGTGACCCTTCAGCCAGCCCTCGCCGCCCCAGAGCCCCAGCTGGGACTCCGGGGGGTAGTGAACGGGAATAGCCACGTCCTCCACGCGCTCCCGCTGCCCGTTCTTGGGGTTGATCTTGAATTTGGCCCCGTGCGGCCTGAAGTGCACGGGTGTGGGCGTCCGCGCTTCCTCCAGGGAGCGCAGGTAGTGCGCGGGCAGGCGGGAACAGATGCCCTCGCGCAGCCGCAGCCGCTTCCACAGGCCGACCGGGACCTTGTGCAGGGGCATTGCGGCGAGCCTGGCGGGAGGTCGGGACCGCCGTCACTCGCGCCCGGCAGGACGCAGGCCTCGACCATACCCCCGCCCCCGCGACATTCCCGCCACCGGCCCAACCCCTCGCGTGGCTCCAACAGCAGACGCGCGATCCAGGCTCGACCCTGCAAGACCCCGAACCCAGACCGGCCGCACCACCTACTTTACAGAACCCCGGCCTCGCCGGAACCGGAAGTCGCGCCGCGGCATCGGGCCCTCCACCAGCCGCTGACTGGCTGCAAAGGCTGTCGGTCTACCCCCTCCTCGTCCCGCCCCCTCTCCCGCCTTTAGGGACGGTAGAAAACTCCCTGCGGAGAAGGTGGCGGCTCTAGGCACCGTCGGCAAGTACGGCCCGTTTCCCAGGAGGTGGGACTTGTCAATCTCGGTCCCACCTTCGCGCAGAAACCAATGTTAAAAACTCCTGCCTTGAAACATCATTGTAGAATATTAAATTCACCAATCACAGTAAAATCAGAGCTACAGAAAAATACGTTTTAAATGTCTTGAAAAATCTTCCCCTCAAAATATTGCATATAAATATTTCCCCTTTACAAGCCAGCTCCGGTGGCCAAGTCCTGGGTTCCTGGAGGAGTGGGAAGCCTCCGGGGAGGCCACAGCCTGAACAGGACTCAGAAGGGAAGACGCCAGGAGATGGGAGGGCCGCGTGCCCCCCACCTTGAGCTTAGCTGCTCAGCTTTCCATGGCCCCATTTGGGCCCCTCACACAGACAGCAGCCCTTACTGGGCGTCCCCACAACCGGAGAAAGGCTGGGCCAGGTTTCCAGGAGTCCCCTCCTTAACTGTGCAGTTGGATGGAAGGTGGCAACCATCCCTGCTCTCCCGGGAATACAAGGAGATGCTCCCTAGACAAGAGCCCAGAGCCCAGGGGCCAGTGGGACACAAGCTAGGGCAAGGTGTGCCCTGTGGGCCCAGCGTCCTGAGAGCTGCTTGGCAGTTTCCTACCCAGGAAGCTCATCTCAAAACTGAGAGCCACGGGAAGTGAAGGGGGAGGAGTGGACAGCCAGAAGCCAGCCTCCCCCATGCCACTCATGGCAGCTGGCCGAATTATGGACGCCCAGTGCCATCAGCTCCATGGTTAAGTGTGGTCACTCCTTCTCAAGGCAAGTGTGTCAGCTGGGGGTAGATCCGTGCCCAAGGCAGGGTGGCATTCAAGGCACAAGGGGTCAAGAAGCCAGAGGCCCATGGGAGGCAGGTTCAGGGCCCCTCTGCCCACCTGGGTGTCTCACACCAAAGCCTCACAGGGGAACCGGGCAGTGGGGGACTCCCACTCCACATCTCCCTCCAGCCATCCCAGGCCAGGATAACCCAGAGCCTGCTCCCACATGGTACCTGTGCTTTCCAGGCAGCCTGGCCCAGGCCCCAAGGGCCCCTGCAGACACCAGCTGGGAGCTGCAGAGGGACCAAGTCAGCTGACAGCCCGAGGGCACAAGGACCTGGGGGTGTGGCCCTCCCTCCGGAGGGGGAAGCCAAAGAGTGCGCAGGGCAGTTTTATTCAGTTGGAAATGGATCTGCATAGGGTCCCACTCCCTCGCCCTGCCCCTGTGGCTGGAGGGATCAGCAGAGCTGCAGGTGCCCCCCACGGCGGCTGTCACGTCACTGTGTATAGCTCGTCCCGGTGGTTCTTGCAGATTTCGTAGCGGCAGCTGAGCTTCTGGGCGCAGGCCCAGGGCTCGGCGTGCTGGTCCCTTGGCGGCAGCAGGAAGGCTGCGCTCCCTGCCAGCAGCATGTGCCAGATGCTGTGGGTGTAGTAATAGTTTTCACTGGTCATCATGGAAACATAGATGCTGAGGGCCAGAGCAGCCATGGAGAGGCCGGGCAGGAGGTAGAAGACCCAGCGCTGCCAGGAGGGGGGGTAGCAGTGGCGCCGGCGGCCGCAGCGGTACACCTGGAGGAAACCACACAGGCATCTGCACGGGGCTGCGCTCACATCTCGGGGCCCCTGTGGCTTGCTGCTGGCAGCCCTCAGCGGGTGTGGAGAACATGGACCCAGGAACGAGAGAACATGGACCCAGGAACGAGAACATGGATGGAACGAGGGGCCACACTCTGTCCTCACAGGGTGAGCATGTATGGGGAGCCCACACTCTTGTACCCCAACTTCCAGGGGAGGGGGTCTGAGCAGGAACCCTGCCTGCCCCAGGTCCTTACCCACATGGTAACCATGACCACGATGGCAAAGAGGCAAGGCCCCATCGTGTTCCAGGCGGCCCTGCGGTCCAGCTGCAAGGACATGGCGAAGATCAGAGTGCCCAGGATAAAGAGGACCTGGGCGAAACACAGGGATGATGGTGGGGTCATGGGAGCCCTAGGCCAGGCTATCTTTGATGGCACAAGGTCCAGCAGGAGCAGGCGGTGTGGGCCTGCTGGTCATCCCTATGTCCCCTCATCGCCCCCAGCACTCCTGCCAGCCCCCCTGCAGAAACTGGCAGCCTGTGTCCTACTCTGCTGGTGGGGAGGAGGTACTCCTCTCCCAGCTCCCACACTGCTGGGATCCACCGGTCCCTCAGGTCCATCCACAGGTGTATTTCTAATGCAGTTTTTGTTGTTGTTGCTCTTTTGGGCTATGCTGCATAACTTGTGGGATCTTAGTTCCCCAACCAGGGATCAACCTGGACCCAGGGTAGTGAAAGCACAGAGTTTGAAACACTGGGCCACCAGAAAGCTCCCCACAAGGGAGTTTCTGAAGCATGGACTTGTCCAGGGCACGTATCTCCAGCAGCCAAGCCCTGAAGTGTCCTCAGTACAGGGACTCCAGGAGCAGAGCTGGCCGCTTCTCGGGGAGGTCTGGTCCAGGTCTGGGGCTCCAGGCCTCCTCTCTGGATGAGGCCTGGCTTAACCCTGCCCACCACCTCCTTTCCTGGCACCCTCCGAGCAGCCAGCACAGTCCCTTCACAGCTGGAGGCACCTCTCCCAGTAGGCGATTGGTCAGAACGAGGTTTCCAAGGGCAGTGGGAACCCCCTTTCTGGTGTCTCGCTTGACACGCTGTGCACAAGGGCCTCCACTCTCCCAGGACCCAGACCCAGGCATCAAGAGGTCACTCACGTATTTCAGGGACGCCTTCAGCCGGGCCATGGAGAGGACAGTGACCCAGATGGACACTCCGGAGCCCAGGAAGTCGCAGTACTGCAGCGTGTCGTAGTTGAGGATGCAGAGCACAGCGCCGCCCGGCTGATCGCAGGCGTGGTAGAACTGTGGGCCGAGTGGTGAGCGACAGCCCAGCCTCCCGCCTCCCCCCAGCCCCGGGGAGCGGGCGGGCTTACCGTGGAGAAGAACATGGTGTAGGCATAGACTGAGGCCTCCACCAGAAGGCAGCGGTGCACGGAGATGGCGATAGGGGCCAGGAACAGGAGGTTGCTCAGGGTGAGCAGGAGGGTGGCTACCTTCTGCTGGGCCAGAGTCTGGGCCGTGCTGTTGTCTGTGCAGCTCCACCCACGCCAGCCTGTGGGCCAGCGCAGCACTGTGGGTGCCAAGGCCGGGCCAGTGCAGCCAGGCCAGGCAGTGGCTGCTCAGGAACCTCAGGGCCTACTCCATGCCCAGGGCCTTGAGGACAAAACCCTTCCTCACCCCACAGCGGGAGAGGACAGGTGTGGGCAAATGGAGGCCAGTGTGGGCAGGTGTGAGCAGGGGAAACCAAGACCAGAAAGCAGTCCCATCTCCAGGGGTGCCTCTGTGAGCCCACACAGGGGTTGCAGGGCATGGCAGGCCAGGGAAGGAGGCAGTGGCCCTCGCTCTTCGGGGCGCCCTCCAACCTTGGCCAAGCTGGGGTGGCTGCCAGAAAGAGGCCCGGGGCTGGGGTCCATGGGCACAGGCGGAAGGCGCCTGATGGACCATCCCTACCTGCCCTGCAGCTGCAGCCCGCATACAGGTAGCCGTGTCTGCGCAGCAGAAGGCACTGGCCGTAGGGTCCGCAGTCGTTAAGGCAAGGCACCAAGTACAAGGTGGTCTCCACAAGGACTGAGGCCTGCACACACTCCCTGCGAGGAGGGGCCCCAGGAAGGCTGGCTGCGGAGGTCTGCTGGCCAGCCCCCCTCTGGAGCTCCCAGAGGGTCTTGGACACCTGAACTCAGAGCTGAGGCCCCTGGGCCCCAGAGGACTATAACCACAAGGGGCTCTGCAAGGCCTGGACGCCCTCTCCCTGCCCGCCTGAGCCCCCGCATGCCTGGGGCTGGGACCAGCATCCCCGCTCGTGTCCTTGCTCTCGGAGCTGCCACGGGAGCAGTGGCTGGGGGGAGAGGGGGACCCCACAGGAGGCAACTGACCCGGCACTGCTGGAGGAAGACAGGTCACCCCCAAAACTGGGATGCAGGCAGCCCCATCCACAGGCCTGAGCACAACCACTTGGCCACCTGCCCCCAAGTTTACTCACTCAGGCCTCTCAGGGCAGAGGACCTGCAGGGAGAGGTACCAGTTGTCTGTCTCCGGGTAGGGGATGCTGAGGTTGGCCGTGGGAGACGAGGCACTCAGGGACAAGGGGTAACCCTGGAAGAAGGCTGCAGGGAGGGAGTGGGAAGGCCCAGTCAGAGGCAGCCAGATGCCCGCCGGTCCCTGGGCTGGATGCGCCTGCCAGTACCTGTGGTGCAGTTGAGCGAAGTGTTGAAGCTGAGGAAGGGCGAGCCGGCGGTCACACAGGCCACCACCGAAGTGTTGTTGGCAATCACAGTCTGGAAGGGAGGCCGAACAGGGTCAGTCCCCAGCCTCCACCTCACGCTCACCTCTGGTGCTAAGTGCTATTCTCTGTGGCTCCCACTGGCTTAGGGCCCACCAGGACCACCCCCTCCAGGCCAAGGGCCCCAGCCTCAGCTCCTTGCCCCCATGAAGCCCCAGGCCTGCCAACAGGGACCCGCTGCCCCTGGGACAGGCCTCCTGTTTCTCAGTTGGCACCTATGCCAGCCCGATGCCCTGCCAGGCTCACTGTTGCCAGAAAGGCCACCCCGACCCAATCTCCATGGCAAAGTGGGCACAGGAAGGCCTCAGCAGTCCTTGCACCCCAGGAAGGTCTGAGCCCCAGGCCCTGGGTCCCAATCCCGACCCGACCTCGAGGACCAGGGTACCTGGTTGATGCTCACGGAGATACTGAGGGAGCCCCCACTGTCCATGCCCGTGTTGAGGTGCAGTTGCATCACCGAGGGCACGTCCGACTGCACGAGCACCGAGACCCTGTCCAGGGGCCGGAAGCGCACGGACACCACATCCATGTCTTCCCGCAGGATGGGGAAGTTCCTGAAGCAGAAGGGGCCACTGCCCGCCTTGCCACTCTGGTCCAGGTCCTGGGTGTTGGGGCTCGGGAGCGGCGTGCCCGTGGAGGCGTTGCTGCTTTGGTCTGAGCTATTCAGAAGGTGCTGGAGGTTCACAGTCCACGGTCTGCAGGCTGTCAGGACCACAAGGGGCTCAGTGGAGGCAGGCCTGGTGGTGGAGGGGGCACAGCCACCTCCCCAACAGCTCACCTGTGAGGGCAGCCACAGCACTAAACGTCACCAACACGCGGGGCCCTGCCAGGCTCTTGGCCGTCACTTGCATCCACCGTTCCCAGGGTGGTGAGGGCAGCAGCAGGCGGCAGGCCGTGGTCGGGTCGCTGCAAGTGAGCACCTTCTGGAAGTTTCCCGGCAGGGTGGCGGAGCCCACGGTGAGGTGCACAGGGCAGCCCAGGCTCCCATTGGACACACAGCCCTGCAGCTCCAGCCGCAGCTCCTGGGTGTGCTTGGGGACGAAGACTCTGCAGCCAAGGGGACACGGCCTCACTTGGGCTCTGCAGCTCCAGCCCGCCCCCCGAACCCAAGCTTAAATTCCAGGGTGGGGGCCAAGATCTGGACCGCCCACCTTTTCACCTGCCCTGAGGACAGCAGGGCTGCCCACTCCAGCAAGCCTGCACTTACTTGAGGTAGCTGGGCTGGGAGAGGAGGACTAGTGGGAGGGGCACGTCAGGCTTCAGGATGGACATCTCAACCACTCTCACGACCAGCATGTCCGGCTGGAAGATGTAGGCACAGGTGGGAATAAAGTCCTGAGGAGAGAGCAGGTACAGGGAAAGAAGGTGGGGGAGGGCTGGCCCGGAGGGGCGGGGCTGGCCCGGAGGGGGCGGGGTTGGAGCAGATGGGGCGAGGCTGGCCCGGAGGGGCGGGGCTGGACCTAGGGGGCGTGACTGGACCAGAGCGGGCAGGATTGGAGCAGATGGGCGAGACTGGCCCAGAGGGGGCGGGGTTGGAGTAGATGGTGTAGGGCCGGCCCAGAGGGGGCGGGGTTGGAGCAGATGGGGCGGGGCTGGCCCAGAGAGGAAGGGATGGACTGAGTGGGAATGACTGGTCCAGAGCGGCCGGGGCTGGCCCAGAGAGGGGGCAGGGCTGGGCAGCAGAGCCCTGAGCAACGTCAGCCCTAAGGAGGTGAATAGCAGGGACCAGTCATTTGTGCACTGGGCGGTGCTGTCCCTCATCCCCAGAGGGAGTGCCCTTACCTTCACCTCAATCTTATGGGAGGAGGGGGGCAGGTGGGCGGCCACAAACCAGTCCCCAGGTGCTGGGTAGGAGACATTGAAAGAGGCGTTGTCCTGCAGCATCTTGAGGAGGAAGGAGGGCTGCACGGAGGTATTGTTGGCGAAGCTGGTCCCCAGTGGGTTGATCACAGGAGGGGCGCCATAGCGGAAGTACCTGGAGGCAGGGAGAGCAAGGGGGTCTCAGGTGTGGCCCTCGGCGGCTCCAGCAGCAGGCAGCGAGCAGGCTGGCACCTACACGGTGGTCTCCACGTTGCTGCAGGCGGGGCCGCTGCCCCGGGTGACCTGCAGCAGCCAGTGCAGCAGCACCGTGTCCGGGGGCACACGGAAGTGGAAGAGCCGGGCGCTGCCGTACCAGTTGTAGGAGGCCAGCTTCTGCGGGGCCTGGGAGAACTGCTCGGACACCAGCCTGGAGTCTGCAGAGAAGGCACTGTCAGGCGGCCAGGGAGCCTGGGAGCCCTCCCCAGGGGACAAGATGGAGAGAGGTGGAGGGCGGAGGCCCTTCTGCCTGGCCTGGCCTCAGAGAAGCAGTCAGGGGAGCCATGGAGCCCCTGGGATGCCTGGCACACCAACCCCAACCTGGGAAAAGTCACTGTTGCCCTCGAGCCCCTGGTGAAGGCTGGGGCTCAGAAGCTTTCACTCAGGAATCACGTTCTCACCCACGTCTGCACATCCATCTTCCCAATCCCTGCAGCACTGCCAGCAACCTCCAGCTCACAGGCTCAGTCCCCCAGATCTCTGCATCCCACCCACCAGGCAACCCCAATCAACAAGTCCCACAGGCCCCAACACCAATCAAATGTTGGGTCAACATGAGGTCAAGTACCTCAGACCTCAGAAGCAGGAAGAGCCCCCCCTCAGAGGGCTGTTCCTCTCCACACTGCTCACAGCCCCCAGGCCCCCCTCCCCCCACCGCAGCCCTGGCACACCTGGGGCTGAGGGATGGAGGGTGAAAGGCACAGGAAGAAGTCAAGGTGGGAGCCGCATCCCTTCTCCCATCTGCCCTGGGCACTGGAGGCCGGGACACACCCCTACCGCCACTGAGTCTCCCCAGGGCTAGGATCTCTGGTCCTGGTTGCAGTGGACAGGGCAGGGCAACCAGGTCCGGAGGCTGGCTGCCTGCTCAGACCATGATTTGGGGTACAGGAAGAGCCACTGTCCCCCCTCACCCAGACCGGAGGCGAGCAGAGAACCTGTGTGTGTGTTGCAGGGGGTTGAGGGGAGCACCTAGGCTGGAGCGGCTGCTTCAGTGGGCACAAGCCCCTGCAGAGTGGCACAGGGACAAAGCAGGGGTTGGCAGCACACAGGCTAGCTCCCACCCCGGAGCTCCCCAGCCCTGGCAGTGTCTCCCAGCCCCTCACCTCCATGGCTCCTCTCCCCAACACCCTCTGCAAGTTGTCACCCGAGGCCCCTCCTGTCACACCAGCCTTTCCAAACCAGCTCTAAAGGTCTCTGGAGACCCAACCCTGGATTAGGACCCTCCTAGGAGAGTGCACTACCCAGTACAACCTCGTGTCTGGGGCCCACGGCATAACCACCTGCCCCACGAGTGGGTAAGAATGCTCTTGGGCCTGCCAAGAACAGGCACGCCTCGGTGCTCTGTCTAAAGGTGACTAAGGAGGTGCCTGGGCTACTCAGCAGGAAGCACTGCCCCACTGCCAGCTCAGGCCTTGTTCCGGAGTGACCTTGACCGTCCCTTCCCCTCTCTGGGCCCAGCTTCCTGAGTTGGCCGAGTAGGACAGCACCTCCCTTCAGCTGCCCCTCCCTCCATGGTTAATGGATGTTAAAGTGCTTTGGAAAGAAATGCACTGTGAACACAGCAGGGTGGGGCCACCCTCTCCTCCCCCTGCCCCACTAGGAGGGTAGCAACCCACACAATCCCAGCAGAAAGCCCGGGGCCCCTCCAGGTGGGCCAGGTGAGCAGGTGAGGGAACCAGGTGAGCAGCTGGCTGTCTTGCCAGCCTCCTGACTCCCATGGAAGCACCTTGAAAAGAGATAGCAGGCCACTTGCAAAGCCATCTGAGCTCCCAGGAGCCCAGTATGGGGGGCTGGGCAGGGGTAGGCAACACACAGCACAAGCACCCGGCTTTCCAGGTATCTGCTGATCACCAGGTTCCAACTGCCGGCTGTGGCCTGAGTGCTAAGAGACTAGGAGCCACTGAACTAATATAAACTTTTTCCTGAGGCTGCTGCACCATCCCCCCACTGCCACCACCATGGGCTCACAGGGCCTTAGAGAAACAGTCAGCCAGCTGCCGAGCACCCAGCTGCTCGATATGGCCAGGCAGGGGAGGTCCAGCTGTGGCGTGCAGCCCCCTGGCCTGAGAGGGGCTGGGTCCTCTGGCTCCCCCACCAGCCCTGGACACCTGCAATTCAGTGGTGGTTGTAAAGTCTCCTCAGGGTGCACAAGAGATAAGACCTCCCACTCCCAGGCCACCCAGCCCCTCCATCCCATCCCCAGTCCTGCACCCCGACCTCCCTGCCCAAGAGGCCCACTCCATTTTCTTGGTGAATGTACCAGGCCATTCACACATCCGAGCCAGATGTGGAAGTCACATTTCCAGTATCAGGAAGCACCAGCCACAGGCACACTTGCTCTACCACAACCCCCTCCAAGGACACAGGGTTGCGGGTGGGAGAAAGAAAGTCCCTGAGCCTGTCTGGGGACCCTAGTAAGGGGATCCTCTCGTACATCCTCCAAACCAGCACAGGCACCCAGTGCAGAGACCCTGCCCACCCAGAGACCCCAGATGCCAGGATCACACAGAAAGTAGGATCCGTTCAGCAGGCCCGGGAGGGGAGCGCTGCCCCAGGTTTTCCATCTCCCTACCAATGACTCTTTACCTAGCCCTGACCCGGGAGAAGGAAGAAAAGGAGAAAATAGGGGTGGCAGTCCCCGGCGGAGTGCTTTCATCAGGGGCCAGCCTTGGGGAAACTGCCTTTCACTTCAAGCTAAGCCAGGCTCAGAAACCAGAGGCACAGCCCTCAGAGAAACAGGAGCTTGGAGGAGCAAGATCTCAGAGGAGGGCGGGGATGGGCTGGGAGCCAGCCCCATGCTGTGCTGGATAAGCTGCCTACTGCCTCCTGGGGCATCTGGGCCCTCCCAGGCCCGCCAGCAGGCCATCAGAGACCCCAAGGCCACAGAAGTCAGGTAGTTTACTCAGCAACCCCAGGCGCCCAGCAGCACCTTCTGATCTAGCCACCCCCTTGAGCCTTTGTCACCGGGAGCCGAAGTTCCCAAACAGCAAAGAGGTGCCCATTTCTCTGAACCACTCTGGCCTATGAGCGTCCTGGGGACAACGAGCAAGGCCAGCTGTTGAAAGTGACTGCACTGGGGTAGTGGTCACTGCGGGAGAGGCGAAGCCATGACACGCACTTGGCTGTGACCCCAGGATCTAAGCAACTTTCTCCAACTCTGCCCCTCCCAGACCAGATGGCATCCTGGAACCCCACTGCCCAAGGTTTCCTCCTAGGAACTCGCACTCCCACCGCAGCCCTTGGAGTCCCAGGAGAGTCCCCCCTGGGCCGCTCAACCCCACCCCGGTGCCCGAAGGTCCTACCCGGCCAGAACGCGTTGGGAGGAGGGGGAGGAGGAAGGAAGCGAGAGCTTGCTCCAAGGGGACAGTCTGGCCGAACCTGGCCCTGGGCACAGAGGAGGGGGAGAGGGCGTCCTTTCTATCCGATCGCTCTCACACTCGGCGCCCTCCAAGGGGGCGCCCTGCGCCCCCAACACGGCGTGGGGACTTGAGGCCTACGTCCCTGCCAGGTGAACGCACAGGTGTCCCCAGGTGAGTCACAATCCCAGACCCGCCCCCCACCGGCCTCTTCCCCCCCACACCCCGCGCCCCGGCCCGCGCCCCGGGGATGGGGCCCGCGGGTCCGCGCTCGCTTACCGCTCTTTTTGCCGTCGCCAGCGGCGGCAGGCGGGGACCGAGAGAGCAGCAGCAGCAGCAGCGACATCGCCACCGCCACCGCCGCGCCCCCGGTCCCAGTCCCAGTCCCGCGCATGGCTCCGCGCTCGGCCAGGCGCTACCCGGCCCGCGCACCAGGCCGCCCGCCCCCGCCGCCGCCCGGGCAGCCACCGCCGCCACTGCGGCCCCCGCCGCCGCCTCTGCCCAAGGCTCCCATCCTCCGGGCAGGTCCCGGCCACCGGCGCCCCGGGCACTTCCGCCTGTGAGGCCCCGCCCCGCCGGAGCCCGGACGGAGACGGGCTCTGGGTGCAGAGCTGCGCGGGGGGCGCGCATGGAAGGCGATCGGAAGGAGGATGCGGGACAGAGGGGCGACGCGGGGCGGTGGCGTGGGGCGAGGAAGGGTGACACGAGGCGGGGTGCGACGCGGGGCTGGGGGCGTCCCGTGGACCAAGAGCGCGCGCTAGGAAAACAGGTCAGAGGTGGGTCAGGACTGAGCGGGAACGCGGGTCCTCCACTGCGCGCAGAGTAGCGGAGGCGGGGCAGCATGCGGTGCAGGGTCGCGGCACACGGGGGGCGGAGTGGGGGCAGAAGGTGGCGCCGGACCCAGAGGACCGCGGGGGTCTTGGTTCTGAGGCAGAAATGGTGCTGCGTGGCTTGGAATGCGCAGGAGATTCGGGGCGGCCGCAGAGCGCCCCACATGTGTCTGGGGGCACCCGGGTCGCTGCGTGACTGGTTGGGCGCGGCGGGAGGACCGGCCCGCCGGCGGCCGCTCCCGCCTCCCGGATCTGGACTCCCCGGCGGGCCTCCCGGCGCGCCACACCACAAAGGCGCTAGGAGTGTGGGTGAAAAACACTTTCATGGAAAGATGAAGAGGCTCCTGCACATATTTTGCACACTGTGAAGGTGGCGATTCGCGTCGGTGGTGCGAGTCACTCCTCGCCCTTGACCCCGGGGTCTGTTCCAACAGATTAAAGATTTCAGCATGAAGAGGAAACGGTGAAGGGACTCCAGAGAACTTAAGGAAACTTTTAGCGTTTAGGGGAAGCGAAGAATTTTCTAAATATGACCCAGGAGACTAAAGGCAAGACTGAGAAATTCAGCTAAGTGCAAAACTGCAACAAACTCAAAAAAGGAAGCCTCAAACTGGAGGACTCTTGGACTTGCATCACAAGGAGATCCTACTGAGATTACTAACAATAAAGAGTTCCTACAGATAAATAAGAAACACCAACAAGGAAACCACCAATACCAATAAGGAAATACCAATAAGGAAACCACTGGAGAAGATTCCTGCAAAGGATATGCAAATTTCCCTCCTTAGAGAAACGCAAAATGAAAAGCACCTGGAGGCCTTTTTTCTTTGACCTAAAAGATCTGCAACAAGCTGATTGTGGCACCCAAACTTTCCTAGGTTTGCTGAGCCTCTGGGAGACTCACCCTGCCACTGCTGTGCATTTTCCCTGCACAGATGGTCGCGGAAGCATGAGCTTGCATGAGTGCAGCCTGCGCCCAGATACCTGTCATGAGAGAAAGGGGCATTTGAATCATGGGTACCCAGATGGAGATTCAAATGCTGTGACGGTATAAACACTGATCCAGTGGGCTGAAAATCCAGAAGCTCTGTGTACTGGTTGGAATGGTCTAGCAGGAGGACCATTAGCAGAAAAAAGGAAAGGGCAGAATAATGTGTTCAGAAAGCTCCACTTTTTGTAGGAAAAAAAAAAAAATTGCATGTCTCAAAGGTGGAGAATGCCTAGAAGCATTCAGCAGTTGGTGCAGGAAGGGAAGCTAGTGGCTGAGGACTGGGAGGAGGGGTTCTATCTGTTTGAATTTTTTGAATTTCAGTGTATATGTGTCTCTGTGTTTGTGGATTTACCAGTCTGGAGGGAGGAGAAGCTGACCCCTGGAGCCCAGTGCCACTGGAGGCTGGGGGGAAGGGAAGGATGAGGTAAGGTGAGGGGGGAGGAGAAAGCCCCAGGTGTGAACTCTTATTTATTCCTCTGCAATCTGGGCAGGGCCTCTTCACCCAGGGCTGCTGGGGGCTCCCAGGTTCTCAATTCAAAGAGACAGACCAATTAAGAATTTTGCTGAGCTTCGATTTTAGTGCACTGTACTGACCCAGATCATGCAGGGACAGCAGCTGTGCTTAGCACTGAGCCCCGAGGACTGTACCATCTGAGACCGATCCCTGCCCCAGGCTGGGCTCAGCGGCGCCCCCAGCCCTACCCGCTCTGAGGGTTATCTCAGTGAGACTCCAGCACCAAGCTCCCCAACAGGCAGGAGGGGACGTGTCTGTGCTTCGTCTGAGGCAGGGAGCTGCGGGGCTGGGGAACTTGCAGATGGACCAGAATCAGAGATCTCTGCTGAGTAACACGAGTCTTTAGAATAAAAACGGCCCACCTGGGGGCCTCACTTGAAGATGGCAACAGGCCCTGTGGTAGGAGGTTTCTGTATCCTACCTCACAGTACATGGAAAATTCGAGGTTATCATCTGTCAAGAATAAAACAATAAAAATATTAAAAAGAACCTAGAACACGTCCCTTAGAATACAGGTATGGGAAAGCCTTTCTTAAGCAAGATAAAGAACTGGGGAACATGAAGAAAAGCTTACTTATTTGACTACACTTTAAAAAATGTTGAGTGGAACTTCTCTGGTAGTTCACTGGGTAAGACTCTGCCTGCCAGTGCAGGGCTCACAGGTTCCATCCCCGGTCCAGGGAGATCACACATACTGTGGAGCAACTACTGAAGCCCACGTAACCTAGAGCAACAGGAGAAGCCCAAGGCCGTGCTCCGCGACAGAGAGGAGCCGCCCTGCTTGCCGCAACTGGAGAAAGCCCCTGTGCAGCAACAACAGCCGGCACAGCCAAAAAATTAAAAAACAGATTCATTTAAAAAACGTTATGTAGTTGTAAAATGGGTAAAAGGAAAAAGGATCCACGTCATCAAGCCAAGTGGAAGGAATCATGTGCTGTGCAAGTGATAAAAGGTGAACCCACCTGAAATAGAAAGGGAATTCACACACTTAAGAAAATACTGTAGCCACGCGTTCTGGGAAACAAACTCACTCAGAAGGACAGTGCAGACAGTGGAGTGCAGTTTATTACACCGGCTGGCCCAAGGCAGAGTCTCCTCTTAGCCAAGGACCCCAACCAGTTTTTGTGAAACCCTTGTATACCCTAAGTGTACTTGCTCAAATCCACCTCCTCAAATTCCTCGAAACTAGTCTGGACAAAGAAATAGATATGATCAAAGTTAACCCATGATTCTTGTGTCACAAGACTAAATAAACAGTCAATATTTATCAACAGGCCTGTGGTCATATCCCAATAAACATAATAGAATTTACCACTTTGTTCTGTTACAGAGATAATTAGCATATTCTTTCAGGCAACGGGGAGTCCAAGTACAAGTCCTGAGGCTCTTTTATCTGGGGTCTGGTTTTCCATTGATATGCCATTTCTATAGACCCCGGGCACAAAGTTCAGAGTCCACTGGGAAAGTGAACATGCATGTAGCCTAATGTTCGAAGCCTGGGCCAAGATGGTGTCCATCTCTGTCTGTTTCCTCCTTCAAAAAGAGCCCAGAAGGAAAGAAGACACTGGAAACACCCCGCACCCTGGCAATCGACAGGAGACGACCAGAAAGACGCAGCTGGTCCACTAGCAGGCAAACGGACCACAAGGGAAGACAAGACACCCTGTCCCCTCTCGGGCGAGGGAGCAGGCACTTACCCTCTGTGGCTGCACTGTGAGCTGCTCCTGAAGGTATCGGCGGCAACACTGAAATGTACTGGAAATGGGGACCCGTGCTTACAGGGGTGCTGGTGAAGGAGGAAACAGACAGAACAGGCTCCATCTTGAAAGCAGGACTCCCTCATGGGTCGGACTGTGGACTTTGAGCTCTATGCCCAGTATCTATGGAAATGACATACCAACTGGAAAACCAGACCCCCCAGATGGAAGAACCCTAGGACTCGTACCTAGACTCTCCATTGCCTAAAAGAATACCCTAATTATCTGTGTAACCAAATAGAATCATATATTATATTATGCTTATTGGGATATGATCACAGACCTATTGATTACTGTCCACTGTTAACTACCTAGGCTTAAGGCATATGAGTCACCGGTTAACTTTGATTGTATCTTTCCTTTGTTCAGACTAGTTTCAGGGAATTTGGGGAGGTGGGTTTGGGCACATACACTTAGGGTATATAAGGTTTTCACAAAAACTGGTCGGGGTTCTTGGCTAAGAGGAGACTCTGCCTTGGGCCCGCCGGTGTAATAAACTGCACTCCACTATCTGCATTGTCCTTCTGAGTGAGTTTGTTTCCTGAAACGCTTGGCTGCAACACTGGCCACACAGGTGTCTATGATTGTGGACCCTTGGGGCTCTGTGAGGGGACAGTGTATAGACAAGGACCTGGATATCTCAGGAATTTTCACACAGTTTTCCCACAGATGGGTTTTCCTGCACGGGCTTACTGCAGTTGTGGAGTCTGGGCTTAGTGGCTCCACAGCCTGTGGGATCTTCCCGGACCAGGGATGGAAACTGCATCCCCTGCATTGCTTTTATGGACCGAGTTGCTGGATACAGCCCATTTCCAGGCTGGGACACCCTCAGAGGCCCTCGCCGGCTCCATGAGGTGGACTGAGTGGACGGCTGCCCGCCCGCCCACCCAGGGAAAGACATATTTCCCACAAAGGAGAGAAGACGGTGCCCGCCCCTCCTGAAGCCCCCTGCCTGTCTCATCTCTTGGGTCTCCCCTCCGTCCTTCCTCCCCGCTTAGCCCAGGCCAGCAGTGCCGCCATCCTGGGCCCAGTGCCAGCGCCAGCCGGCCTCGCTCCCACGGCTGCCCTTCCAGTTTAGGTCGGCGCTCAGCCCTGCGCACACTGGGAAAGGCTGGGGCCCTCAGTACCCCCGCCCCCTGCTCCCCCACCACCCCCAGTTCAGCCCAGGCTCCTCCTGTGTGCCAGGCCCAGGTTGGAAACAGTCCCGTGCTCTACAGACCGGGTGTCCTGTCAGCTCAGCCCACTGCAGGCTTCCTCAGGCAGGGAGCGGAGTGTCCCCATGTGGGCGGGGTTGGGATGCAAGCGGTTTCTCTTTCTCTTCCTCCCTGTGCCCCCACGTGTCAGCATGACCTAGACCAGGGCACCCAGATATGCAGGGCCAAGAGGAATAGCTTCCCCAGAACTTTGGGGAACAAATAGAGTTTCTGCATCTTTGTTTCACTGAGACAAAGTTTTTCTTAACTCCAACTACCATCTATTATTATCATTTCATAAAGGATCATTTTCCCATCAAAACTTTTAGGAGGCTCATATACTTAAAATTATACTTAAATGCAAGTTATTTTTCCTAGAGTGCAGCATGTAGTTCTCCTGTGTCCCCATTTTATCTGGTTAATGATTGCTCCCTGTCCTGGGTGCTGGGCACTGAGGAACCAGGAGGTGAAGGGCACAGGAGCTGCTCTCAGAGCTCTTGGCACCCACTGAGCCGGGGACACGGTCCAGCGGCAATGGGGCATGGTGACCTCGGTGAATCCTGCTCCCCTTCCAGCGGAGAGTGACAGGGCGACAAGGGCAGAAGATGGTTGCCCGGACAGGAGGCTCTAGTGTCAGCTCTGGTTGCAGGCTCCCCCTTGGCACCCCCCACCAGCTTCCCTGGGGTGGCAAAATAGGGGTAAGCCTCCTGGGACCCCTGCTCCTAGAATAAGCCATCCACCCTGGCTCCCCTGGCAGTGATCCAAGGAGGAATGAGAAGTCTAATATGCCTAAATGGGGAATTCCAAGAGGACAGAAGAGAATGAGGCAGGAAAAAACATGAAATCTGGTGAAAGACGTTAATTTACAGATTCAAGCAGTTCAGTGTGTCCTAAGAAGAATGTGTAAAAGAAAATCACAGCCAAACACATCACAGTCAACTCCTGAAAACCAAACAAAAAGAGAAAGTATTGAAAGCACCCAGAGAAAAATGACATTCAAGGGAATAACAGTTCAAACAATGAATGACTTCTCAGAAACAATGGAGCAGATAGAATGGGGGAGGGAGAAAATAGACCTACGTGGTTGCAAAATGCCTGCATCTTACATGAAATGGCACAATATAAATTCTAAATAGTCTGTGAAATGTTAAGAATGTAATTAACAATCCCTAGAGCAACCAATGGAGAAGGAAATGGCACCCCACTCCAGCATTCTTGCCTGGAGAATCCCAGGGACAGAGGAGCCTGGTAGGCTGCCATCTATGGAGTCGCACAGAGTCAGGAACGAGCGAGGTGACTTAGCAGCAGCAGCAGCAGAGCAACTCATATAAAATAATGCTGAGCTATAACCCTAGGTCGGGGCTTCCCAGATGGTTCAGTGGTAAAGAAATTGCCTGCAATACAGGGGGCACGAGAAATGGGGTGGAGGTGTCTATCCCTGGCTGGGAAGACCCCCTGGAGAAGGTTATGGCAACCCATTCCAGTATTCTTGCCTGGAAAATCCCATGGACTGAGGCGCCCCACGCAGTCACAAAGAATCAGACATGGCTTAGCATGCACATATACCCCCAGGTCAAGGAATACCTAAAAGGCCAATAAATACATTAAATGATATTTTAAAATATTAATTTAATCCAGAAAGGTCAGCAAAGGAGAAAGAGAATATACATCAGAGAGGGCAAACACAAAACAAATAATAAAATAGGAGATTTGACTCACCACATCAATGTCCCTGTGTGTGTGTGTTTGTGCTCAGCCATGTCTGACTCCTTGCAACTCTTTGGGGTAGGATTTGGTTCTAAACTTGCATCCATGGCTGTGGCCTCAGGTCCACACTGGTTGTTGGCCAGAGACACGTGTTCCTCATCCCATGGGGCAGCAAGTGAGGGGGAAGGGGAGGTGAGGTCACCTTGACGATTGATGACCAGACCCTCTCCTGCTGTTTCCTCCTTGTCACTGGGTGCAGTCCACACTTCAAGGGCAAGAGAGGGGGTTATAGAAGGATGTGGGCTGAGCAGTTGACTGTTGTTGACTTACAAAAGTTCTTTGTAAATTCTGATCAGATATATGAGTTGCAAATATTTTCTCAACTCTGTAGTTTGTCTTTTCCCTTTCTTGACAGTTCCATGCTGTTCACCTAACTGTGTTTGATCAGTTGAGAGTCTCACCAGCAGTGAGGAGTCTCAATGGGCTGCTGCTGCTGCTAAGTCGCATCAGTCGTGTCCAACTCTGTGCGACCCCATAGATGGCAGCCCACCAGGCTCCCCCGTCCCTGGGATTCTCCAGGCAAGAACACTGGAGTGGGTTGCCATTTCCTTCTCCGATGCATGAAAGTGAAAAGTGAAAGTGAAGTCGCTCAGTCGTGTCCGACTCTTAGCGACCCCATGGACTGCAGCCTACCAGGCTCCTCCATCCATGGGATCTTCCAGGCAAGAGTACTGGAGTGGGGTGCCGTTGGCTTCTCAATGGGCTACACTATCACTAAATATTTGGAATTTTCAGACTTGGAGATTTGTGCCATCTTCATTTGCGTTTCTCTGATTACTCCTGAGGCTGATCACTTTTGCACTGTTTACTGGGTGTTTGGAATTCCTCTTTGGGGAAATGAATCTTCAACTATTCGCTGTGCTTCTTGGGTCATTGGTCTTTTACTCACTGATCTCTGGTCATGGAACCCTAGATTTGCATGGTTTTTAGGCGACGGAAACATTCTTTCCTGTCCTGTGACTTGTCTTTTTCTTTCTTCATGGTCTATGTGTGTGTGTGTGCGTGTACTTTAAAAAAATTTTTATTTTATTTATTTTGGCTGTGCCAGGTCTTAGTTGCAGCACGCAGGATCTTCAGTCTATATTGTGGCATGTGAACCCTTAGTTGCAGCATGTGGGATCTAAGTCCCTGATCAGGGAATGAACTCATGCCCTCCGCACTGGGGGCATATATCAGTCACTGGAGCATCAAGGAAGTCCTTGTGTGTGTGTATTTAACAGATCTTATTTCTGAGAAGTTTTCGATTCACAGCAAAATTAAGCAGAATGTACAGTTTGCAAACACCCCTTGCTCCCAAACATGCACAACCTCCCCCACCATCAGCATCCCCACCAGACCATGTGGTACGGTAGCTACAGCTGATGAATCTACACCATGAGTCATCCACAGTCCATGGTTACATTAGGCTTCCGTCTTGGTGGTGCACTTCTGGGAGGTTCGGACAAATGACAAATAAAGAATCTGCCCACAATGCAGGAGTTCGATCCCTGGGTCAGGAAGATCCCCTGGAGAAGGGAATGGCAACCCACTCCCATATTCTTGCCTGGAGAATCCCTGGAACAGAGTAGCCTGGTGGGCTACAGTCCATAGAGTCACAAAGAGTCAGACACGACTGAGTGACAAACACACACATACAGTAATGACATGTATCTACCATTATAGCGTCATTCAGGGTGGTCTCATTGCCTTGAAAATCCTCTGTGCCCTGAGTCTTCATCCTTTCCAGCTCCTAAGCCCTGGCAACCAGGAGTCTGTGTTCATTGCAGTGTGGTGGCTTCCCTTGTTGCAGAGTGCGGGCTCCAGGGCGCACACTCTGAGATGTGGTGCGTGGGCTTAGCTGCCCCGCAGCATGTGGAACCTTCCTGCACCAGGGGTTGAATCTGTGTCCCCTGCATTGACAGGGCAGGTGGATTCTTAACCACTGGACCACCAGGGAAGTCCTGACTTGCCGTTTTTAGAGTATACGAAATCAAAAGTGGAATCAGACAGTACTGTAAGGGACTTCAAGTCAAGCGAGACACAGGCTCAACTGCCGGCCCAGGATGATCCCACATGCCGCAGAGCGACTAAGCCCATGGGCCACAACTACCGAGCCCAAGACCTAGAGCCTGTTACCGCAACAAAGAGGGGCCCCTATCTGCTGCAGCTAGAGAAAACTGGGAGAAACATCAACAGCCTCAGATACGCTGCTGATACCAGTCTAATGGAAGAAAGCAAGGAGGAACTAAAGAGCCTCTTGATGAGGGTGAAAGAGGAGAGTGAAAAAGTTAGCTTAAAACACAACATTAAAGAAACCAAAATAATGGAATCTGGGACCATAACTTCATGGCAAACAGAAGGGGGAAAGTGAAAGCAGTGACAAATTTTATTCTCTTGGGCTCCAAAACCACTGCAGACGGTGACTGCAGCCATGAAATTAAAAGATGCTTGCTTCTTGGAAAGAAAACTATGACAAACCTAGACATTATATTAAAAAGCAAAGATATCACTTTGCCAACAAAGTCAAAGCTACGGTTTTTCCAGTAGTCATGTATGGGTGTGAGAGTTGGACTATAAAGAAGGCTGAGTGCTAAGGAAGTATCAGGCCACCTGATGTGAAGAGCTGACTCAGTGGAAAAGACCCTGATTCTGGGAAAGATTGAAGGCAAAAGGAGAAGGGGGCAGCAGAGGATGAGATGGTTAGATAGCATCACTGACTTAATGGACACGAATCTGAGCAAACTCCAAGAGATAGTGGAGAGACGAGCCTGGCGTGCTGCAGTCCATAGGGTTGCAAAGAGTTAACACAACTTCCTGACCGAAAAACAAGAGAAAGCCTGCAGGCAGCAATGAACTCCCAGTGCAGAAAAAAAAAAAAAAAATCCACCTTGCAATGCAGGGTATGTGGGTTGAATCCCTGTTCAGGGAAGTAAGATCCCACAGCCAGGGGGGATCTAAGCCCGTGTGCCGCAAATGACAGAGACCATGGGGTCTGGAGCCCATGCCACAACTAGAGAGAAGCCCACAACAAAGATCACAAGTGTGCAACTAAGACCCAACACAGTAAGAAATCAATCAATTAAAAAAAAAAGAAAGAGGGACTTCCCTGGTGGTCCAAAGACTAAGACTCTGCACTCCCAATGTAGGGGCCCTGGGTTCAATCCTTGGTCAGGAAACTAGATTCCACGCGCTGCAACTAAAGATCCCGCATGCCACAACTAAGAGCCAGCACAACCAAATAAAAAAATAATAAAAGTAAATATTAAAGAAAATACTTTGAGATGAAAGAAAATGAAGACATACAAAAACAAATGGAATACAGTTAATACAGTGTTTAGAAGGAAATTTATAGCTGTAAGTGTCCGTACTAAGAAAGAAAAAAGATTTCAAAACAATCCTGTCCCATGTTAAGAAAGTGGAAAAAGCGGGTCTCTTGTATTCAGTGTTTTTCTGGAGATCCTGGCTGTGGTCACCATGTTTCTCCCCTCCGGAGTTTCCAGCCAGAGCAATTCATTAATAAAATGAAACAAAAGGCATCTAAATTGGGGAACCTTGTGTATACAAAATCCTGAAAAATCCAGTAAGCAACTATTAGAACTAATAAATGAATTCAGCAAAGTTTCTGGATACAAGATCTACGTACAACACTCAACTGTACTTTTACACTCTTGGAATCAACAATTGAAAATGAAACTAAGAAAAAAACTCCATCCACACAACACACAGAAATATATATGGGGACTTCCACGGCAGTCCAGTGGTTGAGACTCTGTACTTTCAATGCCAGGGGCCTAGGTTTAATCCCTGGGGTAGAAACTAAGATCCCACACACAGCGGTGGTGTGATCAAATAAACAAATATCACAGCTTAAAAAACAAAATTTAAAGTACGTATGTTTTTTTAAAAACTCATTACGTTAGATCCCGTGGATCTCAAAATTCAAATAGTAAGCTGCCACCTTTTAACCTGAACTGTACTATAAATGAGAATATCTGTGATTTCTGTTTATGATCAATTCACAAGCATCGCAAGGTGTTTCAGTAAAGCTAAATTCCTCCCTTTCCAGGCCAGTTGAGAATAAAGGTGGGATTTTTCCCCATCCAAATGCCTGGATGCCCTGCCGAACCTTGCCTGACCATGCAGGTCCATCCTCCCAGCTCAGGGTGTCATTTCAGAAGGAAACTCAGACCCAGGTGGGAGCATCCGCGCCCCCGCACCCCCTCAGCCCAGAAGCCGGCCCTGCTTCCAGGACATGGGTGCAGGCCAAGACAGACGCAGGAGGACCTGCATGAACTCAACATACTTAAGGACTGCGTTGATATAAAGACGAACACGATCCGTGCTGGGTTCATCACCATTATTCCTTTTTTCTTCTGATTTTAACAGAAATTGACATTAGACACTTCCCAAGTCCACTCGAGTGAAACAGCGTCTGGGGGGAGGTGCGGGGGTGTGCGGAGTGCGGGGTGCAGGGGGGGAGGGGGAGGAGCCCTGGCGCAGAAGCCTGGGGCCTCTTGCCCTCCCTCGACTCCTTCCCCTCCCTCTCCTTCCCCCAACCCGCCTCCCTCTCTCCCTCCACCCCTGCGGCCTCCTCCCGCCTCCCTCCTTTCACCCTTTCCCCCAGTTTCTTTCTCTCCCGCCTCCCCCTCCCTCCGCCCCTCCCCCTCTTCCCAGGACCCTCTCCCCTGCGCGCTCAGCCGGCGCCGGCGGCTGGGAGTCATGCGCGGCCTCTCCGGGCTCGCAGGGCTGCGGGGGCTGCTGTGCGGCGCGCGGGCCCTGGACCCCAGCCTGCTCGCGCGCTCCTGCTCGGGTGAGTCCGCCCGCCTGGCGGCCACGTGCGGGGTGGAGCGGGTCGAGGGGCCGCCGGCCTTGGCTGACGCACGTGCGGCCTCGGCGCGGGGGCCGAAGGCCCCGGAGCAGGCAGGCTGGAGAGTCGCGCCCCTGGGGTTCCTGCCCCGCGGGGCTCCAGCGCTCACCGCTGCCGTCACCGCTCACTCCCACCCAGGCCCCCACGGCCCCACTCACCTCACCTTGCTCGGGGCAGGGGGTCCGAGGGCTCCGGAGCAGGAGGAAACCAGAAGCCTGCTTTGTGCTGGCTGGGATCCCAGCGGGCCCAGGGCTCCTGCGTGGGGTCATTCTCAGCAAACGAACACTCCTATCCTGAGGCGTCTTTCCTCCTGGCGTATCCCTGCCTGGAGCCTTGAAGGTTTCCGGGGGGTCCTCCGCCCTAGCAGCTGGCCCTCGGACGCTTCCAGAGTCCTGGCGTTGCAATGCTGGCAAGGGTAAATTGCCATCTTCCGAGGCAGGAGCCAGCTGGCAGTAGGCCAGGCTGGACAGCAGGGCCCCTAGGGACTGGGCTTTGGGGGAACGAATAAGGATGGGGCCCTTCCTGCAGTGCAAGGCATTGAAGGTACCTGGTGGGCACCCCTGCTCCTCAACCCCTCCTGGGGCTGGGAAGGCAGATGCAGATGCCCCCAGGGACACTGGCTCTTCTGGACCTGGCAGCTCGTCTCTTCTCCAGTTCTCTCCTCCCTCTCTGCAGGACTTAGCCACCAATCCAGGGTCTGGGCCCTTTTCCAGAGTACACTTGACCCTAGACCCAATGCCAAGGGTCAGCCTAACTCTGGAAGTGTTAGGCGGTAGGAGGGTGATGACACTGGGGGTCTCTCTGGCAGTGTCACCCCCGGAGGAGGAGGGCTGGGGCAGCGTTGACTTTAGGACACTAGGTTTCAAGTGTCCTTCCTGCCTTGAAACCCCACCAGCAGCCTGGCCAAGGAAGGTGTCAGAGGAGGAGCCCTCCTGTCTCCCTGGCTGCAGACAGGGACCCCTCCCCCTTTCTCAATCCCCAGGTCCCTCTCTCTCCCTGTGACCCACCTAGTGGGAAAGTGCTTTTCACTCTCCCTGGTCCCTGCCGTTATTTCACCTCAGACCCAGAAAATGGACGCTGGGTCCCTTCTGATGTGGCAGTTTGGGGGTGCAGACAGTGTCTACGCTGGCTCCCCGAAGTACAGGCGTGAACATCAGGACTTGTACTTTCTTGCCAGTGTGGCATCTCAGGGGCACCAGCTCCATCATGGGCAGCTTCTCCCACTGCCTGCCTGGGTGGGGCCATGCCCCCTGTGACAGGCTGAAGTCTCCAGGGGCCCACCATGCTGGACAGTCCTGGCTGTGGGCACCATACTTTTCCCCTCCAGGACTGCTCTGGTTGAGGCAAACTCTGCAGTCTAGGGGACACCTGGGTCCTGGCAGGGAACCCAGGTCCAGGAGACATGAAAGGTGAGGCCGTGGCAGCCCCGAGCCCCCCTCTTCTACAGGAGGACCCTCCTGGACCCGGGAGCGGACACTGGTTGCGGTGAAGCCAGACGGAGTACAGCGGCGTCTAGTTGGGGACGTGATCCAGCGCTTTGAGAGGAGGGGCTTCAAGCTGGTGGGGATGAAGTTGCTGCAGGTACCAGGGCTTTCCGCCTGTGGGTGAGGGGACTGGGGTGGGGGCTGTTTTCAGCCCTGCATCAGGACAGCCTCCTTGCGCTGGCAGTAGAAGGGGAGGGGCGGGAAGTGCCTGCCCTGTGCTCCTGTAGCTAGAGCACCAGGCCTTGTCAGTGTCGTCTGCCGAGGGCCCTGAGGTCAGGATGCCACAACCACTGCCCTGGTGCCCGGTGGGGCTCCCTCTCACACATTCCCTCAATGCACCAGGCCCCAGAGAGGATCCTTGCTGAGCACTACCATGATCTGCAGAGGAAGCCCTTCTACCCAGCCCTCATCAGCTACATGAGTTCCGGCCCTGTGGTGGCCATGGTATGGCGGGGCCGTGGCGGTGGGAGGGTGGAGGGCCCTGGGTTGAGCCCTGGGTGACCCCCGCCTTTCCCCACCTCCTCTATCTCTCTGCTGCAGGTCTGGGAAGGCCCCAATGTGGTCTGCACCTCGAGGGCCATGATAGGCCACACCAACTCCGCCAAGGCTGCCCCTGGCACCATCCGGGGAGACTTCAGCACCCACGTCAGCAGGTAACACACTCAGCCACTTGGAACTGAGGCCCAGTGCCCTCGGGGCTCAGGGTGGCAGCCTGTGCCCAAGGCAGATCCACCGGGCTTGGGTGTCTTGCTCAGGGGAGAGTGAAGCCAGAAAACTTGATGGTAGCATGTCAAACCTGACGTTGGCTAGTGCAGTATTTTTCAAAAACCTTTTCATGTACACAGGAGATGATAAAGCATTCCCTGTGTTGTGTCTGTGCTCTGCCATCACGGTCTGTCACCTGACTTTACCTCCAGACACCCCAGGGGTTGGCCCGGGACAGATGCCGAGGTCAGGCTGGAACCGTTTTCCAGCTCCTCTGTTCTTCCTTGCCCCTCTGCACCATCACCCACCTACTCCCCTAGACAGTCGGGGATCGGCAGACTGTGCCTAGGACATCTGAGGTGCATGCTGAAGCCTGTGCCCTACCTCTGCCACTTGGCACAGGAATGTCATCCATGCCAGCGACTCCGTGGAGAGGGCCCAGAGAGAGATCCAGCTGTGGTTCCAGAGCAGTGAGCTGGTGGACTGGGCAGATGAAGGCCACCTCAGCAGCATCTATGCAGCCTGAGCACGCAGGCGCCTGCGGTCACCCCAGCATCCACTCAGGACCAGCTACCTCTGTCAACAAGAACTTGAGCTCACACCCACGCTCTGCCCATCTGTCCCAGACCACCTCCCTGTCCACCTTCTGCCCCACTCCAGCCCCAGAATGGGTTGAGCCACAAACTTTATGTGCCTTTTATTAAGCCAGCAAGGGACTGGACCAAGTCCTTTCTGAACCAAAGTGCCAGACAAGCTTTGGGGTCCAAAAGCTGGTAGTGTGACCGTCCTTTCCCCAAAGTGGGGACATTAAAATTCACTGTGCTGTGTGTGGGAGTGGAGTGCTCATTATGGCCCCTGCCATCTCCGAGGCGGCAATGAGGCCTTATTCAAAGTTGTAAGCAGCTTGAAAGTAGAAATGAAGCTTACCATCTCACATACCAGGAGATCAAGAACTTTGTTGAATGTATGAGATAGGCAGAGGTCCAGAAGCCTCCAGCCTGTAACCTGGGAGCTCCAAGTTGAGCCACAGAGCTTGTGCTGTCCCTCAAGGAGGAGCCCTAGGCAGTTGTGAACAGTAGCAGGAAGGGGTAGGCAGGGAGCTGAAGCCGCCCCGAAGGCAGAAAGGCTGGTGGCCACACTGACACTGGATATCACTCTTCACACCTGGTCCTCAGGTGTGTCCCTAGGCACTTGTCACAGGTACTGGATACTGCATATCATTACACCTGCTGAGACCGACTGGTCCTCTCCCTGCTTTATGACGCTGGCCTTGGGTTCCCCGCTCAGGTTTCTCCCTGTGCCTCCACTTGAGGGCGCGGTTGAAGGGTCTGACCTTTAACTGGCCATGAAAGGGTCATGTTTGAAGCTGATCCTGGGGCTGGCCATGCAAGGAAAAGGCCTTCCTAGTTTCCCGTGATTTTCCTAGGCGCTAGTCTCCTTCCCTCTTTGCAACAGGGTAGAGAAGCACCCGGGAAGGGAAGATATTTAAATGCTAGGCGAGTCCGAAGACGTGTTTTAAATGCACAGCAAGGCCCAAAGCGGTGAGGGAAGCCGAGAGGCCCCGCCTCGGCCCGTGAGCTCCACCTCAGCCCGGGAACCAAATGTTCCCTGTGTCCGGCTGGCCCCCAATCCAGCACTGACGCCCAATCTTGTGAAAAGGAGTACAAAAAGCTGAGTTTTGATTCGCGTTCACCCCGCCTCCGCCACGGGAACGGGCCCGCTGCACTGCGCCTGCGCCCGCCGCGGCGCGCAGACTGACTTCCAGTCCCAGCAGGCCGCGGGGCCCTGAGGGCGGGACGTTCGTGGAGAGGCTGGGGAAGGGAAGCGGCGGTGGGGGGGTGGGGGGGCATCCTGGGAATGGTGTGGGTCGCGGGGGCGGAGCTTCCTGGGAAGATTGAGGACTGAGTGGACGGGGCTTCGTGGGAGTAGCGACTGTCGTGGGGGCGGGGCACTCTGGGAGGCGTGAGGACAGGGGTGGGCGGGGCGTCCTGGGAGGAGTGAGGTTGTGAGGGGCGGGGCATCCTGGGAGGAGCGAGGGACGAGGGGCGGGGCGTCCTGGGAGAGGGGAGCGAGGGGACGAGGGACGGGGCGTCCTGGGAGGAGTGAGGGGACGAGAGGCGGGGCGTCTTGGGAGGAGCGAGGGACGAGGGGCGGGGCGTCCTGGGAGGAGCGAGGGGACGAGGGGCAGGGCACCCTGGGAGGAGCGAGGGGACGAGGAACTGGGCGTCTTGGGAGGAGCGAGGGTATAAGGGGCGGGGCGTCTTGGGAGGAGCGAGGGACGAGGGGCGGGGCGTCCTGGGAGGAGCGAGGGACGAGTGGCGGGGCGTCCGCGTCCTAGAGAGCCTCCCGTCCTTTGAAGCCGAGGTTAGAGTTCTGGTATCCCGGCGGGTCTCTGCTTTTGCCACCCAGACGCCCTCCGAGCGCCATGGCCCAACCACCAGCCGACGTCAGCGAGGACGACTGTCTCCCGCAGTACCGCCACCTCTTCCATCCGGACTTGCTCCAGTGAGCGTCGCGTCTGGGGCGCCCCAGGGAGCCGGGCAAGGGGCGGGGGCGCCTGCGGTGCGCGCAGCGGGGGACTGAGGTTTTCCTGGGATGTGTGAGGACCCCAAGCCTGGTGTCCAGGCTGTCCAGATGTTCGGGTATCCCAGCGATGCAAGTACTGGTGTTCCAATCTTTGTCCTGCGTGAGCATGTCCTGTTTACCGATGGGGAGGTGGGGACGAGTGTCAAAAAACACAGAGCAAAGGTCAGGAGGAGGAAGGATTAATTATTACTAGCAGCAAGTAAGGAGAACACTGAAGATTTTCCCCATAGCTGTCTCTCCGAACAGCAAATTTGGGGAGGTTTTAAGCTAAGAGTGCAAGCATCTTAAGAAGGGGTTTGGGTAGTTGACGAAGTCCAATCGTTAGTTCGTTAAAGTCACCAGCGTCAGAAAAAGTCACTGTCATCATCTCAGAGGTTCCAGCTGGTCAGGTGATTGAGCACTTCAGGCTGATCTTTACCATCAAAACAGAATTGGGAGACTTTACAACCAGTATATGATTCATATCTTGGCCATTGTTACTTCTCTTGCCTGATGACAGTTGTTAGTTTCTGTATTCGACAGGACAGCACTGTGTCCAGGCTTAGATCACAGAATGGCGTAGGCCCCAAATGGCTTCTCTTATGTCAAGAAAAGCCTGCTTGTTTCTCTTTCTCCAGGAATCTGCTATCCTATCCATTTAGAGGGCAGCTGGAGGAAGGCTTATGTTTTGAAAACATTTCTCATTAATTGATAGCTTTCTGCATAGAGACTTCTAGGTTGAAATCATTCTTCCCAAAGATTCAGAAAGCTGAGGAATGCAGGCCTTCAAAAGTGGCGTTTCTCAAATTTGACCCAAGTGCCCAGGGCAGAGGATCAGTGGAAGAGCACCTCCCCTATCCCCATTCAACAGCAGTCCCTTACTCTTTTTATTTTTTATTTATTTAGAATTTATTTATTTAGCTGCACTGGATCTTAGTTGTGGCATATGGGGTCTAGTTTCCTGACCAGGGGTGGCTCCTGTGCCCCCTGCATTGGGAGCATGGAGTCCCAGCCAGTGGACCATCAAGGAAGTCTGAACAGGGGCCTCTGTAAAGAGTCTCTGTTTTTTCTCTCAGGGACAAGGTGGCTTTCATCACAGGTGGTGGCTCTGGAATTGGGTTCCGGATTGCTGAGATTTTCATGCGGTAAGTGAGCATTGCTTTGAGTGCTCCATGCCCCATCTTGCTGTCCCCTCCTCCTTGGGAGGGGGCCTGGGATCCTGGGCAAAATGCCGGTCAGTGGTGGGAACCCCTCTAGTTCCAGGTCCATCAGAGAACATTTGAAAGGGGTCCTGCCACAGTCACTCAGCCCCACATAGGCCCCGGGGTCCTCTACCAGCTGTGCCTTCAGCCCCGGGCTGATGTTCAAGCCTGAGAGACCCTTGGGGCAGAGGGCCCCTTAGATTGCTGGGCAGGAGCCCTGCTGAGTGTGTCCCTTGCGCCCTGCTGCCCTCACTCCTGCTCTCTGGCTTTGCAGGCACGGCTGCCACACAGTCATCGCCAGCAGAAGTCTTCCCAGAGTATCGATGGTGAGGGGGCTCTCCTGTGCCTAGCTGTCCATGGGTGACTTTGGGGGCCAGGAGCCTAGGCCTGAAAGGTCCTGAGGTCCAGAGGGTGATCACACCAAAACCAACCTGTCTCCCAAATATGGAGCTTCAATGGAAGTGGTCCCCAGGGATACTCTCGTGTTTTTACAGAATCTAATTATCGGGTCCTGTGAAGCGACCCTTCTGTTGGGTGGTACTGTGGCCCCAGCAGAGATCTCTGGGCTCAGCAGGTTCTTGAGAGGGGAACATATTTCCCCTGCCATAGCTGGTCTCAGCACAGGGACTGGACATGAGCTGGAGCTGCTGTTGACCTGTGACCAGTGGCCTGGAGGGTGATGAGAGGGGAGAGGGTACAGGATGTCTTAGCGTCCACCAGGGGTTGTGGCCCTGGAGAGGGCCGCTTGGCAGCTGTGCCTCCCCAGGGTGGGTTTCAGCTGCAGAACCCAGGTCCCTGGCAGAACCTGGCTCATCATCCTCATTGGATCCTGAAGGGCTATGCCTCCAGGCGAGGCCAGCAGGCTGCTGCCCACCTCTCTTCCTGTCTGGCTTCTAGGCTGCCAGAAAGCTGGCCGCTGCCACCAGCCAGAGATGCCTCCCTCTGTCTCTGGACGTCCGAGCTCCCCTGGCCATCACGGCAGCTGTAGAGCAGGCCCTGAAGGAGTTCGGGAAGATCGACATTCTCATCAACTGTGAGTCCCTGTTGAGCATGACTGGGGGCTTCTGACGGGTCTGCAATACCAGACCTTCCTGTTTGGAAGCCCTGGAACTGTCCTGGCTCCAGGCCACTGTCTCAGCCCAGCTGTGCCCCTCCTGGGTCCATGCAGCCGTGGCTCAGGAGGATGCCCCGAGAACTAGGCTGAATCACAGAGAAGGGTCACTCTCATGTCCTGAAGCTCCCCGTTAAGGAAAAGGGAAGACCCATTATTGTTTTAGTATAGTTTTACTTTTCAATACTTATTTATTTGACTGTGTCAGGTCTTGATGGTGGTGCTCAAGCTCAGTAGTTGCAGCTTGAAGGCTTAGTTGCCCTGAGCCCTGTGGGACTAGGGATTGAACCTGCGTCCCCTGTGTTGCAAGGTGGATCCTTAATCACTGGACCACCAGGAAAGCCCCTGTTTTAGTAGTTTTAGATTCACAGACTAATTGAGCAGATAGTATAAGCAACTGCTCATACCACACTCCTGCCACACACAAACACATAGTGTCTACTATGAATGCCTTGCATTTGTTACGACTGTTAACTATAGTCTCTGCTTCACATTCAGGTTCGTTTCTGCTGGAATTTCCTTTAAAACCTTACAGCGTGACAAAATACTCTAGTAAAAATTACTTTAAAAAAAACCCCCACAATTAGTGTATTATTTTCCTGCCCCTGACAAAGTCATCAGCTGGGCAGCTTCAAACAGCAGGATCGCATTCTCTCACAGTCTGGAGGCCAGAGATGCGAGAGCGAGGTGTGGTGGGCCGCGTTCCCACAGGAGGCTCGGGAGAGTCTATCCGCGGCCCGGCTTGTGGCTCCTGGGGCTGCTGCCTGGCATCTGTTGTCTCCTGGCTGCATTCCTCCAGCCTCTGCTCCATCTCTCTGTGCACGGCTGTGTCCCCTTTAAGGACAGCAGTCCTTGGGTTTAGGCCACCCTATTCAGTATCATCTCATCTTATATTTTTATTTTTTTTCTATAAAAACAAATACTTTATTGTGTATATATCAAGCACTAAGGCAGGCTTATTTTTAACTCTCAGACTGATCTATCCATTGGATATGTTTACTCTCATTTAATAGGTTTGAAAAAACAGGGATTTAGGCAGACTGTTGGGTTCGTCTGGACCACAAAATTAGTTTGTATTTTAACAGAGGTTTGTCTGATATACACATACACACAGGGTTAAGAAAAAAACAGTTATTGTTAGACCAGTAGTAAAAAACAGCAATTCTCCACTTTTTCTCTGCCCATCCCTGATTTTCATTCACCAGAGACTACCAATTTTAACTCTTCAGCTATTTGTTACTGTACTTCTTTCTAAGTGACAAGTTATACTGCTTTTTTTTTAAACCGACATTTCTGTATCAGATCTTGATGTATTCTCCATTACATATACACTCCTTTCCAGTTCTCCTAGGGTTACCTAATAATTTGTTATTATTTGTATTCAATGTCTACATAAATATGACTGACTTTATGTGATGACTAACGTTATTCACAGTTGAGTTAATGCAGTGTAGTTTCTGAAAACTTTCATTTTTCTTGCGGCTCATAATTGCCTCAATTTTGCTTCCTTAATTAGAAAAGAATATGCAGACGCCTAATGCGTCTCCAGACTCTCTAGAACCTAAAAACCTCTGGACCCTGTATTTATAAACACATGATAATGTATCCGTTTCCGTTTCTGAGACATTCCACCTTAACTATCTTCTTTAGGCATTTCTTGTTGACCTCATGCTGTTCTCCCTTCTCTCTTTTATATGGTTATATTTTAGCAACTTTATCATTACTCTTTAAGTAAAATAAAATGACCTCTTCCCCCATTGACAACAGACTCTACCTATCAACTTCCCACTTTAAAAGACACCATTACTTTTACTGCCCTGCCATCCTGCCTTGTAAATTGCACTTTTACGCCATCAAGGCTGATAATACTGGCACTCAACTCTGTAACCGTAGTTAAACATTCTCAAAAAGATGAAAACCATGAATAGCATTTACATTATGATTATTTAACTGTTATTCAATAAACCACCAAGCTTTGTGCTATGACTGGATTTCCTTTTCTTTGGCTCCAAGATTTTGAACCACATGCTAATTAGAGCAACACTGAAATTGAGTCCACCTTCTTATACTCCAACCCTTGGTCAAAACCCTGCAGTATTTTACACTGTTTGGTTATCTGAAGGATGTGTTCCTCTTACAACGTTTGTTTTTTCACTGAAAGTTTCTGTTCTTCATAGTTTTCTCTTGTGGAATGAAGAGATGTTTGCATCTCATCTTATCTTGATGACATCTGCAAAGACCATGTTTCCACATAAAGTTAAGTTTACCTGCACTGGGCTTCGCAGTTGGTGCAGTGGCTAAAGAACCTGCTTACCAACTCAGGAGACACAGGAGATGTGGTTTCGATCTCTGGGTTGGGAAGATCTCCTGGAGAAGGAAATGGCAACCTGCTCCAGTGTTCTTGCCTGGGGAATCAAATGGACAGAGAAGCCTGGTGGGATTACAAAGAGTTGGACACGACTGGACACTCAAGCTGTGACAGGCATCAGGTGTTGGGATACACTGAAGAGTGTATCTTTTTGAAGCACGCGATCCAACCCATAACACCTGCTCTGCCCCTCATTCAAGAGTTTGTCCGAAAGCTGAGGTTCCCTCCCTGGCCGGCCGGGACCACCCTGAGGATGCAGATGCTTTGACCGCTGTCTCCTTCCGCCTGCAGGTGCAGCTGGGAACTTCCTGTGCCCAGCCAGCGCCTTGTCCTCCAACGCCTTCAAGACTGTGATGGACATCGACACCTTGGGCACCTTCAACGTGTCTCGCGTGCTCTACGAGAAGTTCTTCCGGGTGAGTGTCCTGAAGCCGGGGCCTCCCGGCCCTGGCCGCGTGCTCACTGCCTCCCTTGTGTGTTGCAGGACCATGGAGGGGTGATCGTGAACATCACTGCAACCCTGGGTGCCCGGGGGCAGGTGCTCCAAGTGCATGCAGGCTCTGCCAAGGCGGCCGTGGGTACAGGCGCCCCCCTGGTCTGCCCGCCTGGGTTCCTCCCCGTCCCCGGAGGCCGGCAGTGTCCCAGTGAAGCTGCGCCTCCACCACGTCCGGGACACCCTGAATGCCGGGCAGTCCTGCTTCTCCCTCACATAGCCTGCCTCCCCTGCAGATGCGATGACGCGGCACCTGGCTGTGGAGTGGGGCCCCCAGAACATCCGCGTCAACAGCCTTGCCCCTGGCCCCATCAGTGGCACTGAGGGGTTGCGGCGTCTGGGTAAGGCTAGCCCAGCGGGTGCTCCCCTGGGCACAGGCCCCACAGCACCTCCAGGGGTGCTCCTCCCACCTGGCTGGGATAGGCCTGGGATCAGAGACAAGCGCTCATGGCTCCCCGGGTGGGCAGAGTCCATCCCCAGCCTGGGGACAGTTCACGCAGCCCTGCACTGGGCTAGGGGCTGGACTTGGGCAGCTGCCCCTAGAGCTAGAGCTCAGGAGCTGCTGGCCTCGTGAGCCGCACGCAAAGGGCCCCGCTGAAGCCTCCAGAGCCTTGGCCGCGAGCAGGGACAGGCCTTGTGCTGGCTCCACAGTGGGGTTACTGGGCCCGGCCTGGGACAACGCTGCCGGCGTCCCCAGCATTACCGGATGCGGCTCAGGGGAGGCTGGCAGAGGAAGGTGGTGGCCCCCGGGTCCTGGGACTTGTCTGAACCTCTTCCTCCCTCCCAGGTGCCCCGCAGGCTGGCCTGAGGGCGAAGGTCCTGGCCAGCCCCCTGCAGAGGCTGGGGAACAAGACGGAAATCGCCCACAGTGTCCTCTTCCTGGCCAGCCCGCTGGCGTCCTTCGTGACGGGGGCCCTGCTGGTGGTTGACGGGGGGGCCTGGCTAACGTTCCCTAATGATGTCCAGTCGCTGGCAGATTTCTCACCCTCCGCTAAGCTTTAGGTGACGCCCCGCTCCCACTGTTGCGGTCACCCGTGTCCTTGGCTCCCTTCCCAGACACCCACCTTGTGGCCAGGGGTCACTGCGCTGGGCCTGACGCCTTGCCCCTCAGTGGCTCATGTGTATTTCTAGATGCACTCTCGGGCACCCTGGGCTCCCTGGCTCCACTTGTGGGGCGAGGGCTGGATGGTTTGTGGGCACACAGGGCATGGTGGGGGTGCTGGGAGGGCCCAGCCCCCGCCTCCTGGGTCCCCATCACAAGGTAGAGACAGGACTTGGACTGGCTCCTGTCCTGTCGGAGGTGGTCGTGGTGAAAGAACACCCAGGGCTCACAGCGTTCGGTCTCCCCACGAAGGTGTGGTGGACGCCGGCTTCCGGAGGGACTCCTGGTCTCGGGTGGGCCTGCTTGTAGGAGAAGTGATGCTAGTCGGCTCTCTGGTGTGGTGGCTGGCAGACACAGTCAGCAGACAGGAGTCTGAGCAAACTCCAGGAGACAGTGAAGGACAGAGGAGCCTAGAGTGCTGCAGTCCATGGGGTCGCAGAGTGGGACGTGACTTAGCATCTGAACAATGAGATGTGTTCTCAGTCCTCCAGACACGCAGAGCGGGGTGGGGGGTGGGAGCAGGAGAGGAGTCAGCAAGGCCTCAAGCAGCAGGAGGGCGTGGGTGCTGGGCAGGCCCCCCAGTCGCTGGGGTGGAGAGCACTGGGGGAGGGCAGGGAGGAGGTGGGGGGCCACCGTGTCCGCTTCAGGAGACACACAGGTCTGGTGGCCTGCTGTCGCCCAGCCTGCCTCTCACTCCCCCAGGGCTTGTAGGGGGCCACCCTGGCGTCCCTCGGTGCCCCAGTGACCTGGTGTCTGCTGATACTTCTGACAGGCAGTGGACAGCGCGCTGCAGGGGACTGGTCCACAGCCCACTCTTGGACCGCAGACCTGCCACCCGCCCGCCTGCCCAGCCTGAGCACCAGACCCAGCAGTCCCAGCCGGGCATCTGAAGAGAGACCTTCCTCTAGGAGCGGTGCTGCACCCATGCGCCCTCCCCATGGCCCTGTCTGTGTGCAGGGAAGCAGGGGCAGTGACCAGGCAGGGACCTGCCCATACGCCCTCGGGCGGCCTGTGCTCCAGCACCTGGCCAGGCCCCGCCCCAGCCCAACCCAGGGCCAGCACTGCCCTGCCTGCCCAGCCCCCACCCAGGCTGGTCTTTCTCTCCTGCCTGTGTCCAGGGGGTGCCTCCAGGTGGCTCCCGTGGCCTGAGTGGAGAAGAGAAGGTGTTTCAGGCCGTCTTCTGCTCTCCCACTTTGAGACCTTGGCTTGACAGAAATGCCAGACCAGGAAGGCTGGAGGAGTGTGTCTGAGCGCAGCCCCCAGGCCTGTGTCCTGCATCCTCTCCCCCCGGGTGCATGGGCTGCAGACAGGACCTCTGCCGGCGCAGGTTGGGGTGCTCCCACCTGCCCTGGAGAGGACTTAGTCCTTGGTCGTCAGAGGCTCACTCTCTGGACCCTCCAGGAGGCCTGGCCCCATTGTCACCCTCCCTCAGGCCCAGGGGGAGGGGGATCTCTGGACTCTCAATTGTTCCCCAGTGACACACATTCAGGCCAAGCCCTAAGGGGGCCACTTGGATCCTGGGCTTGTTTTCTGTGCTGTTAAAAACTTCAGCGTCCTTAGAGTTGTTGGTCTGCCCTCTGGCTGGACAGGTGGCTAACTGCCCTCCTCCGCACTGCCTCCCATATCATCCATTTGCATAGGCACAGGTTCTAGAGTTTTGCCAGAAAATGCATTTCCTGAAAAAATAAACGTCTTACTATAAAATTATATATTCAGTGGACTTCACGATACTTCTAGAAGGAGGAGGACACCCGGACTGGTGAGCTGGGCATTGAGAGGCAGCAGTGTGTCTCCTTTTTGTCTTTTTCCCGTGAAGAGTTTACAAAACACTTTGCCTAATGCCTGACATGCACCCCCCCGCCCCCCGCCCACAGATGAAGGGAGCCTAGGAGCAAGGGGAGGCTGTTGGCTCCCGGTTGGGAGGGGTGTCCTCCGAGGCTGGTCCTGGTGCTGCCACTCACTCTGGGCTTGAGCCCTCTGCCCCAGGCACCCGCGCCCACCTGAGTTCCTTCCTACCCTCACAGTGCAGGGGCAGGGAACCCAGTGGGCAGAGGGGTCTTGCTTGCCACTTAAACCAAGGCCAGGAGGTCCACCAGCAAGGCAAGTGGGCGCTTGCCATGGCGGGAAGGCAGGTGCCGGGGAGAGGCAGCCACAGACTCCTTGTGCCTGAGAGTTGGGGTCTGCTGTCCCTGAGAAGATGGAGAAGGCCCAGGGAGGTGGTCCCGCCAGCCATATCCGAGGGCCTGGGGCGCGGCGGCTCAGCTCCTGGAGGACGAGAGTGACAGGCGGGTTCCAAGAGTGAGAATGAGCCTCTCATTACTGCTAGTCAGGGTTCTCCAGAGAAAGGCAGCCAGCGGGATATATATAGATCCACAGGAGGAGACTTATTATAGGGACTGGCTCATGTGACTGTGGGGGCTGAGAAGTCCCATGATCTGCCGACTGCAAGCTGGAGCCCCGGGAAAGCAGATGGTGTGATTCAGTCTGAGCCCGAAGGACCAAGCATCAGGGGCTCGACGGTCCAGGGCAGAGGGTGAGGGACTTGCCCTTTCCTGTGCTGCCACTGCTGAGGGCAGGTCCTCCAGGTACTGAATCAATGCGACTCTCTTCCAGAAATACCAGGTGACGAGCCACCTAGGCGTCCATCGGCCCCATCCAGTGGACCCAAAGTTATTCAGAACAGTTGCACACACCGTGAGGTCTGTCCCCCAGTCTTCATCATCTGCATGTGGTTGTCAGCTCACCTGTAAGAAATTGGCCTCGCAGACTGTCCTGGGGTCCAGTGGTTAAGAATCCACCTGCCAGCGCAGGAACACAGGTTCAGTCCCTGGCCCGGGAAGATCCCACACACTGGCGGGCACAAGCCCCATGTGCTACAACTACTGAAGCTGGGTCACCCTAGGGCCCGCGCTCTGCAACAAGAGAAGCCACCATACAGAGAAGCCTGCACGTCGCAACTAGAGAAAGCCCACATGCAGCAACGAAGACCCAGCGCAGCCAGAAATAAATAAACTGCTAAATAACTTAAAAAAAAAAACCCACTTGAAAAGATAAAGAAATCTACCTCGCTGTTCGGTTAGTCTGCCAGCCCCTGCTGTCGTCCCCCAGGTCCAGGATGGCTGTGGGGCGCTCGGTCACAGGCATGCCTGGCACCTGTCGCTTGCTAGCTGGGCTCTGGACGGGTTGGCCAGGGGGGCCGGGTGCACATGGTGACCGGCCGACACGGGACCCAGCAGTGGCAACTGGCCGAGAACTAGACTGTCCCCTTCTTTAACAATCTCTAAAATTCTCTTAGAAAGGTTCACTGAAACGAAGGCTCATTTTTCATGCATGAATCTCAGCTGTGGAAGCTGGTTTATAGGCCCCGCCCACTCCGACTCCACCTGCCATGGGGTGAGCCTGTATCGTACATAAAAACTTCAAGCCACGGCAGAGGCTGCCCACTGCCGGGGTTCAGCCTTCCAGGCCCTGCTCCACACTGCACACTCCATTGAGTGAATATATGAATGACCCCAATTTGTTCACCCTTGTGTGGAGTCATGCTGGGTGTTCCCAAGGCATTGCGCAGTGAACCTCAAAATTGCCTTAAGTAAGCATAGTCTTGGGGAGTTTCCCAACCCACTCCTCCTGTTGCCGTGGTAACCTGGTACCGCACTGGCTTGCCCGTGTTTTGTGTTGGGTCACCTCGAAAGGACTGGAGGCTGTGCAGTGCTGGCTCTGGGTCCCTGGGTGGCGTCCTCCCCACTGGTCTCTGGTGGCCCAGAGGGCCCTGTGGGACCGGCTGGGGCCAGGCCACCTGATGCAGGAGGAGACTTGAGAAGCTGAGGCTGACCTCACCGGACATGGTCCGCCCACCGTGCACATAGCCTTTGCCCGGCGCCCTGGCTGGGGGCCAGCGTGAGCACGACTGGCCCTCCTGAATTTCCTCTCAACCAGAGACGTGGCCTTGCTGAGTGATGCAGGGGGAGACACTGAGCCCTGGGCAGGGTTCTTGTGTGGTCAGACCCAGCTCACCTTGCAGTGGTCAAGCCCTCACTCGGGGCTGCGTGTCCAGACAGGCATCCTGCTCACCCCAGGCTCAGCCCTGAGGCCCAGTCATGCTGCAGCCAGGCAGCTGTGTCCTCTTGGGCAGGGCCAAGGGGCCCTCTGGGGTGGGGACTTCTCAGGCTGCAGAGAGGGTGTGGGCTCCCTCAGGCATTTCCCTCTGGGCACTTGGGCCAGTCTCTGCTGGATGCTAGAGGGGAAGGAGGGGGAGATCCTGGGCCCTTCCCAGACTCCTGGGGGTGGGGGATGCTCTAGAGCTTGGGGATGAAGCTGGGGATTGGGGTCTTCCTTCTCCCACCTCCACCTTCCCTGTGAACCCCCCCTCCCCTCGCTGCCCGTCTGCTCTTCATCAGGCTCCCTGTGTGCAAGCTGTGACCCAACCCCCTGCAGAGAGAGCCAGCGTTCCTTTGGTCAGACAGGGGTCCCAGTTCAGGTCAGGGTCTGGCTCTTGCTCAATAAAGGAGGCCAAGGGTTGATTTCAGGCTTCCCTTGGGGCTCAGCTGGTAAAGAATCCGCCTGCAATATAGGAGACCCGGGTTCGATCCCTGGGTCGGGAAGATCCCCTGGAGAAGGGAATGACTACCCACTGCAATATTTTTTTTTCCACTGCAGTATTCTTGCCTGGAGAATTCCATGGACAGAGAAGCCTGGCGGGCTACAGTCCATGGGGTTGAAAAGAGTCAGACATGATTGAGCAACTAACACACACACACACTCACACACACACAAGGGTTGACTGCATTATATGAACCTGACAGCTCCTAAGCACTTCTAGAAAATGCATGTGAGCAGGCATCCCACATGGGTCCTGACTCACATCGGACACTAGAGACCAATGTGCAGACCAGTGTGCTGAGTGTGTGTGTTTGTGTGTGTGTGTGTGTGTGTGTGTGACTGCATGAGCCTTGGGTCCCCTTGCTGGCAAAACCCGAGACCCAGCCGGAGATGGCAGAGGCTCCCTGATCACTTTTCCATCCGACTCGACTCTTCTGTCCTAGGTGTCTTGGGGAACCAGCTTCTTCCCTGGATTTCATATTTACCGCTGCATTCTGGTTCAGGTCTCTGGGATCAGACCTACTTTACTCTGTCAGCAAACAGAGGCTTTTCAAACTCTTTAGTCACTTATTTACTGACTGACTTGCATCATTTCCTAAGTGACATGTTATCAGTATGTGATAAGTTGCTTCAGTCGTGTCCGACTCCTTGCGACCCTATGGACAGGGCATGGAGTTCATTAATTGAAGTCCCAGAGGACAAATTTATCTCCAAATTTTGGAGTATCTGGGGGGGCACCTCATCGCATGTGTACATCAGAGCATCTTGCCAAAGACAGTACTGACAGAAGTCTGCTGAAGAAGGAATAACGAATGTCAGAAATCTACAGAGTTAACTTGTAACTCTTCCACCATCCTGTGTAATTTGGACAATTTTTACCCCAAGGGAAGAGAGTGGTAAGAATCAGATCTTCACCTCTGGAAACCATGACCTGAGGCTAAAACAGGAAGTCCTGGATCTGCGTACAAACCTCTGAGTCGGGTCCTCGGCGCCCCTCCCCGGGCACGGGTTGGGATCCTGGCTGCAGGGGAGGCTCGGAGGGTGTGGACGTGGGTACCACGAGGACTGGAGATGCCTGTCATCCCAGGAACTGCAGAGTGAGACGTTAAGATAAGGAAAGCATCCAAACCTCGGCTGCCTCAGGAGGAGTTAAATTGTGACTTACAAACTCGTGGTCTATTTTTACTCTAAGAAATGTACTTTACTAAATTTGAAAGTGAGAAAAAACCCTTCCTCCCTGAATAAATATCAGTAAACACAAGTGTGGACTGCGCCCCCGGCTGCAGGAGCCGTGGAGGGTGGATGTGATCCAGATCTAAGTCGACCCTGCTCTCGGTGTGCTTACCCCATGCAAAATACTTATGTCGTTTTCAAAATCACAGATTGAAAATATCTGGCCAGCAGTTTTTGTCTGCAGCTTGATTGAGGTATAATCAGCATTTGACAGATTGCGCACAAGTGACAAGCAGAGTTTGGTGAGCTCTGACCGTCCACGTCCTTGAACCACAAGTAAGAGGACAAACACGCCGGGTGCCTGCAAAGCCTCTCCTCCAGCCTGGAAAGCCCCTTGCCTCTCTCTGCCCCTCACCCCAGATTACCCAGCCAGGATGGTGGCTCAGGCCGGAAGGGCGAGGCCAGCCTCTTCTGTGGGAGAAGGTGGGACAGGTGGCAGAAGCGTGGGCCACAGCCGAATTTAGAACCCTTTCCGGGGGTGCCGGGGGGCAGGCTGTTTGGTGGCCCCAGTCCTCCTTGCTGTGACCCCATCACGGGTCTGCAGCAGGTCCCTTCTTCCTCTGGAATAGACCTCTGCCCTCTCCTGCTGGCATCACCAGGGCCACCCCCAGGCCTCCCTGGGGCACTGGGGTCACCCCTGGCCAGCTTAGATGCTTCCCCTTGACCTTGGGATCCCTCCTCCTAAACTTGGGAGCTCCATGAAAATAGAGCCAGGCTGCCAGAAGGGGGCGCTTTCAGGCACATACTACTCAACAGCACAAATCCCAATATCTGCCACTGTTATACTACCCCGGAGAAGGCAGTGGCACCCCACTCCAGTACTCTTGCCTGGAAAATCCCATGGACGGAGGAGCCTGGTGGGCTGCAGTCCATGGGGTCGCTAAGAGTCGGACACGACTGAGCGAGTTCACTTTCACTCTTCACTTTCATGCATTGGATAAGGAAATGGCAACCCACTCCATTGTTCTTGCCTGGAGAATCCCAGGGACGGGGTAGCCTGATGGACTGCCATCTATGGGGTCGCACAGAGTTGGACACGACTGAAGCGACTTAGCAGCAGCAGCAGCAGTTATACTACCCAGCAGCAGGAAGCAATAATTTCTCTTCGTTCAGAACAGTCCAGCCAATGAGAGCTTGTCACAGCTCAGCCAGAGAGAAGCCGCTGCACTCTCAACTCCCAATTTCCTCCAATGGACACTTTGTTTACAACAGCCTCTTCCAACCCTTCCCCCCCGCCCCCCACTTCTCCTCTATAAAAGCAGTTCCTTGCCTTCGCTGGCCATATTTGCATGTCTCCAATTATAAATCTTTGCTGCTTCAGAATAAACCCATTTTGCTGGTAAAATAGCCAGCTTTTTAATTGTTTTAGGGTAACACTGGCATCGTGATCTCAGACTTCCCAGACTGCAGAATTGTGAAAACTAAATGTGTTTTTTAACCACTCAGTATATGGCATTTGGTCATAGCATCATGAGCAGACTAAGACACCAGTCTATGACGTGTCTTGCATCAAACAGAAAGCGAAGTTTTTAAAATTAATTTTTACTAAGATATGCAGTCCATGGGGTCGCTAACAGTCGAACACGACTGAGCGATTTCACTTTCACTTTTCACTTTCATGCATTGGAGAAGGCAATGGCACCCCACTCCAGTGTTCTTGCCTGGAGAATCCAGGGACGGGGGAGCCTGATGGGGCCCCAGGAGTCGGACACGACTGAAGCGACTTAGCAGCAGCAGCAGCATACTTTACATACAGTAAAATTCATTCTTTGTAGTGTACAGTTCTATGAATTTTGACAGACACTTTCAGTCATAGAACCAAGGTATTAGAATCAAGGTATGAAACAGTTCCTTCACTCCAACTAATTTCCCTTTCCCCCAGCCCTGCTCAATCTGATTTAAACTTTTGGAAAGTTTAAAGTTTAATGTATTTAACTTCAAATCATTCTCTTTGTTTGTAGTTTTTACTCTTACGTAAGAAACGTTCCTGCTCCAAGATAATAAAGATATTTTTCAAAGTGTTCTAAAGCTTTTAAAGTTTTTATTTTTTATTTTTTCTGACCACATCTTGTGGCTAGCAGGATCTTAGTTCCCCGACCAGGGTTTGAACCTGCACCCTTGGCAGAGGTAAGTCTTGACCACTGGACTGCCTGGTGATTCCCTCACTTTCCACTTTTATGTCTTTGATTTCTCTAATTATTTTTTGTATCTGATGTCACTTCGGGATCTAGTTGTAAGGTTTCTGTACAGACAACTGGCACCAGCTATAGAAAAGTCAATCTTTTCTTTATTATTAGCAAAGTCACCAAGGATAAAAATAATGGATTTGACTACTAAAAATTAAAGATTTATGTCTAATCTTCTCCAACAGAGATCACAAAGGAGTCACAAGCAGGGAGAAGATATTTGCAGTATCAAAAACTGATGAGAGATTTCCCTAAAGAAAAAGAGAACCCCAAAGAAAAACAAGTGCTACAAGTGGGCAGTTCACAGACCCTAGTTGGTCAGTCAGAGAAGGCAATGGCACCCCACTCCAATACTCTTAGCTGGAAAATCCCATGGACGGAGGAGCCTGGTAGGCTGCAGTCCGTGGGGTTGCTAAGAGTCTGACATGACTGAGCGACTTCACTTTCACTTTTCACTTTCATACATTGGAGGAGGAAATGGCAACCCACTCCAGTGTTCTTGCCTGGAGAATCCCAGGGACGGGGGAGCCTGGTGGGCTGCCATCTATGGGGTCGCACACAGTCGGACACGACTGAAGCGACTTAGCAGCAGCAGCAGTTGGTCACTAAACATAGCAAGAAATGCTCCACCATGCTAGCATTCAGCTAAATTCAAATAAGACAAGATGAGATGCCATTTTAAGTTTATCAGACTAGCAAAAATGGGGGAAACATATGTACTGTCCACTGTAAATTTTTGTTTCCTCTTTTTTTTTTTGAGATGTGCATTAAATAAGAGAATATTTGTGATCAGATTTAGCCTTGCCTGTCATCCCCCTACCCCCTTGCTGTCAGTGGCCAGCTCTCACCCAGGCAGTGGAGAGGCCCTTCCCCAGGGGAGACCTGTGCATTCTTCTACTGAGGCTTCCTGACCTACTTTCCCTTTGCTCCCCTGTCAACAGTTCCATGCTAGGAATCTGCTGAGTCACCCTGCTGGTCTTCTTTTTCCCATCTTTCTCCATAGGTCAAAGGTCACCAGCGAGACCCATTTGCTTGAGAGTTCCAAAAGATAAGTGTTTATCCCAGGTACCTTTCAAAAAGAAGGACTCATAGAAGGAGGTTTTCACAGACAGTCACTCAGACCTAAATGCCAACAGATGTGAGCTGCACCTACCCCACCCTCTCCCTTCCTCGTCTGTGTACCTGTTACACGGCTAAATTAAAATATGCATGGGGTGGGCATGGGGGAGCAGGTAAAAACGGCAGCAGGGGTGCTTCCCTCCAGGTGGTTCATCTTGAATGTTAGAGATGGAAAATGTCTACGTGGACGCTGGAGGTCCAAATGACTGACCAGGCACTTGTCACCTTTAATGTTTCAGGGACAGTCTCTTGAAGTGGTCCAAGCAGGAAGGTGTGTGTTCTCCATGCTGGGCTTCTGTTTGGGTACATTGGCCAGCCAAGGCATGCAGATTTTTCAGGAACTGGCACAGCAGCAAGAGAGCTGTTTCCTTGGGGGTGCAGCCCTTGGTTCATTTGGTTTCACCTCCCCCATGTTAACATCCTTATTTAGAAAAGTTGACACATCACTATAACTACCTTTAAAAGCTGTATCTGGCCAAAGGCATCAGTCCAATTTCAGATTCTTTTCAAAACTGGAGATTTTTTTTTTTTTCTTCTGGCTGTGCTGAGTTCTATTGCAATGCACAGACTCTGCGTTGTTGCATGTAGGCTATCTCCCGCTGTGGTGAGCCAGGGCTACTCTCTAGTTGCGGTGCCTGGGGTTCTCATTGCCTTGGCTTCTCTTGTTTCAGAGCACGGGCTCTAGGGAGGGTCAGAGAAGGCAATGGCAACCCGCTCCAGTACTCCTGCCCGGAAAATCCCATGGACAGAGGAGTCTGGTAGGCTGCAGTCCATGGAGTCGCACCGAGTCAGACATGACTGAAGTGACTTAGCAGCAGCAGCAGCAGCTAGGGAGGGTGGGCTTCAGGAGCTGTGGCTCCAGGACTCAGTAATTGCGGTTCATGGGCTCCAGAGCACTGGGCTCTGTAGTTGCGGCACAGGGGCTTAGCTGCTCTGTGCCATGAGTGATCTTGGTTCTTGAACCAGGGATTGAACTCGTGTCCCTGCATTGGCAGGTGGACCGTCAGGGAAGTTCCTGGAGGTGATTTTTTTTTTCCTTTGAGTGCAGTATCTTCCTCATGAAAGCACAGAGCTCTTATAAGAAACTGAGAATATAGTTTTTGGGTTGGGGGTATTCCTTCACCCTTCTTTTCCCAATGCCAGCCTCACAAACACTGGGGCCACATGCCTTGGGACTTTATCATGGCAGATGACTCGGTTAACCAACACAGCGCTCCTCACAGTACGCCTGGAAGCAGGCTCAGCCTCCTTTGGTTCTCACCAAAGCTGCTTTCCCCCGCATCTTATTACGGGCTCTAAATGGAGCCTGTAATGCTACATGCACCTTGCAGCTTACGGGCTCCCATCTGCATGTCTCCACTTTTGTCCCTGCTGCAAGGTGCCTGTGTTGCTGTCTGGCTCCCTGTGTCCCCACTGATGACAGTGATATCTAGAGAAACAGATGTCAGTTGTCAAAGACTGCGGCAGCGCTTGGGAGGCCTGGCAGTACACTGGCGACGAACACTGGATAGCCTGTGGGGGGGAAAAACACTTGTCACAGATTTTAAAAACGGTCTCAGTGTTTGGCCACGCGTTCCTTCGGTCACTAGGGATGGACCGCGTTTCCAAGGCCCTTCCATACTCAGGCGGGTGTCTCCGTGCAGCAGGAGTCTGCTGGAGGTGCCACGTGCACGTCCCCCGCCCCTTCAGGATCGCGTTCATTGCGTGTTGTGGGGGCGCTTTACGCCGGCAGCACTCAGTCCATCCGCCCCGTGCGTGGGTCGGTGACGTTACGCCCGGGTCCGCAGCCTCCAAGCACGCCCGCCTCCGGGTCCCCACCCGAGGGTAAGCGATACTGGCCACCTTGCGCCGCCGGAGTCTGCCTTTATACCTGGCCGGCGAGGGGCGGGGCCAGCCGGCGGCGCGACGTGCTGACGTCAGGCCGGTGAAGGGCGGGGCGAGGGCGGTGGCGTGCGCTCCGGTACCTCAGTCGCCTCCTCGGCGTCATCCTCTTCTTTCGCGTCCTCGGGGCTCTTCTTCTCAGGGTCCCCTCCACAGAGTCCTGCGCCTCAGAGTCCCGTCCTGCCCTGCCCCTCGACCTCCCTCGGCCGCCCGCCGCCGCCATGGGCCCGCGCCCGCCGCGCCGCCGGGCCGAGGACAGCTGAGGCGCGGCGCGAAGATGGGCAAGGGTGGAGCAGGGCCCGAGAGCCAGCCGGAGCAGCCCGGGCGCCCCGCGCGCGCCCGCCCGCGCCGCCGCGGGGATGCCCGCGCCCGCCGCCGCGCCCTGAGCGCCTTTGTCTGCCGCCCGCAGCACCACTGGCCTCGGGGGCCCGCGCCGCGGCCGGGGGCGCGCCCATGAAGATGGAGCCGGGCCGGCCGGCCTCCCCCGCGGGCGGCCCGGGCCCCGACCCGGAGCCTGGCGGGCCCGGCGCGCCGTCCGCCCCCGCCCGGAGCCCGGGGCTCGGCCCGCAGGACCCCGCGGCCGGCGTGGATGCCGGGCGATCTCCGGAATGGGAGCGGCGGCCGCAGCGCGCGGGCGGGGACCCCGACCCCGACCCCGACCCCGACTCCGACCCTGACCTGGCCCTGCCGGAGCTCGGCCCGCTCTTTTCCTGGACGATGGAGCCAGAGGGTGACGGCCCCGCGCATAGCGCGTCCGTCCGCGCGCAGGACTTCAGCCGCAGCCATCACCTGAGGGGCGAGGTCGACTTCTTCCCCTCCTTCGCGGCGCCCGAGGTGGGCGATCCGGCCCTGGAGCTGGGTCCCGAGGACCCGAACGGGCCCTCTGACTTTAGCCAGACTCACCCCCTAACGAGCGAGCCTGCGGGGTGTCCGGAGGACAGCCCCCGCCTCCGAGCCGTATTCGATGCCCTAGACGGCGATGGGGACGGCTTCGTGCGCATCGAGGACTTCGTCCAGTTCGCCACCGTCTACGGGGCGGAGCAGGTAACTCGCCGCGTGAGGGCCGGGCTCGCGCGTTGGTCGTGGAGTGCAGTGGAGGCCAGGGGTCCCGCTTCTCTTCTGATTCACCGCTTCTGCCCTCACCTCTAGCTGAATTCGCTGAAGCACATCTTCCCCCTTTAAAGAGGTTTTATTCTCTGGAGTCAGTTTCTTTCCTTGCCATCCCAAGCCACACAGCTGGATCTTTTCCTAAATTGAGGGTAGCTCCTGGCCTGGGGACATGCCCCCTGTCTGCTGCATAGAAGTGCCCCCCGGATGGACAGGTGCCAGCAGGTCTCCCAACTGAGAGCCCAAGATCGGTTTGGCTGAAGTAATTCACTCCTGTCTGCAAAGGCTAGGCTGCACTTGGATGCTTAAGATCATATTAATAATCTATTTTGAGCACAGTTACTTCACCATCTATGGTTGACTTGTATTCTAGGTAGGTTCCTTGTTTGGGAGACAGTGAAGGCTAAAAATGTTCACTTCCTTACCTTCTGTGCCAAGGGAGAGGGATGAACCCTAGAGCACTGCGGTGAATACAGACTCCACAGAACTCCATCAGGTCCACCTCCACTCTTGTAGGACAGGTGAGGTGCTGGGCAGGTGAGGGAATGCACAGCGCAGAGGGTCCCGAGCCGCTCCCAGGGCTGCGCTGCTCTGGGAGAAGGTGAGCTTCAAGGTCCAGGCCTTCCCCCATCTCAGCACTTATGAAAGTTCAGGTGGAGACAACAGCGTGGCTGTGTGTGTCCTGCTGTTGACCCAGATAGACACCACACAGGTGACAGGTGTTCTTTTAAATGCATTGTTCAGTGATGAGACATTCCAAAAGGCTGATCTGCTAGTGTTTGTGTTTAGTTGACTTTTCATACATGTGAATATTTGTGAAGTGGGCATTCAGGTACGTGTGAGGTACATATGCATGCTTAAGCCAAGAGGTAAAATGGACACCCTGGTATGCAGGGTTCCACCAGAACATTAAGAACTTCTATACAGGATCTCTGTGCCCCTTGAGTATTCATGGTGTCCATTGAGCAGTCATGTAAAGAACTGGGTCATCCTGCGTCAGGGCTCCTTCTTGGGTTTTCAGTCTGGACGTGTCCATATGGGTATCCTGAATGTTGACCTCTTGGTCAGTGTGACGCTTGTGTGTAGCTCTGGTTTGAAGACATTGCCCAGGACAGGTCTCCCATCTCTTAGGCTAATGGGCAGAGAGAGAGACGTGTCCATTAGACCCTCTGTAAGTCTAATGAGAGAGATTAGCCTGGATTGTGATCGCTGGACAGTGTCTTGTATGGTTCGCATGGGTTGTGATCAATGGTTCAGGTGTTTTGATGCTTTTCTTTGTTGCCCCCCAGCTGGAGAGCACCTTGGGCATCCTCAGTTGTTTTTCACTAGAATGATGTGTCTTCTCTCCAAACATACGCTTCCTCATCATACCCATCAAGCATGTTAGGGAATCGGCACATTTGTTCTTCTTCACCGTACTCTGACTTTGATGCAGTGCTTTAGAGCTTATATGAGGCTCATTTGTGTTTTCCCTGGGTGATCAGCTTTTCTCTGAGGTGGTCATACGTGGAAGAGATTCATCCCACGGGTGAGAAACTGGAGGCCCATAAAAGCTAAGTGACTTTCCAAGGCCTCACATATTGTCAGTGTTGAAACAGGGACTAAGTCTTCCGCTCATGACATTTAGATGGCTCCCAAGTTCTTAGGTTTGGTGGCTCTAAACTTTAATCCCACAAAGTTTCATCTTATTGACTATCATAAAATCATTTTCATTTGGGAACCACCTTTTGTTGTGACATTCTTATTGATCACAGTGGGAAAAACTTTAGGTTGCTATTTGGGGCTGAGTTTTTTCTAAATATTATTCAGAGTAGAATTGAGTCGACATTCTTTGCTCTGGGAGCTCCTGGTGGAATCTTCAGTTTGGGGGTGAATTCAAGATGACTCAGGACTTGGTGGGGGTGGGCTAGTGAGGGAGGTCTGCTGTGGCATCGCCCCCTCCGTCTGCTCCCAGGACTGCTGGGGAAGAAGCAGAGTTGGATGTGATCTGAGTACCGGACTTGGATGGACTTCCTGGGATGGTGGAGGGCAGCTCTTGTTTAGGAGCAGATAATTAACATGTTAGTGAAAGGCTGGTTTTTGTGTGTATGGCAAAGAGTCAGACACGACTGAGCGGCTGAACTGAAGCTTTGCTAGCCTTTATTATGACTCAGACTTCCTTTCCAAGTCTGGTGTTAGAATACGGCAAAGAGAAGAAATATTCTTTGCTAGTGAAGTATTTTAGAGAAAAGTGAAGAATTCTACCTTGATCAGTATTTTTAACTTTTAAAAATGGAAAGTCTTGGACATAGCTAAGAATAGAGAGAAGTCTGGTGAAACCCTCTACCTGCCCCCAAGCCGTTGCTCAGTTTCCGAAGTCCTGGTTCACTTGTAAACTCCCTGTTCTCCACCCCCAGATTACTTTTGAAGCACATACCTGACATATCATGTCACTCATAAATATTTCCGTGTATATCTCTAGAAGATAATTCTTTTTAAAACATTCATAGTTTTTTTAAACTGTAGGAACACACAGCAATAAAGACCATAAGTATTTGTACTTTCTACCTTGAGATTTCAAAATACGGAGCGCATGAGACGCTTAGGCTGGTCACGTTACTGTCCTTGATGATAGCAACTTGATTATTGTCAAACTGTCAAAGGTAGCACTTGCAGTATCTTTTATGTAATCTGTTTATGAAGGAAGCGTTTTGAATTATTTAAGTGGATTATCTGAATTTTTAATAGAAGTAGTTCCCATTTATAATACGGATGGCTTTTGTATCCCTCTCTCGTTAACAATGTCATGGTGTATTTGGCTCTCATTACCTCATCTGGTGATAGATCAGGTGTGGTGTAATATAACACAGTGTTGGCAGGAATCGAAAGGAGAAAGAACTACAGCGGCGCTTTCTGGTTGTGTGTTCTTGACCAGGAATTTATAGTCACATGTGTCCAGGCACTGGTGGTCAAGTTGCAAGAGCTTATCTTTAAGGCCTCGACCATCTCTGAAGATGCCTCGTGGACGTGACCCTTTCCTGATGAAGGACAGATGCTTTTGTAGTTATCACCAACTTATCATAAAGAAGAAATTGTAAAACCAGCTGCACTGTAAAATAAGAGCACTGTGAGAAACGATTGGTTTCTTTCAGTGTTATCTTTCAAAGAAATTCATTACAATAGTAAAGGTTATTTTCACAGGATAGCACTCACTTGGCCATTTAAACAATCTAGGGTCCTTTCCAGAGAGCTCCGCACGCTGGAGCAGGAACGCCCTTCAGTAACCTTGTGGGCCCTGCCTGTGCTCCTCAGTGAGGAGGCTGCTGGAGGTGGTGGCCAACACAGGCGTCGCCCTGCTGTTCATTCCTTTTCAGTCCTCCACCGGTGGGCACTTGGAACTCCCTGAGGACGTTTGGCACACCTTTCAGTTGTTCCACTGTCCTTTCCAGTCCTAGGCTTGGATTTGTGTGTGTGTGAGAATGAGCGTGTGTGCATGAGCAGGTGCACGTGGGAGCTGAGGGTGTGTGTGTATCTGGCTCTGTGTGTTGGAGGAATTGCTAAAAAGCAGATGATGTTCCTTTCTGTGCTTGGATAACAGGCAATTTTGTTAGGGTCTTAAAATTTTTTATGTTATAAAAGTAACACAGGCTTATTGTTTCTAAAAACTGGAAAATACAAAGTGATATAAAATCTAAACCAAAAAATGACCAATCCCACTAGCCTGAGAAAAACACCATTAGCATTTTAGTGCATTTCCTTCCAGACTGTTTTGTGTGCACGCATACATACACACGTAATTGTATAGAAGTACACAACTGAGATCCTGTTGGGGAGAAGCTAAATTATTTTTTTAAGATGTTCATTATTTACAAATATGAAACTAAATAAGACCAATAAGCAAAATATAAAAATAGGAATCACCTATAATCCCACCATCCAGAGATAACTCCCTAAGTATTTAATATATAATCAAAATATATGTAATGATGCTTCATTGTCCAAAAATGTTCCATGTCTGTTGTTCCGAACCTGCCTTTTGACCTGGTTTTTAAAATTGAAGATCTCAGATATATACGTTTGTCCTCAGTATGGGGGGTGGGGTGGGATTGGATCCAGGACTCCCCCATGTGGATATCAAAATCCACAGATGCTTCTAGTCCCTTGTATATAATGATGTGGTATTTGCATATAACCTATACACATACTCCCACATACTTTGTTATTTTTTGTTTTATAATTTTTTATTGAAGTATAGTTGACTTACAGTGTTCTTTTTGTTAATTTTTTGTTTGTTTTTTTAATTTTTTTCCTCCCAGGTACTTTAAATCATCTCTGTTTTACTTATAATATTTAATTCAGTGTAAATGCTGCATAAATAGTTGTAAATACAATGTGAATGCTATGTAAATAGTTGATGCTGCTTCTGCTGCTGCTAAGTTGCTTCAGTTGTGTCCGACTCTGTGCGACCCCATAGTTGATGGCAGGTGGCAAATCCATGTTTTGCTTTTTGGAAGTTTCTGGATTTCTTTTCCCCTGCTGACAGTTTTTGATCCTCAGTTGGTTGAACCCGTGGCTGTGGAACACACTGATACGGAGGGCCAGCTATGCTTTAATGGAAGCTTAACTTGTCCCCAGGAGATTCAGAATCATGTGTGGCGTTTTCCCAGTGCAGGCTCTTACATGTAGGAAGAGTTAAATTCCATGTGGACTACACTGACCAGGTTGTAAAGGGCACCAAGTTACGGGTTGCTTCCTTTTCAAACACTTATTTTGTTTAAATTCTGGATACAGGGTCCAAACATTAATTAAAATATCAGACAGAAGATTTGGATACCCACTGAAGACTGTTAGGTGGCCCTTAGAAGTACTTTTATGATAACTGCGAAGTCTCCACAGCCTAGGTTATCACCTTCTGATATAAATGAATAGTCGTATATAAATTGATTGTATGTATACCGTGATTTTAACTGTAAAAGTTGTCCATGAGAAAAAAGTCTTTAAGGAAATATTAAAAATTATTTTTTCATTGTGTGAGTGTGTGTTGGGAAGTGGGGTGGTTTTATTTGAAGTATTGGCCAACTTTTCTATTGTTACTTATTTCATTTAGTTTGAAAAGTAGTGCCTGTACCCATACCATAAATTTCAAACAGTGTAGAAAAGAATCTATTAAAGAAATTTCATTCTCATATTTAGAAATAAAAATGTAAATAAACCCTAAAGACAAAATATTTGCCTGTTTACTTTGACTCCGTCAAGATTTTAGATCCATAAATAAAATACATCTAAACAAACTCAGATTTTCTAGTAAGCTTAAAAACTTTGTGAGACGTTGAACATGTTCAGTTGTTTATTGAAGATGCATTGTTAATTTTTGCTGATATTTGGAGAAATACATATTAGAACACGCCTATGATCTTGAAGATTGGCACTGAGCTTACATCAACATGTGATGTGAGTAACCAGGAACTTCCTGGGAAAAGAACTGCACTGATTGCATTGTTAGTTTGGAAGTTTTTGAGGCTAGTCGACCCCATATACATGGATTGGTTCCATGTCGTGGTTAGGGAGGAAAAGAAATTTCTTCAGCAGGTACAGTTTTGTTTCTTTGTCTAAATGTTTAATAACTTGTTTTTGAAAAGTTGGTTCTAATATTACTCTGGTTACAATCTCGAGGTGGCGTATTTTTCTCTGTTTCAAACCCAGCTCTAACGATAAGCCAGTGTCCTGTTTGTGCCCATCGGTCACCTGTCCTGGCTGCAGCAGGCCTGGAGTAGCCTGCTTCCTGCAGGGACATATTGTGGGCAAGGTGTCCTGGATGGATGCTCTAAATACGAGACAAACCAGAGGGCCAATGGCATTTTAGTGATACTAGCTGTAAACACAGGAAGCACTGTCACTCTGCATTATTTTAAGCCCTTTTGCACACTGTCTGTATGTTGATCACTTGGGATTTCTAAAATTGCAGATATTTTTTAGCTCTTTTCTTGAAATCTCAGCTCTTTTTCTAATGGCCCATGTCTTCAGAAGGATTTAAGGATATACAACTCTTGTCATTCTAGTTTGTTAAATGATCTACTTTGCTTTTTCTTCTGTTAGATAAGTTTTTAAAAAAACTTGGACAAAAAGCTTTAGAGTCTTCAGTCCCCACAGGTAAATAAATAGTCCTGCTGTAGCCAGAGCGCGCTTGCCCATTCACGTCCCTGTTCTGAGCGAGGGCTCCACAGTGTGGGGAACTCACCAGTGATGTTGCTGTCAGGGGCTTTCATGATTCATTGGTCTTTTTTATTTCACACACTTTATTCTGACTTTTCTTGAAACAAGTTTAACCAGGTTAAAACCGAAGACTCCAATTACGAATGATGTGGTGGCACCTGTTGCCTGAGCCTGTTCGCAGTGGTTTATTTGTTGGGACCAGAGGCATTGCTCAGAACTGTAAAGTCGTTTACTGCTGTAAATCACCGGGTCAGTAAGCAGAACAGTGGCTTAGTACCTGCAGCACCTACGGTATTTTTCTCACTGTCACTAGAAATCCAGGGACGTTTATAAATCTTGTTTAGATTAAGCTTCCTGCCAGTGAACTGATTAATCATATATAGTTTATTTTAAAAATTTTATGATTTATTGAAGTTGAAAAACATTTATTGAAGTATAGTTGATTTACAGTGTTATGTTAATTTATTCTGTACAGCAAGATGACTCAGTATATACACATATACACATATGTATACATACACACACGTGTGTGTGTGTATGCGTGCGCTCAGTTGCTCAGTTGCTCAGTTGTGTCTGACTCTTTGCAACTCCATGGACTGCAGCCTACCAGGCCCCTCTGTCCATGGAGTTTTCCAGGAAAGAATACTAGAGTGGGTTGCCATTTCCTCCTCCAGGAGATCCTCTGACCTGGGGATTGAACCCCCATATCCTGCATTAGCAGGCAGATTCTTTACCGTTGAGCCGCCTGGGAAGCCATCCATACACGCACACACAGAATCCTACACATATGTTCTTTTTTATGTTCTTTTCCATTATAGTTTGTTACAGGATATTGAATATAGTTCCCCTGTGCTATAAATAGGACCTTGTTTATATATTTTTAAAGTGAAATGTAATTTTAGTTTAATTCATAGATTGCTTGAGCTGCAATAAAAGGAAGACTCTACGCTGATGAGAGAGATTAGCATATCCTTTGAAAGCCTACTAAAGTACCTGTAAACCCTTCAGCCAGTTCGGGTATTTTTCTCACTTGACAAATGGAAGAGATGCCGGAGCTGTGAGTTGCAGGAGAGACCTGAGCTGAGGGTGGCTGGGCTCCTGGCTCTGGCCGAGCTGATGGCTGGCTCTGCCAGGCCCCTGGTGGACCCCTGGCCACACCCATGCAGAAGTGCAGTCTTTGTCTGGGAGAAGCGGGAGGAGGCCCAGCTGGCCCAGGGCACCCCTCTGCCCGCAGTGTTCTGGAGTAGAAGCTCTCAATAAGATATCGAGACTCTTGGGACTTCCCTGGGGTCCAGTGGTTAAGACTTTGCCTTCCATTGCAGGGGCTGTGGATTCCATCCCTGGTTGAGGAGCCACATGCCACATTCTTCTGGGCCAGAAAACCAAAGTGTAAAACAGAAACAGTGTTGTACCAAGTTCAAAGAGGACTTTAAGAGTGGTCTACACACTGGAGGGAGGTTCAAGAGGGAGGGGCCATATGCATACATGTGGCTGATTGATGTTGATGTATGTGTTAAAAACGCAATATTGTGAAGCAGTTATCCTCCAATTAAATTTATTTTTTAAAAAGTGGCCTGCGCATGCACACAAATCTTAAAAACTCTTAAAAGTCAAAGGGAAAGGAGACCAAAAACTGATAGAAAAATGAACAAAAGACATGAAGACATTCACAGAATATATACAGATGGCCCTCAAATATATGAGAAGATGCTCAGCTTCACATATGATAGAAGAAATGAAAATTAAAATTGCTGGGGCAGTTTCTCATTTGTGGCAAATATGTGAAGCTTGAGCACATCTTGTGAGGCCCTCAGAAAGCAGGCAACCTCTAGTATAGCTGTGGGGGTGCAGGGTGGCCAAGTCCTCATGTGGGGAGCTAAGTAGTGTCCGTGTGCACACTTGTCCTGCACGGCACAGTCCCACTTCCTGTCATTTACCCCGAGCTTATGCCTCGGGGTACAGATGGCAAACCACCAGATGCACAGGGCGGTTCATCGCAGCGCTGTCTGTGATGTGAAATGAAAACAGCCTAGACATCCATCCAGGATGAGTGAGCCAAGGCGCATCCCCTTAGCAGAGAACTGCACGACTGCAGAAATAAAAGAGGGAGGTTCCTGTGAGCTGCCAGAGTTGTTTCTCAGATACATTAAGTGAAAACAAGTACAAATTAATACGCATAATATGGGGCTTCCCTGGGGGCTCAGTGGTGAAGAATCCACCTGCCAGTGCAGAAGATGTGTGTTCGACCCCTGATCTGGAAGATCCCACGTGCTGAGGAGCAGCTAAGGCTACGTGCTGAGGAGCAGCTAAGGCTGTGTGCTGCAACTCCGAGCATGCGCTCCAGGGCCCGGGAGCCCTCGTGCTCCGCAGCAAGAGAAGCCACCGCAGTGAGAAGCCCTCAGGTTTTTAAGGAATATGTATGTATTTGCTTCTCTTTGCAGAAAGAAACCTAGAAAGGATAGACTAGAAACTAATTAACTTATCCAAGTAGGTGGGGGCAGGGGGTGAGGGATCTGGGTGGGACCGAAACTTATCTGAGTATGCCTTTTTATATAATTCTGACTTTCTGAGTCATATAAATATTCTACATCTGGAAAAAATAAAACAGCATTGATAGAAAAAAATAATTGAATTTAAATGGAAATAAATGAACCTAGAAGTATCAGTATATTGAATTATTATTAATAACATAACCACATAGGAAAGCATAATTCCAGTCACACACAGTAGTATTCTGTATTCCTTTAGTGGGATATAGTCAGAAGAAAAAAAAGAATGATGGAGAAACGTACTACAAATTAGGTTAGTTGTTGACAGGTTGGGGTAGTTCTGAACTGACTCTGGCCGTGTTTTAGGGTGGAGCAAGTGAGCATCTGTCCTGGTGTTGGGAACCAGGGTTTTCTGGGAGAAAGGAGGTGAAATGTGGTGGGAAAGAGGTGGGGAAGGACTGATGTCTGGGGATCCAGATTGGAGGGATCAGTGTGAATGCGTGGTGAACACACGCTCCTGAGAGGACCTGGGGCAGTGACACCCCAGGAAGACTGAGTATGTCTGCTCCCTAGATCCTGGCTGCCAAACACCATTTTTCACTAAAGGGACCTGGGATCCTTGGAGAAGTATTCCAGACTCTGGGCAGGGGAAATTCAGTGTGAGGCTGGATTATCTTGTACCAGAAACCAAGGAAGTGATCAAAAATTGATGGGGACGTGTCAGAAAAAGAGAAGCCTGAATGGGTTCCTAATGGACAGATCTGGGCATTTTGAGCACAGAAAAGAATGACAATAATGGATACAGTGAGTCTAGGGAGTCCACGGCACAGTGAGCGGAAGTCAGAGCGGTGCTCCAGAGGGGTGCGTGGGCCTGCTTATGGACACCTGCCAGTTCCAGTAGTCTGGAAGATTAGACATTCACCAAGGGAATAGCCGATTCAGACAAGATCATCAGTGGTTGTCAGAAAGCATCGTGTGAGCGATTGGCTGGTGGGGGGAGGGTAAATCCTCACACAGACTGAAGTGTCTGCAGAGACGACTGCTCACAGAGGGGAGAAAGTTCTTTACCCTAGAGGAGTCCGGCCCCTCCGCCTTGAGCAGACAGTCAAACTCAGACCCGCTTAGACTGTGTGCCCCTCCGTGGGACCAGTGAGAGGGACAGCATTCTTGCCAAAAATGTTTGAATTGAGTCAAGTAATGAGCATCAGGCGCATAGTCTAGGGCATCTACGTGACAGCTACTTGTGCTACAGTCAGTTGTGTCCGACTCTTTACGACCCTATGACCTGTAGCCCAGCAGGCTCCTCTGTCTGTATGATTCTCCAACCAAGAGTACTGGAGTGGGTGGTCATTCCCTTCTCCGGGGGATCTTTCCGCCCCAAGGACTGAACCCACGTCTCTTGTGTTTCCTGCACCTCTGAGCCTCCAGGGAAGCCCACAGGACAGCTGCTTGAGCCCTTCAAGTGTCCATGTTCTAGACAAGGTGTCCTAAACAGGGAGAACCGTGTTGGAGAAGACTAAGGGATCATGACCATAAAGCCTGTCGTTGACTGCATGCTGGAGTAAAAGAAAATAAAAACACCAAGGCCATTATTGGGATGACTGGGAAAGTTTTGAGTGTAGATGTAACACTTGCTAGTAACAGTGTTCAATTCCTTGGGGTCATAATAGTGTTGAATTGTGGGGGAGAAGGGTCCCTGGTGCCAGGAGGTTCAGGCGGAAATGATCAGGCGGGTATCTGGATGTCTGGGGCCGACTCTCAGTGGTGCCACCGGAAGAGCACAGGTGTGTAGAAAGAGACAGAGAGCAACCGTGAGAAGACGCCAATCACTGCTGACTCTGGGGAGGGGGGGCAGGTGTTACTTGAACTTTCTCGACGAGCTCGGCGTATTGCAAACTAAAAACGAAAAATACAGTATGGGAAGTTCATTGATGATAACCTACACTTCGTCTTGTGGGAAAGTTAGATTGTGTGGCTTTCACCAATCCTTAAAACAAGCAACAAAAAGAAACAAAAAACTCCTGAATTCCCAAACAAGTGGAAGCAACATTATACCTGCACAGACAGGTTTTCCTTCTTACTGACTCTACCCCCATGCTGTCATTTGGGGTATCAGGTGACACCTCTCTTTGACACAGTGGTTGAAATGGGAAATTAAGGGACTTCCCTGGGGTTCTGCACGCCCAGGGCAGGGAGCCCGGATTCGATCCCTGTTTGGGGAGCTAAGATCTTATCTGTTCCACCTGAGAGTTTGAATGCCAGGACTAAAAGATTCTGCATGGGGCAACAAAGGCCTGACGCAGCCAGGTAAATTTAAAGAAAGAAATGGGAAACTAAAATTCCTTTTAAACTAGGAATAGCTGTATGATAAAACCGCATATATATATATACGTGTGTGTTCAGTAATTCAGTCATGTCTGACTCTTTGCAACCCGATGGACTACGGCCTTCGAGGCTCCTGTCTATAGAGTCCTCCAGGCAAGAATACTGGAGTGGCTTGCTATTTCCTCTTCCAGGGGATCTTCCTGATCCAGGTACTGAACTGCATCCCCTGCACTGGCAGGCAGGGTCTCACCGCGGCACCACCTGGGAAGCCCCGTGTATACAGTTGGCTGTGCTGGGTCTTCGCTGCAGCCCGCGGGGGCGCCTTCTGCTGGTGTATGGGCGGGGCACGGCTGTAGAGCCCGCAGGCTTCAGTTGTTGCAACCCACAGGCTTAGTTGCCCGATCAGGGATCAGACCCACGTCCCCAACACTGGAGGGCGGATTCTTAGCCACTGGAGTACCAGGGAAGTCCCCCATATTCTTATTTATCAAGAGATTCCACTCCCCAAAGCGATGCGAACATCTTGTTCACCCAGTTTCCCTCAGAGAGAGCCCCTTCCGCCGAGCTCTCTCTGCAGCGGGGTCAACCCATGTTTGAACACCTGTGTGGAAGGAGCTTAGAAATGCTCAGGGACCCGAAAATAACTTCCTGTTTTGGGGTAGTTTTATGTATTTTCTGCTTTGTGTTTTGTTGTGGAAATGGCTGGGTGCTGCTGTGGAGCGTGTGTGTACGCATGACTGAAGCTGTGCGAGGCAGTCCTGAGGCTCGTTCACCGTGGGTTTAGGTATCAACACAGTGCAGCGACGTGGACTTGTGTGGGGCTGGTCTAAGCCACAGAGCTGCCTATTCTCATTGCTGGAGTGTAGGAAGCCTTGAAAGGTGGTACAGTGTATGTGGTGACCTTAAGTGATGGTCGGGAGTCTCCGCCCGAGCGTGTGTGTGTGCGTGTGCGTGTGTGTGTGTGTGTGTAGGCTGTTGACGCCTTAGACCACTGATGCATCAGTTGTCTCAGCCCCTGCGTGTTCAGTGTGTGTGTGTGTGTGTGTGTGTATGTAGGCTGTTGACGCCTTAGACCACTGATGCATCAGTTGTCTCAGCCCCTGCGTGTTGTTCAGTGTTAGTCAGTACCAAAGAGCCTTTGTTTGTGCGGGTTATTTCTATTGGTCTTTGCTGTATTAGAAACTGAACCTAAAAAAAAAAAAAAAAACTGTCTTTTTATTAATTCATTGAAAAATAATCCATTACATGTTTGCATTACTGACATATTTTGGAAAAAAGACTGCTTTCTAAAATAGTGAGAGAATGGCATTAACATTGTGGCAAGTCTCCTAAATGTCTGGCTTGATTGAAGAGAGCTGGTTTCTTTAATATCCGCTTCTGTGAGCCGTCTGTCGTGTCATGTAGCTGCTTGAAAACTCCGCGGCCCATTTCAGAGAAAGTATGAGGGGTGAAGGGAAGGGACGTCCCAGAGTGTTGAGACTGCCTCCCTTCTCAGACCCTGGGGTCCCGCGGCCTCTGGGCCACTGGCTGAGAACAGCTGTCTCACCTGCGCTCCTGAAGTGGCTGTGTTGTGGCCTCATGGCCAGGTTTACATGCCCAGAGTCACCGGTAGGTCCCGAGGACCTGGGCTGCTGGGCCACCAGCGTCTGCTCGGTCTGGTCTGAGTGGGCCCGCCCTGCACCCGTTCCTGGCAGTGCTGCCGCGCTTGGCCCTGGGGTCATGTTTGCAGAGCCACCTCCTGGGGGTTCTGAAAATACTTGCCTCCCTTTAAAGACCACCCCACCCCAGGCGTATCTTAACCTCCCTCTTTTCCTCCCTGCTGGGTTTATCCTGACACTGGTTTTCCCCGTGTCTACTTGGGGTGCACTGGGGAGGCTTCGGGGCTGCCCTCCGCCCTCGCTGCTCCATCTGGTAGGAGAGCCCAGAGGCAGGATGCCGGCCGAGAGGTCCGTCCACATGGCCGGCTCCTCCTGACACGTCCCCGCTGCCTTCGGTGCAGCTTGCTGTGTGTGTCTGGTCCTTACTTTAATTCCATCTTTCCGTTTGGGCGTTTTGTGCCGCTGTGGTTTCCAAAGGCTGATAGTGTGTCCCGCACTCTCCTACCCCCACCCCTCGCCCCGCACCCGGCTCCTCACCATTCACTCTACGGTGGTGTTTCCCCATTCCAGGTTCTTTTTATCGACATCTCCTTGAGGGAGTTGTACCCACACGTTTCCCCTCTGTCTGCCCCACTCTTGTCAGTGCAGTTAGCCGCAGCCTTCCTGAGTGGCCGTCTGGCTTTGTCTAATCTTGACTGCAGGCCTTTCCCACGGCTGGCCCAATGGTGAGCCGTGACCGCACCTCCCTCTGGTGCAGCTCTCTGCTTTTCCTGGAGTCAGTGATCGCGTTGCACTCCCCTTTGCTAGTTTCTGCACGCCTGTCAGCCGTCCCTTCTAGCTTGTCTGCTTGGACCTCATTGTCTGCTCACCCCTTGGGGCTCTGTGGGGCTCACCTCCCACCTCCGGGAGCACCTGTGGCTGCGTCTCCCGAGTAAGCGCCCGGGCCTGGGCTCCCCAGGCAGACTCTGAGCCAGGCCTTGCTTCTGGGAATGGTGTGCGGTGCTCGGTCGCCCGGCACCTGCTCCACTCTGCTCCCTGGTGTGTCTGTGTCCTCCACTGTGAGCCCCTGCTTGCTGGCCCCTGCACATCTTGCCGAGCCCCGGGGCCAGGCCTCGCTTCCGGGGATGGCGCGAGGCGCTGGGTTGTGCAGCGCCCGCTCTGCTCCCTGGCGTGTCTGTGTCCTCCACTGTGAGCCCCTGCTTGCTGGCCCTTGCGCATCTTGCCGAGCCCCGGGGCCTTGCTTCTGGAGCCCAAGTTCCCTGGGCCTCAGGAGGGCTCCCGCACTCCTGTTTAACTCCGCTTAGCCCCCCTCTCTCCTCCATGCACCTGGCAGGACGGCTCAGGCACCGGCCTTTCTGTCTGCTCCGCTGCCGTCTGGTGACCAGGGTGGAGTGGGGTGTGCGGCTGCCTGCGGGAAGTCTGGGTTCACAGGTGATTTGCTTTAGCCTTTCTCACCTGTGTTTCGTGTGTGTGTGAAAGTTTTCATGTGTTGACAAAGTCCACAAACATGAACTTGGCTTGTTGGCAGCTTAGAAGATTCCACTGTGTTGCTGTGCTGTGGTGAGTGACGTTTGGGAGAGAAGCCGCCGCACCCCCAGCCACACAGGTCACTTTGCGTGTACCCGACTGCTGAAGGAGACCGAGTTTTGCGCTGGCAAAGCGGAGGCTACTGCCTTGCACTCGGAGTCGCAGCCATTTGAGGAGGTTCACCCGGGCTTGCTGTGTATTCCAGGGCTCTGCCGCAGGGTCCAGAGCAGGTCCCGAAGGGAGGAGCAGACAGTCCCTGGCTGTGCTTCCGGGAACGCCTCCCTGTTTATCCAGGACATTCCCGTGGCCGATTGTGGCCAGCGGGAGTCATCCACGAGACCTCAGGAAAGCAGCAGGGTTGAGGCTCCTGGGGGTGGAGATGTGAATAGGGGGTGTGGGGGCCGGAGGCTGGGGCCTGGTGAGATACCCACCCTGTTCCAGGCCTCTGTCCAGGGGAGGGTCTGGCGTTGCCTGGTCCACAGGTGCTGTGCGCAGTGACTAGGTCAGGTGTGGTCCTGACCCCGGGCAGGGAGGGCATCTGCTCTGCAGCTGCGGTACACGGGCTTCTCACCGCAGGGGCTGCAGCAGTGGCAGTGCACCGGGCCAGTTGCTCCGCGGCATGTGGGACTGTCCCAGATCAGGGATCGAGCGTGCATCTTCTGCATCGCCAGGCGCACTCTTTACCGCCTGAGCCCCCAGGGAAGCCCCGGTTTATTCTTGCTTGTTCTTTTCTCCTTTTGAGGTGACCTTTGTCATGAGGTGCAGGGTTGAGAGGGGAGCGTTCCCGGTGGAGCCCAGCCCGGGGAGAGGCCCACGTGGGAGGATGGGGGGCGCTTGAGGGGATGCAGAGCCGCGACTGTGAGGGGGACTGGGCCGGGGCTCGAGGGCTGTGGCCACCTTGAGGTGCCTTTAGTGCGGGCGTGGGGGTTGGGGGGAGGGTGCCAGGGAGTTTACGTGAGCAGGGTTGGGAATGAGACTGGCGCATCTAGAAGGTGGTTGGGGGTACAGAGGACAGGGTGGATGGAGAGGCCCCGGGGGCTGGGCCGTGGACCCCCCGGTGCTCAAGGAGTGGAGTGGAGTGGGGGAGGCGGGGGCGAGAAGAGGCCGCCGGGGGCAGAGATGTGCCCGCCTCCACTGAAGGGTACGGCCGTGTCCGTGGGTGTCAGGCTGGGCTGTAGGGGAGGTCTGAGGGGTCAGCAGGTAGAAGCCCGTCCCAGAGCCCGGCTCCAGGAATGAGTCCGGGGCGTCACCTCGTGGGAGCGGCCCTGGCAGGTGACCCTCTGCAGTGTCCCAAGCCCTGGCTTGTCTGTGCTGCTGGCTGGCCGTGCCCCCATCCCTCCGCCGTCCCCCCGGGCCCACCGGCCCCCGCCCCTCTGTTGGCCAGTGTGCTTGCCCAGGCCGGGTCAGAGTGACGGGTGCTCAGGGAGGTGCTGAGGGGCACCCAGTTTGAATTAAAGTGGTTCCTCCCCAGGAGTCTTTGTCGCTCTTTTTTCTCGTGGAGGCCCCACTGTCCGCCGAGGAGCCGCGGCCGCCTACACTGTGCAGGAGTGCCTGGCCCTCCCGGCCAGCCCTGCTTTCCCGGGATAGCGCCCAGGCAGTTGGGAGGAGACCCCTTGCTGGGCCGTCGGGGAGCAGCCGAGGCTGAAGCGGGGTAAGCACAGGGCTGTGCTTCTGGCTGCTTCTGCGGGGCTGGAGGGACCCTCTGGGCTCTGCCACTGCTTCTCAGGCTGGGGCAGGGGCTGCCCCCTCCGCCCTCCTTCACCCCTCTCCTTTTTCCGCTCGTTTGTGGTTGTGTTTCATTCCAGCTTGAATTAAAGCTGGAATGAAGCTGAGTGGGTTGGTCTACTTTACTAAAATCCAGGACTGACTTTTTGCTGTAGCAAACAAAAGGCCCTTTTATGAGAAAGTCTGTCCTTATCACCGTTGATTCACTGGCTGGTGAGGAGAGAAGAGCCACAGTCGCCAGACATGTTCCTCTTCGTGATTTTATTTTTAAAAACTGCCTTCAAGGAGCCTGCCTTCTGAGGAGTTTTGCAAGAAGGTCTGCTTCATGGGGCTTAATCCCCATTTGGAGGAACATTTGGCTTTCTCTTTTGCACTGAGAACTTTCTCATGGGAGGGGTCTTCGCATTTGTGACCCGTGAAGCAAGAACCTGTTCTCAGGTTGGTATTGCCCTTAAAGCAGTAGTGAGATAATGTTCATTTACATAAATGAAACATGCAAATAAAGGAGAAAACAAAAATCCCATCTGGCGTTGTGAATCATTTCAACCTTCCAGGCTTTAAATCGTCGTTTCTGTAAGAGAGAGAAATATTAATAAAACCAGAGTCACAATTAACTTACAATTTCAAGTCAGTCTGTTTTATCGGAATCTCAGTGTCAGTAGACTTGCTTCTAACGTGGTTTTAGTGCCGACTTTTCGATCATATGATTGAATGTCCTAAACTTATTCGATCAATCCTGTCTTTGGTATTTTAGGTTTTCATTTTCCTGCTGTTAAAAGCTTTCTCCTAGCTGAATCTTCCCATGCAGTCTTTGTTGTGTCTCTAAGTTTAAAGTCTTAAGAATGGAATTGCCGGGGAAATGGGTATATATCTTAAACTATTTTTTAGATTTTTTTTTTTTTACAGTATCTTCTGAACAAGTATTACCAATCTGATGTAGGAACAATGGTGTGTCAGTGTATTTTTACCCTAGGAGTATATCTGACCTGATGTTTCTCTTACTGAAAGTGTTAGTGACAGTCTTAGTCTTTTGACTAAGTGTTAGTCTTTTGAGTTGTGTGTCCTCTGTGTCATAGTGAGGGCTGGCCGGCCTCTGTTTCTTATCCTGTGATGTGGGCGCCTGTGGAGCTGTAAAACGTTATGAGTTTATGTCTGTAGAGTTCTTCTGTTTTGTAGTATTAGCCCTTCTTAACTTGTTTCAGATGGACCCAGCAGTCTGTATCTTTAAGGGATAAATACTGTCTTTGTTTTGGTTTAGCAATCTGCGTTTAAAGAGCAAAGTGCCAAAGATGAAGACAGAGGTAAACGGGATGATAGCGGGCAGAATGAGAGCCTGAAGAATTTCATTTTGTGCTGACTCAGTCGAATGATCTCTTGATAATTAAAAAAAAACAACTGTGATAACCATGGCCATTAGGCCAGTTCTACAGTTAGCTTTTTTCAGCTCCAAGACTTAATGGCCAGCAGTTTAGAGCTCCTGGAGTTTTTCAGTCCTCTCAAGACTTCTCTTTGGTCATGTCACAGTCTAGGCGTCACTTTTAGGTTTAAACAAATCTCAAAACAGAACAGAACTACTGAAACCCAACCGCAGCCTCCGTGGGCATGGCTGTTCCTGGGCTGGTCTGGGGCTGGGGAGTGCGTGCTGGAGGCCTTGTCCCCGTCAGGTGCTGGCCCAGAGGCCTGAGTCCCCACGACCGTCGGCCCCTGTGCTGGGTTTCTTGCAGGGAAACAGTTCTGCCAGGAGACCCGAGGGCCCCAGAGCGGAGCCTGGCTTCTCGACACTTGTCCACTTCCTCCCAGCGGTGCAACATCCTGGGCTGGGTACAGGCTCCATGGTGGATGGGCAGCCTGGTCCACAGGACGAGTGCACCTGGAAACCTCTCCAGGAACGTGTTCTCCTGGAGGAGTCGGGGGCTCAGGTAGAAACCCCCAGTGTGTGGCAGGGGCAGGGTGCAGTGTGGGGAGAGGAGAAATTTACTAGCAAATCGTATTGTTTCTGCTACAGATGTGCAGACATGCATGCATGTTAAGTCGCTTTAGTCGTGTCCGACCCTTTGTGACCCTACGGACTGTAACCTGCCAGGCTCCTTTGTCCATGGGGTTCTCCAAGCAAGAATACTGGAGCGGGTTGCCATGCCCTCCTCCTGGATCTTCCTGACCCAGAGAGCGAACCCATGTCTCTTAAGTCTCCTGCACTGGCAGGCAGGTTCTTTACCACTGAGCCACCTGGGAGCCCTCCTGTTGTGTGGGTTCTGTCACAGCTGGAGACTTGTGAGAGCATCCTGTCGCTGCCCTCCTGAAGGTGGAGGAGTGGGAGCAGGAAATGCCTGTGGAAAGTGACGGCTCTGGGAAGCCGCGGTTCCCAGGTCAGTGTGGGCGCAGCCACAGAATCTGTCCCGCTGCGCTGGTTCCGGTTCTGCGGCTCGGTGATCCTGTGTTACCTGAGCCGCCCTGCGCAGCCTGGAGTGCCGCGCGGCTTCTGCTCCCGCGGGTCCTCACCTGGGTTGGAGGCCAGGGCTGCTCCCCATCCTCTTCCTTCCAGGCTGCACTTGCTGACGAGCCCCCTTCAGCTCTAGCCTGGTTGCCTCCTAGGCCTGCGCGCGTGACAGGATGTCAGACGGACGCCTCAGACTCATGCCACCGCGGTGTCCCCAGCTCAGTAACAGTCCCCACCGTCCAGTGACTCGGGCCAGAACCTCTCTCTCTCACCTGACGTCTGGTCCACCCTGCACCTGACTGGCTCTGTGGTCAGGACGCATCCAGCGTCCCGCCAGGTCTCCGGCTCACCTGTGGCTCTGCTGGGACTGTGGGGGCACAGCCTCGACACCACCTTCCACAGCCAGAGCCTGCAGGCGGCCAGACGGCACTGTCCCAGCAAATGCCATTGCCACCGTGCTCAGAACTCTCCTGGGTGCTTGCCTCCTTCCTGGCACGGGCCCCTCACTCACCCTGGCCATCCCTGAACGCCCCAAGGCGCTCTGTGAGCTGGCTTGACCCCGCAGGCCCCGTGGCCTCCGCCTGGGCTCTGCCCAGCCATGCCCTGGGACTCAGCGTCCTCCACCTTGCTCGTTCACATGGTGGGCACAGTCCAGTTCCTGGTGGCTGTGGGGCTGAGATCCCCGGCAGTTGGCAGGTAGTTGGCAGTCAGTGGCCTTGGGTCCCAGCGGCCACCCTCAGGTCCAGCCACGTGGCCCTCACCACTCAGCAGCTTCCTTCTTGCGGCCAGCTGCCTGTGACAGGGAACGCACTGGCCTGTCGCATTGCATTCCCAAGCCCTCTCAGGACCCTGTCCCCACAGCGTCTGGTCCTGGAGCCAGGTCTTTGCCCGGGGCACCTGTGGTCAGGCCCCCCCAGTGAGCCACTCTGGCTTGTCGGCTCTTTAGTGACCATTTTTATGTATAAACGGGTGGTCAGGGACTCAGAGACCAAGAACAGAAAAGCAGAAGGCGCCTGAAGGGAATAGGGTCAGTGCAAAGAGCAGAAGAAAACTTCGGAAATGACACGAGTTATATTGTCAGATTAAATAAGATATCGCATTCAGAGAACTGGAACACACCCTCCGAAGTTAAAAATGGAATAAAAGCATTTTTTTAATAAGTCAGAAGCGAAGATCAAGTCAAGAATACATGGCAGAAGGTTCTTTAAAAGGCAAAGAGACTAGGAGATGAAAGGTGAGGGGAGAGGGAAGGGTCCGCGGGACTGACCGGTGTTGTTGGACCTGAGGAGCCAGGCTGGGCACACGGACTGCCTCCAGGTGGCAGGCTCTTCCTGTGAGTGGAAAGTGTCCCTAGCCAGCACGGTGCATCCTGTCAGCAGACAGCAGGAGGTGAAAACAGCCTCCAAAGCATTAGGGCAGGCAGGCTTCTGAGGGTGCGGGGCGGGAGCTCCGGGCACACCACACACCCTGCTCGCGCTGCCCTGAGGTGAGGGGTGCTGAGACGGAGGGCGCAGGCGAGGGGACCCGAGGAGACCCAAGGTGCTGGGGGGTGCTGGGGGGTGCTGGGGATCTGACGTAGCAGTAGGTGTGCAGACGCTGGAGGCAGGGGACCCAGGAGATTGCCAAGTGGGGAGGAGATTAGGTACGGAAGGCAGTGGGGCTGTTTAAACGCCTCTGACCACCGAGAAATATCGACATTGTCCGGGATGTGAATGCTGCAGAGGGCCTGGCTAGACTTGGGGTGGGGCCGGCGGGTGTGGAATTCCCATTTTTTAACCACAGGAGGCCGAAATGCAGCCTGCAAACCTGACAGCCCAGGAGGTGCCCCCAGGAGTGCATTAGTTTCACATGAAGGCAGTGACCCCCAGAATAAACTATCGGGAGGAGAAGAACAGAGACAGGGGCTTCTGGACAGAGCAGGGTAGGCGGGCGGGCGGGAGGCAGGTCTGTCCTGCCCACCATACAGCCCTGTGACTGCCAAGCTGTGTACCTGCGCACACCTGCGCCTGGTAACTGTCTGTTGCTGCTTTCCCGCCTTAGGCTCGGCCTGGGTTAGGGGTCCAGAGGTGTCCTGTAAGGAATGACGCCTCCCCTTGTTTTGTGCAGAGAGCTGCCGGTTAGGCCAGAGGGCATGCTGCCGTCACATGGCCGGGAGCAGGGCCTGGTCATCCCTGGTCAGAGGAGAGCCAAGTGGGGGACCCTTTGGTAGCCTCTTGGGGGGCCCATAGCACCGCTCCTGGGGGCTGACACGCAGGGTTGAGTGGGAGGCCTTTGTTTCCAGCGGCGCCCCCTCTTCACCCTGATTAACGGGGTGCATGAGAGGAGCAGACGTATCCTCTGCTACTCCTGTAAATGGTTATATCTTGTCAGCACGTTTGCATAAAGCTCGACTGTTTTCCCAAGTATTCTCACATGCATTTTAATATTTTATTGTCTTTAAAATTACACAGAAACAGCTCTATGGATATACTAGAAACCACTGAATTGTACCCTTTAAGTTGGTGAATTGTATGTCTGTAAAGCTGTTAACAGATATAATGTGGTCAGGACGGCTGCGTCCCATGAAGCGGCTGGAGGCACCCCTGCCCCGGAGCCCGGCCTCCCTGACCCCCGCCTCCTACACCAGGAAGATCTTCTTGGTCTTGAGCTGGGCAGACAGCGAGCTCTCAGAGCCTCGGTGATGACAGATGCAGGGGCAGCAGCTTCTGAGGCCCCATCCTGGAGTGTGTCGGGAGGAGCTGCCGGTGGATGATTTCAGCTGGGCGCTGAGTGGCCACCTCACGTCCACAGCGGCCACGACTGGCGACACTGCAGCGTCCGCGTCTATGCGAAGACGCCTCTCGAGGGCATGAGGAATGACCTTTCTACCTGAGACCGGCACCATGCTTCCCTTCCAGAATTTTCTAAGCCCTCCCCCTTAAAGCGGGGGTGGTTAGTTGGTTCATAAGAGGTGATCTAGGGTCACCCCTCCAGCTGCAGAGGCAGGTGGCCTCCCGGTGCAGGGATGGCGCAACTTGGGCGGCCCAGAGGCATTCTGGGCAGTGGGGAGAGCCTCTGTGTGCACGCAGCTGCTCCGGAGATGCCCCTGGAGAGACGGTCATTCTCAGTGGGTGGACGTTACAGTCATTCTCAGTGGATGGACGTCTGGACTGTCTCCATGGGCCGTCACCCATCAGGCGTCTGTAACCCTTCATGTACATCTGTTCTCATTTCTCTTGAGCATACCTGGAAGTGAAATGGCTGGATGGTGTGTAGGAGTTGGGCTGACCTGAGGAATCTCCAGAGTTTTCCAGACTGGCTGTGAAATCTTCCAGCCGCAGTGGCATTCCTCCACACCCTGCAAACACTTGGTGTGCGTGTGCAGCCACCTTATGGTCTAGCCATTCAGACACACATGGACCTCGTTGCAGTGGGATTTACATCCCCTAACGGTCTTGAGACCTGAATCGACTGAAACTTGTTTATGTCTTGATAAATATGTTCCATGTGTACTTGGAAGGATTCTGCTTTTGCAGGCTGGAGTGTTGTCAGTGTTAGTTTAGGTTGAGCTGCTTCTGGTAAGACGGCTATTCTGTCAGTCAGGGACAGCAGTAACCAGAGGGGCAGGAGAGAGGGTGGAGCTTCCCGGTGCTTCTGTGGCTGGAGGGAGCAGTGAGTGGGGAAGATGACCTAGTATCCTCTCCTGAGATTCTATCTGCACAGGGCTTCCCAGGCGGCATGTGGTAAAGAGCCCACCTGCCAATTCAGGAGACTTGAGTGACTCGGGTCCAATCCCTGAGTGGGGAAGATCTCTTGGAGGCAGGCACAGCAATTCACAGGCACAGCACTCCAGTATTCTTGGAGAATCCCATGGACAGTGGGGCTTGGTGGGCTACAGTCCACGGGGTCGCACAGAGTTGGACATGACTGAAGGGACTTAGCACGGACTCATGTCTGCACAGCTGTAGCAGAAGCAGTGTGATTTGCCAGTAAATTTCTCATGTTAGAAGAACCTTGTGGGAGCCAGTCTGTCTGCCTACAGCTGGTTGCGAAGCAGGGTTCTCTTGTGGCTGCTTCTATGGCTTCCCATGCCGTCTGCCTGGGGAGGTGCTGGCTGGCTTGGACGGGCTGTGTGTCGCTGGGCTTGGTTTTCTGTCTCTTCTGTGCAGAAAGGGCAGGTTCTTAATTTCCAGGCCTGTTTTTGTTTTTTCCCTTGAAACCTCCAAATGGAGTACTTTGGCCTTGGAGAATTGGAACCATCCCCCAAATCATCAGCCCCATGGATGTTGATTTATCCTCCAGATTTTGCAGAAAAATAAAGTGGACTTCAGAAAATGCCTGCTTCAACTCAACAGGAGCTTATTCTAACATGGTAACTAATTAACAATTTGTTTTAAAAGCACTGGTTAATATTTCCTAAGGAAAATCTTGGTACTTTGTGTCCAGTTGTAGCTTCATTGTTGAAATTCTTAGGAATCCTAAAGACAGATTGGCAGGAGTGGATTTCAGGCCCCCAGCAAGGCGCTCCCCAGACGTCAAGGCCTGAGTGAGGTACTGAGTGGGGACTCAGACTCTGTGGTTTCAGGAAGTCACCTGCTGAGTGGACTTCCAAGCCACCGTTTCAGGGACACGTGGGCCCTATGGTGGAGGGACAGCAGGGGATCCTGGGCTGCAGGTCAGTTGGCTCGAGGTGGTCCCTGCCCTGCAGGTCAACAGCGGGGAGAAGGCCAAACGTGGCAGTGCCCCCCGCCTGCCCTGCTCAGAGCGGTGTTTGTGGTGGCTTGGGCGGGTGGATTCAGCACACCGGATGCCTTCCCGGCCTGCACCCTCCCCGAGGTGCACCCGTGTGGTCCGAGGTCCACTCTCTCCCTGGCTGACCAACTCTGCCTTCCCACCCTCTTGTCCCCCATCTTTCCTCTCTCTTTCCTGCTTGTCTTCTTTTCTTTCTTATTTTCATTTGGGAGCATTCAGTAGAGAGAGCTGTGTGGTGCCTCCCTGGTGCCCCCGCCCCTGCCCCCACCCCAGGTGTAACCTCATATGTGCCTTAGCCTCAGAATAGTGCAGTTTTTAAGTGTATATCAAAAAGCAGTGCACTTGGGAAAATTACTGAAATACCATTGTCTTACCTGTAAAGATTAACCACCATTCCTTAACATCATCAAGTATTCAGTCAGTATTCAGTGTCCTGGATCAGTCAATATTCAAGTTTCTAATTATTTTTTAAATGAGAGTAAAATTCTTTAAAATTTGAGGTCAGATGCAAGAAGTCCCCGCGTGGTCGGTGTGTCTCCTGAGTCTCCTAGTGAGTCTTCTCTTAAAGACAGGAGGTCCTCTGTTTGTCAGGGTCCCTGGATTGGGTTTTGCTGGTCACACCCCCTGTAGTATTGGCATGTGTGGCTTTGATCATAGTTGTTCAGACACTCGGAGAAGGCAGTGGCACCCCACTCCAGTACTCTTGCCTGGAAAGTCCACGGACGGAGGAGCCTGGTAGGCTGCAGTCCATGGGATCGCACAGAGTCGGACACAACTGAGCAACTTCACTTTCACTTTTTACTTACATGCATTGGAGAAGGAAATGGCAACCCACTCCTGTGTTCTTGCCTGGAGAATCCCAGGGACGGGGGAGCCTGGTGGGCTGCCATCTATGGGATCGCACAGAGTCGGACACGACTGAAGTGACTTAGCAGCAGCAGTTCAGACACTAAGTTGTGTCCAGCTCTTTGTGACCCCATGGACTGCAGCATGCCTGTCTTCCCTGTCCTTCACCATCTCCTGGAGTTTGTTCAAACTCATGTCCACTGAGTTGGTGATGCCATCCAGCCATCTCGTCCTCTGTCATCCCCTTCTCCTCCCGCCTTCAATCTTTCCCAGAATCAGGACTCTTTTCCAGTGAGTCGGCTCTTCACATCAGGTGGTCAAAGTATAAATCACTCGTTTTTTGCATATGCAAAGGGTTTCTTCCCTTTTCCTTTAAAGTCTAAGAAATATACCAGAGTAAGTCTTAGGTGAGGTCCTTTAGGGTTGGGAGTTGATACTTGTAGGCACCCAGTATATTCTCTCGATAGGCACCTGAAACATGGTAACTCAACTTCGATAAAAATAATAATACAATGAAGTAAAATCTCAAGGAAAAAACAATTATGTAGTTAAAAGCTATTTTTTAATTCTAGGGAACTTTTCCTAAGTAGTTTTGTCTTGTTTATTTCGGCTGCTCTGGGTCCTCGCTGTGGCCTGTGGATGTCTGTCTAGCAGCAGCCCTCCGGCTTAGTTGCCCTGATGCATGTGGGATCTTAGTTGCCGGACCAGGGATCAAACTTGTGTTCCCTGAATTAAAAGTTAGATTCTCAACCCACTGGAGCACCAGGAAAGTCCCAGTGTCTTTCTAATGAATTTTTCTTGGAAGATAGTTGATTGGCAGTGTTGTCTAATGGTGTGTTTTAAAAAGCAAAAGTATTAAATTTTGATGAAATCCAATTTATACTTCGAAACAAACCTTCTTTTAGGAGACTTCCATTCTCTGGAGTGTCACGTGAGCATCGTCCGGCTTCTTTGTCATTTCTGATGTCCGCCATCTGCTTGCTGGGGTCCCTTTACCGAGGTGTCTGCTGGGAGGCCTGTGGTGGCGCTGGCCTCTGCTGTGTGATCCGCTACAGTCATGCCGGGATGGCAGTGCACCCAGGAAGCGCGGCGGCGGCCTGCGCGCAGGGTCTTGGTCGGCGGGTCGTGGTCTTGGGTGCTGTTGGCGGTGCCTGCCTGGAGGAGGCCCATGCCCTGGCTGGAGCTGTGGCTGGCAGTCCTGTCAGAGGACCGGACGGCCCGACTCCTCAGCGCTGCCCCTCGTAAGCTGGCTGCTCCTCTGAACGTGGGGACGGCCACATGCAGAGTGACAGCTCGGGTAACCTGCTCACTTGGCCATTGCAGGTGACGGACCTCACGAGGTACTTGGATCCCAGTGGGCTCGGTGTGATCAGCTTCGAAGACTTTTACCGGGGGATTGAGGCGATCAGGAATGGAGGTGAGTTGCCCACACACTTCCTCGTTCCCTCCCCGCTGCTGAGCGACCCCCAGCCCCAGCTCCCCTGCTGAGCTTCAGGCCCCCTCCCATCTTTGCCCCTCATGCCCTGCCCTGCAGGGTTCCATGGCTCAGCTACTCATCCGTGATGTTGGACATGGGTCTGCTGCCCCCAGAACTCTTTATGGAAACCTTCAAACATACAAAAACACTGCAAGACCCACAGTGAACACCCCCCGACCCCTGTATTTGCTGTCCGCAGTCTGCAGGCAGCATCGCGTGTCCACCTGTCCCCCGTCCACCGCTTTGTCTCAGTGGGATGGGTTTAGGTCGGTTCACCAGCATGCACTCCCCCAGTCACTGTGTCCTGTGTGTCTCATCATCCAGAGTTTGGTGGTGGTTTGCAGTCTCCTTTCGGGTTCAAACTCTTCTTTAGTGAAGTGCCCAGATCTTCAGTGAGCCCTGCTGAGAATGGTGACATCCCCGTGCAGGGGGTGTAGACCCCTGCCCAGACCTTTCCCCGCCCCCGGACAGCTCTCTGCCAGCCTGCCGAGCCCCTGCCCTCCCGCCTCGCCTCCTCAGCTGGTCTCCATCAGCACACGTCAGCCTGGCCGCTGTGGGCTTCTCATAAACACACCGTCAGCTGTGCTGCAGCGTTGGGTTCACCACCTGTAACGCTTGCGTCCCATGGGTGCTGCTGCGTGTCAGGGTCCTCAGTGTGAGCCGCACTCGCTTGTGTGGCTGTGTGCTTTACCTGTCCACCCCCAGGCGATGGCAGCAGTCTGTCCCCAGTGCCACCCCCAGGCGATGGCAGCAGTCTGTCCCCAGTGCCCCCCCCAGGCGATGGCAGCAGTCTGTCTCCAGTGCCCCCCCAGGCGATGGCAGCAGGCTGTCCCCAGTGCCCCCCAGGCGATGGCAGCAGTCTGTCTCCAGTGCCCCCATGTGATGGACAACAGTCTCTGCAGTGTGGGGTCCTGATAAATGAACCTCCTAGTGACGTCAGGTCCAAGTCTGTGTGTGGATGCGTTGTCAGGGCTCTGAGACCTGTGCTTTGTGCCCAGATTCATGCGTACCCCTCGTTGGAGCCCTCCACGCGGGGTCAGGGGGTCTCCGTGTACAGGGCTGCAGCTGCCAGTTGGGCTTGGTCCCTGGGGTCCTGGGATCAGTGGGGAGGTCACGTGTCCTAGAGGGCGGTGGTCCTGTTGGTGTTTGTCTCCAGCAGCTTTTTATTGGCTGTAAGTTGAAGGTGACGGGAGTCGGCCCCAGGACTGGTGGGTCACGGGAGAAGCTTTTGCAGCTCTGTCTGAGGGTCTGGGGGTGGGAAGGCGGTGGGAGCATGCGGTCAAGCCCGGGACACCAGGAAAACCAACGGGAAGCGTGCTTCTGGAGGGGCTCAGCCTGCGGGGCCACTGTGTGTGCAGTCACAGTGATCAAAGAGCTAGGCACTCAGGCGACTGGAGACCAGCGCCATGCTGCCCTGTGGGTACGGGGTAGACATCCCGGAGCTCGGGAGACTCGAGGGGCACGGCCGTGCTGAGCACCCGCTGGCCATTCTCAGCCTGTGGCCCGTTCATCTCCCAGCCTCGGGTGGCAGGTCAGTCCACTCCTCGGGCCCACTGTGGGTGACTGAGGAGCAGCCACTGACTACCGGGCACTGGCCCCGCCTGTGGGCGGGACGCGTCCTGTGATTTACCGAGAGGGGTGATGCGTTGTGGTTCCCTGGGCCAAGGGGCAAAGGGCCTGGGAGGAGCTTGGCATCTCCACGCCTTCCAGCTGGGGCTTCCGCTGCGTGGGCAGGGAGGAGCCCGGAACAGTGGCCAGCAAGCGACAGTGCCGGGCCTTCTGTGTGGCTCTCTCTGAGCCCTGTCCACAATTCTGCTGCTCTGCTTTGATGGCCCACGGGTGACAAGGAAGGGAGCAAGTTCTGCTGTAGGAATTCCTGGGGGCTCGTGACCTGGGAGGCCCCCACCCTGGACTCAGGAGTCTGAATGTGCTCCTGGAAGACCCATGACTGGGCTGGAGCGGCCAGAGTGGTCCCGGCTGTTCAGGAGGTGTGGGAGCCGCCAGCGCCTCAGCTCCCAGAGCGGGCCGGGGCCAGACCTCCAGGGGACGTGCTGGTGGGGACGCCTTCCCTGCCTGTGGGGACCTGCTGGGCGGGTCAGGCTGTGGGCCCTGCTCTTCCTTTGTTTGGCTGAGGGGCTTGTGGGATCTCAGTTCCCCGACCAGGGGTTGAACTTGGGTCCCAGCAGTAGAACTGTGGAGAATCCATTGGGCTGCCAAGGAACTCCCCCTGCTTTCCCTTGTTTCTTTGGTAATCTGACATCATCATTTAGCTTTTGTTGGGAATGGAGAGTGAAAATAAAAATAGAATAAAAGCAGGTCAGAGACACTTTTGAAATTGTTAACTCACAGGGAGACGGGGAGCGTGCTCGCCCAGCCTGCGTCCAGCCAGAGTTCACCTCAGGCCGTCCTGCCGGCACGCTTGCCGGGACCGCCGCGGCTGTGGGCGCGTCTGTCAGACGTGTGGCCTGTGTGCGGCACGGAGCGCTGACTCTGCGTACTGACCCAGTTTTGCAGAAAAGCACAGGAGTTTGCTGTCCTCGCCATAGGCCTCGTTTCAGGAATAGAACGAGATTGAGGAGGGTGTTCCAAATGGGCCACTGCTCCAGCTCGTCCCCCCGCCGGGCTCTGATGGAGACTTGTCTTAGTTCTACAGAGAAAACTGATAAAGAACCATACTGAGTTCCCATCCAGCTTGTAGAAGCTCCACTGCGTTCATATCCCCTCCATCTCGGGGTCAGCGCCTGTCTCTGGGATCTGAGTCCACGCCCACTGCGGCTTCATGACTGGCCCTGTTCTGAAAGCTTTAGGTCCTCTGTTTGGTTTTCGAAAGTGCAAGCAAGACTTAACGTTTGAAAGTGGGAAGACAGGCAGTGTCAGCCTAGCCTTTGCCAGCTTTGCGCTGGGAAGCCGTCCTCTCCCTCCCCGGTCCATGGAAACCCTCTCGCCGTGGTTCTGCCGCTGGTCACCTGCTCTGGAGACCAGGCCTCCACACGGGGCCCCGGGGCTGGAGGCCGGCCAGCGTGGGGCCTGGGTCCAGCCTGCCACGCTCCGAGGTGCCGCCGCAGCTGGTGACTCTCTTGGGAAGACGCCACAAGCAGCAGCAGCGGGCATGCCTCGGTTCTTCTGACGGGAGCCCTGCGGGCGCTGGGCCTTGAGTTGGCGGGGATGCCTCAGTGACTGGACCTGTAGACGCTCGGCTTTGCCAGGCCACCGAGGGGAGCGTGACTGTTCCGCTCGGCCTGAGGGCTCTGCAGAAGCAGGGCAGCACCGTGGTCCTGCCGCTGCTCTGTGCCAAGGGCCCCTCCCCAGGTGGTCCTGCGACCCCAGGCTGCGGACCTCAGAGCCTGGCTGGGGGCTGATGACTTAGGTCCAGATGCTGGAGAAGAGCATCCCTGACCCGGAAGGCTGGAGCTGACGTCCCAGCGTCCTTGCGCGTGCACGTTGGGGGCTGGCTGGTGCAGTCGGCCTTGGGGCATCCGGCTGATGTGGTACACTCAGCATGGGCCTGGCATGTGTAGACAGTTACTGCTGGCACCTGTGTTGTGCTCACAGCTTGGACGCCCTGCATGTGGGTTTTCCTCAGGAGCAGCTCTCCAATAGCCACCACCCAGAGTGAGCACAGGCCCCTGCGGGTGCCAGTGGCCCCGCCTTCCCCCTGGCCTGACCGCAGGCCCGAGTCCCTACAGCCATCCTGGGCCTGATGCTTGCTAGAACGGCCAGAACCCTGGCAGGCGCTTTGCTGCCCAGTCCCTGTTGATTTGTGAGCAGCGGGGCGCCGGGTCCACGGGGCAGGGCCTGACGTGGGGGCGTCTGGACCGTGCCACCCTCCTGACTCCTGCGGGTGCTCCCAGCCCAAACTCCCTGACCCCCTCCATCCGGGGTGTGAGTGGAGGCTCCATTCCATGGGTGGGACTGGTTAACCCCTGACCTTGGGAGACTACCTGTGTCTCCACTCCCTCCTTGTCCCAGGAGGTCAGAGGTCAGGGGTGGGGTGTAGGGTCCCCTGGCAACCAGCCCCCGTCCTCTGAGAGTCACCTGACTAGTGTGAACCCAGGTGAGGTTGAAGGGGCTTGTTATGCACAAAAGAAGCTCCTCTCACCCTCCACTCAGGAAATCCCAGGTTCTCGGGGCTCTGTGCCAGGACAGGGAAGAAGACCAGGTGGATGTTTGTCGTGATGTCGGGGTGTCTCTGCAAGGCGGCTGCAGAAACAAGGGCATCATGCCCGCTCCTTGGAACGGGCTCGGGCTCCTCAGAGGCTGGGGGTGGGGGGCAGGGCATTTCCTTCAGGAGGGTTGCTGCTGTGGGGTCCTGTCTGAGAAGTGGGGTCTCTGCTGACATCAGTGTAACCCAGCGTGATGTGATGGAGTTTTCTTGAGACTCATTATAAAATAAAACATGTTGTAGACGATCAAGTAAAAAAAGGGGGGAAATGAAAGCCGTGTGAATCTGGCATGCTGGACAGACGTTATCTCCCGACCCGACCCTCGCCGGATAGGTTCTTGAAAATACGGCATCCGGGACTTCCCTGGTGGTCCCGCGGGTAGGGGGCCCAGGTTCGCTCCCTGATTGGGGACCTGAGCTCCCAAAGCCACATGGTGCAGCTAAAATAAATAAGTAAATAAATGAACTAACGAAAAAGGAGCCTGGCACCTGTTCCTTCTCGAGCTGGAGAGCGCCGCAGAGCTCTGTGTCCTCCGCCTTCTTCTTACAGCACAGCAACTCTGTGAGGAAGGACCCTCTTGCCATTTGGGCCCCCCAGAGCTGGCACGAAGCCGAGGCTCCAGGGGCCGCACTGCCTATAGCCACCCGCCCACACCTCCCACGGCCATGCTGGCCCCACCCGTGCCCGCCCTGTGTGCCCGTCCCTGTGACACCGTGGAGGGGCCTGGGGCCGTCGCTGAGCCATCTCCTCTCTCCCGTGCCCGCCCCGTGTGCCCTTCCTTGTGACACCGCGGGGGTGCCTGGGGCCGCCGCTGAACCGTCTCCTCTCTCCTGTGCCCGCCATGTGTGCCCGTCCCTGTGACACCGTGGAGGGGCCTGGGGCTGCCGCTGAACCGTCTCCTCTCTCCTGTGCCCGCCATGTGTGCCCGTCCCTGTGACACCGTGGAGGGGCCTGGGGCTGCCGCTGAACCGTCTCCTCTCTCCCGCAGATCCTGACAGCCCGCTGTGCGGTGTCACACCCGCCCCTGACGAGGAGCTGCCTGCCTGCCCTGAGGAGTTCGATGACTTCGTGACCTTTGAGGCAAGTGGTTTTCCTGGGAGAGCCGAGAGGGAGTCTGATGGACACACGCCCCCTCCTCGTGCACCCTAAACCCTGCGTCACTCGCTGGTCCCTGGGGAGCGCCGTGCAGGGCAGGCAGGGGGCACTGTGACTGCCTGGTGGTCGGCAGGGGTCTGCTCTCCGTGCTTTGCACCCGAGGCTGATGGCAGGAGGGCCTCTGGGGCCTGGGGTCAGCAGGGGCAGGCTCTCCTGTGTCATTGCTGGGCCCTTCTGCCAGGCCACTGGGATGTGTGGTGAGGGCCTTGTTTTATCAAAAATGTCCCTAGACCCAGAAAATGGGCCTGAGGATGCTTGACTTACCCCTTGCTGCCTTCAGCCCCTGCCCCCAAGAGGGCTCAGTGGGAAAGAATCTACCTGCCAATGCAGGATTCGCTGTATCTGGCATCCGGTCCCATCACTTCATGGGAAATAGATGGAGAAACAGTGGAAACAGTGTCAGACTTATTTTTTGGGCTCCAGAATCACTGCAGATGCGTGATTGCGGCCATGAAATTAAAAGACGCTTACTCCTTGGAAGAAAAGTTATGACCAACCTAGATAGCATATTCAAAAGCAGAGACATTACTTTGCCGACTAAAGTCCGTCTAGTCAAGGCTATGGTTTTTCCTGTGGTCATGTATGGATGTGAGAGTTGGACTGTGAAGAAGGCTGAGTGCCGAAGATTTGATGCTTTTGAACTGTGGTGTTGGAGAAGACTCTTGAGAGTCCCTTGGACTGCAAGGAGATGCAACCGGTCCATTCTGAAGGAGATCAGCCCTGGGATTTCTTTGGAAGGAATGATGCTAAAGCTGAAGCTCCAGTACTTAGGCCACCTCATGCGAAGAGCTGACTCACTGGAAAAGACTCTGATGCTGGGAGGGATTGGGGGCAGGAGGAGAAGGGGACGACAGAGGATGAGATGGCTGGATGGCATGACCGACTCGATGGACGTGAGTTTGGGTGAACTCTGGGAGTTGGTGATGGACAGGGAGGCCTGGCGTGCTGTGATTCATGGGGTCGCAAAGAGTCGGACACGACTGAGTGACTGAACTGAACTGAACTGAATTAGTAGAGACTCGGGTTTGACTCCTGGGTCGGAAAGATCCCCTGGAGAAGGAAATGACAACCCCCTCCAGTGTTCTTGCCTGGAGAGTCCCATGGGCGGGAGAGCCTGACTGGCTATAGTCCACGGGGTCACAGAGTCGGACACGAGTGAGCAACTGAGCACACGTGCACCGTGGGGAGAAGGTGTGTGAGCGGAGCCACGGAGGAGACCCAGACAGCTTCATCACCGGGGCGGTGGGGGCAGAGGCTGGGAGGCCCCCAGTGGCTCCATCTGCAGTTTTTTTCTGTTTTGGTCACACGGCACGTGGGAACCTTTGTTCCCCTACCAGGGGTCGAACCCATGCCCCCTGCATCAGAAGCCTGGAGTCTTAACCACTGGACCACCAGAGAATTCCCAAGGAATTTCCTTTTTAAAAAACACAGCTGTGGCAGCCCTTCAGCCTGCTGTTGCCTGGGGTGGGGTGTGGGGAGAGGGTGGGCCTGAGGCCATGCCCTGACCCTCTGGGCGTTGGCTCCTTGGCAAGTGAGAGCCCCTCGGAGTGCTGACAGCCCACAGGACCCCTGCCCTCCAAGGAGTCTTGGCGTCTTGTTTCCCTGCTCTGAGAAACTGGCCCTCAATGGCACAGGTTCACTTCCTGCCAGCCCAGGCCTCTGGGTCACCCACAGCTGTTCACCCCTCACAGCTCTGTCCCAGAGCCCCAGCCGGGCCTGAGCCCCTGAGGACAGGAACCGTCCACCGTGCGTCCCCATTCAGTAGCGAGTGGTGCCTTTGTTCTGGCTGTGACTGGGGGTGCCGGGCCAGCCCTGCTGCGTGGGGACCAGGTGCCCGTGGGCATGAGTGCTTGCTGTGAGGGGCGGCGTGGTCAGGCAGGGAGGGTGTGCAGGCCCGGACATGTCAGCTGTCCAGCCCACCCTCAGCCCTGGACCCTGGGGTGGCGAGTCTGGGAAGGCTCTGGAAGACCGACACACCTGGAGCCTCCCAGCACAGCAGCTCGGGCCGGGAGAGGCTGCTTGTCTTTGAGCGTCCAGGGAACCCTGGTCTCCTTGCTTACCTGGGCGGCCAGCAGCTGACCTCTCCTGCCCGTTGACACCCCAGAGCATGCTTTGCCATCAGTGTCTTACATTCTGTTCTTCTCCGGTATCTCAGTTAAGAGTGTTCTGTTGATTCTTTGTATTTTATTTGTACGTGGGCATCATGGGTTGAATCGTAGCCCCCAAAAGTCCACCGGAAGCCGTGAAAGTGACCGTATTTGGAGACGAGTTCTTTGCAGAGCTCATTATGCTGGGTAGGGTGGGCCGTGACTCTGGTGACCAGGGTCTTTGGAAGAGAAAGGGAGAGGGCACACTGGAAGAAGGCGGTATGAAGACGGGGCAGAGCTGGAGGAACCTGGCCTCCACAGGAGCCACAGGAGGAATTCAGCCCTGCTGACAACTTCGCTTCCAACTTCTGCCTCCAGATCTACGGGAGAATACATTCCTGTTGCTCCGAACCTCTGGTTTATGGAAATAGGATGCCCCCAGGGAACTAGAGTGACTTCTGTGATCCAGATTGTGAGAGGCGTCAACACTGGGGCTGCCTCCTGGAGCCTGATGGAGCAGGCTTAGAGAGTTGTCCGGCTCCCGGTCCCCTTTTCTCTGCAGGGTGGGCCCCTTGCAGCCCACAGGTGTGCCCTCCCTCTGTGGTGATGCTTTGACTCTGGGCATGCCAGCCCCGCCTTGGGCGCGTCACCTTCAGAAGGTGGGGGGGATCCTGACAAAATGCAACAGAACTGCTGCTCAGGTGTTTACATCATAATTTGTTCTCAACAAGGAGGGAATATTTTAAGTTTTTGTTATTGTTTCAAAAGAAATAATACGCTTCATTTTTTTTCTAGCAGTTTTAGGTTTATAGAAGAGGAAGCAGATAGTACGGGGAGTTCCCAGTTCACCCCCCTCCACCCCCGCCCCCTCCACACACACAGTGTCCCTGCCATGAACATCTCCCACTTGTGAAGGGAGCCCGAATGGATACATTGTTACCGGCGAAGCACAGGGTTCCATCCGGGCTCCATGTTGGCAGTGCAGGATCTGTAGGTGTTAATAGTTGTAGTTTTACTGCTCTAAGAATCTTCTCTGCCCCCCAGGTTAGCCCCTTCCTCCCACCAGCACCCAGACCTCTGAACTTGTACTGACTGTCTCCATAGTTTTGCTCTTTCATGATTTCATAGACTTGGTTGAATCTACAGCTTCGGGCCTTAAAGGTTCCTCCATGTGTTTTTTGCTTTTTAAGGTTTTAGATGTGGTTTTGAGAGGAGTGGAATTAGGTGCTATATAGAGACTTGTAGCGGAGAAGGCAATGGCACCCCACTCCAGTACTCTTGCCTGGAAAATCCCATGGACGGAGGAGCCTGGTGGGCTGCAGTCCATGGGGTCGCACAGAGTCAGACACAACTGATCGACTTCGCTTTCACTTTTCACTTTCATGCATTGGAGAAGGAAATGGCAACCCACTCCAGTGTCCTTGCCTGGAGAATCCCAGGGTCGGGGGAGCCTAATGGGCTGCCGTCTATGGGATCGCACCGAGTCGGACACGACTGAAGCGACTTAGCAGCAGTAGCAGCAGCAGAGACTTATAGAGAGCTGGGTGTTTTTTTTTTCTCTAAACTTTTGAATCGTGTAAGCCTAATAAATCCTGTAAGAATATGAGTGAAGATGATGTGTATTACATCCAGTACCACATTTGGAGACGCCCTGCCTTTTGTTGATTTTCTGGTGGGGTCCAGCAGTGCTGGTCAGGGGTGCCCTGTGTGTAACATCGAGGGCTCCTCCCGGGGCCTTTCCTGCCAGGGATGGGGGTCCGTGGCTCCCAGCGTTTCCCCAAGCGCCCCTGTGGCCCCAGCTTGTAGCAGAGCTCCCAGGAGAAAGGTGTTTCTTTGTTTTTGTTTTTTGCCTTACCATGTGGCTTGCGGGATCTTATTAATAGTTCCCCAAGCAGGATTTGAAACTTCGTCCTTGACAGTGAAAATGCCCCCAGAGAATTCCCCAGAAGAAAGTTTCTGATGTGGAGTTTCTAAGAAGGGGTGGGGGGTGAGTGCAGGTTGTCGCTGAAGTTCTGTGACGGAGAAGAAGGCTCTGGGTGTGAATTTGAGCCCTTGAGGCAGAGAGCAGCTGGCAGTGGTGGAGGACCCTGCCTGCAGGAGGGGGCGCAGGATGGGCCGCAGGAGGGGCCGGGCCCCTATCTGGACTGGTGTTGAGAACGGGAGCATAGGAGTGGGCTCCGCTGTGCCTTCTCTGGCTCCGTCCTCCTCCCACTCCCAGCCTTATAAGAAGACGGGGAAATAGGCTTTTTGTGCAAACTCTTATCAGAAGGGTTAGAAGAGCAAGAACAAAAGCCTCTCTGTTTTGAGAAATGTTTGTTAAAAGCTCAGCAAGCGTTTCCTGAACTTTGCCCCCTTGCCAGCCAGCGGAGCAGGTTTAATGGAGCCTGTCTGGGAGCGGGTTAAACAACTGCTGAGGCTGTGATGGACCTTCAGGTGGACAGACAGAACCTCCGCACGCCCGGCCAGTAGGAGGCTGCTGGAGCTGCCGGCTGGCTGGACGGAGTGCCGGCACCCAGTTCCATGGGAAGGCCGTCTGCACGCACGCCCTTCCTGGAGCTGCTGTGTGGAGCCGGCCGGCCGGGCGGGTGTCTGAGGGTAAGAGAAGGCAGGGCCCTGGCCACGATTGGCCCAGCCGTCGATTCCCCTCAGAGGGACTGTGGCCGGACGGCAGGGCCTCGGGCAGGCCTGGCCGCCCCGGAGCTCCTTGCTGGGGGCGGTGCGTGCAGGCTCCCTGCCCACCATGTTTTGTTACCTGGTGAGGAAACAGCCAAGCGTTCTCAGGCACACTGGGATTTCCTTGGACTCATCCTGAGGCCCGTCTGGTGGCACCAGGGCTGCGGGGGCAGGGCTCAGAGCCCCTCTGTGCTCCTGCAGGGCTGCCCCACACAGCTTCTGCCTTCTAAGGGCAGCTTCACCAGCCCTCCCTGGAAAACATCCGGCTTGTGACGCTTACTCAGGGCAGCCTGACTCGGGGAGACCAGCTGCCCTGTCCTCCTGGCCCTCTCAGCCCAACTCAGACTTTGCCCGGGGTCCTCCGGGAGCCCCAGGGCCTCCTGCCCATGGGCCGCTCTGGGCCCTGGGGGCCGGTCCTGCTGTGGGAAGGAGCGTGGAAGGTGGACGAGTGCTCCTCTCTGTCTGGCAGCTGGGATTAGCGCTTGCCTGGTCTTCCTGCGCCGGCAGGGGAGGGGGGTGACTTCCATCCTGAGCTGTCCTGCCAAGCCCCAGCAGGAAGGCTCACTCAGGCTGCAGCCATGACCGCAGGGGAAGTCAGACCTGCACATCAGGCCCACCCCGCTTCTGCGCACCCAGCTGCCCGTGAGGACCGGGGCCCTGCTGCCCAGAGGAGCCTCTGCTGGGGTGTGGCCTTGAGTCACACTCTGTCCCTGCGGGAAGCCTGTGTCTCAGGTGTGTGGGCCCACCTGCTTCTTGTCGAGGGCGAGTGGGGGATGAGGAGGGCCCCGGGCAGCTGTCCCTCGGACCTGGGCGGTGGGTCCAGCCTCGACACCACAGTGCCTGCCTGCAGGCTCAGCTTGGAGCCAGTCACTCAGTGGTCATGAGAAGCACAGTGGGGGCCTCTTGAAGGGAGTCCCTGGTTTCGGTTTTGAAGTGAGCACTCTGGATTACGTAGTCGCCTGGGACTTGGAGAAGTATGGAAACAGGAGCATCGAGGAAGGCCTGCAGTGGGGACCTCGGGCCTTCCCTGTCTCACGCTGCCCCGGACCAGCTGGCACGTGGACCCCCTTTCAGGCTGTCCCACACCTGCCTGTGTGGCGGCCACGTTCTGAGAGGTGGCAACCTCGGGAAAGCCGCGTCCAGCGTCCGTTCTCCCCTCGATGTGGCGCCCGTTGGACGCTCACCAGCTATACAGCTGGTGGACGGGTCACACGACTGGTGGACGGCAGACGGGGTTGGACCTTGTCACCACTGGGCACGGGTGTGGGGGCATCCGTGCAGGGCCCTCTGCCCCCCCCCCCCCAAATCTCTTGGCAGAGCCCGAGGTCAAAGTGCAGCCTCTCCAGCCTTTTCTCTGAAATCTCACTCATTTGTCCATCGTTAACCAGCGTGAAAGCTTGGCTGCTTTGCTAACCGGTTGCCCCTTGATTAAGGCTGAGGCTGCAAAGTGAAGGCAACCTGTGTATGGCTGCAGGTTCACTTGGACCGTCTGCAGACACTTACTTGGTGCTGGGTCCACAAGAGTGAAAACACAGGCGTGTTTAGTGGGAAATAGCCCTGAAGTAGTGAATGTAATTGATCCAACAGTTGATGAATTCCGATTTTGAGGTTAGACCACGTAATTGAATTTCAGAGCAGTAGTCTGCACGTAGGTAATAGTCATTGGTGGGGACTTTTAAATTGAAAAAGGCGTGTCCTTAGACTGTTGGACGTCAGTTCACGGGGTGTGTCATTCCAGTGCCGGGGCCCACAGAGGGCCGGCTCTCCCGGTGTGTACCCTGGGACGCTGGGGCACTTGTGTCTGCTTGAGGCATGTTTACATACACAGCTAACTTTAAAACACACTGAAGTCTGCCGTGAGCCCCTGTTTCTGCTTGGAAGTGCAGGAGGGGCATCTCCTCATGGGCGCTCCCCGCTGCGGGCCCCTTTCGCCGCCGGGACTGACTCTGGGCGTCTCTCCTAGGCCAATGAGGTGACGGACAGTGCGTACATGGGCTCCGAGAGCACCTACAGCGAATGTGAGACCTTCACGGATGAGGACACGGGCACGCTGGTGCCGCCCGAGTGCCTGGACGCCACGGAGGAGCCCGGGCACGGCGCCCTGCTGCTGCTGCCCGGCAGGTTCGTTCCCACTCGCCCGGCCAGCAGGGGTTGGTGGGGCCCTCGGGGGGTCCCGGCGGAGCCCGAGCCTGCGGAGGCCCCCTGGGAGAGGCCGCGAGGCCGCCCGTCGGGTGCTCATGCGCCGTCATGGGGGGGATTCGACTGGCACTCAGGGCTTTGTCATCACGGTCTTGGCTCTCGTGACGCAGCGAGAGACTCGCTCTTCGGGTTGTGCCCTCACCTGGCCCAGAGGCACCGGAGGGTTGTCCTTGTTGTCAGCCGCACCACGGGAATGTGTGCGGCTCCTTCGTTTCCTGTCAGTGGGCCCTGGGCTCCGGGGCAGCTTGCAGTTTAGGTTTCCTGGATGAAGCTGCTTCACGTAAGTGTCATGTCTTTCTGTGCAGGTTTTGTCCTCGCGGATTGGGGTGTGCCTGGGGCTCGGGCTCGGCTGTAGGGGTTACTGTGGGTCGGATGGTCTCAGGCAGCGTTGGGTGGCTCCCTGCCAGCCAGCTGCCTGCAGGCTCTGGCTGCTCCATCCTGGCAGCTCCTGGCATCATCTGCTTCTCCCTGTCCTGTCCTAGCGCAGAGCGAGCGGTCCTCACCTGGGTCTCCCAGGAGCCTGACGGGCAGCGCCTTGCTGGCATGCTGCCCCGTGGAGACCCTCTCCCCTGCAGGCTGGTGCCCCTTTGTTGACAGCTGGGCTCTGCAAGCTGGTCCGCGAGAAATGGGACAGTGAGCGGGTGCTGCTCCTCAGTTCTGGGTAGACCTGGCCTCCCAGGTCCTCTGGCCTCAGCGGTTGGAGCCCTTGCTATGTCTCAGGGGTCCCCTCTATCTCAGGTGTGCTGCAAGCATGTCCCCTCCGCCACTCGCTTGGGGTAGCTTCTCATTCTCCGAGGCGCCTGGCGTGTCTGTGGTTGGCTGCCTGTGCTGTTTCAGTCTCTGCTCACTCCACATCACTGCAGTGATACTTGCACTTTTGTTTGAAAGCTTTATTGTTTTGCCTCTGTTCTCAGCTCTGCATCTCCTGTGTGTGCTGTGAGGCAGGGGTCACATCTCCCCTCCTCGGGAGGTAGAGGCATCAGGGCGTCCATTGGCTCAGGCTCTGTTTGAAGCTTCCTCTTTGCTCTCTGGCCCCCGAGGTGGCTGAGTGCGTGTGCTGTGCTGGCTGGCCCGCTCGGCCGTGTGTGCCCTGCGCGGGTCAGCACCGCGTGGTCCCGGCGTGTGCGCTTCCAGCCCCCTCTCCAGTTGCTTTGGCTTTGGCGCGTCCATGTGGATCCCAGACTCGACTTGTCAGTCTCTGAGGAGGGCACCTGCTGGGCTGGGCAGGCGTGTGCTGGGTCCGCAGGTTATTTGACAGAACCAGCATCCTGAAGTATGGGCTTTCGATCTTCGAACACAGTTTATTGGTGCATTTACTGGACTCTTCCTTGGCTTGCCGTGGTGGGGGTGGCCATCTGGTGGCGGGCGGTCATGTGTGCACAGTGGGCTCTCGGCTCTGCTGGGGCCAGAGGGACAGCTGTGGGGGCCGCGGGCCGAGCCCTGTGTGTGAGGCCGGAGCCTGCGCGACTCCCCAGGGGCTGGGGAGAGGGGGTTAGGATGCAGCACGCAGAGCTGGGGCACTGCCTTAGCGCAGCTTCCTAATCAGTGTTTTTAAGGTAATCAGGTAAGTTCGTTTAATTCCATTTGGGTCAAGTAATCAAAGCTGGAGAAGTGCCAAACTCAGGAAACCATTATGAGGTCTTTGATTTTCTCTGAAAGTTTCCAGCCTTGGGCTGTTGTGCTGCCTAAGCAGTGACTTGCTGTCAGGATGCACTGACATCATGTGAGCCTCAGTGTGAGACACACCTGAATTGGTGACAGGATGCCGATCTGAGCTGAGGTCACCTGTCTTCTGTCGTCGTGGTGCGTGCCGCGCCCACGGCCTGCCCCAGGCCCCCAGCACAAGGTGCACGTCCCCTCTGACGTGGGGACACACGCCTGGCCGCTCGCTGCCCCAAGCACCCGGGTCCGACCCGCGGAGGCTGTACAGAGTCCCTCTCACCATGCGGGCGGCTTCCTGTCCCGGGTCTGGGCACGTGCACACACAAGCAGCTTGTCTGGAGAAACAGAAAGCAGCTCTGTGTGATCGGGCGGCTGTCGGGAGGAATCCCTTCTTCTTGGCTTCAGTGGCTGGTGGGTGGCAGGCAGACTAAGGGTGCTCTTCAGAGATGGCTGAGATCCTGAGCCCCCGGGCTGGGTCACGGTGGAGCCCGAGCTGCGTGTGCACAGCTGTGGGTCTGGGCAGAGGACCGATGGCCTCCGTGACCCCTGGCCCCCCCAAGGGGCAGCTCCAGTGCCTGCTCACGGGTTCTGGGGTGGGAGGGCTGTGGTGAGGAGGGGGTCCGGCCCTGGCCAGGAGCGTCTGCCGAGAGCCAGGGTGCAGTGACCCCTAGACTCCAGGGCATCTTGGAGGACACAGACCATGAAGCTTTGTTTATGGACGTGGTGGTGTTGGGTCGGTTGGGCCAGGCGGAGTCCGTGGGCAAAGTCAGCCTCACCTGTTTACCTTTCCCAGCGTGACTGGAGGAATAGGTGCTCACACGTGTGGTCTCCGTGGGCTCCGAACAGAGGCTCGGGTCACATCCGCAGCTCTGGGGTGCTCGGTCCCAAGGCGGCAGCTGACTCTCCTTTGCCTCCGCAGGTCCCACCTGCAGGGCCAGTCTGTGGTCACGGTTATAGGTGGCGAGGAACACTTCGAGGACTATGGCGAGGGCAGTGAGGCGGAGCTGTCCCCGGAGACCCTCTGCAGTGGGGACCATGGCTGCAGGGACCCCGCCTTCCTTACCCCCAGGTAAAGGCTCCTGTTCGCAGGCTGGTCTCGTTCCCTGTGATGTAGCAGAGCAGTGCCACTGAGGTCAGGGTTCCCGTTGGGGTGACCGCCGGCTGCAGCTCCTCTTGTCCCGTCGTGGTCCAGTCTCTCCCCATTTGAGAGGCCTCGGCCGAGCCCCAGGCATACAGACGGGACACTTGGCTATGCACGTTTCTCAGCGCTGCTTGTGAATTGAGTTGTGATTTGCGGTGAGCTTGATGGAGGCTGTGTGTGTGATGTGTGTTCTGTGTGTGTGAGAGAGTGTGTGTGTGCTACTGTGTGTGATGTGTGGGTGGTATGTGTGTTGCCTGTTCTGTGTGTGTCACGTGTGTTCTCTGTGTGAGTGTGTGTGGCTGGTGTGTGTGATGTGGGTGGTGTGTGTGATGAGGACTATGGCGAGAGCAGTGAGGAGGAGCTGTCCCCGGAGACCCTCTGTGGTGGGGACCACGGCTGTAGGGGACACGGTGGGTGGTGTGTGTGTGGCCTGTTCTGGGTGTGTGATGTGTGTTCTCTGTGTGTGATGTGTTCTCTCTGTGTGTGGCATGTTCTCTGTGTGTCATGTGTGTTCTGTGTGTGTTGCGTGTGGTGTGTTGCATGTTGTGTGTGATGTGTGGTGTGCATGTGTGTGGCCTGTTCTGTGTGTGTCGCGTGTGTGATGTGTGTTCTCTGTGTGTGATGTGGCTGGTGTGTGTGTGTCCTGTTCTGTGTGTGTCGTGTGTATTGTGTGCTGTGTGCTGTGTGTGTGACCTGTTGTGTGTGTGTGACGTGTGTTCTGTGTGTGTGATGTGTGTGGTGTGGCCTGTCCTATGTGTGTTGCATGTGTTCTATGTGTGTGTGACGTGTGGTGTATGTGTGGCCTGTTCTCTGTCACGTGTGTTCTATGTGTGTTGCATGTGTTCTCTCTCTGTGTCACGTGTGTTCTGTATGTGATGTGTTCTCTGTGTGTGTGGCCTGTTGTGTGTGTCGTGTGTGGTGTGTGTGGCCTGTTCTCTGTGTGTCACGTGTGTTCTCTGTGTGTGACGTGTGTGGTGTGTGTGGCCTGTTCTCTGTGTGTCGCATGTGTTGTGTGTGTGATGTGGTGTGTGGCTTGTTCTGTGTGTGTCGCATGTGTTCTGTGCGTGTGGTGTGTGTGGTCTGTCCTGTGTCTGTTGCGTGTGTTCTCTGTGTGTTGCGTGTGTTGTGTGTGTGATGTGTTCTGTGTGGGGGGGGCCTGTTGTGTGTCACATATATTGTGTGTGACGTGTGTGGTATGTGTGTGGTGTGTATGGTGTGTGTGGTGTGTGTGGTGTCTTGTGTGTGTTGCCTGTGTTCTATGTGTGTGTGACATGTGTATGTATGGCCTGTTCTGTGTGTGTTGCCTGTGTTCTCTGTCACGCGTGTTGGTGTGTCGCACGTGTTGTGTGTCACACGTGTTGTGTGTTGCATGTGTTGCATATATCGTGTTGTGTGTGTGTCGCGTGTGTGACATGTGTGGTGTGTGTGGCCTGTCCTGTGTGAGTGAGCGCTGGCGTCCTGCTCAGCTCTCCGAGTCTGGCTGTGCTGATGGGCCTCGCCCTACACGCCCCTTCGTGTTCTGTACACCCTGAAGGCCTGTGGAAACCCTCCCGCACTTTCCCAAGGGCAGTGCTTACATCGATCTCTGTGTCACATTTTGGAAATTCTCAGCATTCCAAACCTTTGGTATGATTATGATCAGGGTGGGAGTCTGGGATCGGCAACCTGCGACGTGACTGTTGTGAACCGATTGCATCTCCCTAAAGGCTCAGGTGATGGTGAGCATTTTTTAGCAATAAAGTGTTTTTCAGTTAAGGTATGCACATTGTACATTTTTTTTGCTGCACCACACGGCATTTGGAATCTTAGTTCCCCGACCAGGGATTGAACCTGTGCCCCTGCAGAGGGAGCTGGGCGTCTAGGAAGTCCCTGCATTTTTTTTTTTAGACGTGATACTTCAGACTGCAGTGTAGTGTAAATGTCACTTCTACTTGCACTGGAAACAGAAACTTCCAGTGACTCCTTTTGCCGCGACCGGCCACAGATGAGGCTGCAGTAGCTCCGAGGCTGGCCTCCTCTTGGAGTTTTCTGTTTCTCCGTGTTTTCCCGCGTGTCTTCAGAGTGTGCTCCTCTTGCAGCTGGATGCTTGTGTCCTTTGACCAGCCTCTGAGAGAGGTGTTTGCATCACAGACTGCTGTTGGGATTCGTTTCCTATAATGACCTGGCATCCCCAAACGGCGAGGTTTGGCCTTGAATACACTGAGCTGTGGCATCTGGCAGGCCAGCCCTGGGCTCACGGGTGGGCTCCTCCCAGCTCTGCTTGCTCTCCGGGCGTCAGGAGGCCCTGGAGGAATCACCCACCCCTGTGCCCGCCCCTGTCAGCCCCCTGTCCCCCTGCTCTTGGTTCTGGGGGTTCTCCGCCCGTGCCCACAGTGGAGGTTGTGGACTTGGGCGTGCCAAGAGGGGTGCGCTCTGCTGGCGTGGCCCGAGGGCCCGGCCGAGGCCCCCCACGCACATGCCTCCACTGGTTCCATGCCCGCCCGCATCCTCGGCTTCGTCTACGGGGTGCCATCCGTGCTTCAGTTGATGTCTCCCTTTCGCTTTCCTGGGGTCCTCCTCGTGGCCGCAAGCCGTGGCCGCACTTCCCGCTGCCCTGAAGGCCCCTGTGCTTAGTTCCTGGGGCAGTAACGATTCTGAGTTTTTATGGGACATCCTCCTCGCAGCCCCGGCTGTGGCGCTCCCTAGACAGTCACTGCTGTGGCCACAGGGCGGGAAGTGAGGCGCCGGCTGTGTGCTCCGCACTCACACGGACACGTTTCAGGGGGGGGTCACGGGTGTCACGACACTGGCTTCTTGGCGAAGCTGCCAGGCTCACCCGTGTCCTGAGCGCCTTCTGACCGGGAAGCACTCTGGCCGCCACACGGGGCGTTGCGGTCCCAGAGGTGAGGTGAGGGCCTCTGTGCCATGAGCAGAGGCCTCCTGCTGGCACCCTGCCCAGCCCCGGCCTGGTCCCTCCTGAAGACACACCTCTCGCCCCTCCAGCGCCGACCCACTCAGCACCAAGCTGCACAGCATCCTCACTGACGAGGCCTTTGAGTTTTACTGCAGCCAGTGCCACAGGCAGATCAACCGCCTGGAGGACCTCTCTGCTCGCCTGAACGACCTCGAGAATAATAGGTAACCCACGGTGCCTGGCCTGCCGTCTGTCCTGGGCGCAGGAGAGCCCGCCGGCCCGCAGTGCCCGCTGCCCTTCCCAGGTGCCACCCGAGTGCCAGGGGCTCCCTCAAGCGGGCCTGCGGGCTGCGGCCTCGCCTCCGCCCGGCCCTGCATGTCCTTGCCCGGCCTGCTGCCCTGTGTGCATGCCACCGCCCCGTCCCCCGCCCTGCTCTCCCTGGGGACCACAGCGCATGGAGAGCCTGCTTTTAGGAGGACGTGCTCTTCGCATTTCATCAAAAGACGTTTTCAGTGGAGGCACAGCAGCATCTGGAAACCTGAAGGGACCTAGGTCTGGGTGCAAACAGGAGCGGCTCTCAGGGTCGGCTCTCTGCCGCCCACGTGCGTGTGCTGCTCCTCGCCCGTCGCCCTCCTCATCCACTCCCCTCTCTGCCTAACGCCGCCCACCCCCAGTCCGAGTCCCAGGGGCGGCCCCTGGCTCCTCATAGCCTCCAGTTGCAGGAAACAGCTTGGGCAGTTCGCGTGCGTCAACGTGTCCGTTAGGTTGGCGCTCTAGCTTGTTGCATGGAGCGACGAGCCCTCATGCCACACACCCCGCAGTCCCGTCCCGCAGAGGAGGTGCGGGACCATCCAGTGCTGTTATGCTGTGGACTTCCAGGGGACTTCCTGGAGGAGGGGCCTTGACCTGCGGGAGTCGTGTAGAATGTGAACCATCCTGATGGTGCCACGTGTCCATTTCCCCTGGGCCTGCCATCGGCCCCTCAGCCAGCCTGGTGGACCCTTGAGAACAGCCCGTCATGCGCATCCTCCTGCCCCACTTAGCCGGGTCTAGCCAGCACCCAGTCAAGTGAGGGACAGGGCTGGTGGGCAGCTTCACAGGGAGGCTGGGCCCCGGCAGCACTGAGGAGGAACTGGAGGTGCCCAGTGAGGGGCTTCAGGGGACAAGGGGGCTCAGAGACCTGCCCGCCCCCTCTACCCCTTGTGTTCAGCCCAGTGCTCCATGCACGCCTTGGGCAGGCCGCCCGCCCGGCTGGGGAGGTCATTTGTACTTCCCGAGCGGGGCCCTGCCGTCTCTGTGTTTGAGAGTGAACTTGAGGACATACGTGCATCTTAGTTCTCTTGCTCTTGAAGTCTCTTGACACGGAGTTGGTCTTTTCCACGTTGAGGGCCTGCCACAGGGCAGCCACAGTCACTTCTCCGAGGCTTTGTGGGGCAAAGGCTAGAGTGGGGCGTGGCTACGTCCAGCCAGCAAATCTAGGGGGGTCTCACATCCATTTCGCCACCTGTCCCCTAAGAAAGGCGCTGATGAGAGGGTTACCATGCCATCAAAGCCTTTGTTACGATCGGGACACAGCTGTCAGGTGGGAACTTCCCCTCATACCTGCTCCAGGAGAGGCTTGCCCTCGGCATCCATGGAACTGTCTCAGGGTGAGCGGATCTGGTGGTTGTGAAAGGTGACTTGGTCCAGTGTCCAACAGGTTTGATATCAGGCATGATTTCTACCTCCGGACCCTCAGAACACACTTGCCATGTACTTGCCATGTTCCTGGCGCCTCTGTGAAATAGTTCATTGCGTGACATTGGGGAGTCGGCTTTATCCAGAGGTGTAGGTGCTGTGGGCCCGAGGGGAGGAGTCGGCTGGACAGCGGTCTGTCGTGAGCTGACACTTCTTCAGTCAGGAGAGGGGACCACTTAGTAAGCTGAATGGGAAGTATGATAAAGAGTGATCAGTTCTCATGGGGCCAGGGGTTGGCAGGGAAAAGAGGGCAGGGAGGAGAGCCACCCGGCCCGGGGCCATGCCTTCCAGACTCGCTGGACATCTCCCCCTGGAGGAATGCTGTTGCTGGTGGGTGGGGGGCTCTCGCCAGAGCAACTCCACCACGGAGCTGCCAGGGGGCGTCCACCAGGGCCTGAGTCCACCGCAGTGCGGCTCATGCAGATGGGCCCCGGGAAGCAGGCCCCGCCTTGGGTCCCTGTGCTTCTGCAGCATCACAGGCCTGGGCCGGGGGCACGTCTCTTCTCAGACCTTGCTGTTCTCTGAGAGGTGGCTGGTGCCTCCTCAGAGCCCAGCAATGGTTTAGCAGGTAAACTGGGAAGTGGAACCCAGGAACACCAGAGGCAAGAGGTGCGGTCAGCTGGCCCTTCCGCCACTGCAGACAGTCCCATGAGGCAGGCGCCCTGGAGCCGGCATGCCTGCCACGGATGGTGCAGGAACGCTGTGTGGGTTTCCGGGCGTCCAGGGCCGAGGGTGCGCAGTGCCTGCGCTGGAGCGAAGCCCACGGCTGAACCTCATGTGCACGTGGGCCTCTGCGGCCGGGCCTCGGGAGCGCAGCGTGGCCCTGCAGCACCAGGACGTGCCCCCGGCTGATGGCTCGGACCCTGCGTGGCCCCTCTGGGTCCCGCCCTAACGGTCCAGCGGTGACTCCATCTTAGACTTTTGCGCTAGCTAGGACCACGTGATGCACGGGGCCCTCGCCGGGCCCTGAAGTTGTCCCTGTGTCCCTGAGTTTCTGCTGAGCTGGGAGCCAGCCTTTCCTGCATGGCACGGCCGGGGGCGCGGGTGTGCATGCCTGTGACGCGCCCCCACCCCGTCTGCCTCGCCAGCACTTCCTGCTTCCTCTCATCCTCCCTGTCTGTCCCCTGACTCCACTTTCCTGTTTTCATTCTGCAGTCCAACGAAGCGGCTGTCCAGCAAGAAGGTGGCAAGGTAGGAGCCCTTCTGGAACGTATGCCTGCGCACTGCGCTTTTCCAAGAAAACTTTTGAAAGTCACTTCTCATGGTTTGGGGTTGAAAATGACTTGAAGGGTAGGCTGTAAAAGGACTCGCTCCAGCAGTGGATGGGGACCTGGGTGTGTGGCGGGGGGTCCCTGGTGGGAGTCCTTGCCTCCCTCCAGTTGGGTCGAGTCTTTCCCACCTGAGGGCTGGGCAGGGTCGGGGGGCCCCCAAAGCTGCAGCCTGTGTCTGGGTCCACCTCCTTCAAGGCTGCACCCCTCCTGCCGCGCCGTCTCCCCCCCGGCGAGGTGGACGAGTTTGGGAACATCGTGCGTTGGGACTGTCCCTCGCTCTTCGGTCTCGGAGCTGCACTGAGGGCTGGGGACGTGTGGACGCTCCCCCTCCACCAGGCGTGTCTTGGACCAGCCTTCTCCATAGGGAAGCTTGCGACGTGGTCACTGGATGTCCTTTCCGAGAAGCGTGTTGCTTCTCCTGGAGACACTGATTGCCTTGACGTTTCTTTGTTCGTGTCGTCTCCTGCCTGGACGGCCCTGGAGCCCTGGCCCTGCGCGCCCGCGCCGTGCAGGCTGCGTGTCTCTCTGGGGTGTCAGCCTGTCCCGCCGCCGGGCCCTTCTTCCCTTTTTAATCTCTGTTTTCTGTCCAGCACATCTTCCTGTAGCTTCTTGAGAAGGGGGTGCCCAGAAAATAGACGGTTGCGCCCTTGCCGGCTGCCTCGCCCCTGTGGTCTGGCTCCGTGCAGACTCCACATCAGAAGTGGCTTCCCTTTCGCGGCTTGGAAGGCGTTGCTCTTGAGGCGCTAGCCCCAGCGCTGCTGCGGAGGGTCCGGCACAGTGCTCTCTGGGTCTCTTGGTGACCATGTCTCCCTTCTGGGAGCTCCTAGGAGCGCTCCCCTTCCCTGATGCTCAGGCATCTTTGGGGAGTCTTTGCACCCCTGTCCAGGTTAATTAGGCTGGCGGAGTGGAAGGCCGACTGCTGGCCTCTCTGGGATGTCGGTCTGCGGTGTCCCCTGCTCCCCGCCCCCGGAGCGCCTGCTGGTGGCCTCTGCCCAGCACTCCCACCTGCCCCTCTCTGAGCACTGCCTCCTGCTGGAGGCCTCTGGCTCACAGCCGGCGGGCCCCCGGGCCAGTGTGTGCTGGGGCCAGTGCGCCTCTGTCAGCTGGCTTGCGGCTGCCTTCGGGCAGGTCACAGGTCAGGTGCCACCCGTTGGGAGGCCCTGGTCCCCAGTCGTGCGCTTGCTGGGGGCTGGCCCCCCACTGCGCTCCTCTCTATGGCCCCTTGGGCGCTGGAGGGCCTCTCCTCCAGTGTGTGGTCCCTGAACGTCTGATCTTCGGTGCCATGTGCTTTCCCCCCGTCCGTCCCTGAGGCTGTGGATTGCTTGTTTTCTTTTCCCTGTGACCCTGAGGGCTGAGGGCTTGGGGGGTGGGGGCCACCTCGATGTGCTCACCCCGCCTTTCACCCAAACACCTGCAGCGGGTGGGACGTGCCGCCCGAGTCCCGTCCTCTCAGCCCTGCATCAGGCCCGGGCGCCTGGGCCCCGGGCCGTGCCCCTGAGGCTGGCCTGTGGTGCTGCTCTGAGGACTGGTCCTCCCTCACGAGTGCCCTTGTGTGAGAAAGCCCGGCCTGCGGGTGTGTGTAGTTTGCCGTGCGTGCGCACACACACACATGCGTGCAGTTTTAGTCTGCTGCCTCCATAACTGCCCCTGGCCTCCTGAGGAAGTTCAGCACGCCTGCTGTCACTTCTCTCTATCTGGCTGTGGTCCCTGCGTGCAGGCGGCTCTGGGGTCCGGTTGTGTCTAGGGCTCAACCTGACCTGCCTCCTTTGGGTGAATCGGGCACCAGGTCCCTTCTTGTGCTGGGCCTCCTCAGTGAGGACGGGCTTAAATAAAGAAGCTCCCACCCCCACATGAGGACCCTTGGCCTTACTGAGATGGCTCCGCACTCGGCCACACACCCCCAAGCCAGAATCAGCCCCCAGTCTGAGGTCAGGGTCAGGTGTTGGCCCAGGCATGGCCCCTCCTCGGGATGGTCTCTGGGCCAGGAGCTCGTGTCCAGGTCCCGCTGTGGGCGCGGACATGGAGTGGTCCAGTAGGAGCTGATGCCTTCCTCCTGGCCCTGCGGGGTCAGTGAAATCCACAGCACGGTGCCAGTATGCCCCCCAGGGCACCGTCGGGCTCGAGGCCCCTGGGCACGAAGATGCCCTTCTTTTTTGTTCCCCTGAGAATGCTTCTGGAAAAAGATGAAAAGAATGTAGAAGCTTGGTCAGTACTGAAAAGGAGATAAGAGCTTCCTTCATATGTTTGATGAAGCAAGCTCTTCCTTCATCAGTGTGCGTTAGAAACACACACTTTCTAACAGCGTTTTACGGAACGGGCTCTCCATGCTGTGTCCTTAGCTGTGTGACCGCCTGCGGGAGCCCATGCCCTAGCACAGTGGGGGTGCCTGGCCTCCTCGGGGTCACACTGTGCTGAACCTCTCTTGTGTGTCAGAGCCGCGGGCCTGCTCGGCCTCTGGAGCCCTGCGCCTGGGCCCCGTGGCTGCCCCCAGTGGTGCACCTGCAAGTCAGGCACGGAGAGGACGCCGAAGGCCCGGTGTGCCCCCAGACGACCCTGAGCACGTTTCACTGGCTCAGGGGACGTGAGATTATTTCATATTGCCGAGAGGGGTGACGTCCTGTTTTATTGCCCGAGTACAAAGTACCCGGTCCAGGAGCTGGCAGAGGAGGAGCCCGGGCCTGTGAGGCCTCCGCTTGCCCGGCGCTTGGTTGTGGCGTCCTACCGGAAGGCCCTCCAGTGGAGACCTGCCCATTGCCCCAGGCTGTGCCTCTGCACGGTCCCGGGCTTGCTCATGTGCACAGGCCTGGCTGTGTGGTCGTTCCCCTTCTCTGCTCTCCTCGCCCCGCTGCAGGACCTCTGGACGGGCCTGTCGTTTCTCCTCCACAGGCACCTGCAGCAGTCGGGGGCCCTGACCATGGAGGCTCTGCAGGACTCTCCTCCGGGTCCCGTGGAGGGTGTGGACGAGGACATCGCCGACAAGGTGGGCCCTGGACTGGTGGCAGGGCTGGCGGGTGTGTTGGGCAAGGTGTGCAGAGCACGGTGGGAGGCGGGGCTGGCACCGTGGGGGCTGAGCAGACCCCCAGCAGCCCTGCTGGTCTCCGGTGGGCACTGTCAGAGTCGGCAGCCTCAGGTGAACAGGAAAGGGACACCTGTTCATGGAGAGGTGCTGGGGTGTGGCTGTGGCGATCCCGGAGCCAGGGCCCCGAGCCAGGCTGTGGGTGGAATCTGCTGCTCAGGAGAGGTTCCTAGGGGAGGGGCAGCCTCCCTCTGGCCGAGGTCACGAGGCTCAGGGCTCTGGGACGTGCAGGGGCCAGGTGACGGCACAGCCCTGCCTCCTCCCTGCCTACCTGTCCACGCTCCTCCCCCCGCCTCCCCATCCGCCCGCCTCTGCGTCCACCCTCCTCCCCGTCCACCTGCCTCCCCCTCCCCCCTCCTCCCCCCACCTCCTTGTCCACCCTCCCCTTCTCCTCCTCCCTGTCCACCCTCCTCCTGGACCTGCCCTCTGGAGCATCTCAGCTCTGCCGAGCCTTCCCTGCTCTCCAGTCTGGTGGTCTGGTCATCACACCTCTCACCACCTGCTGAGTGTGCCTGGCTCCCTGAGGTGGGCACGGCCAACCCTGGGCCTTTCTGTGCATGCACTGCCCCTGCAGAGCAGTGCCCTGCCCACCCTTGAGGCCTCACCCTTAGAGACCTGAGGGCACCGTGTGCACCCCGCCCTCACTGGTGCTCCTGGCTCTCCAGCCTGGTGGGTGTGGCCTCCAGGACCGTCTGCTTGGGGCACGCACTCTCCCAGCCCCTTGTTCTCAAGCCACCATCTCATTCCCCAGGTCGTCTTCCTGGAGAAGCGGGTGTCGGAACTGGAAAAGGACACAGCTGCCAACGGGGAGCAGCACAGCCGGCTGCGGCAGGAGAACCTCCAGCTGGTGCACAGGTGAGGGCAGGGACGCAGGTGAGCACAGGGCACACAGGTGAGGGCAGGGACATAGGTGAGGGCAGGTGCACAGATGAGCACAGGTGAAGGCAGGGACACAGGTGAGCACAGGGCAGACAGGTGAGCATAGGGCACACAGGTGAGGGCAGGGACACAGGTGAGCACAGAGCACATAGGTATGCACAGGTGAGGGCAGGGCACACAGGTGAGCACAGGGCACACAGGTGAGCACAGGGCACACAGGTGAGGGCAGGGACACAGGTGAGCACAGCACACAGGTGTGCACAGGGCGCACAGGTGAGGGCAGGGACACAGGTGAGCACAGCACACAGGTGTGCACAGCTGAGGGCAGGGACACAGGTGAGCACAGCACACAGGTGAGGGCAGGGACACAGGTGAGCACAGCACACAGGTGTGCACAGCTGAGGGCAGGGACACAGGTGAGCACAGCACACAGGTGAGGGCAGGGACACAGGTGAGCACAGCACACAGGTGTGCACAGCTGAGGGCAGGGACACAGGTGAGCACAGAGCACACAGGTGAGGGCAGGGACACAGGTGAGCACAGGGCACATAGGTATGCACAGGTGAGGGCAGGGACACAGGTAAGCACAGGGCACACAGGTGAGGGCAGGGACACAGATGAGGGCAGGTGCATAGATGAGCACAGGTGAAGGCAGGGACACAGGTGAGCACAGGGCACACAGGTGAGGGCAAGGACACAGGTAAGCACAGGGTACACAGGTGAGCACAGAGCACATAGGTATGCACAGGTGAGGGCAGGGACACAGGTGAGCACAGCACACAGGTGTGCACAGCTGAGGGCAGGGACACAGGTGAGCACAGCACACAGGTGAGGGCAGGGACACAGGTGAGCACAGCACACAGGTGAGGGCAGGGACACAGGTGAGCACAGAGCACACAGGTGAGGGCAGGGACACAGGTGAGCACAGGGCACATAGGTGAGGGCAGGGACACAGGTGAGCACAGGGCATACAGGTGAGGGCAGGGACACAGGTGAGCACAGGGCACACAGGTGAGGGCAGGGACACAGGTGAGCACAGGGTACACAGGTGAGGGCAGGGACACAGGTGAGCACAGCACACAGGTGTGCACAGCTGAGGGCAGGGACACAGGTGAGCACAGCACACAGGTGTGCACAGCTGAGGGCAGGGACACAGGTGAGGGCAGGGACACAGGTGAGCACAGGGCGCACAGGTGAGGGCAGGGACACAGGTGAGCACAGGGCGCACAGGTGAGGGCAGGGACACAGGTGAGCACAGCACACAGGTGTGCACAGGTGAGGGCAGGGACACAGGTGAGCACAGGATGCAGCTCTCTTGCAGCCTACGGGGTGTGATCTGCCCCCTGGTGGTTCTCCCCTCAGGTTCTCTAGGCACCACCCCCCATCCAACTGCTGGGGGCTGTCTCTCTGGGTGCTGGTGGGGTGAGCAAGGCTCTCCCCAAGGAAAGGGCAACAGAGGGCCCCTCAAGAGCAGCCGGGGCCACACTGTGCCCTCGGAACACCTAGCTGGGCTTCCCATCTGGGGGCGTCTGGCGTGTGCCCCCTTTCCAAGAACCTGTCCTGATGCAGGATTGTATCAGGTCTGAGACCCCCTGGACTAGGAGACCGAGACTCGGGGTTCAGAGACAGTGCTGGGCCCTGGGTGGGGGCCGCCAGGGAGAGTGGCCAAACAGCTCTCAGATGACGGGCGGGCCTTCTAGCCTGATGGGTGTTAATCAGTCACCCACAGGCTGGTGAAAAGCCCGCCCTGCCCTGCCTTGCCCGCCAGCCCCCGGCCTGCCGTGTCCAGCTGCTGGGCCGCCCCTCCTGGTTTTGCTTGAGTCCCCTCGGCCCGCGCTCCTGGGGCTGCTTGCGGTTCCCAGCCTGTGACCCCCATGGCCTTTTTTCCTGCATGTGACAAGTTAGACCTGCGTCCCCCACATCTGGTTTCTTATTCTCTAGATTCCGCGTCTTCGCCCACTTGGTGTCTAAACAGAGGCCCTGCTCAAGGCATAGGAGCCCGGCTCCCTAAGGCCTCATGTGTCTGAAAAAGGCTTTGTGCCCCCTAGCACCACCCCCCCGCCCCCTGCTGCCGCTGACGGGTGGCTGAGTCTGGGACTCCCCTGGGAGCCGGCCCGGGGCAGCCTGCTCTGCTGCAGTCTGTCTGTCTGTGAGCAGGGCCCTGACGCCGCTGGGCTCACAGCTCTGCGGGTCCTGCTCCCTCCCCCGGTGCTGGGAGGGCTTCGTGTCCTCTCCTGAGCCAGGGGCAGGAGGTTCTAGCCCTTAAATCTGGAAAGGGGCTCCCTCAGCTTCAGGAGGATAGTTCCTGACTCTGCAGTTTCTCCCGTTTTCTCCCAAGGTCCGTAGTCCGTCTGCGCTGCTGTCAGTCAGCTGTTAGACCTTCTGGACCATTCTCCTTTCCTTTCCTGTTCTCTGACTTTCTCGTTCTTTCTTGCTGAATGATGATTCTTAGTTTTTTTCTTTCAGTTCCTCTTTTGAATTCAGAATTCGGCTGGGTGGAGTTTTAATTGCTAAGGGCTGACTCTGTCGTGTGTCGCTCCCGCGACAGCTGCTGTTTCGTGGATGCAGTTTCTCTAGCCTCTGAGGGCGACAAGTGCAGCGTCTCCCACAAGATGTGTATCTCCTCTGGGTCGTTTTTCCTGTTTGCTCTGGATGTTTTATATGAGAGCTTTCCGGTGGTCTTGTGGTCTTCAGCCTATTGTGCACTCTCAGGCGCAGGCACCAAAAGGCAGACGAGAAGCCCCAAGTGCAGGGCAGCTGGGGGCACGCCAGCCCAGCCGTCCCCGGGAGCCCATCTCTGGGAGGTCTCCTGCAAGTAGACGTGGTGGTCTGGGAAGGTACCAGGGTTGGGGTCTCTGTGCAGACATTCCACCTGTCCCTGAGTTCTTGCGACATCTATCTTCACATCTACCACACTCTTGCAACACCTGCCTTCGCATCTGACCTTGTGGGGGGCGCTCCGTAAACCACATCCCCAATCTGGAGTAGTAGGATGAGGTGCCCGGGGCCAGGCACATGGTGGGCTTGTCCCGAGAGGGTCTCCCAATCACACCCAGCAAGCTGGCGGCTACTGTGGGTGCAGGCCAGGGTGGGGGTGAGGGCCCCCGAGAACAATGGGGACTGTCCCTGCTGTCAGGACTGTGCCGGGGTCTGAAGCCCAGGCACCCTCAGTGTAGGGTGGAGGCTCCTTTGGGGGACACATCTCCTGCTTCAGAACCGCCCTTGACGAGAGCTGTGGCTGTGGGGGACCCTCCAGGCCTGCCTGTCCCTCCTCTGGGCAGGGCCACTCTCCAGATCTGGGCGCAGCGTCTCAGGACAGTCTCTCACCCTCTGCCCGCAGAGCCAATGCCCTGGAGGAGCAGCTCAAGGAGCAGGAGCTGAGAGCCTGTGAGATGGTTCTGGAGGAGACCCGCAAGCAGAAGGAGCTCCTGTGCAAGATGGAGCGGGAGAAGAGCATCGAAATTGAGAACCTGCAGGCCAGGTGGCGGGGGTGGGGAAGGTGGGGATGGGGGAGGAGAGGTGGCAGGAGGGGGTGATGGAGGATGGGGGAGGGGAGGTGGGGATGGGGGAGGGGGTGATGGAGGATGGGGGAGGGGAGATGGGATGGGGGAGAGGAGGGGAAGGGGGTGATGGAGGATGGGGGAGGGGAGGTGGGGATGGAGGAGGGGAGGGGGCAGGAGGGGGCAATTGAGGATGAGGGAGGGGAGATGGGATGGGGGAGAGGAGGGGGAGAAGGGGGTGATGGAGGATGGGGGAGGGGAGGTGGGGATGGGGGAGGGGGTGATGGAGGATGGGGGAGGGGAGGTGGGGATGGGGGAGGGGAGGGGGCAGGAGGGGGCGATTGAGGATGAGGGAGGGGAGATGGGATGGGGAGAGGAGGGGGCAGGAGGGGGTGATTGAGGATGAGGGAGGGGAGATGGGGATGGGGGAGGGGAGGGGACAGGAGGGGGCGATTGAGGATGAGGGAGGGGAGATGGGATGGGGGAGAGGAGGGGGCAGGAGGGGTGATGGAGGATGGGGGAGAGGAGATGGGGATGGGGGAGGGGAGGGGGCAGGAGGAGGTGATGGAGGATGGGGGAGGGGAGGTGGGGTGGGGAAGGGGTGGGCAGGTTGGGGAGGGGAGACAGGACCAGCGGGGCGGGTGGACAGTGATGAGGAAGAGAGACAGCTGCGCGGTCAGTGCACAGCCCTTCACCCCAGGGCACGACGCCTAGGAACAAAGTTGACCGTAGGAACAGTGGGAAAACCTTCGTGAAGAAAACCCTGTGAAGGAAACGATTATCAGGATCAAAGACAGACACCACCTGGACGTCACCTCCTCTAATCTTTCTCATGAGGACGTTACAGCAACCAAATCAAAGTCACCATCTTTCTTTAAGGCAACTTGAGAACGTTACCCTGGGCTCCCCTGAAGGCACGAGCCTTAAACAGTTAGGAAAGGGGAGCAGGCTCCACACACATGCCCACAAAGGCGTAAGAGGGGACCAGGAACTTAGTCTGCAGTGTCCACGCATGGGGACACATGCATCTCAAAACTGGCAAAGAACCTAAATGCCCACAGGCTGCTGGTCAGCTGTGGGGTCCCTGATGAGGGTTCCCGCCGTCCTCCTGCAGAGTCACCGTCTTTGTGACTGAACGGCCCCACCTTCAGCCTTCAGCAGGCAGCAGCGATTCATGACTCTAGGCCCTTAAGCATGTGTTTATGTCCAGCTCTTAAGGCTGGAAGATAACATTTGGACACATTTTCATAGTGGTGGGCGGCAGGAGGGGCTGCATGCAGAGATGTGCTGGGGTGTCCCTGGACAGAGGCCTCCCGGGGGCAGACCTGCTGCGCCAGCACCAGGGACAGCCTTCTTGCTGGACCTCGGCACAGTGGGGTCAGTGGACTTTGGGAGAGCCTCTCCGTGGGGCCCTGTGCACTGGCCTGTGGGTCCCAAGGGCAGGCCATCCTGCTGGTTGAACAGGCAGCAGCTGGGGCTAAAGGTGGATGGGGCCTTGAGAGGCCCTCAGAGCGAGACAGCACTTGGGTCACTGCCTGCCCTATGTACCTCAGTCAGCAGCTCCTTGTGCCTGGACCTGCAGCCCTGGGGGTTCAGGGGCATGAGGGAACCGGGCTCCTGGGAGAAGAGTGGGCGTGTGGCTGGGCCAGAGAAAAACCAGCAAAGGCGGGGAGGCACTGGAGCACAGCCAGGCGGTGCATCATGGGCTCCGGGTGGGCAGAGCTGGGGCAGAGCAAGAGCCTCTGAGGCTGAGCCAATGAGGAGCCCAAACAACACACAGAGAAGCCCCCTTGGGGGTCCCTGGAGCCTGGATGGGGCCTGTGACCAGAAGACAGAGAACAGACGGGAAAAGCAGAACCTGACCAAGGAGACACCTGGCCGACAGACCACCCAGTGGTCCAGGTCAACGTCACGCGGGATGTGAAAGGCACCCCGCTCTGTGGGGCTCTTCCCAGACCCACAGCCTGTCCAGTCACCGGAGGACCCCAGATGAGCCCAGCCTGAGGGGCGTCCACCAAACACAGGGCCAGGCCTGCTCAGAATGTCAAGGTCACGAAGAGCGGGGAAGCCCAGAGATGCCGCAGCCCCGAGGGGACAGAGGAGCCATGATGGCATTGCGCTGCGGGGACCCGACGGGAAGTGGCGCCGGGGTTGAGGCTGTGGCTTGGTCGCCCGGGTTTCCGGTGTGAGTGTGACGGACACTACGAGGACTAGCAGACGCCTCGAGAAGCCGCTAGGGGCTCGGGGTCCAGGGACTTGCTCGGTGGTGACAGCTTTTCTGTAAACGTGAGGCTTCCCCACACCTGAGATGTGGATGCCTTCCTGGCTTGTGAGGAGCTCTGGCCCCTGTGTGGGCGTGTGTGGTGGTCGGGGACAGCTCCGTGGGTCCCAGCCTAGTTCTTGTGCCCAGGCTGCAGCAGCTGGACGAGGAGAACAGCGAGCTGAGGTCCTACACGCCCTGCCTGAAGGCCAACATCGAGCGCCTGGAGGAGGTGAGCTGCCTGCCGGCTTCCCGTGCTCCTCCCGGGGTACCTGCAGGCCGCCGGGACCTGAGACAGGGTCTCCAAGGTGAGGGAGCCACCCGGTTGGTGGTGACATGGGGTCCCTGGGCTGAGGGAGCCAGGACAGGCGGGGCCTGGCCCTCCCTTTGCCAAAAGGTAAGAGGCCCTGCCTGACTTCTCAGGGTACTTGGGCCTGGAAAGTTACACTTAGATTAAGCCCTGATTTGATCCAGGATGCTGTCCTTGAGGGGCTGACTTCAGCTGGGCCTCTGTGCGCCCTGAGGACACCTGGGAGCACTTGGGTTCAGCCCCTGCTCCTGTGTGGGTCCCACCTCCCCCTCCCGAAACAGTACCTGGGCCTGGGGGAGCTGTGAGGGACCGTGGCATACAGGTGTGTCCATGGTAACCTTTTTTCTTACAGGAGAAGCAGAAGCTGCTGGATGAGATTGAGGAGCTGTCCATGCGGCTCAGTGACGAGCAGGAGAACAGGCGGAAGCTGGGGGACCGGCTGAGCCACGAGAGGCACCAGTTCCAGAGGGACAAGGAGGCCACCCAGGAGGTGAGCAGGGGCCGCCCCCAGACCCTGGGGGCGAGACCGCCCAGAGGCCCTGTGGCCTGGCTGAGCCCACTCCCCCGCAGCTGATCGAGGACCTACGCAAGCAGCTGGAGCACCTGCAGCTCTTCAAGCTGGAGGCTGAGCAGCGGAGAGGCCGCAGCAGCAGCGCGGGTCTGCAGGAATACCACAGCCGCACGCGAGAGAGCGAGCTGGAGCAGGAGGTCCGCAGGCTCAAGCAGGTGCGCTGGGGCCACACCCGGCGGGAGGGCCTGTCCCGTGCACCCGGGAGTGACGCCCTGTGTCCCCTAGGACAACCGCAGCCTGAAGGAGCAGAACGACGAGCTCAACGGGCAGATCATCAACCTGAGCATTCAGGGAGCCAGGAGCCTCTTCTCCACGGCCTTCTCGGAGTCCCTGGCCGCGGAGATCAGCTCAGTCTCCCGAGACGAGGTAACGGCCCCGCCCCCACGTGCCCCACGCGGCCCGCAGGCGTCCGCAGTCCAGGTGCCAGGCACCAACCCTGCGCCCCCTCAACCCCCCAGCTCATGGACGCCATCCAGAAGCAGGAGGAGATCAACTTCCGGCTGCAAGACTACATCGACAGGATCATCGTGGCCATCATGGAGACCAACCCATCCATCCTGGAGGTCAAGTAGCCGCAGGAAGGCTCTACCCAGCACGTGGGGTCTCCTTCGCCCAGCGGGAGGACACAGCTGAGCCGGGGCGGGGCCGAACGGAGGGGCTCCAGGACAGCCTCAGGCTGGGCGAGCCCCTCAGACCTCCCGCGCTTCCCACCCGGTCGGGGAGGAAGGGAAATGGGTCCCCCAGGGGTGCTGCTCCCCACTGCCACCAGGCGCCCTGCCTGGTGCCGTCCAGGCCTGCACTGCCCCTGGACTGCACACAGGCCCCAAAACTTTGGCGCCAGATGTCGGGGGAGGATAGGCAGGCGAGGACAGTGCCATCAGGGTCCCGCCAGGCGCTGCTGTGCCCCCAGCTTTCCTGGGCTGTTTGAGCCGGCATGCAACTGGAAGGGGCCCCTTGGTCCTGTGTGAAGCCCGGGGGCCTGCAGGTCACAGGGCCGTGCCCCCAGCCGCACCCTGGCTGCACTAATCCTAAGATGTGAGAGCCACCAGTGGGGGTCACTGACTCTGGGGGGCAGGCCCTCCTCCCCGTGCGGATGTCCACTGCCCCCAGGCATCCGCACGTCTGGAGCCAGCTTCCTCCAGGAGTCAGGAGTCGTGGTTCCTCTGCCAGGCACGCTTTGCAGGAGGCCAGGCAGCGCTGGCCCCCAGGTCCACAGGACAGGGCCTTCCTGGCATCTTGGGGGCTCCTTCAAGGAGCAGCAGCATCACCCCCCGGGGCTGCAGGCCTGCCCCAGGGCCTGAATGTGGCCAGGAGCCTCCTGGAGGGGGTGGGGTGGGGGCCCTGCTGGTGCGAGGATGTGTGAGAGCATGTGTGTGGCCCTGTGTCCTTCCACCCTCTGCGTGGCCCACCTTCTACACTAAGGTTTAAGATGTTGCCTCGTATTGTACATTCTGGGGAAAGCCTTGGGTGTAAATCAGTGTAAACTTGGAGGAGAGATTTTTCTATCATGTAGAGTAGGTATTTTTTATAGATTGAAGGTTGATCAATTTTTTAATACTTCCAAGAGAGAAAACTATCTGTGTATACACATGAAATATATATATATGTACAATAATAAACACTGGAACTCTGCTCCCCGCCCTGCCATGCCCCGCCATGCAGCCTGGGTCTGTTTCTCTGAACCTGAGCTGCCCCGAGCCTTTCTCGCAGGCGCTGGGCACTGACCTGCATGCTCACCCTGTTTTCACCCCAAGAAAGAGCTCCCTGCCATGCAACAGCAGCCTGGAGACACGGGATGTGAGCGCCCAGGGGCCCCAACGCCAGTGAGAGGCAGTGCTGGGGGGCTGGCCAGAGGCTCCCCGCAGTGTCCTCTGAGCTGGGCAGCAAGAGGCCTGGTCCGGCCAGCCCCTCCCAGAGGCGGTGTACGGGATTGCCCCGCCAGACTGGGCCCCCAGGGGAGCCCACCCAGGGCACCTCCTGGGCCAGGGCGATACGGTGGGGCCTCAGGGCTGTGTTCACGGTAGGACATGGGCCTTGAGTGTGGCCTGGCTGCTGACATGGTGCCAAGGGCCAGCTGGGAAGGACCCATGGGCGTGTAATCATGGATAAAGAGGGCTCCAGGAGGGGCAGGCACAGTGGACCCAAAGGAAGACACTGGGGAGGCACAGGCCCTATGAGACTGTGGGGGAAGGCTTGGCAGGGGGGCAGGGCAGGAGGGCCCAGGTGGTTCTAAGGGTGAGTGGCCAAGTCTGACTTGAAGGGGGGTGTCAGCCAGAAGTCCCCAACACTCGATTCCCTAGCTAGGTGTTTGCGACCCCCAGCACTAAGGTGCCTGTGTACCGGACACAGGTGGAGACAGGCCCTGCCCGACCACCCAGTGGGGCAGAGAAGGGCTTGAGTCAGGGCTGCTAACCACGTGGCTCCAGGTGACCGCAGGCAGGCCTGGCCTGCAGGAAGCAGGGCCCCTGGCCTGGTCCGCAGCTAGGCTGGGGCACTGGAATCAGCTGCCAGGGGCCTGGGCACTGTGGGGGGCAGTTTGAGGGTGTGGATGTGTCACAGTTTTGCCTGGAGCCTGCTCCCTGGCCAGGATTCCAGGGGGCCTGGAGAGGATCAGGCCCCCATGCTCCTGGTGCTGAGGGGTGGCTCCCCAGAGTCGAGAGGGCCTCACCGAGTTCAGTAGTGAGGCTGGGACTTGTACCTGCCCCGCCAGCCCTGGCCCATGGTCACATGGCCGGGGCAGCCAGGGAGGGCAGCACTGTGCCAGGCCTTGGGCTGCAGGCTTCACCCCTAGGCTCTGGGTGGAGCTGTGCAAGGAGGGGAGCTCAGCGCTCAAGGTGCCCAGCGGCCATAACGGGTTCAGAGGGTCAGTGGGCACCTGTAAGGGCCTTGTCCCCAGCCTGGCGGCACTGAGGGAGTCTGCTGGCCTGCGACGGTCAGTGCCTCTGCTTTGACACTGGGTTACGTCCTGTAGGGCCCATCTCTGCCTGGGAGGAGAAGCTGAGTGTGGGGGCAGGGCTCACTCTGTCAGGTAGGCCAGAGCCAGGCAGGGGTTCCTCCCTGAACCCCGCTGTCTCTTCCCCTCCTAAACGCAGGGGCCTGTCCACAGCCCTGCTGGTCCCAGCAGCCAACACTGAGGCCGCTACCCTGGCCTGCAGGGGTCCCAGCCCCCTCCACACAAGGTGGGCTGGGAGAGCATATGACGCGGCAGGGCCTGGCTGCTGCCCAGGACCAGCTTCCTGGCGAGCTCTTTACAGGACCGGCCCAGAAGGATGTGCACTGAGTGCAGAGAGGCCGCAGGGGACACAGGAGGCCGGAGGGCGTGTCTCCCCGGGGGACCCTCCACTCTCAACCCCAAAGCAGATCCTGTCATGTTGCTAGAGCTGTGGAGCCAAGGTCTCAGCCTGTTCATGACCAAACTGCACAGGGCAAGGCTCTGCCCCTCCTGACCAACCACCCTGGCCCCGGGCCCCTTGTGTCCCACATGCACTGCCTGGCTGTGGCCGAGGCCAGCTCAGGCCTGTCCATGCTGAAGGGTGGCCGCTCTGCATTCCCAGCCTGGGGGCCCCAGTGCCTGTCGCTCCGTCTACTGGAGGTTCAGAGACCATGGGACGGAGGCCCCGTGAGGGCATCTCACAAAACATGTGGTTACAGGTCCTTACGTAAAACCCCGCCAGAGCACAGGTGTGTCCAGTCCTCAGCCTGCTGGCCTCAACTGCCACTTGCCTGTCACACCAGGGAGGGTCCCTGTGCCGCATCCCCGCAGACTCTACTCAAGAGCGTCCAGGTGTCCCCACTGCTGTGTCCTAAAGCTGAGAAGAGCATGGGGGAGATCTGCCCCCAGGGTCTCCCCTCCCCTCCAGGCGGCTATCTCCTGAAAGTCACCCTCTGCTTTGCAGTTCCTTCCCCAACAGGGACTAGAGTGAGCTGGCAGGAACCTGCCTCAACTTCAGCTGTTTTACTTGTTAGGAGGCTACAGGTCTGTGGACATCAGCTCTGACCCAGTCACCCCAGGCAATGCACAGGGAAGGAAAGGGACTTGTGGTCACTGAGCCACCACTAGGAGTCAGCCCTTGACTCCGTCCTCAAGTGATTCTGCAGCCACCAGGCCTTGGTCAGGTGAGGAAGCTGGGGGCAGCCTGAGTCCCGGCGGGCTGTCTAAAGCCAGAGCACCTGGGGTGGGGACGCAGCTGTCCTGGCTGCAGCATCTGGAGAGATGGAGGTTTTACAGGAGCCCTGAGCGCTGTCCCCGAAGGTCCTACTGACGGGACGCTGGAGCAAACATCACCTAACTCCCCGTGCAGAGCTCCTCTCCTTGTGGAGGCGGAACTGGACCACGCCCACTCTCCTTAAATCTGTCCTAGCCCAGGGAACCTCGCTCCCGTCTTCCCGCGTGGGCCGTGCCTTCTCCGGCTCCACACACACTCCCGAAAACCAGGGTCCCGGAGTTCTGCCCTCAGCGTCCCCTCGCCTCACTGCGGCCTCCCCGTGCTTCGGGGGCGCCAGGTAAACCGCTGACACCAAAGCTCTTTCAGCCGGTCCTGCTGCCTCCAGAAACCCTAGGCGACGGAGGGCAGGAGGCCGGGGGCAGGGCCTACCCCCCAGTTCCGCGGCTGCTGGGTTGTCAGAGTGACCTCCCGCTGCCCGACGGGCAGGGACAGAACGCGCCTGAGGGGGCGGTTTTGCTCGGAGGCCCCAGGTGTCACACTGGCTTCCTCCCTGCCGGGGCCCGAGCTGTGCGCTGTGCCTCCCTCGGTCCTCCGGCGGCCCAGGGGTGCCGGTTCCCCCGCTGGCCGGAGAACCCGGGTCTCGGACACGCCATGCGCCCAGGTCACCCCCCGAGTGGTGCCGCCCTTGTCGGCCCAGGGAAACTGGAGCGTCGGACCGTGAAGCCTTTGTGGGTCCCGAGGAAGCAGAAAAGTTTGGAGGGACCCGGGAGGGAGCTGGCCCATCTACCGGCCCTGCGGTCCTCAGGGGCCAGAGCCGGATCCGCAGCCACAGCCGGGCGCCTCCCCGCACGGAAACCGGAAGCGTCGCGACCGGGCCGCTGAAGGTCCCGCCCCTTCCTGCGGGCCGGGCATTCTGGGGGTTGTAGTCCTCGTTCCTTCCTCGGCACCTCCTCTAGCACGGCTCGCCACCCGGCAGCGGGGTCCGCCACATCCCTCGGCGCCCGCTGGCAGGACTGCCGGGGACGTCGGAGGGCGCCAAATCGAGGCGGCTACAGGCCGCCGCCCCGGAGTCAGCCTCCCGGCCTGCTTCGCGCGCCGTCCTGGACTCCGCCTCCCGGCCTGCCCCGCGCGCCGTCCTGGACTCCGCCTCCGGCCTGCCCCGCGCGCTGCACTGCCTTGTGGGAGCGGTAGTTCGGGCGCGCGATTCACAGTGCCGCGTGCGCCCCGGGCGCGCCGTAGCCACGGGGCCCCGGCCCGGCGCTACGCTACGGAGGCGGCGCAGGGCGCGGCGCGGGCCGGGCAGGGTCGGTGCGCTCGCCGGCTCCGCCACTCAGAGCTAGAGGCTGTCGGGGACGCGCGCCGGCGGCAGAGGGCCCGCCCGCCTTCCGAGAACAAGTTGTGGGCCGGCCGGAGCGAGCGAGCGAGCCGGGCCTCGGGGACTGAGGAGGCGCCGCGGGTTTGCGGAGGTGAGTCCCGTCACCCGGGCCAGGCCGGGGCCGGGGGCGCGGCCTGGACCCCCAGGAGGCCATGGCAGAGGGGCGGCGCCTCCTGGGCACTGGCCGGTCGCGGCCGGGCTGGGGACGCTGCTGGAGAGGGGAGCCCCCAGGACCTCGGGCGCCGGGCAGCGGGGGACTAGCCCAGGGTTTGCAGACGCGGGAGGCGGCCTCAGTCCCTCCTGCCCTTGAGTGCCCTTACCTCCGGTCAGTGTCCCGGCCGCGGCGGCGTTAGGGGAAGTGTCCGGGCCGGCCCTGTGGAGTCGGGGAGCAAGCGCGTCCTGTCTGCCCGCTGGCCACCAACCACGCTTCCTTCTCGTGTTCTTTTCCTGTTGGCGCTGGAGCTAACCGAAAAGTTACCCATGGTGGCCCCCAGAGTGTCTGCCGGGCTGCCGGCCCGGCGGCCCACCCAGCTGCCCGCAAGAGGGGGACACTTCTGATCCTGGTCAGGGCAGCCTTGTGTGATCAAATGGCCTTGACGGGGCTGGCTCTTGGGCCCCCTTAACACACAGGAGTTTGTGACCAGACTGCAGACAACAGGACCCCAGTAAAGTCCAGCCTGGGAGTTCGGGGTCTTGTGGCTGCGAGCCCTGCCGAATTGTGGGAGAGCTGGGACTCAGCTGGGTGCTTGGTCCTTCTGTGCTCTCCTGAGAGCCTCTCCTGTGGGGCCCCCTCCCTCTGCATGCGTCTGGGGGCAGTGTAAGCCCCTGTGGGAGGACCCCGCCCCCAGAGCTGGGCTCCAGGGGAGATGGGGTAAGTTGATCCTTCCACTTCTGAGTGCCTTTCTCAACCGTGGGGAGAAGAGTAGTGTTTCTGTGGCCCAGGTGCCTGGAGGAGGGCCCCAGATGGGCGGGGAGCCTGGGAGCCCCTGTTCTGCAGCCCTGCTGGTGGGTGCGGCCTGGCCTTGGTTCCAGGCACCTCTCACTTCCTCTTAGGTTGTCCTGCTCCTTGGAAGAGCGCTTCTCTTTTCTTCTGCGTCTGAAGCTCTCTAGTGCTGCTCCCTGTGAGCAACCAGGCTGGTGACCTCGTGACCTCCTGAAAGCCAGGCTTAAACTCAGTGATTGCTAGACTCTAGAGATGGAGCAGGTCTTACCTTGTGTCTCTGCTCTAAGGACCCCTGCCCCAGACCAGGTGCTCTGAGAGCAGGAAACGGCTGGGTCCTCCAACCCTTCTGGACGGGGTCACTTTGCTGAAACTCTTTGGTTTCAGGCTTTGCGTTAGACTCTCTGGACCCCTGTGTCAGACAGCGTCCTGCTGAGCCCTGCTTTACAGACAGGAGGCCCAGGCTGGGGGCAGCCGGGCTGTGGGGAAGGAGGAGTGGGCTGCGCATCCAGTCCTTCCAGCCCCTGCTTCCACCGCCCCTGATGCTTGTCTTTTATTTGGGAAGAAGGACTCTGCACCCTAGAGGTTCTCTAAAACCATGGATGTCTTCGTGGGCCTGAGCGGGTCTCTGAAGAGCCTGCAGGGCTGGGTATGTAACAGCCCAAGCCCAGACTCGGCCCGGGTGCTCCCTGCCCCTGGGTCAGCCGCCCTTTTGCCCGCACTGACTCCAGCCCTCCCACCTGGCACCCGCAGGAGCATCCCAAGCAGGGACATGGTGGTGTCTCTCTTGCCTAGCCTCTTGTGCCACGCTCCCAGGCAGGACCACCCCCCCAGTACCTCCCCCCCAACCAAGAGTGCCCAGTAGGCCTGTGGCATCCCTTTGGTGTCCCCGGCTCCCTGTGCCCAGTGCTGCCCCAGCGGCACCGAGGCAGGTGGTCAGTGAGCATCCTGTGTCAGCTGCAGGCTGCTCTGGTGACCCAGCTCTGAACTCGGAGGGGCCTCTGGGGCCGCGGGGCCAGAATGGCACCTGCAGCCTCCTGGGGGTGAGGACCAGCTCGCCCATCTCCACCTTCCTGGATAAGGAGAAAGAGGGTGTGGGTGGAGTTTGGACTTGGACACCTGCCCAGGCACACTTGTCACTCTGGGTCACCCTGTGGACGGCTGTGCTGGTGCTGCCAGGACGGTGCAGGGAGCTGGGGGCCACGGGGGAGCAGCAGGGACCTCCTGACGCCCCCAGGATGCACTGTCCCTCCAGTGAGGACTTGTCCGGTGCTCCAGCCTCCCTGCCCGTCCTGGCGGCACCATCTCCCTCCAGCAGCGGCTCCTCCCCTGCTGTCTGCTTCCCCCTCCGTGGTGGCCAGACCCCGGGACGGGACTGGACGGTGCTGCAAGACGTCAGAGGGAAAGCAGGCCGATAGCTGCTGTTGACGAGAGCCGCGGTGTCCGTGTTCCGAGGAGGCGCTCGTGGCTTCTCTCCCTCGACCATTGGCCGAGCCTGGAGCTGAGGCAGCACCTGCTGCCGACCCCTCCATGGCCGCCCTGGAGATGCTCCCCACGGCCCGTCTGCCGCCCCTGGTTGAGCCGGAGGCTCCCGTGCCTTTATGTCTCTGAAGCAACTCTGCCCTCGCGAGGCCTGCAGTCACCAGCCACCCAGGCCGCGCTGCTCTGTGGCCACTTGGCCAACAGAAATGGGGAAGTGCCAGAGGCAAGCGCCCTTTGTCAGGCGGCTCTGAACTTGTGAACTGGAAAGCGAAGTCGTGGTGGTGTTCCTGGCTCCCTGGCGGAAGTTTCCTTCTTGAGCCTCAACTGAGCGTGTACGACTAGAGACAGAGAACACGCTGGGACTCTGCGTCCCATCCTCCGGTCTCCGTGCCGGCGAGCCACCCCCCACTTGTGGGTGTCACTCTGGGGATCTGCCTCCACCCCTCTCTCCTGGAAAGCAGGGGCCTGGAAGCAGAGCCCTGCCGGCCACGTGACCCGCACGGGGTGGGGGGCCCAGGATCCGGACCACGGCTGGACACTGCGGGGCCGAGGTGCAGAGACAGCGGCCTCCTGAAGCACGTGCAGGGGAGGGTCTGTGGCCGGACCGTTGCCTCCCGGGCCGGGTAGTGGAATGCTGGTTACTGTTTTGTTCCTGAAGCTGGTTTTCAGGGGACATTGTTGGTGACTCTCAGCAGAATCTCCACAGCCCCCTCCTTAAGGTCCTGGCCCAGCCAGTGGGGGTGTCTGGGCCTCACAGTGCACCTGGGAAGGACAGGAGGCATGTGCCCCGTGGACAGGTGGTACCAGGACCTGGGTCCCGGGGAGTCTTGCTAACTGCTTGCCGAGAGCCCTGACCCTCGCCCCCCAGGCACCTTTCCCTGGTGGCCCCAGCCATGGGCAGAGCCAGGCTGTGGGAGGCCTTGTCCCCTGTGGCCCTGGCTGGCCTAGACGGTGGTGGCCTTGGACCAGGCAGCAAGGAGCAGCCGAGGCAGGCCCCAGACTGCACAGTGTGAGGCCCTGACGCCAGATGGCTTGTGGCCTGGAGCCTAGGCTTGGCCTGGGAGGCGAGGTTCTGGGGCGGGTCTTCCAGGCAGGGCCCTCCCCCCTGGACAGGTCTGGACTTTGGCCCTGGGGCAGCAGCCCAGCCTGTAGGCTTTTCGCCAGGACCCAGAATCCATCGGCCAGGGGTGCCAACCTGTCTCCCTGCTGCAGGACTCCGCCTGCCACCCCAAGACCAAGGCCGCACGGAGGCCGGGCCCTGTCCTCGCTACCCGGGGTCTGGCTGTGGGTGGGCGCCCCCAGCCATCCCCTGTGCTCTCAGTGGGCGCGGGCTGAGCTCCTGGTCAGCCCGAGCCTGGGCCCGGGCATGGGTGCTCCTGCTCCATGGGCACCTTCGTGGCTTAGCTTCAGCTCGAGGCCTCGGCCGCTCAGGGTTTGACTGCGTAAAGGGAGGGTTGGAGACGCTTGGGGTCTCTCCCCGGGAAGGCGCCACCGTGGGGTGGTGGCAGGAGGCTGGGGGCTGGCCTGGTTGCGGTGCGTCTGCCTCGTCGCCGTGGAGGGGCAGGTGTCCTGAAGGACCTGCTCGGCGTGGGCCTGACCGCCATGAGTGCCCCCTCGCAGCCCAGGGTATAGGGCTCTGGCTGCGGCCGCTGCCTGAGCGTGACTCGTGCCCGTGGGGGTGAGCATCCACCGTGGGAGGGGAAGGGCCGCGACTGGAGGCGGGTGGTCCTGGGCTCACACAGGCCTCACCCTGATATCAGGTGGGCCCAGCGGCGTGGCAGGCATGTCGGGTGATATGAGTCTGTCCCCTTGTCCTGCCTTTTCCACGTGTCTGTCGGGAGTGAGAAGTGATCCCTGTGGCTCACGGCACCCTCCCACCAGGCGGCCCTCCTGTCTGTGGACGTGGGGAGTGTTGGCTTTGCACCCACTGGGAACCACCCCCACCCCACCCCCAGTTGCTGTGGTTGAGCTGAGGGGAAACCTGAGTGGTGGGTGACTTTCAGGGGCACTGGGCCTTCGGCAGCCTGTCCGGCCCTGGTCTGGGTCCCTTGGAGGAACAGGTCCAGCGGGCGTGTTGCTGCCCGGCTCTCTGGCCTGACTGCAGCCCTGAGGGCAGGGCCCAGGCCCTCCCTGCTGCAGAGCCACTGCGCTGCTGGGCCCTGGGTGCCTACTGGGAGGGGGTTGTGGGTGATGGACCTGGGCTGAGGCAGAGCTGCTGGTCACTTGCTTGACCAGAAAGCGAAGGGGACACCCACGGCGGCCCAGAGGCAGCCCAGGTGTCTTCCCTTGCCTGACTGGGACTCACCTCATCTGAAAGGAGACACCCCCCCACCCTCCCCCTGCCCAGCCTCCCACCTCAGGGCAGGAGCACCTGGGCCCACGCCTCCAGAGAGCAGGCAGCCTCCTGGGCCCCTTCCTGCTCACCGTCTCCAGGTCAGGGAGGCTGTCCTCCATAAGGGCCATGGTGGTGACTGTGGACGGTGCCCAGGGCTCACCAGCCCTACCGGGCGCCCCTCTTCCAGCTCATTTTCTGTGGTTGAATATCTCCTCGATTATTTCTTTCAGGGTGAGACCTATTCTGAAGGCCAGCAACCGTGGCACAGCCGCCTTGCCCCAGGGGCGCCGAGGGGGCCATTATAGGGGGCACCGTGGGGCGGGGGGACCCCGCAGTGAACCTGCTGCAGGCGCCCCTGCCACCCTGGAAGCCGCGCGTGCACTGGGACCCTCCGGGCACCGTAGTCACGTGTCTCTTCTCTCTCTGTCTCTGTCATTTCTGTTGTGCTCCTCGGACCAGCCCGGCTCGCGAGGCCGCCCTCCTCCATGCTCTGCCTCGCCCGCCGCCGCCGGCGCCCTGTGACCAGGCCCGGTGCTCAGCGTGGCTGCCGCGGGGGCCATGGGGAGCTCTGCCTCCTCGCTGGCCGCGGAGACCGAGTCGGACCACGGCTTCCCCCGGGGCCCGCCCTGCTCGGGGCCCCCGGCAGCGGCTGGCTGGGGTAGGAGTGGCCCCGGGGGGCCTGCGTGGGGTGGCAGCCTGGGCACCCGGCAGCACCCGCCCCCGCGGCCCCGGGCCCGAAGGTAAGCAGGTGGAGCAGGGGCGCCCCGGGCCTGAGGGCGGGGCTGCCATTAGATGCCCTTGCTTGGCCGGCACCTCCCAGACAAGTGGGCCCTGTCCCTTAGGGCCCTCTGGAGACTCTCTTCACCCCAGAGACCCGGGCGACTCGGGCTGCTCACTGGGCAGAGCACACCCGGGACCCCCGCCCCCTGGAGCTGGGCTGAGGGTCTCAGAACCACAGATGGTGGGGCCGGGACCACCGCTGCCTCAGGCCGGGGGCTTGCTTGTCCGCTGGCGCTGGAGAGGCTGCTGGAACTGCTTGCTGAGGGGGGCCGGGGGCACGGCACGCACCGAGAATGCTGCTTGCTTCCCGTGGAATCTGTGGCCCTGCCATGGCCCGACGTGTGTCGCCCTGTGACGTGGCTGCCTGCAGGGGGCAGGGGGCTGTGGGTCCCGCTGACGAGCCTCCCTCCACGTGCCCGTGTCCTCCAGCTGCAGCTGGACTCGGTCCCAGCCGCCCAGGCTACCACGGCGAGCTCCACCTCCGGGTGCCGAGGTGAGGGGTGGGCAGCTCAGCCACGCTGCCCACCGCTGAGACCTGGTGGGTTGGGCCCCCACATGCCCCCACACACAGACGCCCCAGCTTCTCCATGTCCTGCAGCCTGACTGGAGAGTGAGGGGCTCAGCAGACACTCAGAGTCCACTGCCCTTGGGCCAGAGGGGGCACTTGGCCTTCTCGGCACCCCGGCCTACCTCAGGTGCAGACACCGCCCTCCGCTGGTGGCCCTCGGCAGGCACTTTCCTCGGACACAGCTCACTTGTGTAGGACAGTGCCTGGTGTCTGTGGGGCCCTGAGCGTGTCCTGGGCTCACCATCTAGGCGGCCAGCCTGTGCATGGAGCAGGACCTGAGTCCTGTCAGGCTTCTGGGGGTCGCCAAGTGACCCCAGGGAACATAGTCGTGGAGGCCCACGGTCTAGAGGGACGGCTGCGGAGCAGAGAGCCTCGGCTCCCTGTGCTGAGTCAGTGCTCACCTGCCGTCAGGGGCTCTACTCACGCGGTGGGAATCTTACGGCGTGTGGCCTGTGTCTGCTTCTCACTGAGCGTCGTGTTCTCGGGCCGTCCGCGTGGTAGTGAGTGTCAGGACTTCGCCCTTTTTGGCTGAGCGACACTCCGCCATGTGGAGTAGGCCTGCTGGTTACTGACGGACACTCACCCTGGCGGCTCTGCCGCTGTGGACGTGTGTGGAGAGGATTTTGCACGGACACGTGTTGTCACTTCTCTTGTGTAGGTACACAGAATCAGGCTGCTGGTATTCACCGTAAGTTTACGTTTAACTGTCTGAGGAGCTGCCAGGCTGTTCTCCACGGTGGTCGCCCCGTTTCCCAGACCCCCAGCCATGCAGGGAGGGCTCTGGTTTCTCCACACCCTCCCTGCCTGCCCCGCCTGCGTGCAGGGCGGTGGCTGTGCCGCTCGTTTCCCCAGGGTCCGGCACGCCCCTTCGTGCCTTCTCCATGCACACATGTCGTTTCATTTCCGTGTATTTACGTCCTTAGGGTAAGTTGCTGGGGAGGGGGCAATTGCTAGGCCTCGGGGAGGGGTACGGGCCCCGAGGTGGGTGCAGAGAGGTCGCCTGTCCAGTCCGTACCCTCTCATTCTCTGGCCCAGCACCTCCAGCAGTTAACTGTGCCACCTGGAGTGAGTCAGGAGGAAGAGCCGCCAGTGACCTTGAGGAATCCACAGGCACCTGACTAGACCCAGGAGGAGCAGGCAGGGGGCTGGTGCGGCAGAGGCAGGCCAACCCTCCCCATGCCTCCACTGGACACGCGCATGTGGGTGGCCCGTCCAGGCCATCCCTGCCCTGAGGGGCACCCCCTCCACTGAAGAGCCCGCAGGTCTGGGCTTGGTCCCACCGCCAGGCGGACCAGGAGCTGCAAGGCCCAGAGGACCTGGGCTTGGTGTGGGTGTTGGCTGCAGGCCGCCCCTGGGGACACAGGCCTAGGGGACGGCGCAAGACTGGCTGAGGGTGGCCTCAGAGGGAGGTGCCCACGTGCTCCCTGGGACCAGCTAGGGGTCGGGGTCAGGTAGGCATCCTGCCGGGCAGTGCAGCCTCAGGTCTGCTGGCCTGACCAGCGGGGTCCTTGAGTGGGGACCCCACTTACTCTGCTTAGCTTTCCGGGGAGCTGAAGGCCACCTCCCAGCTGCTTGCAGCACCCATGTCCCAGGAGCGCCCGCCCCCGCCTCGCTCTGACCTGGGGCTGAGGCTGTAGCCCAGAGAGCTGAGGTGCGCTGTACACCCCACCTGCTTGCCTTTGCACTGAGGGTGAGCGCCCAGCCTCCGAGTGCACCCGGTGCTTGGGAGCGTCTGAAGGCTCTGGCGCATTAGGGTGCTGGGAGGTGACCCTGGCTTTGGGGCTGGGGCGGCAAAGGCCCAGGTTCCTCCGGACACCCTGCTGCTGCCCCTTGAGCCGCTTCGTCTTCACCCACCCCGTGACGCCAAGACGCGACATGGGCCGTGCGGGTCCCCGAGGGAGGCAGCCCGCACTGCCTCCCACCCTCCCGGGACGCCAGCCAAGGATCCCAGTGTGGCCTCATGCTCATCTGGGCCCGGGCCCAGCCAGCTGTTGGGCCGTGAGGGGTGTAGGGTTGGGCTTCCTGCCCTCCTGTGTGTGCTTAGCACTCCTAGACCACCAGGGGCCTGGAGCTGAGGGCAGGCTTGAGTCTTCCCCCAAGTTTCCCACAGGGCGCGGGGCGGCTGTCTGAACCTGGGCCCGGGCTGCAGCGTGTGTGTGGCTTGTCTGTGTGGCCGCGTGTGCCTGTGCCTTGCCTGTGGGCCTTCCTCAGTGGGGAGCAGCAGGGGCATCTCTTAGGCTTGGTGACGCAGAAGCCCAAGCTGACCCAGCCAGGGCTTGTCTATCACTCTGGTGCTGCGGCAGCTGCGGACAGCCCTGAGGCTCAGCCCCACACCGGGGAGGCGGCAGTGGCCTGCGTGGGGCCCAGGAACCATCGTGCTGCCTGGGGGAGGGTTTCTGTTTGTTCCGAAGAGGGAAGTTTTCTTTCTTCCGGGAGCGTCTGGTGTAAACGCAGCATGAGAAGCACGAGCTCTGCGCTTTGCTGTAAAGAACAGTTGCTGTTTCTGCCAAGCGGATCAGCTATTGTCAGGGCAGGAGAGTGTGGATGCCCCCCACGTGGGCTGGCCTCGAGAGGCGGGTGAGGGGCCAGCCCCGCTCCCAACCCTGCTCAGCCCGCGGGAGCCGCCGGCTCCTCCTGCCTGAGTTTGCACATCCTGAGCCTCCCCGTGGGTGAATAACACCACCTGTCAGGGCCCAGTGCTGGTGTGTGTCCGTGCTTCGCTCCTGGCTGCTGAACGGTGTTCCTCGTCTTATTTATCCATTTACTCATTGATGGACACTTGGCTTGATTCCACCAGTTGGCTGTTGTGGGCAAATCTGCCATGAGCATTTGTGGATGTGTGCTGGTGAAGAGCATGTACCTGGGGTGGAATTGCTGGGTCCTAACTGTGGTCTTTGCGTAGCTTCTGGGGAGCCATCTAGCGGTTTCCCACAACAGCTGTGCTCTTTCGCGCTCCCCCAGTGATGTGGGAGACCGGGTCACTCCAGCTCCAGGTCCTGGCACCTGCCCCGCCAGGTGGGCTGGTGCACTTTGCATTTCCCTGACTGATCCGCTGAGCAGGTTTCCACGGGCTTCTCCGTATCTCTGGGGAAAGTCGCCTCAAATCCTTTGCCCATTTTTAAAACCAGGTTTTTGTCGTGTGGTTGTAAGAATGATTCATACGTTCTGGGTGCTAGACCCCGGTCAGACGCACGGTTTGCAAACGTTGTCTCCCGTAGGATATCTTCTCACTTTATGGTGTCCTTTGACTCGTGGGAGATGTTAGTTTTGATGTTCTTTTGTTTCCTCCTTCATTTGCCTGCACGGTCGTGAAAATTTACCCACGTTTTTTGCTTCTAAGAGTTTCGTAGTTTTCGTTCCCACGCTGAGGTCATTGATCCATTTTGAGTTAAGCTCTGAATATGGTGTGAGGTACGGGCCTGACTCCTTCTTCAGCATTTAGATCCCATTTTTATAGCGCATTGGTTGAAAACACCATCCGTTCCCCGCTGAACACTCTTGACGTCTTGTCAGAAACTCCTGACCACGGCCTTCCCTTGCAGCCACACGCACTCGCCTGGGCCCATGGCCACGGTTGGGGAGTGGGCCTGCGCACGCTGCACCTTCCTGAACCCGGCCGGCCAGCGCCAGTGCTCCATCTGCGAGGCCCCGCGGCACAAGCCTGACCTGGACCGGATCCTGCGGCTCAGCGTGGAAGAGCAGAAGTGGCCATGCGCCCGTTGCACATTCCGCAACCTTCTGGGCAGGGGGGCCTGCGAGGTGTGCGGCTTCACCCCCGAGCCTGGCCCGGGGGCCCCCCCACTGCCCATCATCAACGGGGTGCCCCCAGAGCCCCCGGGCAGCTGCCGGGACGAGGCAGGGCCCCTGCGGACGGCGGGGCCGGTGGCCGTGGAGCCGGCGGGTGGACGGCCAGTGGAGGCAGAGGGGCAGGAGGGGGGCGCGGCCGCGCCTGGGAGCGGCTGGGCCTGCCAACGCTGCACGCTGCACAACACGCCTGTGGCCAGCTCCTGCTCAGCCTGCGGGGGGCCCCGGAAACTCTCGCTGCCCAGGATCCCTCCCGAGGCACTTGTGGTCCCGGAAGTTGTGGCTCCTGCAGGCTTCCCTGGTGTGTCGGCCCCGGCCCAGCCTGGGGAAGGCGCCGAGGCCAACCCTCCTTCTGCCGTGGACCAGGAGCCCCCCCGGGGGCCACCCTTCAGCCCATTCTCGCTCACCCTCCAGAACAACCCCGTGCCTCGCAGCCGCCGCGAGGTGCCCCCGCAGCTGCAGCCACCGGTGCCTGAGGCCGCCCAGCCCTCGCCCTCTGCCGGCTCCAAGGGGCCCCCCCAGGGCCTGGGGCGGCCCGTGGCTGGGGCCTCCCGCCTGGCAGAGCTGCTGTCAGGCAAGCGGCTGAGCTTCCTGGAAGAGGAGGAGGCTGAGGGGGGCCCCATGCTGCGCCCCCCAGGGCCCGCCAGCCCTGCGCACTGCGAGGCCAGCACCAGCACGACAGGCAGCGATGTCATCGACCTGGGTGGCGACAGCGTGCGTTACACGCCGGCCAGCCCCTCCAGCCCCGACTTCACCACCTGGTCGTGCGCCAGGTGCACGCTCAGGAACCCCACGGCGACCCCCCGGTGCACGGCGTGCGGCTGCTCCAAGCTTCACGGCTTCCAGGAGCACGGCGACGCCACCGCCCGCTGCCCCGACTGCAGTGCGGACCAGCCCGGGCCCTGCCCAGCCCACAAGGCCAGCCGCCCCCTCCCTGCGGCGCCGTCTGAGCGCCCAGGCCAGTGGGCCTGCCCCGCCTGCACCCTGCTCAACGCACCTCGGGCCAAGCACTGTGTCACCTGCCACACCCCCCAGCTCATGGCGGCCCAGCGCCGGGGCGTAGCGCCCCTGCGGCGCAGGGAGAGTGTGCTCGTGGAGAAGCGGCGGCAGACAGACGAGGGCGAGGCCAAGGCCCTGTGGGAGGACATCGTGGCCTTTTGCCGGGAGGTGCGGGCCCGCTGCGGTCCCTTCCCCCGAGCCTCAGCTTTGGTGACCCCCATGTGACCGCTCACCTGAGATCCTCAGGCCCTTTTTCTTCTCTGTCCGCGAGGGTCCTGACCCCTCACCCCCAGCGTGAGTGCCATCAGCAGCAGTGGCCTCACAGGAAGATGGGGACAGACAGGCAGGCTGGGTGCCACCCCCAGTTGCAGAGCCCCAGCTGAGACAGGTGCTCTGCATGCTCTCTGCCCTTGGCCTGCAGGAGGCTAAGCCCAGGGCATCACCCCCAGGGGGCTGGGGGGGACTTCTGTCCCCCTGGGGTGCTGCCCTCTGTCGCTGCCGGCAGTCCGTCCAGAGCTGCGTCCCTGCCACCCTGCCCCTGTCAGGCCCCCCATGTCTCTTCCTAGGGACTTTGGTGCCCCACACCCACACCTGCAGCCTCCAGGCTGGGCCCCGCACTGTCCCCTGGGGCACACATACCTCCCACTGGCCCGTCACCAGCCTGCTCTGCCCTGGCTGGCTACAGTCCACCACGCCTGCACAGGGTGGCGTGGGCCTCATGAGGCTCAGCCGGGCTATCTGCAGGCTGCGAGCTGCATGCCTCCCCCCTTCCTCAGGCTCAGGTAGCTGGGTACTCTCTTGGGGTGGGATGGGGTTTGGCCTGCCCTGAGTTGTGGCCGTGGTCTCTGCAGAACAGCGTGAACTTTGTGGACGACAGCTTCCCCCCCGGGCCCGCGTCTGTGGGCTTCCCCGCGGGCGACAGTGTCCAGCAGCGCGTGCGACAGTGGCTGCGGCCGCATGAGATCAACTGCTCTGTGTTCAGGGACCACGGCACCTCCTGGTCCGTGTTCCACACGCTCCGGCCCTCGGACATCCTGCAGGGTCTCCTGGGGAACTGCTGGTGGGTGTGGGTCTCCCACCCGGTGCGGGGGAACGAGCGGGCGGGCGGGCGGGCCGAGCTCCCCCTGAACGCTGGTCTCGTGCAGGTTCTTGAGTGCGCTGGCAGTGCTGGCCGAGCGGCCAGACCTGGTTGAGCGGGTGATGGTCACACGCAGCCTGTGTGCAGAGGGTGCCTACCAGGTGCGGCTGTGCAAGGACGGCACGTGGACGACAGTGCTGGTGGATGACATGCTGCCCTGTGACGAGGCCGGCTTCCTGCTCTTCTCCCAGGTGGGCGGGGGTGCGGGCGGGCGGGCGGCAGGCGCGAGGAGGCAGCGGCTTCACGACTCCAGCCCCCCCGCAGGCTCAGCGCAAGCAGCTGTGGGTGGCCCTCATTGAGAAGGCACTGGCCAAGCTGCACGGCTCCTACTTCGCGCTCCAGGCCGGGCGCGCCATAGAGGGCCTGGCCACGCTCACCGGTGCCCCCTGTGAGAGCCTGGCCTTGCAGGTCAGCTCCACGAACCCCCGCGAGGAACCGGTGGACACTGACCTCATCTGGGCCAAAATGCTGAGTTCTAAAGAGGCTGGGTAAGAGGGACAGCCACGCCGGGGAGCTGGAGCAGCGGGAGTAGTCAGGCCAGCGCCCTGATCTGCACCCATGTTTCACAAGATATTTCTGGCACGGGCTGACCACGGCTGGGAGGCTCAGCTCCCCATGCTGTGCCAGCCACCCCACCTGCTTGGAATGGGGTGAGGGCAGGCAGGGTGCTGTCCGTCGGCTTGTACCTAGAAGGCCCTGTCCTGACCTGGGCCTGTGATGACTGTCAGCACCCTTGGGGGTCCATGTGGAGTGAGCTCCATGATGGCACCTGGCAATAGCAGCCCCCGGGGTGGACGGGTTGGGGGAGTGGGAGCTTCTGAGCCCCAGCATGCACTGGCCAGTGTCTGGGGAGGGTCCAGGACCCTTGCCCTCATCTGTGGTGGGCAATGGCACGGCTCTGCTCCTTGGGGAGCAGCATCTCTGAACTGGCGGGGTCCCCAGCCTTGCCAGACCTCCAAGGGACCCAGGCCTGCCCGCCCCGCTGAGCTTGGACCATTTCCTGAGCCCTGGCGTTCTATGTGGGTCTCCCACAGGCAGGGAGACCCCCACTTGGAGCTGCACCTCCCCAAGGCAGGCCAGGACAGCAGGTGTCCCCTAGAGAGGGAGCCCACCCCAATACCAAGGGGCCCTGGTCAGCCGGTTGCTCTAACTGCACAGGTTCCTCATGGGCGCCTCCTGTGGTGGGGGCAACATGAAGGTGGACGATGCTGCCTATGAGAGTCTAGGCCTGCGTCCCCGCCACGCCTATTCCATCTTGGATGTCCGGGATGTCCAGGGCTCCAGGTAAGGATGGGCGTGGTGGGGCATGGCCATGGGCAGGGCGGGGCCAACAGACCCAGGGTTGGGACAGACCCAACCCTGCGGTCTGTCCGAAGGCTCTTGCGCCTACGGAACCCATGGGGCCGCTTCTCCTGGAACGGCAGCTGGTCAGACGAGTGGCCACACTGGCCGGGGCACCTGCGGAATGAGCTCATGCCGCATGGCAGCAGCGAGGGTGTCTTCTGGATGGAGTACAGCGACTTCGTCAGGTACCACACACCACTCACCCTGACACATACAGCATCTTTCCCAGGAGCTCTGCCTGTCTACTGCCTGGTGGGGTTGCTTCTGCTGGGGCTCTGCCCGTTGGTCAGCCTTAGGGCCTGGCGCCCCCTGGCGGTGTCCACAGACAACAGCCAAGACTGGGGTTTCTGAACACGGATTCCAAGAGTTGCCAGCTGGGCGAGAGCCTGCTGCGGTCACCCCACCCAGGGACTGATGCTGTGCGGGCAGCTGGGTGGAGGCCGCTCAGCCGGCTATCCTCTCGCTGCCCAGGTACTTCGACTCCGTGGATATCTGCAAGGTCCACTCGGACTGGCAGGAGGCCCGGGTGCAAGGCAGCTTCCCCAGCTCGGCCAGCGGGCCGGTGGGCGTGACGGCCCTCACGGTGCTGGAGCGCGCATCCCTGGAGTTTGCCCTCTTCCAGGAGGGCAGCAGGTTGGACGAGCGGACTGGGGGCGGGATGGCAGGGTGGTGTGGGTCTAGGGGCGGGGCCTGGCCACTCGCGACCTTTCCGTTCGCCCAGGCGCTCGGACTCAGTGGACAGTCACCTCCTGGACCTGTGTGTCCTGGTGTTCCGGGCCTCCTTCGGCAGCGGCGGCCGCCTGAGCCTGGGCCGCCTGCTAGCCCACAGCAAACGCGCTGTGAAGAAGTTCGTCAACTGTGACGTGATGCTGGAGCCTGGCGAGTACGCCGTGGTGTGCTGTGCCTTCAACCACTGGGGCCCTGTGCCCGGCCCACCCGCCCTGCAGGGTAGGTGACTATGGCCAGTCGGCCCCAGGCCCCGCCCCACACAGCCCAGACCCGCCCATGACCCCCAGGCTCCGCCCATACGTCCCTATCAGCACGGGCCGCCCACAGGGCCCCGGGCCCCGCCCACGCCATCCCTATCTGCGCAGCCCCGCCCGCACGCTCCCTCTCTTTCTCCCTCGGTGCTCCTTGCAGCCTCCAGCCCCTCAGCAGGCGCCCCACGCAACACCCCGGAGGCACCCGGCCACGTGCTGGCCGTATACAGCTCGAGGCTCGTCATGGTGGAGCCCGTAGAGGCCCAGCCGACCACGCTGGCCGACGCCATCATCTTGCTCACGGAGAGCAGGGGCGAACGGCACGAGGTGGGTGGGCGGGCGTGGGTCCTGGGGAGGCGGCAGGAGGTGGCTGCCCACGGCCCGCCCACCCACACCTGCACCGCCTGCGCCCAGGGCCGCGAGGGCATGACCTGCTACTACCTGACGCACGGCTGGGCGGGGCTCATTGTGGTTGTGGAGAATCGGCACCCCAAGTCTTATCTGCACGTGCAGTGCGACTGCTCCGACAGCTTCAACGTGGTGTCAACACGCGGCAGCCTGCGCACCCAGGACAGCGTGCCGCCCCTGCACAGGTGCGCCCCGCCCCGCCCCGCCCCCGGCGGCCCGCTGGCCCCGCAGGCCCTCACCGGCCCCCTCCCCCAGGCAGGTCCTGGTGATCCTGTCTCAGCTGGAAGGGAATGCCGGCTTCTCCATTACCCACCGCCTGGCGCACCGCAAGGCAGCGCAGGCCTTCCTCAGCGACTGGACGGCCTCCAAGGGCAGCCACAGCCCTCCACTCACGCCCGAGGTCGCTGGCCTGCACGGGCCCCGGCCGCTGTGACCTCCCTGCCCCCACCCGCCTGTCCCCACACGCACTTTATGAGGGAGACCCCAACACAGGACGCTTGAACCACAATCTCAGGACCCCCACCCAGGGAGCTCCAGCTGCGGGCACAGCTCCCCTGGCCCTCCCCCCACCTCTCCCTCCTGCCCAGGGCATCCCAGTCACCCAGCAGATTACCTCGAACCCACCTCCAGCTCTAGGGAGCCATGTGCCAGCCTCTCTGATCAGGCCACCTTGAGGTCTGGCTCCAACCTCCAGAGTCAGGGTGAGGCTGCCCCTTATCCATGGGCCTGGGTCTCCTGCCCTGGTCAGGCAGCCATGTGCTCCAAATCCAAATCTGGGCAGGTCAGAGGCCAGGACCCTAGAATGAGAGCAGGGACCACCCTTGTTGTAGGGGTCAGAGGTCAGGACTTCAGGGAGAGAGCAGGGACCATTTCCATTTTGTGATCAGAGGCCAGGACCCTGAGGTGAGCAGGGACCACCCCCTTGCTGGGTCAGGCCAGGACCCCAGGGTGAAAGTAGGGACCACCTCTATTTTAGGGGGTCAAGGCCAGGGCCCAAGGATGAGAGCAGGGACCACCCCAGTTTGGGGAGGTCAGAGGTCAAGACCCCAGGGTGAGAGTAGGGACACCCCTTTGTGGCCAGAGGTTGAGAGCCTTCCCTCAGTTTGCCCCCATATCCCACCTATCCGCCCCCCCCCCCACCACCGCAAGCCCTCATGTGGCCAGCAGGGGTCCCTGGAGCCCCAGCAGGGTCCGAGGAAGGTGCCTGGAACTGTGGGGTGAGCCAGGGTGGGGAGGGGCACTATGCAATTCCTGGCGCGCAGCCAGGGTCGAAGCCATGCCCTGGGCTAGGGCTAGGGCTGGGGCTGGGGCTGGGGCGGCGGCCAGGTGGGCCTGGGCCCAGCCCCGTGCTTGGCACCACCTGACCTGCAGGAGACGCGGAGTCCCAGAGTCCCCGGGCTGTGTCCAGGCACATGCAGGGTGGGCCCCAGCCCCACACCCTTCCCCCTGAGCCAGCGTTCTCCCTGCACTGCTCAACCCTGAGCTCTGTGTCTGCCTGGGGACGACTAAGGCTGCTTCCTGGGTGCCCAGCCTCGCTGCTCAGCAGCCCCTGGCAGCGAGCGGCCCTGCCCATGGTCCCTCGCTTTCTGTGGGGCTTGCTGGGTTGGGGGGAGCAGATTCACTCCTGGAGAAGCACTAGACCCCCGGCCCCCTTTGTACTCCTCCTGTTACTCTGACTGGGGGGCTCGCACCTGGAGGAGCACCAGAAGCACTAGACCCCCCACCCCCGCCCCCTTTGTACTCATCCTCGTACTCTGAGCTGTGAGTATTTTTAACCCTGTACATACGGCAGCTCTTCTGACACAGAGACTATTTTATCAACGTCAGCGCCATCCCGGTAGGATGACCCCATGGGTGTTTCCAGACTCAGGCTCCGACGGACCAAATAAAGATGTTTTGTTTTGTAAGTTCGTTCTCGTCCATCTGTGAGAGGGGCCCCTGGGCTCCTCTCCAGGACAGAGCTGTGCCCACTTAGGGACAGCCTCTCTGGGATGCCTGGGCGGGTATACACGCCTGCCTCCCAGGCCTTCAGGGGCACCCTGCCACCCGCTGCCTGCACCCCAGGAAGGACGGGGCATCCAGCTGGGGCAGAGGCTCAGCCCTAACCCTGTGGTGGTTTGCAGACTGGCACTCACGAAGCCTCAGAAGGGCTGTGCCCGTGCTGGGCTTTTCCTAGAGAGACAGCTGTGTTCCAGGTGCCTGTCTGGATCTGTTGGTCCCGGGCGGAGCAGAGGGTGAGCGGGGCTGGGAGACGGACACCCTGTGCCCACTCCCTGCCAGGCTGGGCGGCGTGCAGCCTCCAGTCCCAGCCCAGGCTCTGTGTGGGGCCAGGGAGGCCAGCCTCCCAGTGAGAAGGGGGTTGGGGTGCCGAGGCCGTGCAGGGTGTAAGAGGCCTATCTTGGGCCAGCCTATCGAATGTGAAAGCAATTAAAGCCACCAGCAGTGTTCGCTCCGGGCGGGCCTCGGGCGGCGGGGAGCTGCCACAACGCATCTCCGCTCAGTGCCTGGAGACGACCCCCACCCCACCCCACCCCCGCTCTATCCGCGGCTGCGCGGCCACGCCGGACCTTGTCCTCCGGGGGCCGGGCTCCGTCACCCCAGGGCGTCCTGGGGAACCTGGGCCCGCATCACTGCAGCCCTGAGACGCCCAGGACATGAGAGCTGACGGGCCCGGGGGCTGCCTGCCTCCCTGTCAACTGGCCTGGAGACCCCAGCCTGTGCCCGCTCCCGTTGGATACCTTCCCCGGCAGGGAGGGCTGAGGGAATTGGGGGTCAGGGGCCCGTGGCTGCTGTTCCCGGCAGGTGCTGCAGGTGCTGAGGTGGGGCCTGGCGGCACCTGGACCTAAGCTGGTGTGGGCGGTGGGCGAGGCACAGTCTCTTGACGCGCCCGCGGGGGCGCCTGTCTGGGCTGCGTCCCCCCCGTGTCCCCCGTCTTCGCCGGCTGGAGCCCCTCCCGGCCCTCACCCAGGCCGCTTGGCTGCCCACCCGTTGGCTGCGGTGGCCTTCCCAAGGCAGGCGGTGGGGCGTTCTCACTTGTGAGGCAGCCCTGTCAGAAGCACTTAGTGTACAAATTAGCTGCGGCCTCCCGCCTCCTCCGTGCTCTGGGCTCTGGGCTCCGCAGACTCCCTCCCGCCCACAACAGCCACAGCTAGCTGGCTCCTCCGTGGCCCCCGACCTTGACCTGGACGGGGGTGACCGCGAGGGGCGGGCGTCCGGCCAGCCAGCAGGGACTCCTGCTCTCAGCTCGGCACCGAGCCTGCCCTAAGGGCCAGGGCCGGCGTGCAGAGCCGTGGGAGGATGGACCCCGAGCCACACACAGACTGCAGCCCCCACCGCCCCGCCTGCCGGCCGGCCTGCCACTCAGGCAGGAAAAATCGCCTGTGACAGGCCCAGGAAGGCAGGGCCCCAGGGGCCGCGCGGGACATGCACAGCTCCTCTTCCAACATATGGTTGCTGTCGGCCCCGGGCGCTGCTCGGCCAGCACTCCAGAGCTCTGCGGCCTGAGCTGCGCCCCCACCCGCCTGGCTGGCTGCTCCCTTTGATCCGCCTGGCCCCTGCCCCACTGGTATACGTCCCCCGACGGGGAGCTCACTCCCACAGCAGCCCCTCCAGCGAGCGGCCAGGAGCCTCTGGTTCCAGGGCCTCCAGCGCTCGTGGGGAACTGGTCCCACCCCACCCCAGGGGTCCCCTGAGCGAGCTTTGGGGGAGGGATGGGGCGGTTGCTTCCAGAGGATGGCGTTGATTGGGGGAGGGCTGCAGTGAGCAGGTTTGGGGCCAGAAGCCTTCTGGGGTCCCAGTGCCGGGATCCTCCCAGCTGCACACCCTCTCCCTCAGCGTGGGCCCACTCTGCCCCATGTCCTGGGCTGGCTGGGTAGCCCCACAATGCCCTCCCTGGAGCATGCACCCCATGGGTGCGCCCCCGCCCCCCCCCCGGGTCTGTGGCAGCCCCCACCAGTGTCCCAGTGTCACCAGTGTCCCAGTGTCACCCGGTCCCGTCAGCGTGGCTTTGCTGCCCCCTCACAGGCCTGCAGTGAACCTGCTGTGGCTCCCCAGTGCCCTCAGGGCCCCAGGTGTGACCTTGCCCCTGGGAACCATGCCATGAGTCCCTGAGGCCACCTCGAGTGTGCAGGAGGGAAGTGCCAAGGATGACTTGGGCTCTGCCCTTGGTGGAGCTCTTGGACGCTTGGGGGGCTGCTACGTGTCATCAGCAAGAGGGTGACCATGAGCCATGGCCATCGTCCGCTTGGCGCTGACCCCTCCTGGGGCTCAGACCCTGCTCACGGGCTGTGCCACTGTCCCCCTTCCCATGGGGCGAGCAGAGGCTGCCTGACCCCAACACCAGTCCTCGTGAGGGCTGCGCATGGATGCTGAGGGGAGGAGACAGGCCTGCCTTGGGCACCACACCGCTGTCGCCCTGCCTTCCCTGGAGCCACTGTCCGTCCTGCCCACGTGCCCCTGGCGCACAAGTGCCAACGTCAGTGGAAGTGACAGGTGCGCAGCTTGGGCAAGCAGACAGAGCAGGTTAATGCCACGATGCCTCCCTGGAGGTGGAGGGAGGGGCTGCGTGTCCCCCCACCCCACACCAGGACAAGCTGAGGGAAGGCTGCTGCCTAGGGGCCCCTGCCCAGTTTGCAGGCCCAGACCGATACCCAGGGAGCATGGGCAGAGGTTTCCAGGCCCAGGCCACAAGGGGATCAAGCCCCCGAGCTCAGGGGTCCCTGACGCAGAGACAGCGTCAAGAGGGTAGGGCCAAATCCCTGGGCCGGAGCACACATCAGCATGTTGGGATGTTGAGGTGGGGCCTGTGGGTGGGTCATGATCTCCTGCCACACCCCACTGCAGGGTGGAGAGTGGGACAAGCTCCAGGCACACTGTACCAGCTGCAGGGAGCAGAAATGCCCCCAGTGGCTCAGGCAGAGCACCGCTGACCAGCCTCCCCTGCCACGGCCGGGGGTGGTCTGTGCACCCTGACTCAGCACTGGGGACAGGCTCTCAGGCTGCAGCTGCAGCCGAGCTCTGGGACCCCTGCTGTGCGCCCGGAGCCCACCTGCACCCCTGACAAGACCCCCTCCTGGAGCCTGGCCATGCCCTTCGGTCTGAGCTCAGGGGGCGGGACCACTCTGTGCCCCGCCCAGACTCTGAGAAGGGCCGTCCACAGGGCTGAGCTGCCCTCCATGGCCTCCTCTCCCCTCTCCGGGGCTTCACCAGGCTGTCCTGAGATGCCACTCCCTTCCCCTGGAGGGTGGCAACAGCCTCCAGCCAGCCGGCCCCCTGTGTGAGCAGCAGGGCCTCCCAGAGACCAGGAGAAGGAGTCTGCAGTGGGGGGCCAGGAAGCTCAGCGCCATCCCTGGGACCCCCAGCCCCAGGTCTCAGGGTGACCTGTGCCCCCTGCCCTGTCTGGGCAGTGCCCAAGACAGGCCGGGGCCTGGATGTATGTGTCCGGAGTGGGATCTGTGTGCAGAAGGAGCAGGCCTCCTGGCCCCCACGCTTCGCAGAGCTGTTGGCATGACGACTGCTCAAGCTGTCTCCCGGCCTGGGGCTGCCTGCACGGTCAGCTGGTCAGCTGGGCCAGGCCGGGCAGGCAGAGAGGGACGGCTGGTGGGCCGTGCCCCCCCGCAGCCCTCCAGCACTCCCACCCTGCCCTGTGGGCTTGCCGGGGGGGAAGTGGGGTCTCCCCACTTGTATCAGGGAGGGTGACACGGGACAGTCGCCCTCACACCAGTGTCCTGGCACTGGACGCCCCCAGAACAGGGCGCCCTGCTCCTTTCAAAGGTCAGTCAGGGCTGACCAGAGCGCCAGCAATAGCGCGTGGCCAGTCACCCTCCTGCACAGCTGGGGAAACCACGGCCAGGCTCACAGGGCCCAGAGCGCTCCGTCCTAGAGACCCTGCGGGACACACCTTTGCCCTCCAAAGTGCCCCTGTCCCCACACTGAGCTGCGCTGCCCTGGGCTTCGACGGGGGCTCCAGCCAAGGTGGAGCGGACGCTCATGGGGGCCTCTAGGGCAGCACACGCCCCTCCGATGGCAGACCCCACCCTACTCCTGAGATGGACACCACACACCTCCGGGTTCGGACACTGTCCCCTGAACAAAGGCAAACATCCTCTGAGGAACACGACTGGCCTGGCCTGCAGTCTGTGTCCACTTCCAGAATGGTGCTGGCTGCTCAAGGGGATTTCTTCTAGGACCCAGCTGAGACGTGGGGCCCCGGACTATTGAGTTTGGACGTTTGGTGTCAACATGGAGTCAAGCTCCGTGGGCGGTGGAGCGGCTCAGGCTGTGAGGATAGAGGGGGCGGTGTTTCCTAGTGGGCCCTTTCCCCGCCCTGCCTGGCTCAGCGGCCCTCCCGGGAGGGACAGGCAGTGGAAAGGAGGCCTCCTAGCAGAGGGCAGGGGCAGGGCCCTCCCCAGAGCACCTGCCAGGGGACTGGTGGTAATGCTCCCAGAAAGCGGGAGTGAGCGCATGGGACCCTCTTTCCCGGAGTCAGTGACTGTCAGTGGGCAGGGCAGGGGCTTGGGGGTGCAGAGCCATTCAGCCTCCTGTTTGGAGAAGAGAGAAGGGCACTGCAGGCAAGCCTTGGTCAGCAGAGGAGACTGCACGGGTGTGCTGGGCTCTGCCCTCCTCAGCCGGCTCTGTTCTCCAAGGTCCTCCTGTCCCGGGGCTCAGCCTCTAGGCCCTAGCTCAGGCGGAGGGGCTGTCAGGGGCCAGAGCCCTGCCCTGACGGATGAGTGCTGACGGCCCCACTCCCTGCGCCCTCGGCCGCTGACACCCCATCACACCGCTGCGGGGACCCCGGGAGACCTGGATGCCTCTGCGCACCCCCGCGGCAGCCTGCAGGCAACGGGGGCGGGGACGTGCCAGGCGCCCCTCGTTCGGCCGCACACCTGCGTCTCCACTGCGCGCGCCTCCACGGGGCTGCGCGACTCTGCCCTGCTCGGGCGGCGCCACCGGTGTCACCGGCCAGGAGTCCATCCACGAGTTGCCGGTGCGGCGCAGATTGCTGAGCCGGTCCCCGGAGCGCGAGGCCGGTGAGTGTGCCGAGGGGGCGACTGCGGGCCCAGGAGTGGGAGAGACGGGGGTGCACCCGAGGTGGGGAGGGGATCACGAGCCTGGGTCGGAGGTCGCCGCGCCCCCCGGAGCCCGGCGCCGTGGCGCACGCGCGGCCGCTCCTGCCACCAACTTCGGTAGGTGCGAGTCGGCGTCGGGGAACGCGGTCCGTGGCGGAGGCTTCGGGGACTCGCTGCCTAGTGAGTGACCGCAGACCGCGCGGGGTCCCTTCGCAGTTTTCCTGGCGGGAATCGGGGTCGCGCCCCGAGAGCCCGCGCGGGTCCCCGAGGGTGCGGGGTCGCGGCGGCGCCAGGCGGGGCTGGGCGGGAAGTTCCCGCGGGGTCCCGGAGCTACGCGCAGACTTATCACGGCGCAGCAGGCTCCGCTCGGCCCAGGGTGCAGGTAGAGCGGGCGCGGGCGCCGGCGGGTCTGAAGTTTGGGGGCCGCGAGAGGCCGCCAGGATTGTCCGGGCGTGGGCGGGGCTGCCCCAGCCCCACATCCCCCACTTCGTGGTGTCCAGGCTCCACGAACTATTAGGGCGCAGCAGCTGCGTCGTTATAGGAGAACGCCCTGGAGGGAAGTGGGGAGGGAGTTGGGGTCTGGACTTCAGCCCCGGACGAGCCTGGTCACCTGCACCACGCCCTGTGGGGTGCTCCCAAGTCCCAAGGGCCCCAGCCGCAAGCTCTAATCCCCGGCGGCTGGTGGGGGCTCCAAGTGTTGGGTGCCCCCTCTACCCCCTGGGGTGGGGCCTCCTGCTGGGCGGCTGTCAGCTCTCCCGCAGCCAGGGAAGTGTTAGTGGGACCAGGTGTCTGGGCGAGCACATGGGGGGCAGGCTGCGCTGGGCACAGGCACCCAGTCACAGTCATGGGTTGGGACACGTGTGCAAATGAACATGCCTCTGGGGGTGTGGGGTGTGTGCTGGTGTCTGGGGTGTCTTCTGCTTGTGCACAGTCATGCTGGGCAGGTACCAGGTTGTTCTCTGGGCCCCCATGGGGTCAGCGGCACTGGGATGTCTCCCTACTAAGCCCCCCTGCAGCCAGGTGACTGCTTTGAAGGCCAACGCAGGACAGGCCTCTTGCCTGCTGAGTCCAGGGGTCTAGGAGGAGCCCCTCAGTCCAGGGGCCCGGCTGGGAGGTGGGGTGGTGGTGGCACCAGGCGGCACAGCTGTGTGGCTCCTAGGGCTGGGTGATCGATGGCGCCAGCACAGCCGCCTCTGTCTCTGGAGCACACACACCCATTTGTCATCTGTGTCTTAGGGGGGCGGGGGGCAGGGGTGGGGCCTGCCTCTGCACCCACCTCCAAGTTCAGGGCGTGTCTGCGGCCCTCGGGGTCCCCAGCCCCTCTCCTCAGCCAGCCCCCTCCTCCCAGCCCTGCTGGGAGCTCTGTCCCTTCCCGGATGGCCGCAGCCCTCCACACTGGAGCCCTGGCCGTGCTAGCTGCCTCCCAGGGCCCGTTCGAATGGACGGCCCTCTCTGCCCCTCTGGCCATTCCCAGGATGGGGCTGCCCGCTCAGTGTTTGGAGGCAGCAGACGTGACTCCCCGCCATGTGCAGAGCCCGAAGGCCGGCAGGGAGGACGATCTGCTCCCGATGACTGCCCCAGCCCTGCCCAGCTGAGCCCCAGGGAGTGGGACACATGCCCGTGTGTCCACACCCATGAGTGACTGTGACCCCGCGTGTCCTCGGTGCGTGCATATGTGCATGTGCAGTGTATTCACGTGGCCGGTGGCCTGTCCACTCTGCGTGGTCTGTGAGCCTTGTGTGCCTGGGCCCCCTGCAATCTGGCAGCTGCCCGGCTCTGTTCCGAGGTGGCCCAGCCGCACCGAGGTGGTCTCTCCGGGTGCTGCATGAGGAGGGTTCGGTAGGAGCCCTGCACGCTTCTGTGCACGCACTCGCCGAGCCCTGGCCGAGGCACGCGCTGGGGCAGTGGACGGCCCAGGTGGCAGCCCAGATGGACCGCGGAGTGGCTTCTGAGCAGGCGAGCGGGCTGTGGGGAGAGGAGGGTCTTGGCCAAGCTCGGTCGCGGCAGGCTCGGCCGCCGACCTGCCGGCAGCCACCCAGATGGAGCCGGGCTGAGCAGGTGGCCATGCCGTGGGGCCATGCCGGACATCCACGCCCCTCAGCCTGGCCTGGCCCACGAGGGGTGACCGTCCCAGAGACCGCAGTGCCCAGGGACACCCTTCAGAGCAGGGACGTGCTGTGTCAACAGGCTCTTAGAGCTTCTGCTGTTCCTCATCTCGGCTGCCCCGGGAGCAGGGGTCTCGGGGGGTGGGGTGAGACAGGGAAGGGCCGCATCCCCAAGAGTAAGTCTGCTCATACTTGGCTTCCTCCAGTCACTCACCAGTGCCCCCAGGGTAGACGGAGACCCAGGGTCTGCCGGCGTGGGGCAGATGGGTGTGGATGGAGTCACCCCAGAATTGGGCTTGCCAGGGACTGGCCAACATGTACGTAAGGTCAACCAAGCAAGTACAGGACTTAAATTTCGGATAAATAACAAACAATTTTTTAATGCCCAAATGTTGGCTCGGCCATACTTACACTAAGAAAGCATTTGCTGTTTGCCTGAGTCCCGTTTCCCTGTTTTTGTGTGCTGACCGTGTCTGCTGACCCTCCAGGAAGGCTGGCAGGGAGGCCTGCTGGTCTGGACAGCAGAGGCCAGGGAGGCGGAGGGCCGCTGTGGTGATGGGGCGGGGAGGGGTCGGCTAGGGTGCCGGCGCTGACGCAGGCCCCATCCGCAGGTGGCATGGGGCCGGGGCCCACCCGCTAGCCGCCGCCATGTCCCGAGAGGCCGGCTCCTGCCGCCTGGGCCCCGGGACACGCGCCCGGGTGCGGAAGCCCAAGAAGCCGCACTACATCCCGCGGCCCTGGGGCAAGCCCTACAACTACAAATGCTTCCAGTGCCCCTTCACCTGCCTGGAGAAGTCCCACCTCTACAACCACATGAAGTACAGCCTCTGCAAGGACTCGCTGTCCCTCCTTCTGGACTCCCCCGACTGGGCCTGTCGCCGCACCCCGGCCACGTCCCGGCCTCCCGTGGCCACCCCGGGCCGTCCCGCGGACCCCTTGGCCCCAGCTGACCCCGGCGCCCGGCCCCGAGGGGCGCGGCTCCCGGACGCCCCCGCCACACCCGACCTGGACCTCACAGCCACCGATGTCCTCTCCCTGCGCCGCCAGGTCGGGGGCCCCCGGCAGGGGGCCGAGGGCTTCTCCCCAGGGACACCACCCCCTGAGGCCGGGGACGTGCATAAGGGTGCGGGCCTGGAGGTCCTCCTGGCTGAGTCGTGGAAGTCAGGGTTGGGCGGGGGCCGGAGGAGTGAGGCCGTGGTGGGCGCCGTGGGCCCCGAGACCAGTGTTCCCTGCTATCCCCCGCCCTGCTCCGGGGAGCTCCCCGAGGCCCAGAGCCTCCACCTGTCCCTGCTGGGTGTCAACTACCCTCTCGGCCCCGGCCTCTTTTCCTACCTGGGGCCCTCCCTGGCTGCTGCCGCCCATGTGCCCTTCCTGGCCTCAGCCAGCCCCCTGCTGCCCCCAGCCACTGCCTTCCCTGCCCCACAGCCCCCCGAACGCCCCGCCCTGGTCCCCCACCTGTACTATCCCCTGCTGCTGGAGCACAGCCTGGGGCTGCCAGCCGGTAAGACCGCCCTCGCCAAGCCCCCCGTGCCCCCAAGAGGGCCACCCGGGGCCCTGGTCCCTGGGCTGCTGAAGGTGCCAGTGCCGGGGCTGGGTGGGCCCTGGCCCCGCAGCGCTCTCAGGGACCCTGGGCAGGAAGAGCAGCTGGGGCGAGCGGCCCAGAGTGACCCCAAGAGAAAGCTGGCCCTGGGGGCCCAGCCAGAACCCCTGAAGGCCCCCTGCAGCCGAGCGAGCGTCAGTGCCCAGAGCAGGTGGGTGTGGGGGCCCAGGCATGGGGCACTCGGGGAGGCGGGAGGAGGGCTGAGGGGGCAGGGTGGCTGGGCGCCCCCCCTACCAGAGCTCAGCCGCTAGGAATATGGGTTTCAGGCTGCAGAGGGGAGAATGAGAGCACACAGCCAGCCTTCCTTCCTTCTGGGGTTCTGAGGCCCCAGGCCAGGGTGGCAGGCTGGACAGGGGCATGAGGGGCGGGCACCGTGGGGACAGTTCAGCCTCCTGACCAGCTCCCGCCACCCCCAGCCTGCGGACCAGCCCCTCCGCGATGCTCTGGCCCGAAGACGAGGAGCTGAGCGACCTCGAGACCGCTGGCCCCGCGGCCTCCCTGCCCCTGCAGCCGCTTGGCTTGGCACTGGGGGGCCCCGGGCACGTGGGTGGGGACCTGACGCGGGCCCTGGGTGACTGTGCTAGGGTGGAGCAGCGCCTGGGCCAGCTGGCGCCTGCCGGGGGCCTGGCCCCACGGCCCCTGCGGGAGCAGCTGGGAAAAATCCGCCGTGAGCTGCTCACCATCCACCAGGCGCTGGCGCGGGCCGCACAGCCACCCGACACACCCCTCGACCTCTCTGTGAAGCGGGTGCCCACCAAGGGGCATGAGGTGCCCGCGGGGCTGTGGGCGCAGCCGGAGCAGGGCCCCACACTGGCCCGGGGAACCCCGGAGCCACACAGCCTCCTGGCGGCCCAGCCTCTGACCAGCCACACCACCAAGTGTGAGGCCGACTCCAGTGTCCCTCCCCCAGGCCTTCCCCTGCAGGCGTCCGAGGACCCTGTCATTCCCAGCAGCTGGGGTGCCCACGGTGGGGCTGGGGGCTCCTGGCCCCCCGAGGCCATCCCGGGCCTGCAGAGCCCTCCGGGTGCCGAGGTCTGATCACAGCCCCCGCTGCCCCCGCGGTCCTTCCCAGATGGGTGCCCTCCTCCAGCCCTGCACCCGCTGCCCTGTTCCCCTCCTGCCCCAGCATGCCCGGGGACAGACCCCCACCCACTGTGGCCACGCCTGTCTCTGGGGTCATGCAGGCACTGCCCAGGGCCCCTTAGTGAGCACGGTTGTGGACATTAAAACGGAGACCGCCTTCACACACCCGTCTGGGCTCCTTCTTCACTGCCGCTGCAGCGTCACCATCCACGTAAATGTCCCCGGACTGGGCATCAGGGCACGGTGTCCTGGGCCCTCCCCGGGGACCCAGAGTCTGGGGAGAGAGTGGGGTGCTATCCACGGGGGCAGAGCGGGGGCGGGGGAGGCAGGCGTGCACAGTCTCGGATCCTCTGCGTTTCTGCACACGGGTGGTGGGCAGGGACCCCAGAGCATGCCTCCAGCCCTGTCTGGCCGGCCAGCCCTAATGTCAGATTCGTCCAGGAGGCTGCTTGCTCTGGTTAAACGGCGCCCCACATGCTGTGGCCCAGGGCTGGTCGCGCAGCGTGGCCTCCACTGGGCCCTGGCCAGCCCCTGCAGCCGCGATAGGCATCGGGCGGCTTTCACAGCCCACTGCCTCCCTCCCAGCGCGGCCAGACTTGGCTTTCCCACAGTGGGGGGAGGGGTGCCCCAAGGACCCTTGGGCCCAGCTAATCTCTTCTCTGCCTGGGAGCCGGCCACACCTCTGTGCCCACCCAGGAGTGGCCCCAGGAGGGCCGCACCTGCCTGCTCCCGGCTCCCCTGGCTGGGCTGGCCGGGCTGGGGCCAGTCGGATCAGGACTGCAGCTGCCCATCAGCCGTGGCGATAGCAGATAGCATCGCGCCCACCCCCCACGGCCTCCAGAGCTGGGGTGTAGGCGGCTGGGTAGGGAGTGCTATGGGTGACAGACACGGGCTGAACCCCACCTTCCAGGGGCTTCCTGGAGGGACTTTGGGGCTGAGGGCTGAGCCATGCACGAGGGGCCTGGAGAATCCCCAGGTCCTGAATCTGAGGGAGCCCCCTCCCACTTCAGCTCCCTATTAGCACCCCCACTTCTCAGCACCCACTGGACAGATGTAAGCCTCACTCTGCAGGAGGTGTGTGAGCCCCGCATCACAGGTGCAGAAACAGGACCCAACCTGTAGCCTGTGCGGGGGCACCCCCACCCTGGGCTCCGGTGAGTGAGCTAGCCAGCAGGCCAGGGGCACAGCCCTTCCCTCAGTCCTGAACTTGTGGTCCGGCTGGAGGACGGAGCTGGTGCTATCCCCTGAGGTGGTGGCAGTAGAGGCCTTGGACCCCTGGGGAGGGTGGCTGGGTGGACCTTGAGTGCAACCAGCTGGGCAGGTTGAGGAATGTCCCAGAGGCCAGTGCAAAGGCCCCAAGGCGGGAATGCGGCGGTGCTGGAGGGTGTCTGGCGGGTAGCAGCTGAGTGCCGGGCTCCTTCCTTCAGGCTTCCTTGGGCTGCAGCTCAAAGGCCACCTGGCCAGAGCTCTGCCGGCCCCTCCCCGAGGCCAGGTGGCTCCTCCCATACCCTTGAGCTCTGGTTTCCAACAACACAGGCCTGCGGCCCAGGGAGCCTGGTCCCAGGTAGGAGACCCCTCCCCCTGCCAGAGAGGCCAAGGAAAGGACCCCTGCTTTACCCATCAGGGCTGGAGGTCTCCAACAAGGTCCTGTTCCTCTGCCTTTAGAGAAATAATGCTCATCCATCACCCCTCCCCCACCTCAGACAGCGAGGTGCCCTGAGCTCCTCTTGAACCTCAGGACGGAACAGCAGCCGTCCGGGGGTCGTGTGTCTCTCAGAACTGTGCTCAGGGACCACAGCCAGGAAAACAGGGCCCAGAGGCAGTCGGGGCGTGGTGGGACAGTCAGGTCCGTAGGTCAGGAGGGCACCAGGATGCCAGGAGGCCGTGTTGGGCCCGCAGCGCTGCCCGGCACATGGTGGGCTGTTACTTGTCTTGCAGCCCCATGCTTGGCTGGGCTGGAGGACCGGCTCAGAGACGCTGAGGCCGTGACAGCCGCCCAGCGCCTGCTCCCGGGCCTCCTGTTTGGACTTCCTGGGCCTCCCCGACCAGCGCGTCAGCCATGGCCCAGGGACGGTGCCCCGCACTGGACCTTCCCGGAGACCCTGCCTGCTGCCGGCGGCCCCAGCTGCTTGGGCAGATCCCAGTGCCCGCCGCGGCTACCGGGGGACCCCGGGGCCTGCACTGCTCCCCAGACGGCCTGCTCTTCCTGACAGCGGGTGCTGCACCCTGCGTCCACGTGCTGGACCTCGAGGGACGCTCCATCTGCCACCTGCCCTGCCACGTGCCGGGAGCTGGGGCTTTTGTGCCAGAAGATGTGGCGGTGACGGCCGCTGGGCTCGTGGTGGTCAGCGACCTGGTCCACGGGGCTGTCCGTGCCCTCCAGCACACCGCCCAAGCCCCTCAAGGCCGCTGGGTGACGGTGGGCTCCTTCTCCGCCCCCCGGGGGCTGGCTGTAGATGCCTTTGGCCGCCTCTTGGTGACAGACTACGTGCCTGGGGCTGTGCACAGCTTCACACTGGGCCCTGACTTGGCGCCACTGGCCCCTGCCTCCCTGCTGGACCTGGAGGGCCCCTGCTGGGTGGGCCTGGCGCCCGACGGGGGCCTGGCTGTGAGCGAGGAGTTTGGGGACGTACGGCTGTTTGGCAGTGCCCGCCAGCCCCTGGGCTCCCTGGGGGACCTGACCGGGCACCCCTTTGGCAGCCCAGCAGGCGTGTGCACCGACGCAGCGGGTGGTGTCATTGTGGCGGACCAGCGGCGGCGCCAGGTGACCCTGTTCCCCCAGGCCGGGGCGCCCATCTGCCTGGTTTCCGAGGGGCTGAGGCGGCCCCTGGGTGTGGCCTGTGGGCCCCAGGGCCAGCTGCTGGTGGCAGACGCAGAGGACGGCAACATCAAAGTGTACCAGTCCCACCTGGAGTTGGACTGATACTGTTGGCTTGAGCTGCAGTGCCCCTTTCTGTGTGTGGCGTAGCCCCCTGGGCCTGGACCATGATGGGAGGAATGTTCAGGTTTCCCAGGGTTCTCCTGGCCGTGGGCCTCGCCCTCCTGACCCTGGACATTTGCTGACCGTCCTGAGCCCCATCATAGCGGGCCCTGGCCTGGCCTCCTCTCCTTCTCCTGGGGAGGATTCAGATTCAGGGGGCAGCCGGAATCAGCTGCCTCCAGCCCCCAGGGTCTAGGAGGCCTGCACTTTGGGGCTAGCAGCTGAAGCCTGGATGTCTCTGGCGTGTTGGGCCAGCCGCCAGCGCTTACCCGGGCCCGCTCTCCATTCAGTGCTCTAGCCCCAGCCTCCTAATCAGAGGGAGGCAGGCAGGGTAGGTGTGGCTGGGCTGCGCTGGGCTGGGCTGGGCTGGGCTGGGCAGGGGTGCGGCTCCTCACTGTCCCCCGTTTTCAGAGGTGCCCTGGGTGCTGAGACTCCTGCAGCTTCTCTGGGCCCAGCTAAGGTAAGGGGGGGAGCAGAGGACGGGCCACCTGGAGGCGCCCTGGGGTGACACATGGCTGGGTTACCAGCTTCCATGCTCCGGGCCCATGTGAGACTGTCTGACCTCCTGGAGCTGGACCAAACAGCTCAGGCTCATGGGCAGGGGGAGAGTCCCGGGCAGTGGTCAAGAGCAGGAGAGCCTTCCTGTGAGCACAGACAGAAAAACCAGGCTGGGGGTGCCGAGGAGTGGGGTTCCTTGGAATCTGGGCCCAGCCAGGCTCCCAGCTCCATCAGGAGTTCTGGCGAGGGCAGGGGGGGATGCCTAGTCTGGCCCTGGGCATGGTGAGGGGTTGGTCTCAGGGTCCCTCAGTGTGTCCTGGCTCCTGAGAGCATGGGCCTGGATTAAGTGGGTCAGAGTAAGGAAGTGCAGGAAACAGGTGCTGCGTCAATGCTGACGGTTGCTGCTGAGTTAGGGGTCTTGTTCTCTGGAGAAGAGGGGGCTGGAGGCGCCCCCCCAACCCGCACCCCAGATAGCTTCACCCTCTGGACTGGCCCTGAAACTTCAGGGGTCGCTTGGCCTCTGCAGGGAGCGGAGTGCAAGGAGGCCAGCCGGGGGTTGAAGAGGCAGTTTCTTCTGGGACCCCTGGCGCCCCACCCCCTCCGGGGCCTGGGGGTCCTTTAACCCGGGTAATGAGGCAAGGTGGGGTCTGGAGCCCTCAGACGAGGAAACCAGGACAGGGGAGGTCTGGCCTCCGTGGTGGGGGACTGGAAGGCAATGGTTTGGGGGACACTGTAGGTAGACTGTGGGGCCCAGAAGCGCTGCGACGGGGACAAGGCCGTTGTGCACAGCCCGTGGGGAGACAAGGCAGGCGGAGGGACCGGGGCACTGCGCGGGCGGGGCGCCGGCTCCGGGACAGGAACGTTGCGTGCGCGGAACGCTCCGGCGGGGGCCACCGGGCAGCCCGGGCGCCTGTGCGGCGGACCGTCGCGCGGCAACGGCGGGGGCGGGCGGAAATGGGACTCGAGTCCCGCGGCGCTGCCGCGGCGGGGCTGGGGGCCTGGAGCGCCGCCGCCCGCCTAGGCCCGCCCGAAGCGGTCCCCGACCTCAGCCGGACCCCGCTGGCCCAGTGCACGGCCCCGGTGAGCACCGCTGGGGAGGCTGGCGGCCTTGGGGGCCTGCCCCGCCGGGCTGTGCGCCCAGGCCCCGCCGCGGCGGCCGGGGAGCCCGGGGGCCTCCGGAGCCGACGCGGGGCTCTTACCTCTCGGAGACCCCGCTTTCTCAGCCGTAAAGTGGGGGCGCCACCGGAGGCCGGCCGGGGCGGCGACGCCGGGTTCGCGGCGGGCCGCGGGGGCGCTCTGGCAGGGCGTCTGGAGCCCGGCCCTGTGGGGTGAGGGGCGGCCGGCCGGTGCCCTCAGGCCCGCCCCACCCGGTCCCGCCGTGGACCTGGTGGAAGGACATTCAGGGTCAAGGGGACCGGCCATCAGCGCTTTACTGTCGTCCCTGACTGAGGTACAGGCCAAAACCCAGAGCCCTTGATTCGTGTCCTTTCTTCTGAAAAGAGAGGGAGAAAGCCCTCTTTAAACACAATCTTTCTTGTTTTTAAACACAGACGTAAGGAGTAACAAGGAATTCTTGTGAGCTACCAAGGGCAGTGATCAGGAGACTCCCCAGAGGATGGTTTTAGGCAGTGAGGGGTCCCTGGCCAGTCATAACTGGGCGTTTGCCCTGAATCAGTTCTGACTGCCGGCTTCACAAGGTAGATGGTTGAGTTCAGGTCGTGTGGAGAGGGGTGTCCCACAGACTGTTGCCTGACCTGGGATGGTGGGCTGGGTCACAGGGCACCTGGTGTCCTGGGTAGCAGGCAGCTTTCCCGGGCTTGTGCCCTTGTCTTTATCGCAGTTTTTGAAGATGCACACGGTGCCGAGTTACTGCCCCACTTTCTCCCAAATGCACCTCTGCTATCGATTGCCTGCTCTTTCATCTTTTTCTGGCTGTCTGATCTGAGCAGACTTCTTTGTGTTGGTCACTCCCAGAGGCTGAAGTGGGGGTGGGGATGGAAACTTGCCCCTCGATTTAAGAGTTCTTTCTCACTGCCCCACAGATGGGAACACCACCCTCTGCCCTCTGCTGCCTTCCCCAGACATGAGGAGCTCTCCTTCCCCTTTCTTTCTTTTTTTGATAGGTAAACTTTGTAGATGAAGCATAAAACACACAAAATGCACAGATCGTATGTGTACAGCTCGATGAATTTTCTGCAAGTGAAACCACCGTGTAACCAGCTTTGCCCAGAGCATCTGCTCACTGTTAGGCCAAGTGTGTTTGTCTTCTGACAGTATCTATGGGCGGTTTTCTTAGCTCCTGTGAGAGGAGTCCCCAAGCAGGGGACTGTGACCCTGTCGTTTGGCTGACCTGGTGGTCGCCACTGGCTGGTGCTGAGAGGCTTGTGCTGTGCTTGCTGCTCCCCGCTGGTGGTCGACATGCATTGGCGGGACTCACACACAGAATGCCTCTGTCCCTTTTGTGATGCCCTTGACAGGTGTCAGGAGACGGGGCAGCCCTTGATGCCCCTGCCAGTGGCCACAGGGACTTGGCCCGGGGCTGCCTTTGGGCTCCAGGTTTCCCTGCAGACGTCATGTTGCCTGCTGTCTCTGATCTCTGCAGGGAGGGGCATTTGGGAGTCTGGCTGCTGCTGGGCTCAGGGGACCCTTTCAGTCAGAATCCACAGGTGGGCGAGGTCTCTCCCTCCAGCCCGCTCTGGGTGCCCTGGAGGGGAGGAAAGTAGCTGCCCCAGTTGCCTGTTAAGTCCTGGGCGTGTGAGGCCCCCTCCAGAGCCCCCCGACTCTCAGGAAAGGGCTCCCTCAAAGTCACACCTCCTCAACCTCGCTGGCCCCCTGTCCCCAAGGGCCTGATGAGCCCTGGGGCCTAGAGGGCCAGGCTCAGTGAGAGGCCTGTGTCCCTCCTTCAGGTATGGCAGGGCGCTGCTGTGTGCTTTGTGCTGACAGTGGGGTCGTTCGTGTCTGGGAGGGGGCTAGAGCCCCAGCGAACCCTCACCAAGGCGAAGCTCCTGCCCGCCAGGCCCACCAGGGTGGGACATGGAGAGCTGCTGAGAGTTGGCTTCTCAGCAGGCTGACTCTTGTGCAGGGCGAGGCTCGCAGCCCCGCAGGACTCAGAAACCTTGGCCTACCGGGGAGGTTGTTGCTGCCCAGGATCACAGGAAGGCTGAGGAGCGCCACCCCCACCTCTATAGCCTGTGGGGGGAGGTCCTGAGGGAGGTGCTCAGCTGTGACAAGAGGGTGGGGCCCCAGGGAGGGGTGGGCCCCACGCAGCTGGAGGCTGGGGCAGGGTGGATGCCGGTGGATCCCAGCCTGAGCACCGAGGCTCCCCAGGGGCTCACTGGGGCACCAGGCACATGCTCAGACATTTTCTGGGGCCCCCACGCCAAGGCTCACAGCTACCGGCAGTGGGCACGTGCCTGACTTTCCTTAGCTCAGCAGTGATTTGTTTAGGTGCGCATCTTGTTCTTGCTAGCTTAGTAAGTAAATCAAGCTTTGAGATGTTTAAATTACTTTAATTGTTAATGAGATTGTAGGTTTTCCCTTGTGCTGCAGTCAAAAACTGTAATCAATTCTTTAAAAATAAAAATTTAGCCCTGTGCTCAGCCCCGAGTAGGCTGTAAGTGGCGCTGAGTTTCAGGTGCTTGTGTCTGGAGGAGGGAAGCCTGGCCCTGCCTCTTGGGTGGGGGTGGGCATGGCCTGGGCCTGTGCACACTGCAGCCCAGGGCGGAGATGGGCAGCTGGGGGCTTCACTGCCAGCCTCGTGACTAGACCTGAAGCGGGGTCAGTCTGTGGGCTCAGTGGCCAAGTGGACGTGTCTGTCAGGGTCGTCTGAGCCATAAGTCATGGCCAGAGCCTGTCTCCCCGGCACTGGCAGCCACGCTGGGCCCTCGCTGGGTGGTGGTGGCTCTGAGCTGAGCCCTCCTCTCTTCCAGCGGCCCCAGCATGGTGCTCAAGGCCTTCTTCCCCACGTGCTGCACTTCGGCGGACAGCGGCCTCCTGGTGGGACGGTGGGTCCCGGAGCAGAGCAGTGCTGTGGTTCTGGCTGTGGTGCACTTTCCCTTCATCCCCGTCCAGGTCAAGGAGCTCCTGGCCCAGGTACAGCAAGCCAGCCAGGTGAGCGTGGCCGTGCTGGGCACCTGGTGCCACCGCCGGCAGGAGACGGAGGAGAGCCTGGGCCACTTCCTGGAGGGCCTGGGTGCCCTCTTCTCCCACGAGCCCTGGCTGCAGCTGTGTCGAGAGAGGGGCAGCAAGTCCTGGAGCTGCAAGGCCACCCGGCGGCAGGGGCCCGCACCCCTCGCCCCCGTCTGTGAGGACCAGGTCATGCTCGTCTTCTACGACCAGCGCAAGGTGCTGCTGTCACGGCTGCACCCGCCCGCGGCCCTGCCCGAGCACCAGGCCGGGGATGCCACAGCCAGCACGGGCGGCCTAGCTGCCGTCTTTGACACAGTGGCGCGGAGTGAGGTGCTCTTCCAAAGTGACCGGTTCGATGACGGTCCCGTGCGGCTGACGCACTGGCAATCGGAGGGTGTGGAGGCCAGCATCCTCGTGGAGCTGGCCAAGCGCGCAGCGGGGCCCATCTGCCTGCTGCTGGCCTGTCTGCTGTCACTGATCTCCGCTGCCAGCTCCTGTTGGTAGGTGTCCCCGGGGCGGGCCGGGTAGGTCGGGCTCACAGAGGCCAGATGGGCCCTTCTGAGGCCCACGCTGCCCCTGCACCCTGCTCTCGTCCTGCACCCCGCTCTTGTCCTGCACCCCGTCCCCACTGGGGGCTGCTCTCCTGGTGCCTCTGGCTCAGGGTAAATACAGGCTGACCGGCAGCCTCAGTGGTTGCATGGGACCCTCAGACAGCTCAGGCCCCAACAGGGAACTTAGGTGATGGGGGGACCCGGGCTGTTCCGCACAGGGTCCCCTGTTGGTCTCCCGGCACTTACCCACCCCTTCCCTGGCATTGCAGGAGCGGCTGCCCTGGGAGGCTGTGGGCAGTAGCCCGTCGCTGTCTGCTGGGGGCTGGTCTTGGGGTTCACCAGAGCACTCCTGGCTGTGGGCCCTCTCCCTGTGAGAAGCCCTCAGAGGCACTGCTGGGTGCAGAACAGCCGTGCTGTACCCTAGATCGAGGGGTGTGGCCTCAGGTCTGGGGATGGGCCTCACCAACTCCCCAGGGGCTCTGGGGGCATGTGGCCCTGTCCCCATAGAGAGACCCCAGCAGCTGTGTATGGGCAGCACCTTAGGTTATGGGGGCTGCTAGTGTTTTGACCTGTGGAGTGGGTTCCAGAACTTCATGAAATGAGTCATGTGAAAGTGTCTGGGCTTGCCTGGGGGCACTTTTGAGAAGAGAAGGTCCTTTGCTTTTGTTGGCTTTCAAAGAATGCAAGAACAGCTGTGAGCTGCTCGCGTGCCCCCAGTCCCGAAGACCCAGAGGCAGGTGCTAGTCCTTGTGGCCATCAGGAGCCCTGGGACATCAGTTTGAGGCCTGGCTGTGGCTGCAGGAGCGAAGTCCCAGGGGCCTGGCCTGGGCCTTGGGGAGACCCTGCCCATCGCCTGCCTTCCACTGGGTAGAACGGGGGTGTGCTGACCGCATTTCTCTCTGGGAGTTGGGTCAAAGTCTAAACCTCCATGGTCCAGGCTGCCGTCTCCCGGGGGCCCTGAGCGTGCTCTCGTTCCCCCCGGGGCCCTGAGCGTGCTCTCCTTCTCCCCAGGGGCCTGAGCATGCTCCTTTGGTGGCCCTGCACTTGGCAGGTGCCCCCTCGGCCCCTCTGGCCAATAGCAGGGCTCTGGCTTGCCCTGGAGTCAGGCATTGAGTTGCCATTGGACATTTTGTTCACCTTTGCTTGAGAACACACCCCTCAACATCTGCAGGTCTGTGAAGCGTCTGGTGCTTCCTTTGCTGCGTGAGGGGTCAGTCTTGTTGGGCTTGACCCTTGACACGGTTGTCTGCCGAGCAGGTGCTCAGCTTCAGTGCCTGGAGTCAGCACCTCGTGTTCCCAGTTGATAGGAGCGACTGCGACCCCTGCTGGGCTGCCCACCGGGGTCCTCCCCTGTGTCCACAGCCCACGGAGTTCACAGTGTGGCCACGGGTGTTTGGGGCCACCAGGGCCTTTTTCCTCTGCACGTTGAGGGGTAGTGGCTGTGGCCGTGGCAGCCCCAACGGAGGGAAACCCGAGGCCCCGCAGGCCCATCGCCTCCGTCCCCCGCAGGGTGTTCCGGCCGTGGCCGCTGTCCTTCATCTGGAGCAAGCTGTCCACCTGCGAGCAGCTCAGGCACCGGCTGGGCCAGCTCACGCTCGTCGTCAGCGCCCACAGGGCCGGGGGCCCCACCCAGCTGATGAGGTGCGGGCGCTGCAGCCCCCCACCCCCCGCTGACCCCCGTGGCTGCCCGCACGCTCACGCCCGCTGAACCTGCTTCCAGGAAGGCCAACACTCTGGTCTCCGTGCTGCTCGACATGGCCCTGGGCCTCCTGCTGCTATCCTGGCTGCACAGGAAGGACCGCTTCGCTCAGCTGGCTGAGGCGCTCGTCCCCGTGGCTGACGTGAGTTGGCGGGAGGGCCCTGGCTGCTCTCCAGCACCTGCTTCCCGGGGGCGGGGCAGGCCTTTCCTGGGAGCAGCTCTCAGCGGGCCCGCCCGGTCCCGTCACAGCCACTGTGTCCTGTGGAACCTGTGGAGCTGCGTAGACGTGGGCCCTGCAGCTGGGCCACCTTGCCGCTGCTGGCCTCGGCCTTCCCGTCCTGGCGGTGGCCGTCTGGAGTCCCTTTCCAGGCTTTGCAGGGGCGCCGCCTGCCTGCCAGGCCCAGGTCCCGGCGCCCCGTGGCCCTGCTGTGCGCGGTCATTTCTGCTCTCCTGGCCATCAGCCCGGGCCTGTGCACAGTCAGCGGGTCAGTGTCCCGGAGACCCTGTGCCCCTAGGCCACTCTCTGTGGCACGCTCAGCCTCCCGCCTGCCCTTCACGCCTGTTCTGTGGCCCCCGCGCTGAGGGCCAGAAGCCCCAGCCTCCTCTCCCAACCACAGCCGCCCGCCCGCTGTCCGTCCACACCGGCTCTGAGCCCTCCTCCTCTCTACCGTCTCTGCACTTGTATCGGGAGCTTGTCTTTTTGCCTAGGACAGCCCCTCAGCACCCCTCCCAGGCCTCTGGGGCCCTGTTGGCCCTGGGCGTGGTCAAGCCGCTGAGATCTGGCTGTAGCATCCCTGTGGGCTCAGCCACTCCTGCTATCATTAGTCTCCAGTCACAGGTGGACGCTGGGCCTGCTGGTGGCCAGGACCCCACAGGGCAGGAGCCCACAGGCTGAGTCCCGTAGCTTCTAAGGGAGGCCTGGCCCAAGAGGGAGAAGGGGGACCTGGGGGCTGGGAGGGGGCTTGGCCACTCCACCCATTTCATCCCCGCTCTGCCTTTTGGCCAGTTTTATCCTAGGCCTCTTTTCTGCAGAATTGCTCAGAAATATAAATATTTAATTTAAAAATGAAAGCCTCTTCCTGCTGCCAAGTTCTTACCCTTTAAATATTAAATAAGCTCTATTTATAAAGAACATTCTGTTCCCTTCTCACTGCCCCAGACGCAGCAGAGGCCGTCACCCAGGGCTGGGAGAGGCCTGCGTGCAGGCGGGAGGGGCTGGCAGACGGGGCAGGGACAGGGCGCCTGTGGCCCCCCGTGGGTGCCGAGGCCCAGTCCTGAGGGCCCACCTGCCACGCTGGCACCGTGCTCCTCCTGGGGTGGCCAGGACGGGGGTTGGCTTACTCGCTCCTTGTGAGGCCCCGTGCCAGACCCTCACCCGTCGTCATTCTTCTCTCCGTGGGACCCTCCAGCTACCCCGCCCCTGCCCAGCTCGTGGGCCCCTGATGGGCTTGACTCCCCAGGCTCATCTAGGGTCCCCAGGCAGGTCACTGGGTGACACCCCCATCCTTGCAGCGTGTGGCCGAGGAGCTCCAGCATCTGCTGCAGTGGTTGATGGGCGTGCCCGCCGGGCTCAAGATGAACCGGGCGCTGGACCAGGTGCTGGGCCGCTTCTTCCTGTACCACATCCACCTGTGGATCAGTGAGTGCCCGCCAGCCCCGCAGGGCGTGCCCCGGGGACAGGCCCAGCCGAGCGGGAATGGGGCCCCTTGGCCTCGGCTTCCCGTCGGCCCAGCACCCTGTGTGTGGAGCTGGGCCACACCTCGGGCAGCCATCCTCAGGGAGGACCGGGGCCTGCGGGACCCCGGGCGCCCCTCAAGGCTGACCCTGTCCCACCAGGCTACATCCACCTCATGTCCCCCTTCATCGAGCACATCCTGTGGCACTTGGGTCTCTCGGCCTGCCTGGGCTTGACGGTCGCCCTGTCCATCCTGTCGGACATCATCTCCCTTCTCACCTTCCACATCTACTGCTTCTACGTCTACGGCGCCAGGTGGGTGTGCCCCCCCCACCGCGGGCCGGCGTGTGCAGCCCTGGGCCCTGGGCGCAGACAGGCTCCTGGGCCGGGGGGTGTGGGGCGGCCCCCACCCTGACGGCAGTGGCCTGCAGGCTCTACTGCCTGAAGATCCACGGCCTGTCCTCGCTGTGGCGCCTGTTCCGAGGGAAGAAATGGAACGTCCTGCGCCAGCGTGTGGACTCCTGCTCCTACGACCTGGACCAGGTACCAGCTCCGTCCAGCCGGCCTTCGGCCTGCACCGGCCCGTGCAGTGGCTCAGGCATCACAAGGGGCAGCCTCGCTCCTGCTCCGCAGGTCCCGGGGGTGCAGGGAGCTACAAGGGGTAGTGTGTACGCGGGGCCACAATGGGGCAGAACTCGCCGCAGGCAGGGACAGACCCTGGTCCGGGAGGCTGCAGGGCAGCAGGCGCTGGAGGTGAGTGTGCATGGGGCCTGGGTTGTCCTGTTAGTTTGTCCACACCTGCCGCGGGGACCCTGAGTGCTGCCCTCCAGAGTGTTCTTCTCCTGACTGATTCTCACCCCCTCCTGTCTAGTGTATGGGCTGCACACCTCTCAGCTGGTCCTGCCTCTGCCCACTCTCTGCCGTTGTGTCACCCGGTCTGGAGGGCAGGCGTCCCTCCCAGGACTGGGGAGGGCTGTCCCGAGTGGCGTCAGGCAGCGGCCGGTGCTCCATCTCTGGACTCGCGGAGGGGCTGTGGTCAGTGTAGGCGGGGGTGCCCCCAGCGCGGGGCTCTTGCTGCTGCTGATGCCGGCGTCCTTTTTCCTTGTAGCTGTTCATCGGGACCTTGCTCTTCACCATCCTGATTTTCCTACTGCCCACCACAGCCCTGTACTACCTGGTGTTCACCCTGGTGAGCCGAGCGCCGCGTCCGGGGCCCTGGCCCACAGTGCGCAGAGTGGTGACTGCTGGCTCTGCCTGCCAGCGGGCAGCTGTGGGGAGACCACCCGCCCGTGCCGGCCACAACAGAGAGTGGCTGTTCTGGACTCTGTACTGGGGCCTGGAGCAGGCAGGGGTCCACCCTGGAGGGTACCACCCCCTACCACCCTGGGACATGCCGCTGGATGCATGGAGGGCAGGGCTCTCTGGTGCGCGGGGGGCAGAGTGTGGCCAGCAGGAGAGGCATGGTACCCAGGTGGCTGGGCCGAGGGGCCAGTGGCGTGTGTCCCTGGATTGGAGTGCCCTGTCTTCTGACCGAGCGGGAGGGGGTTTCCTGTCTCCTGTGCTCAGGCCTCAGGTTCAGGGCTGGGCCCCTGCCTGCCCTGGGGACCTGTCAGGCCGCTCGGCTCAGGCGTGTGCAGTGTGGCTCTGGCCATGGTCCCAGGCCCAAGGCCCTGAGCACCGTCTGTACTGCAGCTCCGGCTCCTGGTGGTCACTGTGCAGGGCCTGGTCCATCTGCTCGTGGACCTCATCAACTCGCTGCCGCTGTACTCGCTTGGCCTCCGGCTATGCCGGCCCTACAGGCTTGCGGGTAGGTCTGCACGCTGGCTAGGGAGCACGCCCGGGGCCCTGGAAGCCACGGTGTGTGCGGCAGGCGGGCAGGGGGCACAGGGTCCTGGTTCTGGGGCGTGAGCTGCAGGGGGAGCCCCACCTTCAGGCTCAGAGGCCACAGGCACAGTCCTCCTGTCTCCTGAGCCTTTCTCGGGATGAGTGTGCAGTTTGCTCGGAAGCGTGCCTGCAGTGTAGTGTGGGCAGTGCCTGTGTGGGGCTCAGAAGAGAGACGTGTCCCCTGTGGCTGTGAGGCTGTGTGCCTGCTGGCATCCCTCCACTGGGGGCTGACCCCCCAGAAGACTTCTGCCTGCTGGGGCCACGCTGGCCAGCCCAGCCACCCCCGCTGGCCCCCCTGCAGGCAGAGGCCCCTGTCTGCACGCTGACACCAGCCACAGGTTGGCCAGATGCCTCTGACGGGAGGCCGTCCCCACTGCAGGCCTAGGGAGTCCCGACCCGACTGGTCAGAGTTGTGGTCCAGCCTATCCAGTGCAGGGTCTTTGAACAGTTGGGGAACCTGGGGGTTCCTGGCGTGGCCCCCAGGTGACCAGTGTGCCCAGGAGGCCCTGGGCTGGTTTGCAGCCAGCAGCTCGGCCCACCCCAGAGCTCGTGGTGGCTGCTCACAGTCAGTGTGGAATCAGGAGACACAAATGTCCGTGTTTGCGGGCTTTGGGCCTTGAGTCTGTCCACCAGATGTCCTCAAACTCTCTTTCCAAGAGCTTCCTCCACTGACCCCCAGTGGCCCAGGCTCCCTCAGCCCCCACTATACCTCAGCCCCTGGACCCGGCACCTCCCTGGCCCGTCCCGCGCTCAGGCCTGCACAGTCCTTTTGAGTTCATAGGAAAGGCCGCAGATGCCGTCTCTTCTCTCCACCGCATTGCCTTGGGGCCTCTTCATCAATTGATAATTAGCTCCTGTTTCTCCTTTTAAGAACCTTCCACCTTGGGTATCCCCAGGTTTGGGAGCCTACACTGCAGTTCAGAGTGTGGTGGGTCCCCGAGTCAGCCGCGCTGGAAGGCACTGCGATGAGCAGGGTTCCCACCCCCCAGCAGGTGCCGTGTCCACTCTAGGAGACCCCTGCCCTGCTCACAGAGCAGCATGGCCTGCTGGCTCTTCCCTGCCTGCAGACCCTGGGCTTTGGTCTCAGTGCGGTTCTGCCGGAGCTCTGGTGAGGGGCGGCTGCTGCCCACAGCTGGCAGCTTTCCGAGGGGCGCATTGCGGGGGCTGCCCTCCCTCACCGGGCCTCGCTCTCCTCGCAGCCGGCGTGAAATTCCGGGTCCTGGAGCATGAGGCCGGCCGGCCCCTGCGCCTCTTGATGCAGGTAAGGCCTCCCCGCGGCCCTTGCATTGCTGCCTGTAGACAGGCGCCCTGCCCACTGTGAGGCCCCCTGTTCTGGGGCATGTTCTCTGCCCCCCTGGTGGGGGGCCTCAGGGGTCCTGGGGAGACTCCCCTGCCCCCAAGGCTTTTGGGCACCGTGACGCCCCCTCTGCCTGGGCCCTCTCCCAGCGTGGAATCCCTGTGGTGTGCCAGACACCCTGGGGCACCCAGGTTCCGCCTGCTGGGCCCTGCGTCCCTGTGTCCTGCCCTGGGCCGGGGCTCCATCTCCAGGCAGGATAGCAGAGACTTGGCACAGGCCGGCCCTGTTGGGTTCTTCTGCCGGAGGTGCAGAAGCAGCCAGGCTGGCCTGAGAGGAGCGTTCAGAGGCTAAGGAGCCTGTGTGGTTTTCCGGGGAGGCTCCTACAAGCCGAGCGAGTCCTGGAGTTGGGGGTCGGCCCCCGCAGCCAGGCTAGAGCACAGCACTGCTGACTGAGGCCCAGGCCTGCCTCCCGAGCTGCCTGCCCCGACCCATGTGCCCCAGCGAGAGCGTGTCTGGCTCGGAGCCGGTCCTGCCCTGCGGTTGTCCAGCCCAGGGCCCCCCGGGACAGCCTGCGAGGCCGGGGGAGGGAGTCCCACGGGCCTGGGGGCCACGTCCCGGCTGATCGCTGCCCTTGCGCTTCCAGGTAAACCCCCTGCCCTTCAGCCGCGTGGTGCGCATCTACCGCCTCCCCAGCTGTGGCCGCCCCCCCAAGCACTCCTGGGGCTCCCTGTGCCGCAGGCTGCTATTCGGAGAGCTCATCTACCCCTGGAGGCAGAGAGGGGACAGGCAGGACTGAGGGCCCGGCCCCGGCCCGCCTCGCACCGCCAGCTGCCAGGTGTCAGGGCGGCACACGCCTCTTGCTGCCCCTGGTTGTCGGGGCCTCTCCAGGCCCTGCCCGTTGCATCTCCGCCCGACTCTGGTCCTGGGGGTGATGAGGAGGGGGATGCGTGTGGTCAGCCAGGCCAGAGCCCAGCTTCAGCACCATCAGTTCTGCCTCGGGGACCCCTGCTGACCTGTTGTGACGGCACGGTTCACCTGGTCCCACCGGCCCCTGGGCCTGCCCCAGACCCGGACGGGTGTGCAGGGCCCTGCCTCTGCCCGCTTTGCCCGTTCCCAGTGGGATGGGCCAACAGGTCTTCCTGGCTGCTCCCCTGCACCCCACCCTGTCATGGGTAGGGGGACTCTTCCCAGGGTGCACTCAAGTAACCTCGAGACTCTGGCCCCCAAGGGTCTCCTTCCCTGGGGCTGCCCCCTGGGGTCCCCAGTGCCTTCCAGCTTGTCTCAGTGGGGGAAGCCAGCCAGTCTGGGGCTCCAAGCTGCTGCCAACCCCCAGCCCGGTCCAGTGGTTCCAGGAAGCTGGACAGCAGCACCCGTGGCACCAAGTCACACAGGGCTTCCTGTCGACGCTCTGGGGAGACTGTTCTACAGCAGAAGCTGCCCACGGACCTCTGGGTGTCTCTCAGTGAAGCCAGGCCACAGGGGGTGCCCCTACTGGCAGCAGGGACCCGGCCACCTGGCTGCCCGTTCCCACCCTACTCCCTGCAGGAACAGGCTTGTTGGCTATATCTTCCATCCTGACACTGGCCTGTGGCAGGGGCAGGCAGCCCCCAGGCAGGGGTCCCAGCGCTGGTCTGTACCTGCCTGGCAGCCACAGGCAGGATCTGGGTGTGAGTGTGAGCCCAGAGTCCTGGGGGTGGGAGGCCTCAAGAGGCGGTGGCATCATGTACAGCCTGTCATTGTGAAGGCGGAGATGTGTGTGCAACAGGCGGTGGGGCTGTGCCCCCGTCCACCCAGGCACTCGGGACTGCCCACCTGACACCCACGCTCCCCCTCTAGGGGCTACAGTGGGGAGGTCTGGGCGCATCCCCACAGCCCAGGGTCAGGAGGGTGGGTCCTGGCTCTGTCTTTCCTGCTGGGACAATAAAGCCTCCAATGTGCTTGGAGTGCGCCACTGTGCCTTCATCAGCACTTGAGCAATGGGTCTGGGGAGGTGCCCCTTCTGGGGCTGGAGCCCCCACTGTCTGTCCTGAGATGATGACCAAGCTGGGGGCCAATGGGCACTCTGCAGGCCTCTGCAGATCTGGGGGCTGGGTCTGTAGCCCCTTGAAGATGTCCTGGTGTGGATGAACGGACCCAGGGCCACTTGCTTTCTCGTTTGGGCCTTGCCCTGGCGTGAGGGGCTCCCAGAGCAGGACACGGGCCCAGGGTACAGACCTCTGGGTGAGTGAGAAGCTCTGATAAGTGTGTTGTTGCCTGAGACCTGGGACTCCACACACGGAAGGGGTACTTCCTGACAGACTCTTCCGTCCTGCAGCCTCCAGGGCCTGCAGGTGGCTGCTCTGAGCCTGCTATCCGGGCTGTGGGGGAAAGAGTAGAAGCCTGAAGAGGCCACTTGGCAACTTCCAGGCCAGCCTCTCCACCAGGGTCAGCAGAGGACCCATGTGGGGCCTGGCGGGCAGGACCACACCCCATATTCTGCTGAGAAGGGTCTCCACCTATAGAAACAGCACCCGGGGCCTGCCTCACCTGCTGAATTCTCCCCCACTCCACTCAGCCTGCTGGGCAGCGGTAGCCACATTCCCGGCCTTGTCAGGCAGCTGTCACTTGTTCCAGGTACAGGACTGCCTGCCCATCTCCCAAGGGCCAGGCCTGGCCCCAGAGCCGGCAGAGGGAACAGTGGCCACTGGCAGCCACTGAGACATGCCACCTGCAAGTCCCAGCTGCTCGCATCCTGTCTGGCCTCTGGACTTGTATGGCTTTCATCAATGGTCCCCACCCCAGCCCAGGGCTCTGACCGCTCCTACCACGCTGACCTGGTAGGGCTTTGTGCTACATACAGCTCAGGCTGCCCTGAGAAATGGACAATTCCCCTTTCATCTGGGGGCACGACCTCCCTGACAGGTCTTCACGGCCGCCCACAGAGGAGGGCCCGGTGCTCTTCTGCAGCAGAGATGGGCTCAGAGAGGGACCGCCGGCTGCTGAAGCAGGCAGCCTGAGGCCCGCAGTGCGCTCCCGCTGTGACTTCTCACCAGGAGACAGCTGGCACACCACTTTGCGCCCTTCACCAGATCCCTGTGGCTACCGGCTTGCTGCGGCCACTTTGTTGAGCTCATACTCTGATCATCAGTTGCCCCTAACTGTGCCCTGAAAGGCCCAGTGGACCTCCTGTCTTGTGGGGCCCAGGCCTGACCTCTGTACCCAGGGCACAGTGAGGGAAAGGGCGACTTGAGGGGGGCGGGTTCGCTGGTGATCCTGGGCTTCAGCTCCTGTGCTCTTGGTGGGAACAGGCACATGCCACTGTGACCTCAGGCATCGCCTTGGGAGGAACACTGAGTGCCCATCCCTGTGAAGTCAGCCTGACACACCAGGGCCGCCTCTGCAAGCTGCTGTCCCTTCCACGTGACACTAACCAGTACAGAGATACCGTGGCCCCGTTCTGTCCCTCCTGCTCTGGCCCACTGGTTGCAGCATCCCCTGCTGGTTCCTGCTGGGCGTGCACATGCTCCAGCGCCCTCCACCTGAGGCACTGCAGTGGGGCCTCTCTTGGGAGCAGGCCCGGGCCCAGGGTTGGAGGTTGAGTAACCAGCGGGCCAGTTACTCAGTCACTTGGGTGACTTGCCAGTCATTTGTGTGACTCACCCCATGGGTGGACCCCAGGCCCTACTCAATGGGGAGAGGGAGATGCCCCAGACCACTTCTTTGTTCCCCTCTCTGGATAGAGGCTGGGTCTGGGGGCCTGGCCCCAGCCAGTGGATGGGGAAACTGCAGGGGACACCATCAGGCTCTTCACCAGAAGGGCCCAGAGTGACCTTTGACCACCCAGTACCTGGGTGCCTTGTGGGGCTGACCCAGGAATTGTGAGTGGAGGGCTGTTCTGGGCTGCTCTGTCCTTGGCCTCAAGCTCCTCAAAGGTCATCCCTGCAGAAAGGCATGAGCTATGTGGAGGCCAGCTCCTCTACCCACAGGGCCTGCTGGGCTCAGGGAAGGGCACCCCTCCACCATCCCTCCCTCGTCTGGGGCCCCCAGCTCCAGACCCTGTGGGTTCTTGCTAAGCCCCTCTGCCCTGGGGCCGGGAGGTCAGAGGCCAGAGAGGACAGTGGCGCTGGAAACTGCTGAGTCTGCAGGGCGGGAGGCACCTGCGAGGCTGCTGCGTCTTTCTCCCAGGACTGGACTCCATGGACAGGTCTCGGGGGGCCACACCTGCTGCACAGGCTCTGGTAAGGACCCAGTGGCCTCGCTCCATCCTGGGTAATGGAGAACCAGGGAGCAGGGGCCCCCAGTCCTGAGGTACAAAGGGTGGTTTTGACTTAAAATTCTCTTCAAAGTGGGATAACAGTTTCTCACCCACCATCCCTTCCAAGCAGCCACAGACTGCGAGAAAGAAATGTCACCACCAGTGAGGAGTGGCTTCTGAGCAGGGAGAAGGCAAGGCCAGGCAGAGGTGGGCTCCAAGGTTGGTGCAGTGACCTCTGCAGGAGAGTTTTGGCTTGGCTGTGGCTCTCCAGCCCCGCCAGCTGAGGACTAACGAGACTCGGCCCACAGGCTGGCATTTCTGTGAACAGTGTTGTGGGAGGATGTGCCCTGTCTTGGCATGCTGGTGGCCCTGTCTGCCATGGGCCAGCATCCAGGCTATGGCCGCTCTGTGGATTATGAGTGAACCGGATGGCCCTGCCCACCACCCTGCCAATGAGTGCCCCTGAGCTAGGAGGGTACCAAGAGCCTCTCCCTGCAGGCAGGTGAGAAAGGGCCCGGTGCTCACCAGGTGCTGTGCGCCCGAAAGAGCGACCAGGCCTCCTTAGGAGGCCTCCCCCGGTGCCCCACCAAAGTGAAATGGCAGCGTCCACACGGCTCACTGCTCACTGCAGGTTATCTGCAGCTTGTGGGGGGTGGTCACTCAGTTGTGCCCCTGCCACGCAGAGGTCTGCTCCCTGTGAAGACCACTAACTGCCGGAGAATGGCCCGGGCTCGGTGACCTGCTAGGAAGAGTTCCCGGTGGCCTCTTGCTCGCCTCCTGGGCACGCGCCAGTTGAGCTCTCCTCGGGGCCTAGTTGCTGTGCTGGCGTGCTTGTTCCCTCTGCATGCAGTCTTTCTAGGGCGCCCCAACGAATGTGGCCTCTGCCAGTTCGGGTCCTTTTCATTGACTTACTGTTTTCAATGTCCTTATTAAGCCATACTTTACATATTACAAAATACACCCATTTCAAGTGTACAATTCTTGAGTTTTACAAAATATTTGGCCACACTGGATCTTAGTTGTAGCATGTGGGACCTAGTTCCCTGATCAGGGATCAAACCCAGGCCCTCTGCATTGGAGTACAGAGTCCTTGTCACTGGACCACTAGGGAAGTCCCTATAGTCACTGGATTTTTAATAGCTTTACCAAGTAGTATAACCATCACCACTGTTAGAACATTTTCATCATCCCAGAGACGTTGTGCCCAGTAAGCAGGCACTCACCGTTTCCCCTCCCCCAGGTCCTGGCAACCACTGATTACTTTCTGTGGACTTGCCTATTCTGGATGTTTCATATATATGTACTAGGCATTAGCACTTTATTCCTTTTTACGAATGAAAATCTGTTGTTTAGATATGCCACATCTTGTTTATCTGTTGATTTGCTGATAGACATTTGAGTTGTTTCCACCTGTTGGTTACTGTGAGTAATGTTACTGTGAGTAATGTTGCTGTGAACATTCATATGCTAGTTTTTGTATGAGTATGTTTACATTTCTCTAGGAGAGAAATTGCTGCATTGTGGAAAAACTTGGCTTAAAGCTCAACATTCAGAAAACGAAGATCATGGCATCTGGTCCCATCACTTCATGGGAAATAGATGGGGAAACAGTGGAAACTGTGTCAGACTTTATTTTTTTGGCCTCCAAAATCACTGTAGATGGTGACTGCAGCCATGAAATTAAAAGAAGCTTACTCCTTGGAAGAAAAGTTATGACCAACCTAGATAGCATACTGAAAAGCAGAGACATTACTTTGCCAACAAAGGTCCTCTATTCAAGGCTATGGTTTTTCCAGTGGTCATGTATAGATGTGAGAGTTGAACTGTGAAGAAAGCTGAGCGCCGAAGAATTGATGCCTTTGAACTATGGTGTTGGAGAAGACTCTTGAGAGTCCCTTGGACTGCAAGGAGATCCAACCAGTCCATTCTGAAGGAGATCAGCCCTGGGATTTCTTTGGAAGGAATGATGCTAAAGCTGAAACTCCAGTACTTTGGCCACCTCATGCGAAGAGTTGACTCATTGGAAAAGACTCTGATGCTGGGAGGGATTGGGGGCAGGAGAAGGGAATGACAGAGGATGAGATGGCTGGATGGCATCACTGACTCGATGGATGTGAGTCTGAGTGAAGTCCGGGAGTTGGTGATGGACAGGGAGGCCTGGCGTGCTGCGATTCATGGGATCGCAAAGAGTTGGACACGACTGAGTGGCTGAACTGAACTGATGGTACTTTTATGCTGGACTTGTAAAAAATTTTTGTTTATTTTTGCCTGTGCTGGGTCTTTGTGGCTGTGCAGGCTTTTCTCTGGTTGCAGAGAGGGAGCTACTCTCAAGTTGTGGTGTGCCGGTTTCTCACTGAAGTGGCCTCTCTTGTTGCGGAGCACAGGCTCTTGGGCTTCCAGGCTCTAGAGGCTCAGTAATTGTAATGCATGGGCTTAGTTACTCCGTGGCATGTGGAATCTTCCCCGACCAGGGATTAAACCCATGTCTCCTGCATTGGCAGGTGGATTCTTTACCACTGAGCCACTAGGGAAGCCCGTCTGCTAAACTTTGTTAACTACATGTCATGTATGAATATGTTCCCGGGAAAATGTTATCAATGAGAACACCACTCTCCATCCCCAAAGGAAACCATGTTGTCCATTTGGTGAGCATCCTTTGACTTTATCCTGTGCACACATTATATTTCTCTACACACAAATCTAGAATGAAACGAATTGAAATTTTTAAGCATTCCTGTTAAAGTTACACTGGGTATAACTGTACTGTCATTTGTTTGTCTTCTCAGGTCAGTATTGTTCGCAGTTTACCTCAATGACTGAAGTAAACTGCGTAAACCTGGTTGATTTAATGGCACCCTATCCCGGGTCTAGGTGGTTTCGCCACTTTCACCATCACTACAATGCCCTACAGTGATTCTTTGAGCTTGTTTCTGACAGCTTCTCCAGGCTAAACAAGACACGGGATTATCAGGCTGTCCAACCTCCCTCCCAAAGAGCTGTTCCCCACATCGTGGCCCACATGTGACGTTGCCGATCCAATGGGGAGTATTATTTTGCTTTACTTTCCATCTCGAAGAGTAAAACTGTTATCTTCACACGTGTTTACACGCATTTCTAATCCATCCTGTAAACAACCCCAAAGTCACTTCCTCCTGGAGGCCCCCTGGTCAAACCTCAGAGCCCCACGCCCTGCCCCTCTTCCTGGGGCCCCCACCCGGTCACACCAGCTCCGAGCCGGCAGTGCCATCTTCTCTGAAGCCGGAGGAAAACCAGCGCAATGAGCCCGCCATTTCGCAGCGTCGGGCCATCGGAGCCCCGCTAACTGCACGCCCTGCCAGGGGAAAACCAGAGGCGAAGGGCAGGAGCGGACCTGCTGCGCTGGGGGCCCTGCGCCGCCGCCATGACAGGCGCGTCCCCTCGCCGCCCCCGAGCATCCCCTCCTCACCGCTGCCCGCCGCCCTCCTCGATCCTCTGGGCCCGCCCCCTCCTCATCCAGTACTTCACCGCCCCGGCGCCCACGCGAGAGCGGAAGTCCCGCCTCCCGCGGCCACTCCGAGCGCCGATTGGCTCCCCTCTCCGCGCCACGCCCCCTTGTCGGAGAGCGCAGCTTCCGAGGGCACTGAGACAGGCGGGCCGCTCCGTCCCGTCCGAGGTTTTCGTGGGGGCAGCGGCTGCGACTTTCCCGAGACCTCAGTCCTCCCGCGCGTAGCCGCCTCACCCCGTCTTGGGAACGGCCTCCGTCCTACTCCGTATGCGGAAGGAGGGGCGTATGCAAACAACCTGGAGCTCCAGGCTCCTGATTGGTGAGCATCTCGGAAGCGGGGCGGGCTCAGAGGCCGAGACCGATGTGCGGGCGGTCCAGTTGCTCTGGGAGGGTCTGCAGCGGCGGCCAGTGGCGAAGGGGAGGGCGGGCCGAGGTGCCGTGGGACCAGGGAGCAGGGTTGCCGGTGAGTCCGCGATGCTCCGTGGGACGCAGCGGGGACAGCGGGGGCTGTGACGGACGTGCAGGCGGACCAGTGCTTCCGGGAAAGCGGGCGGCAGAGGGCCAATGGCGACGGCGGGAAGGCGGGGCACCTGCGGGCTTCTCCGCGCGGCCTGGCAAGCGGCGGGGCGGGGCATCTGTGATGGACCTGCGCTCGGGCTAATGGCCGCGGAGAGGGGGCGGGGCATGGCCGACGGCGACGGCGCGGGGGCGGGGCGGCGGCGGGGCGGGGCGCGCGGAGGTCTCGCGGCGAAGGCTGGGAAGCGGGGGCAGGGGCTAGGGTGCCCGTGGTGCTGAAGGACGTGGCCGCCGGCCAATGGCCGTGGGAACGGGGATGGCGGACGACCAATGGCGGCGCGCGGGGCGGGGCGGGGCGGCGGGGCTTAGCGGCGCCTTGCGGGAAGCGGCGGGGCGGCGGCGACTCTGAGGCGAGAAGAGGCTCGGTGGGGGCGGTGGAGCAGGTGCGGGCTGGGCGGCCTCGCCGTCCCCCGGCCCCGCTCATCCGCGCCGGCGCCCGCAGGTCGGCCGGAGGCCTCCGCCGCCGGGCTCCGCGGCGCCGTGGGAATGCGGGCTAGGCCCGCGCGCGCGTGAGCGACGATGGGGACGCAGGGCAGCCCGGTCAAGAGCTACGACTACCTGCTCAAGTTCCTGCTGGTGGGCGACAGCGACGTGGGCAAGGGCGAGATCCTGGAGAGCCTGCAGGACGGCGCGGCCGAGTCCCCGTACGCCTACAGCAACGGTAAGCCGGCACCTGGCGCCGCCCGGCGACCCGCGTCTGCCTGGCCGCGGGGCCGGCGCCGGGCGGGGGCCGGGGAGCAGCGCCCTAGCTCGCCGGGGTCCGGCGCGGCCCGCGGCGTCCCTGGGGCGGAGGCTTGGTCTCGGGCCTCCGAGGAAGAAGGGCCTTCCTTGCTTTGGCCGCGCCGCCGCTCCAGAAGTGCACACCTGGGTGTCCTCAGAGGAAGGCGGTTGGCTCCTGGCTCCGAGCATCAGCACCTTGTGCTGGAGGAAAACGCGCGCTCCTGAGGGGATTAAACGTTCTGTCTACGTTCCCGGACGTGTGGCCCAAACACGGCACATACGCATCGCTCGCACCTGCCTGGGCTTCTCTCAGCGTCCGCGGTTGACGGGGCAGCGCGGCCCCTCCCAGGCTCTGGCGCTCCTTCCCCGGGACCTTCGTGCTCCCGGCAAGGCTGTCTTTCCTGAGGAATTCTGCTTCTTGGCGTCCTCGTCTTCCATACTCTTGGTGTCTTGGGTTCTTGCCGAGGCTGTTTACTAACCTGTTGGCCTGTGGCCGCTGAGACTGGACGCTGCTCCTCCATCCTTTCCTTTCAGGACAGTCAGGGTCGTAGGGTTACCTGGGCTGGCCGGACCCCCTCCTGCTGAGGTCTGTCTCACCTCCCCAAGCACATGCTCCCAGCCTCAGCGAGTGTAGGGCCTCAGGTTCGTTTCAGGGGCTAGAGGGCCAGCGGGAGGCCTCCACCGCCACTGCTGGGTGTCTCCAGGTGCGGATGGTGGACTCTTGAGTCACCTTCCCAGAGCCGATGCCCAGGGAGGCTGGTGGTGTGTATCCGGCAGATCCCGAGGCCAGGGCGCCATCAGGGCAGCAGAGGTTTCCTCGGACGAGACCTCTGCTGCCGAGGGTCCTCCTGCCGGGTGTGGTGAGCGCTGAGGACACAGCCACAGGTGGAGAGGGGGCCCGCCTCCTCCCTGTGACAGGCGGAGCGCTGCCTGAGGCGTGGAGACGGCAGGGACTCAGGGACTCCCAGTGACCTGGGCCAGCACGGGTCAGCCAGAAACTGAAGGGAGCCTCTCACTGGTGGTCCTCTCGCTCCCCGCTCCCTGGGAGCTCAGATTCCTTTTTGCTAACACCCCATCATGGGACCAGGGGAGGGGTCCGTGCCTGCGGCAGGACTTGGCTCCTGTGGACCGGCCGCTGGGAGTTGCTGGCACAGTGGCGGCTGGCGGGAGGGAGGCGCCGGCGGCCCAGCGGCTTCTCCCCAGGGCTCCACAGACTCCACTCTGACGCTGTCCACGCTGCTGGAAGCCTTCGGCTGCCTCTCGGGCCTTTCCCGTTCACAGAGGGCAGTTCCACCCGTGGCACCCTGGCTCCCAGAGTCTTCAGGGTTAGGGGCAGCAGGAAGACACGTCGTGGTGACATGCCCACATCCTGGCAGGCTGAAGAAAAGGCACAGCTCTGTCCTCACTGTCTGCACCTGGCGTCAGTGCTGCTGGGCGCACGCCTCCTTTGAGCCCGGGGTGTGGGGGAAGGAAGGAAAGAGATGGAGGGGTCGGAGGGGCGAGCTGGTTTGAGAGGTGGCCGGCCCGGGGTCTGCCCTGACGATTGTTTCCCTGTTTCTGGGACTGAGTGCGCTGCTGCGTCCCTGGACAGGTCCAGCTGTTTCTGGGGCCGGGAGGTTGGTTTCCGTCCTCAGTGCCGACCCGAGGGAAGCTGCATCCTGGAGCTCTCTTGCTGGGGTGTGCCCCCTGCTGTCTTCTCTGTTGCTTTGTCCCCGGTGTTGGCAGGAGACTTGCCCTTGGGAGGCACAGCAAGCAGCCTGCTATGGCACCCTGGGCTCACGGTTACCACCCAGCCCCTCCCAGTCTCTTCTTTTGTGTTTTCCTGGGCACCTCAGTCTGGAGCTAGGTGATATCGGGGTTGCCTTCCCTCTGTTGGGTGCCGGGTTCTGGGGTGAGGTTGCAGCGGCAAGCCCTTCTTACACTTGTGCTTGCACCCTTGGCTGCATCTTCACTCTGGGCCTGGGCCTGGCTCTTCTCCCCGATGACCACAGCCCCCGGCTGCAGCGCTTCATATCTGCAGTGCATCCCAGGAATTGACCAGGTGCACAGTGGCTGCTCCCTGAAGAGCTGGCCACTTGCCTGGTTTGGGCGTGGGCAGTACTTAGTACGGGGGACACGCCTTTCACAGGGTGTCACAGGGCCCAGGACCACATCAGTTAAGACATCATCCCTCGGTCGCTTGGAGAACATGGGGAACGTGTCAGTGTCCAGCACCCTGACCTGGAGCAAGCTGCGGAAGGAAGGCAGGAGGGAGGGCAGATGGCGCTGGGCTCCTGGGCGCTCTGGAGAGCATGCTGGAACTGCGTGCGACTGTCAGACCGTGCACAGGTCACTCTCAGGATGGGAAGTTGGACTTCACAGCCCTTTGGGAACGAGCTGGGAAGTAGAAGTGGATAAAGTGAAGTCGAACTTCCTAGGTGGCACAGTGGTAAAGAATCCACCTGCCAAGGCAGGAGACGCAGGTTCGATCCCTGGGTCTGGAAGGTCCCCTGAAGGAGGAAGTGACACTCACTCCTATATTCTTGCCTGGAAATTCGACAGACAGAGAAGGCTGGCGGACTGCAGTCCACGGGGTCACAAAGAGCGGGATGAGCAACTGGGCATGCAGGAAAGGTGAACTTCAACCCTTGAGTGTAAGGTGGTAACTGAGGTTTCTCAGTCACATTCAGAATATGGTAGTAATGAGCAGGTTCTGGTGTCCATGGTGGACCATTTTCTTCTGTGGAGGTTGGAATATCCAGATCATTGTTGACTGTGGATATGCGTCCTTCAGAAGCAGGGGGTTGGAAACAATGGTGAGGGAAACCGGCCCCGATGGGGGCGGTGGGCACCACTAGGAGCGCTCAGGGGATGTGCTCACACACGGGGAGGCTGCTCGGCAGGCAGGCTTCCAGGATCCTGGGCGGGCTCTGCCTAGTTGAATCAAGGCGTGCAGAGGGTGTGGCAGAAGATGCCCATCCTCAGACGGAAGAGCAGAGCGGGGAAGGCCCGAGCCCTGGGAGTGGCCAGCTCTCTGCCCACAGCAGGTGCAGATCTGGGCAGAGGAGTCCGTGTCAACCCTGGACACAGGTCTTTGTGCTGCTTAGCTGCTCAGTTGTGTCCGACTCTTTGCAACCCCATGGGGTGTAGTCTGCCAGGCTCCATTGTCCATGGGCTTCTCCAGGCAAGAATACTGGAGTGGGTTGCCAGCATTTCCTTCCCCGGGGGATCTTCCTGACCCGGGGATTGACCCCTGGTCTCCTGCATTGGCAGGCAGATTCTTTACCACTGAACCACCTGGGAAGCCCCTGGACAGAGATCTTGGCTGGTGATAAACACAGGTTTGTGAGCCCGAAAGGCTACCTGGTGTGTTCTGTGGGTCAGACTGAGCATGGCACCATGGCCCCTCAGTGGGCAGATGTCCTTGGACCAGGGCGGTTCTTGGGGGCGTGAGCTGAGCTGACAGCCGCCTGCGCCTTCCCTGGGAGCAGTCATCTGTCACCTGGTCCGAGGTGGGGAGGGTGCCTGCGGACGAGGGCTGTGTGCGCCTCTCTGGGAGGGATGGGGAGGGATGGTGATAGGCGCATGAGATGGGGTATGCAGGCCTGAAAACGCAGAGACGTCCATCTGAGGGGCACTGAGGTGCCGCGTTCAGGTCCAGAAGCTGGCCCTGCGCTGCCCCGGGGCTGCGGTGGCTCAGCACTTCTGCCCCCCGTCTGGCCCCCCTCTCTTCCTGGGTCCAATGTTGTCTATCCTCAAACTGCCGGACTCTGATTTTCCCGCTGATGCGGTTTGGGCCGGAGGAGGTGTGTCCCTGAGCACAGGGCTCAGGTGGGACGTGGCCGCAGAGGCCTGTCAGCTGCAGGTGTGCATGCGTGTGTACACACACACCACACACACCATGGGGCTGCGGTGATTTGACTTCGACCGCGTCAGCAGCACCCACATCCCTTGACAATGGGAGCAACTTGGTCATGCTGTCGTCGTTGGGAGTGTTTTCCTCTCTGGCACTTGGCAACACGTAGTCTTCAGGGGGAGGTCCTGGTGAAGAGGACGTGGGAAGATGCTCACCCCTGAGGTGCAGCAGGATGGGGTGCTCGCCCATGAGCTCAGCACAGCCCGGGTCAGAGGATGCTTGCTTTCCCGCCAGGTGTGCTGCTGCCTGTGTCCAGACGTGGACGAGCCCTGCTTCCCACGATTGATGAGGCACCCACCCTGAGGAATTTAAGGGGCACATCTGCAGGAAAGCAAAGCTTTTTTCCTTTTTTAAAAAAAAATAAAAATGAAAAACGTGAAGCAGCTCACAGATCTGGCGAGGACATATGGAAACTGGTAGGGTGAGATATTGTGGAGCCTTTAAAAACACTGGTGTGGAGAAATAGTGAGTGAACATTCAGTGGTTAGGGAAGCCTGTGTCATCTCGTCAAGTCTTTGTAAGTAAGACAAAGGGCAGAATCGTCGACTGAAACACTCAAGAACATTAATGGTCACCTTTGAGTTTTGGGATTATCAGTAGGGTGTTGTGTGTTTTTTTTTTTAAATAATGGAAGTTTTGTGTGTGAAACATGGTTTGTTCTTCATTGACAGCAGAAAGCTTTTGCTTTGGTTTGGTCTCATGTGGTTTTCAAGGTGTTAAGGGAACCAGCCCACGACCTCCTTGGAGCTGCTCCCCAGCCCGAGTGCCCACGTGCAAGGGCGTCCGCTCCATCCCTTCCAGGCCTGTGACAGGCTGCCGCCTGCACCCATGGTTCCGACTCTGCGCTGCTGGAGAAGGGCGGGCCTGGGGCCAGCACGTCGTGCTTGTGCTGAGAACATCTCTGTGGTCAGCAGATCAGCAGGTGGCCCTGATCACGGTGTGATTCAGGCCCCAGCTGCCCCATCCCACGCCCCCTCCGGTCCGCTTCTCTTTCCTGAACTTCTGTAAGCAGAGCTGTACGACTTGGCCTCTCTTGTCTTCTCGTTTCGACCAGCGGGTTTCCATGTCTGGGTCACCCTGAGGGGTGCTGGTGTGCAGATTCTCACATGTGTCTTGGCAAGTGAGCACGCGTGTTTCTGTCAGGGGTGTGGTGAGTGCTGGGGTGGGCACCGCCCGGCAGCTTTCCGGAGCAGACAGTGCAGTTTCTGCCTGACGGGGAGGGCGTGAGGGCTGTGCGCACTCCACGCTCACCGTGCTGAGGGCCACCTCCTGGTAAATCCACCCAGCAGCCGGGTTTTAGACCCTGTCGGGTTGTTACTAGAAACAGCCTGAGACCACCGCCCCAGTCACCTGACCCCCAGGCGCTCCCCGAGACCCCCGCCCCAGTCACCCGTCCCCCGGGCGCTCCCTGAGACCCCTGCCCTGGTCACCTGTCCCCCAGGTGTTCCCTGAGATCCCCGCCATGGTCACCCACCCCCTGAGACCCTGGCCCCGGTCATCCGTCCCCCAGGCACTCCCTGAGACCCCCGCCCCGGTCGCCCGTCCCCCAGGCACTCCCTGAGACCCCCGCCCCGGTCGCCCATCCCCCAGGCACTCCCTGAGACCCCCGCCCCGGTCGCCCGTCCCCCGGGCACTCCCTGAGACCCCCGCCCCGGTCGCCCGTCCCCCAGGCACTCCCTGAGACCCCCGCCCCGGTGGCCCGTCCCCCGGGCACTCCGTGAGACCATCACCACGGTCACTCATCCCCCGGGTGCTCCCTGAGACCACCGCCCGGGTTGCCCGTCCCCCAGCTGCTCCCTCTGCCATCCCTCGCTGTCTCATCGCTCTGCAGGTGCAGCGGTCAGTCAGGTGGGGCTGAGTCCCTGTTCCTTTGCTGTGGACAGAGGGCTGTCCCAGCCCCTCAGGGTCACTTGCGCTCCTCACCAGGTCCCCCCTTCCACTCTGAGAGCCAGGGCAGGGCCCTCCTTCCATTGCATCTGTCAGACTCACTGTCCAGGGGTGCCCACCTCTGAGGACTCGCGATGACATCGGGCCGGAGAGCCCAGGGTCCTCTCCCCTCTTGAGGCCCGGGACCCATCGTGTCAGCCAAGCCTTTCGCCCTGTGGGAAGCGTGTCCTCAGGTTCCAGGACTAGGACCACACAGCCCTACGGAAGGTCTTCGGGTTGTTGGTGTTGGTCGGCTTTTGCAGGCTGGTCGGTGGAGTGCACATTCGTGTCTCTGCCCCTGCCAGCACTGGGCGGGTGTTTCGCAGTTGATATGCTCACACCTGACTCTGGAGATGGTGTTAGGAGGTGGGGCCTTCGGGAGGTGATCTGGTCAGGATGGCTCCCTTGCTGCTTCCGCCCGAGGACATGGTGGGCAGCCACCCTTGCAGATGCTGGATCCCCCGCGCTGAGTGGTCTCCTGGCCTCCAGAGAGCGGCAGATAAATGCCTGCTGTCCATGAGTCCCAGTCTGCGGAATTGTTTCAGCTCTGAGCCGACCAGAAAGCGCCACGTACCTGTCCCTGGGCAGGAATCCGGGCCTCAGGGCTCTGCACACTCGTGGGCCAGGCCGAAGGCCTGCTGGGCTCAAGTGTTGTCGGCGGCGGTGCCCAGCCTCCGTTCCTGGGCACAGGCCTCTCCTCAGGAGCCTCCTGCTTCATGGAGCCGCAGGACTGTCTGTGCAGTGTGATCGTGGAGTGGCCATCATCACTGGGCCCTTCTCTGAGGGGCAGAAAGCAGGCTTGGCCCCCCTCGCCCTCGGGAGGACTGGGGCCTGTGCCCACCTGTGAGGGCCCGCCACACTGCGGGAGACCCTCCTCTGCCCTCTGCGTGCCCTGGAAGGAGGCACGTGGCAGAGAGAGGCCTTGCTCTCCCCCCGCCCCCAGGGAGAGGGTGTGCAAGGGCTGGTCAGGTGTGTCAGGAGGACCACTTGGCCTGGCGCCGCCTGCACGGCCATGCACAGCCCCCAGCACTTCTGCACGTCTGCCATTGTTGCTGAACGCTGTTTCTGGTTCCGCAAGGACCTAGGCCTTTTTTGCCTTTGTCTGTCTCTGGGAACTTGGCGAGATGTGGTTTTCCCTCCCTAAGGAGTAGCTCTGAGGAGCAGCAGCTGCCTGTCTGGGTTTGCGGCAGCACCCTGACGCTGGGCGTTGGCGTCGTGTTGGGTCCAGGAGGGGAGCAGGGGTCTGGGGGCCGCGCTGGGAGAGCAGCTCCTCCCGCGCAGGGATGGCGGGTTGATGGCAGCCCCTCCACACCCGGGAGTCAGGGGCAAGGGGAGGCATTGATCAGCATTTTTTCTTTCGTTCTTAACCCAGTCTTTATCACTCGTTTTTTTCTCACTGTTATGAATTTTTAACAAGTTGTCCTGTGGCTTTTCATCTTGTTGGGAAGTGCCTGGGTGGATATACACTAGAGCTGCCGATTCCTCCGTAAAGACTAAACTTTGGATGGAAGCGGGGCTGGCAGGTTGTTTTGTGGGTGGGGCAACCCTCCTTGCTCTCCTGCAGACATGTCTGAGCTTAGCCTGGACTGGTGCATGGGAAATGCCCCCCCAGCCCCCAGGGGTCAGGCAGGCTGTGCCTGGTGGTCTTGGTCCTGAAAGCTGTTGCTCCCAGGGAGGGCAGAGCCTTGGGCTTCTGAACACCCGCGATCTTGGCTTGTGCGCAGGCTAAAGCTGAGAACTGATGCTGCTTGTCCGCTTCACCCTGCTGACCTTGTTATTTCCCAGGGCTTGAGCGAAGGTGGGTGTTCTTGGGGTCTTTTGTCCTGCGTTGGTGCCCACAGATGTGGGAAATGTGGGTCCCAAGGGAGGACCGCCTGCTGCACTGCGGGGAGAAGGGCCCGAGGGGGGTGGCCCCCGCACCAGGCCATCTTCCACAGGAGGGCCCTGGGGCCGCGGGGGCCCCACCAGGCTGCGAAGGCCCGGGGTCGGGGGGGTTCTCCTGGTAGCTGGGGCCACCTGGCCTTCCTCCTGTGTGTCTGTGCACGCAGTCCCAGCCCCTGGTGCGGTGGCTGTTGGGGCCTGAGGGGTGCCCGATAGATTCCCCAATCACCAGGATGTGGGCACCTGCCAGGATGGGACCTGAGTGGCCTGCCTCCTCCTCCGAACCCTGTTCTAGGCACCTCTGGGGAGGGCGGAAGCATCGGTGTCGGGCACTCCTTGCCTCCCGGGCTGTGCACCTCCCTGCTGGACAGGTCCCCTGGGCCAGGGGATGCAGGGTCTGCGGGGGAGCGGGGTCCCAGGCGTCGGCCCTTCTGGACAGGTCTCTGCAGCATCCCCTTGACTGCCTTGAGAAGGAGTGGAATTAGTGGGTCACCTGCTCTGCCCACACTCGTCAGTGCAGCACACACATCTGTGACGTGAAGCAGGAAGAAGGGGTGCGGGTGATGTCGTAAGGCGGCTGTGGCTGAGTGAGTCAGTGCCTGGGGACAAGCGTGCGACGCTGAGAAGGTGATGGTGAAGATGGGCCTGGGGGCGGTATCACTGTGCACAATGCGACTTGTTCTGAGATTGTGGACAGTTCTCGTTTAGGTTCTGAACAACAGGCTCCTATGATTCATAAAGTGGAAACGTCCCTGTGAAATGTTGGAGCCCACGCGATGTCAGGGTGGGGTCTCAGCTGTGAACACCCAGCAGCAGTGGGGGCGCGGGGTGGCCATCAGCGCTCAGGCTGCAGTTCCTGGCTTGGGACCGCGCGGGGTGGCCGGGGCCTGGCGGAGTGAGGCATGCAGAAGGCCGCCGCGTCAGGTGAACTGCGCCCCCTCAGAAGCCCTGGGGAGCAGCAGACAGACCTCCCGTGAGCCCCCAGGAGAGAGGGGCGGCCGTTTAGGAGGCGCGGAGCTGAAGCCTGGGCAGCCAGGGGCCAGTGAGGACACAGCAGGCCTGCTCTGGCCCCCGGCGGCCTCCTGAGCCCTGTGTCCATTGGAGGAGTGTCTGCAGTCCCAGGCCCCCGGCCAGGTCCTGTGGGGACTCCTCCCCGTGTGTGAGGTGCCCTTGCCCAGCCCCTGTGTCCCCCTGGCAGCTGGGACTGGTGGTGTTCTGTGCCCACCAGGTGTTACATGCACCCCATGAAGCTGCTGGTCCTCGAGGATGGGCGGGGGACTGCAGTTCTCCTGGGACAGGTTCTGAGGCCACAGAGGGAGTCCGGGCTGGGAAGCTGTGAGGCCTGGCGCTGTCCCTGCAGGAGGCGCTGCCTCTGCGGGCGGGCCTCCCTTTGCACTCAAGTGTCTGGGTTTTCTGAGTCTGTAACGCACACTGTACAGTTCTGCCCAGGTTTGGGGGGTGGGTGGGTGAGCAGCAGGGTAAGCTTGAAGAGCATACTTGAGATGTATTTTAACCACGCTGTGTGGTTCATGGGATCTAAGTTCCCCGAGGGATATGGGACCCCCGCCCCTGCAGTGCAAACACAGCGTCCTAGCCCCCGGACAGCCAGGGAAGCCCCTCCATGAGGTTGTTGAGAACCTCGGAGGGGGTGTGTCAGTCTGCCGGCTTCCTGTGTCTTCTGCAGAGCTGGGCCCCTGGCCGTTTTCAGCTGGACCCCGCTGTCTGCCCTGAGGATCCTCCGGCCCTGGGGCGGGCTCCTGGGTGGGAATCCCACTGGTTCCCGTCCGTGGACCGTCTGGCCCAGCTGCTGTGCATGGGGAGGTTGCTGCGGGGAAGGCGGAGCTGGTCCCTCTGCGGTGCCTGTACCCAGCTCTGCGAGCCTGCCCGCACAGGGCTCTCTGGGGCTTCTGGCAGTGCTTTCAGCAGAGGCCCTGAAGGCTGGGGACTGGCTGTTCTCTTTGGAGTTGAAGTCATGAGTAAGGAGTTGGGCGTGGTTCAGGCAGGGGATGGGTGAGGTGCCCGTGTGCACTGCCCCAGGGCCACGGAGGCTGGCTTGCTCCCCAGCGGCGCCCTGTGCCCTGCTTCCTCCTGGGCCCTCCCTGGGCACCCTCTCCTCCTTGCAACTCCAGGCTGGCCCTTGGGCCCTGGCGCCAAGTCGGCCACAGTCTTTTCGTGGGGGCAGCCTCAGGGTGGGTCCCTGTGGCCAGCACCCACTGGGCTGAGCGCCCACAGAGGTGACTGCCTGGAGGGTGGGCGTCTGTGCCCTTCCTGGGATCGCTGTGTCCAGCACTATCTTCATAGGGTCTGGCTCACGCAGCCAGAGAGCCCGGACCCTCTAAGGCGTCCAGAGCCAAATCTGAGCTCCCTATTTGACAGAGAATTCCAGGAGTTCCCACCTAAGAAAGTGGGTTGTCGGCAGACAGTTGAGGGGAGGTGAATGCACAGGAAAGACGGTGGAGACACCGTTTCTTTAGCTAGAGAGTGCGTGTGGGAGAATCTTCTCTTCCGTCTTGAAAAAAATTGTGGTTAAATATACACAACGTAAAATTTATCATTTTAAGTATCTGAGGTGTACAGTTCAGTGGCCCTCCCAGCATCTCCAGAGCTTTTTCATTTTCCCAGCTGAGACTCCCCGCTGAGCACCTCTCCCCACCCACCTCCGGCCCTAGGCAGCCTTTCTCCGTCCACTGTCTGAGGCTCATGCTCCAGGGACCTCGCAGAAGGGGCCAGGCAGGGTTTGTCTTGTGTCTGGCCCATTTTACTGAGCATAAGAATGTCTTTCAGGCTCATTCCCCTGGCAGTATGTGTCAGACTCTCCTTCCTCTCTGAGGTGGGATAGTGCTTTATTGTACAGATGGACCGCGTTTTGATTATTCAGTCTTTCATCTTTAGAGACTGGGGCTGTGTCCGCCTTTTAGCTGTCGTGAATAGTGCTGCAGTGAGCATCCGTGTGCAAATCCATACCTGCTGAATGGCCTTTCTGGATTCCGTGGTGACGCTGAGTTTAATTCTGAGGGAGCGCCGTGCTGTCTCCCCTGGTGGCAGCCCCGTCTCCCGGCCCCACCAGCAGCGCTCGCGGGTCCGGTTCCTCTGCATCCTCGCGAGCACTGCTTGTTTTCTGCCTTTTTGATAATGACTATCTGATGGGTGTGATGGGGCGTCTCATATGGCTTTGATCTGCATTTCCCTAATTCATGTGATTATTAGCTTTTTGCATATCTTCTTTGGAGAAACGTCTCTTTAAGTCTTTGATCCACTTTTTAATTGGATTCTTTTTATCGAGTTGTAAGATTTCTTTGTTTTCTGAATACTGGTCCTTTTTCAGATACACGCAAGTTTTATCACGTCCTATTTTGTGGATTGTGTTTTCCTTCTGCTGAGTATCTTGATGGGTGGGAGCCAGGCTTTGACACGTGGCCAGCAGTGAGTGGGGTGGAAGGCCCTCGGGGCAGAGGCCCCTCGTGCAGCGCTGTGGTGGACTCTGCCCACGTGCCAGATCTGCATGGAAAATGCCCACTTCCAAGCCTCCCTGGAGCAGGTGTTGTGAACAGCCGAGAACCTGGACACTCAAGGCTCCAGGGAGGAGGAGGAAGGGCCCAGCTTTCCGGACGCCAGCTGAAGGTCTTGGTGTGAGGTGATGCGGCCAGCACTGTCCCTGCCTCTGCCAGGGATGGGACTTACTTAGCTTTTTCCGCATGAAAGTATAAGAAAGTAACAAGCTGGGAACTGCTGTATAACATAAGAAACTAAATTCAATATGTGACAATAACCTACGATGGAGAAGAATCTGAAAAAGAATAGATACACGTATAAAACTGAATTGCTTTGCGATATAGCTGAAGCAATTGTAATTCAACTATGCTTCAATTTTTAAAGTAGTCAAAAAATGAAAAGTAAAGGCGTGGCCAGCAGAGGCTCTTTGAGAGCTCCCCAGAGGAGCAGCATTTCAGAGGCCGCTTTGTCATTAACAGTGCTCCAGGCACGCTCCAGTTGACAGAACCTGGGTGCTGGGTGGACCCAGGAACTCAGAAAACCCATTAGCTCTGAGAAGCGTGTGACGTGGCCGTTGCTGAGACCAACCACCCTCCCTTTGGCTGGAGCGTTGGCACCCCCCTTGGGCCACTGGGATGACAGGAGGGTGGCCAGCTTGGGTGACTGAGGTCGCTGGGCTCCTCGGCTGCAGCCCTGTCTCTGGGCTGCAGAGACCGGGTCCCGGCCGGGAGTCCTTCACCCGCCCTCTGCTTCATTGCAGGGATCGACTACAAGACAACCACCATCCTGCTGGACGGCCGGCGGGTCAAGCTGGAGCTCTGGTGAGTTGGGCTGTGCACCGAGACGCCTGGGGGGTGCCGCTGTGCTTCCCTTGTTGCCGGGGCCAGGGAGCAGGGCGGAGTAAGTCGGGTCCTTAAGGAAACCACGAGTTCAGCAGCCGTGTAGACATGGGACTGCATGTGATGCAGAGACCAGAAGGTCAGGGCTGCCTGTTCCGGCAGAGCCTGGCTCCCTTTCGCCCGTAAAGACGTGTTTCCAGGGGCCCCCGGCCCTTCCCTCCTTGCCCCTCCCGGACTCCACGTCGAGGGTGTTTGCAGACCCTCACAGTTGGTGTGTGACTTGCCCCGCACTTGGGTTCTCCAGCCCCACAGGGCAGTCTCCCGGGATGTTTGGCCCAAGGAGGTCTGCGGGGCGCATGCAGAGCGGGAGGGGCGGGGTCCTTCACGCAGGTGGGCTCCCATGGGTCGCATCCCCCAACTTTGTTTCAGGGACACCTCGGGCCAGGGCCGGTTCTGCACCATCTTCAGGTCGTACTCGCGGGGCGCACAGGTAAGACCCACGTGGCCATCCTCCAGGGGGTCCGCAGGGCTGTGGCACCCTGTGCGGAGCGCGGCAGCTGTGGGCTCGGGACCAGCTGGCTGGACGGAGGGCTGAGCCCTGTGGGAAGGGCTGCTGCAGATGCCAGAAGGGCGGGCACGGGCTGTGGTGGCGGGCCTGCAGGGAGGCGCTCCGGGGCTGGGCTGTGTGCAGTGCGGGGGCTCCTGGGGGCCTGCTCGTCCCTGTCTGTCCTGGGCATCTCATGGTGGCCTGCGTGCCAACCGTCAGTGTGAGATTGAGGCTGCATGGAGGGAAGCAGCAGTTGTGTGAACAGACCAGCTGCCCACTCACTGCCTTCGTGAGGGGACTGGCTTCAGGAGACCTGTGGGGGGCCCAGGCTCTGACCAGGTAGGGTGTGCCCCCCGATGGTGGACTGGACAGTGGAGGCCAGGCCTCCTCTGCTTGGCGAGCAGGAGCTGACACGTTTGCAGGCGCCTCTCAGGAGCGTCCGGAGCGCCGCTCCCTGCCGTGGCTGGGTGTGTGGTGGACAGCCCCCGGCAGGGCTCCTGGCTGTGCAGGCCTCTGCTGAGGTGCGAGCAAGGGTGTTGCTGCCGACCTACTTAGCCTGGCAGTCCCACCTGGAGCGGCTGCTCCCAGACGGTCAGAGCCGGCAGCCCGCAGACTGGCCGGCACCAGCGCAGACACGAAGGAGCGGGGGCCACCCCACAGCCCAGGACCACGGGCGAGCGCGGCACCCAGGAACGTCCTACGGCCTGGTCTGGGGGGCTCTGACGGGCGTTCCCTCGTGCACGGGGGGACGGGTTCTGGGGCCTGAGGCCTCAGGCTTCCTGACAGGGTCTCTGGTCTTCTGTGGCTTTTGAATGTCTCCCGGTTTTATGACGCACCCATTGCTACTTTTTCAATAAAACAGGAAATGAGGTGGGGGGGTAGTTACCTCGGTTTATGGGGACAGGGCGATCGGGGGACAGCAAGGAGGCTCTGGGGGCCCCTGAATACAGGCCAGCTCCGTGGGGACAGGCGCAGGCAGGTCGGCTGAGGGCTCGCCTGCGCAGGCCTGGGAGGGGAGTACGTTCCGCGTCCACTTCTCTGCAGGGCAGCGGGTGTGGACGTGTCACTCATGCTGACTGACCGAGCTAGTTCCAGATGCTCCTGTTGCTTCTGGGCTGGAGGAACCAGTCATGGATCCTGAGTGTGCCTCCGGCCCGGGGGGCGGGTGGGGGTGGGTCTCCAGCTGGGAAGCTGACCTCGGGTCTCCTGCCTGGTCGACGCCCCACGCTGGCTGCAGCGTGGCCCGTGCGGCCCGGGGTGCAATCAGCAGCTGCTCCTCCCCAGGTCCTGTCCGTTCTGTCGCCCTCCTGCCCTGGCGCAGTCCCTGGAGGCCCCACAGCCGCCGACGTAGCCCTGGCTGCACTCCTGCGTCTCTTCCTGGGAGGCTCTCTCTGCCTCAGGTCTCCTGACTTGTGACCCTTGTTTCTGTGGCTGAGGTCTGTGGTGGCCACTTGTGGCCTAGGCGGCCAGCGCTCCCGCTTGGGGGACCGTGGTCCCCTGTGCCAGTTCCCGCGGGCTGGGTGTGTAGGGGGAGCCAGGTTGGGCAGCGTCCTGTTGAGCTGGGGCTTGGGATCAGCTGAGTTAGCACCAAAGGGAGCTCAGCCAAGCGCTGGTCTCCTGGAGACAGGTGAGTGGTCTGGGCACATGCACCCTTCCAGCGAGTGCCAAGTAGGACACCAGCCTGGGTGGGGGTGTGCGGTCCGTCTGCTCCCCTCGTCAGCGCGTCCTTCCTGGGCAGAGCCGTGCTCGAGCCGTGGGGCGCAGGCAGGGGCGTTCAGCCACAGCCTGTGGCTCCTTAGCCGCTGTACCACAAGCGCGTGACTCAGCCCCACACTCACTGGAAAAGCCATCCTCCGACCTTGGTCGGGTGGTGATTGCACAGGTGTGTGTTTGTCCAAACTCATTGAACAGGTCGCACCTGAAATCCCTATGTTTTTTGGTGTGTAAGCTCAATAAACTACCTTGGCAACAAGGGTGTACACGCCCATCCACACCTGGGAGGTTTTCTCTCGCAGCTTGAGTCACCTGTGTGTGCTCAGAGGCTCGCCGCCGATATTTGTAACAAAATGAGGTGCGTCACCTGTGACCCAGCAGCCGTGCCCGCTGACGAGCCTGGTGCCATCGTCTGGCTGCTGTGGGGAGGGGCCCTGTTGTGCTGGGCGGTTTTCACCAGGACCCTCTCTGGGTTAGGAGACTCCTGTGAGCGCTTGAAAGACAGCAGCAGGTGACTGGGGCGGGGGGCAGAACCAGAGCCTCTGTCTCTACCGTGGAGGCTTAAGAAGCTGAGCCAAAGTTAAGAGAAAAGGGGAGAATACAGTAAGAATGTCTTTGCCACTCCTGTGGCTGAGGTCGCAGCTCACTCGGAGGTCCTTTGGAGGGGTCCTGTGACCAGGAGCCCCATTTTGGGGTCTCAAGGAAGCCACCTGTGCCCAGTCCCAGGCGTCTTTCCTGCCAAGTCTGTGGTCCTTTTGGTCCCTGCCCACAGTTTGGCCATCTCGCTATCCTTCGTCCTGTGACCTCTCTGTCATTAGCCTGACCTGGTAGACACGGGTGGCGGTGGTAGGCAGAGACTGGCGCCAGCTAGGAGACCAGCCAGAGGCTCTTCGACAGCCTTGGGGTGCACTTGAGCCTGAACCCAAGAGATGGGCTTCTCTCCATTTGCTTGAGCTTTTAAATGTCACGGGTCCCCTCTTCTTCCCCACCTGTCCGCACTGGCTTGGGAGGTCTGTGTGATCGGCTGGGGCCCGCTCAAGCTGCCGGTGAGGTGAGCTGTCCGTGAGGCGCGGCTTGTGGGACCTGGGTCCCTGACCAGGGCTGGAACCCGGCCCCCCGCGTTGGGAGAGTGAGGCACTGGGCCACCAGGGCGGTGCCTCTTTGAAGTTTTATACATGGAACCTCCTGGAACGGGCAGGTGGACTGAGTGGGAAGCTATCATCAATGCGCGGCTGGGGGAGGATATCTGCAGAATTCTCGCTCATAATGAAGATGACACTGAGGATGAATTAGTGCTGACAGAGTTACAAGGAAACAGAAACGTGGAGATGGGGATCTCGCAACAGATCTGATAGTGCTGACCTTACCCTTGCAAGTCAGGAAACCGAAGCACAGTGTTTGCTCATGGCCGGCCAAGACCCCTTGAGTCCGGTCAGGTGAGACCTTCGGCAAGAACCGATGGGACTGGGAAATAGTGTGCACTGCGCACTGGATGGCTTGGGAACCAGGACCCCCCAGAGGTGCCCCTGGGAGTAGGGTGTGGTGGTGGAGGAGCGCCACTGCTCTCGGTGCTCCCGGAGCATGGTCCACTCAGGTTCTGGAGCACGGCAGTCAGCTTCTGACGCTTTAACAAGGCAGGACGAAATCACTGAAAATGTCCTGTCGGCGCTTCTGGCTTGACGGATATTCCAGTTTCAGGGCTCCAGCAGGCGGCCATCGGGAGCGCTCCCAGCACTGCTGCTCACCCCGCTCGCCGCCGGGAGCTCAGGGCAGCTGTGCCCACAGCAGGGTGGAGTTCAGCCTTCGAGCCCTGGCCAGCACCTGGGCCCCCACAGCCTCAGCAGTCCTCGGGCTGTGTGGCCAGCGTGCCAGGCCCAGCCCTGGCCTTTTCCGGTCGGCCTCAGTGTCTGCCGGCTTGCCCCCCACCTCGGCAGTTACCCCGCAGACTGGCACGGCCAGGCCTTTGGTTGCACGGCAGCCCCTGCCTCTCACCCTGGTGTGGCTCCAGGCCAGATGGGGGCCTGACAGCCCCAGAGGAACTTTCCCCCTCCTGAAGGACCCGGCGGGCACGCGCCCAAGCTCCCTCTGACCAGGGCTGCACCCTGCCTAGATGGGGCTGTCAGTGGAGACGCAGTCACATGCCCAAAGGCTCCGGTGCTGCTCTTAATCTGCAGTGAAGCACAGAAATGTAAAGAGCAGAGCACTTTTATACCACTGTTGCTGTTAATTGAAAGTATAATTTGTTGGAGGGGAAAGAAAAAGACCAAAATGAAAATTTCTTTCCCTCCCCAGCTTCTTGGTCACTTTGGAGAACTGCTTTATTAACAAGATGTACTAAAGTAGACCCCTTTTTATATTATGAGTAAAATGTAACATTGACAGGTTAATACAGATGCTCGAATCAAAAAGTGAACATTACGCAGGAGGCATAATCGAGGAAGCAAGTCCCTGTCCAGCCCTTCTGCGGGCAGTCACGTCTGTGGGAGCCTGTTCTGTGTGGTGTGTTTGTATTTCTGTTTTCTGAAACTGCCCATGTGTGGCATTGGGGTCCATGTTTGTCCCCTCGCTGTCTGGTGCCTGTGAGCAACGTGGGTGAGTGCAAGTGCACCCTGCCTTCGTCGCCTGCCCGCCTGACTGCCGGGGGGTCTGGGGGCCGCACGTTTAGTTTGTTTGTTGATGTTTGTTTGAGAAGTTATGTGTTGAGTATCTTTAAAACTGGACGTGGATGGCCTAGACCTTGGTCCCTGTGCCTTTTGTTGGATTCTGTTGCCCCGCCACAGCGGGCAGCTCCTCTCCAGGCCTGGCGTGCCCCCTGCAGTCAGCTCCGCCGGAGCTGCCGGCAGCTCCACCCTGCCTTGCACAGGCTTTCCATCCCCCACCCCACCCTGGCCGGGGTGAAAGCGGTCTCCACTGCTCCTTAGCAGGACCTCATCTGCCAGAATTTGAAGCACAGTTTCAAGGGGAAAGGCTTCAGAATTCATTTTGAGATGGAGGGTGCCCTCCATCGCGGCTACACTCTCCCCTTCCCGGTGTGGGCTAGATGAAGGCGACTCCCTGCACAGGGAGGGTGTGAGCCCTGCTAGTGGGTGGTTCTCACGGAGCCTGTTTTGGGGTGGAACATAAGGCCAGAGACGGGTGAGCCTGGGACTCCAAGGTTCATGAGAGGTTGCCACCAGGCGGGCGGAGTAGCAGTCTCCGAGGGCTGTGGTAGGGAGGTCCCCACAGCAGAGCCTCTGTGCGATCTCGGGGCAGCTGCTCCTGGACTCACGTCCCCTGCAAGTGTGGGTGGGATCACTCAGAAACACCTGCTCAGCACCCCCTGGTTCCCCCAGGAAGAGTGCCCCACACCGCAGTCCTGTGTGCGCCTGCCTTTCTTAGGTGGAGTGATTTTTAGACGACGTAGGGTAACACAGTGTGCTTGAAGGAAAGACATGGAAAACTACAATTCCGCCCCAGTGGATTCCCCACGTGGAGGGAGGCAGTACCGAGCCCTCGAGGTCCCTGACAGTCAGATGGCCCCCACCCAGACGGTGGACAGGGCATGCCGTGGTGAGGAGACAGGTCAGGCTAGCTGAGCCCTGTGCACAGAGCCCCCCTTAAATGCAGAAGGAAGGTTCGGAGCTCATTTTCCACTTCGCTGCCTGTTGGGTAAACTGCGTGTCCACCTGACAGCTTGGCTAGTGCCCGAGTGCCCCTGGCCCTGCCCATATGGGGACAGAGGCCTGCAGGGCAGAGCCTGATCAGGACCCCGTCCATCCATGGGAACCTGGACCTTGTAATGCCCGTACTTGCCTTGCAGGGAATCCTGCTGGTGTATGACATCACTAACCGCTGGTCCTTCGACGGCATTGACCGGTGGATCAAAGAGATCGACGAGGTAGGTGCACTCCCCCAGACCCCCTTCCGGGCTACACCCATCCCTGACACGTGGGCCGACATCCCCCACTTGCAGAGGGAGCCTCTGGGGCCCCCACTTGCAGTGCCTCCCACGCCCAGGTTCTGTGTGTCCCCATCCGCTGGCTGTTATGGCACTGTGGGTTGGGGTTCTGGGCCCCCAGGGGCCCCACCTCAGCACGGAATCGATGGAGGGCCGGCCCATGGGCTGGGGGCTGGGGGTTGGGGGTGGATGCAGAGGGGCATCCTGCCACTGCGCCTCTGCTGAGTCCTGCACACCCCGTAGCACGCACCCGGAGTTCCCCGGATCCTGGTGGGGAACCGGCTGCACCTAGCCTTCAAGCGGCAAGTCCCCACAGAGCAGGCGCGCGCCTACGCGGAGAAGAACTGCATGACCTTCTTCGAGGTCAGCCCGCTGTGCAACTTCAACGTCATCGAGTCCTTCACGGAGCTGTCCCGCATCGTGCTCATGCGGCATGGCATGGAGAAGATCTGGAGGCCCAACCGAGGTGAGGCGGGGCCGGCCGCCTGCAGGTGGGGCCTGCGGGGAGGGCCCGGCTGCCGGCTGACCTGTCCCACCGCCAGTCAGAGGAGAGGTTCCAGGCCCCAGTCCCACCAGAGCAGAGCGAACGAGGGGGCCAGGGAGGCTCTGTTCCCACCCAGGGTGACGGGCTTGGGTGTCTAGCCGCCGAGTCCTGCGGAGTGGTTAGGAGACGGGGGCGGGGTGCCCGGTGGCTGCTCTCCGCTTGCCTGGCGTGGGGTGGGGGTTGTTCGGCTTCAGGAGCCCTGGGAGCTTTGCGCACCGTCTCTCCCAGTCCCCAAGCCCCTTCTCTGTCACTTGTGCTCATCTGATCGTGACATTGTCAGTTGCCACCAAGACCCCCCACCTTACCTCCTCACAACCTGACCCCTCATCACCTGACAGACACCTCCCCCCCCTCCACCCCCGCAGTATTCAGTCTGCAGGACCTCTGCTGCCGGGCCATCGTTTCTTGCACCCCCGTGCACCTCATCGACAAGCTCCCGCTGCCCGTCACCATCAAGAGCCACCTCAAGTCCTTCTCAATGGCCAATGGCATGAACGCCGTCATGATGCACGGGCGCTCCTACTCGCTGGCCAGTGGGGCCGGGGGTGGCGGCAGCAAGGGCAACAGTCTCAAGCGGTCCAAGTCCATCCGGCCGCCGCAGAGCCCCCCCCAGAACTGCTCACGCAGCAACTGCAAGATCTCCTAGCCGCGGGAGGTTCAGCCTGGGAATGCTCCTGGCAGGCTCTGGGCCCTGTGCTGTGTGCCAGGGACTTTGGCCACATAGCCCCTCCTGGGAGGCATGGGGGACGCACCTGGTAGGCTAGTGGTCTCAGCCAGACCAGCTGCACAGGACAGTGGGGATCATGCTGTGCAGGTGGTGGTGGAGCACGCCAGGACTGAGGAGCAGCTGAGAAGGGCCCCCAGGAGGCTGTGCCTGGCGATGGCCTGAGGACTGGGGCTAGGCCCCCTTTCTTATTTATGTCACACCCGTTTTGTACATTTTTAAAGGACCAGCAGGGAAGCCTCTGTGCAGCCACTCAGTGAGCGCACAGCTGCTGAGGGGGTGAGCCTGGGGACACAGGGAGGGCGGTGAGGCTGAGACCAGAAGGGGGAGCCACCATCCAGGCTCGAGTCTTGAACTAACAGGGCACTTCACACAGGGTGTGGCCTTGGGGGCCAGCAGGGGTCCCAGGGACCCCCAGCTGTACTGTGGGCCTCTGAGCACGGTGATGGGCGTGCCTGTCCCAGGACGCTAGGCTGCGGCTCCCAGGGCCCCACCAGCCCTCGGAGGACATCCCGTGAGTCCCGAGCCGCGGGATCAGGGCCAGGGGCAGTGTGCATGGCTCAGGTTTCTTGGAAAAGGAAGTGGGCACACCCCCACATCCCTCCCCTGCTCCCTCTCCCTACTCGGGGGCTGACAGCCTTGTGATTCTGCACCTTCAGTTCCATGTGTACCTGTTGCCACGTGAAGTTGGCTCAGTCTCTCTCCTAGTTGAGGACACAGAGCTGTTTATAGGCAGGCAGTGCTCACTGGGCCATGAGGCTGGGGTAGGTCTGGACCGAGCCAGTCCCACTTGCCCCGGGGTTTCTAGGACCTTACAATGGCCAGCTTCAGTTTCCTGACCTTGGGTGGGATCCCATAGCTGCTCCTCACCCAGACTCACCCCTCTGTGAGGTCACACGTCACAAGAACCTTCCTCACCCATTTCTTCGTGGTGGACACTGAGCCCCTCCTCGAGGACCCACCAGCCAGCCTGAGCTGGAGGTCTGGCTTCCTTCCGTCCGCCTGGCTGGTGACGTGGCCACAGGTCACACTGGTGCTCAACTCTACCTCCTGCCTATGGGCCCCTCCCTGGCCTGTGACCCCTTGACCAGGACTTCTGTGGTGGGGGCCCCGGGGGCTGCTGTCCTGGGAAGTGAAGTCCGGGGAGCCGCAGCATCTGTGGACGGGCGCCCCTTTGGACTGATGGAAGGAACAGATGGCCCTGTGTTCACCGTGTCAACACTACCCCTGCTGCTGCCCACACTTGCTGGACGGCCCTGCGTTCACCGTGTCAACACTACCCTTCGCTGCTGTCCACACCGGCACCATTCCTGGGCTTGTCTTGGGACAGTTTTCTCTTTGTTCAGTAAACATAATTCAGCTGTGGTCTCTGGGCTGCATTGGGAGGGAATGAAGGTCTGGCTCTCACGGGCTGGGCTGGCTGGCAGATGGCACTGCAGGCGGCTGCTTTGTCCTGCTCAGTCCTCCGCACCTGGGGTGTCTCCCGGTGTTTGCACCAGACCAGGATCTTAGGATCCTGCCTCTCAAGTCAGCAGGTCAGACACGGGGTGGCAGGATGTTTTCCCGTCGGTCTCAGAGTGGGCAGTCAGCCCCTGGGCCCTGATCTGCCCCTGCCTACGAGGGGCTTCCCACCTGCCGGGAGCAGGGCTCCCTGTCGGGCCTGTGGGGGACAGGCCAATCAATGCCTTTGGGTCCTGGCTGTTCTTAAGCTCTCCTGGGACTCTCCTCAGGGTGTTCCTAGATGCCCTTGGTCTCTCTTAGGACCGCATGGCCCCACGTAGGGCCACATACGACCACTGAGACTCAAATCAGTCCAAGGAAACAGCCTGTCTGGTATCCCTGTCTCATGTGATCACGGCTCTAAGACCCCCCCTTTGCAGGCACCCACCGTTAGCCAGTTGAGGAAAGCCCTGGACCAGGGGTCGGGCGCCTGGGTAGGGGGTGGGGGGACTAAGTGCAGAGTTCTGCCCTGAATCAGCTTCCTCCTCCCACCAACCACTGGTCACCAGAGCAAGCCCAGGTGGCCCCGCCCACCAGGTACCTTTGTGCTGCGACTGCCTCTCTCCAGCAGAAAGCATTTAGAGTTGACCCCAAGACCTGCCAGTTGTGCCTGTGGGAAGGAGCAGGGGAAGAGGCTCCCCTGGGAGGGAAGCAGAACCCCACGGTGCCTGGGCTGGATGCAGAGCCCCTCAGCCTTGCACGGACAGTGACTCCCAGGGGGCAGCCTGCTCTGGGGAAGGGGCTGGCCAGCCCTGCCCCCTCCTGCAGGGCAGCTTTGATCCCAGGGCCCTTCCATCCCCGAATCCAGGGCTCCAGTTACAGCAGTCCCCCCTCCCCTCTCTGTCCAGAGCCGCCCTCCTCCGCCCCTCGGTGACCCTCGTGGCCAGTGTCTCTGCTCCTGGGCGCCAGCCTTCCTTGTCTCCCCGCCCCCTGCCCTGAGCTGACCAGAGGGGCCAGGCGGGGGAGGGGCCGGTGCCACATGCACAGACTCCGCTCTACCCGGTCCGAGGCCAGCGTCCGCTGTGGGCTCCTGCCTTGGGGCACAGGGGAGCCCAGGGCAGACAGCAGGGGCACGGATCACAGGTCTGGGAGGGTGGATGCCTGCAGGGTGTGGGGCTCGGCAGGGTCTGAGGAGGGGTTAGTGGCCACACCCCCCACCCTGTGGTCCCGCGGTCCTCATGCCGGCCCTGAGGCCACTCCTGCCGCTGTTGCTCCTGGCTGGGCTGACTGCAGGGGCCAGCCTGCCGCCAGGCCCTGGGGGCCACCTGGGGGTGTGCCCCAACCAGCTCAGCCCCAACCTGTGGGTGGACGCGCAAAGCACCTGTGAGCGAGAGTGCGTTGGAGATCAGGTGAGCACAGGCAGTCCCCCCACAGCCCGGCTGTGGGGGAGACCAGCTCCTGGAGGGCCCAGGGTGTCTTGGGGGTCTGGTTGGTCGGCGCCGGAGGAGCCCAGATCTCACCCCTACCCCAGGCCTTGCCTGCACGGCAAAGAGGACCCAGCCACCCTTTACCCTGGAGATCATTTTCTCTTGGGGCTCCACCACTCTTCGCACTGTGCTCCGTGTGAGGGGCCCTGGGGACAGACACCCCCAGATGCTGCCTTCATGTGTCTGAAGATTGAATGGGCTTCTCTAGTGGCTCAGCTGGTAGAGTCCACCTGCAATGTGGGAGACCTGGGTTCGATTCCCTGAGTTGGGAAGATCCCCTGGAGAAGGGAATGGCTACCAACTGCAGCATTGAGGCCTGGAGAAATTCATGGACGGTATAGTCCATGGGGTCGCAAAGAGTCATACACGACTGAGCGACTTTCACTCCTCAGTCCCCAGACCTGCCCAGCCCCACCCTGAAACTAGCCGTTCTCGGGCCCAGCCAGGCAGAGGCCAGGGCCATCTGGATGTGCTGTCCTTGCAGCCTGACCCTGCGGCACTGCTGTGGCCTTAAGAACGTCATACATCCTCCCCAGGCCTTCATGTCCTCATCTGTACGATGGGACTAACAACCACCTGCTTTGGGGGCCAAGGGACTGGGGGCTTAGATTCAGCAAGGTGATCTGCGAGGGGCTGCTGGCAGTTGTGGTTCACCCCCAGGTGGAAAGCCAACCTGCTCGGCTCCAGAGGGGACACTGACGCAATGAGGGGCAGCAGGCTTTCCCCACCCAAGCTGGGCATGCTGGGGCTGGGCAGGAGGGAGCATTCAGGTGCCCGCTGAGCTGTGCCCCCCACCCCCCAGGACTGTGCGGCCACCGAGAAGTGCTGTACCAACGTGTGTGGGCTGCAAAGCTGTGTGGCCGCCCGCTTCCCTGACGGCGGCCTGGCTGCACCCAGGCTGGCGGCCTCGTGCGAGGGCTTCGTGTGTGCACAGCAGGGCTCCGACTGCGACATCTGGGATGGGCAGCCAGTGTGCCGCTGCCGGGACCGCTGCGAGAAGGAGCCCAGCTTCACCTGCGCCTCAGATGGCCTCACCTACTACAACCGCTGCTACATGGATGCGGAGGCCTGCCTGCGCGGCCTGCGCCTGCGCGTTGTGCCCTGCAAGCATGTCCTCAGCTGGCCACCCAGCAGCCCCAGGCCCCCCGAGACCACCGCCCGCCCCACGCCTGGGGATGCCCCAGTGCCGCCCGCCCTCTACAGCAGCCCCTCCCCGCAGGCAGTATATGTGGGGGGTACAGCCAGCCTCCACTGCGACGTCAGCGGCCGCCCGCCCCCTGCTGTGACCTGGGAGAAGCAGAGTGACCAGCCGGAGAACCTGATCATGCGGCCAGACCAGATGTACGGCAACGTGGTGGTCACCAGCATCGGGCAGCTGGTGCTTTACAACGCCCGGCCCGAGGACGCTGGCCTCTACACGTGCACGGCGCGCAATGCCGCTGGCCTGCTTCGGGCCGACTTCCCGCTCTCCGTGGTCCAGCGGGATTCAGCCAGGGCTGGGGCCGCCACCACCCCGGCCCAGTGCCTGCCCAGCTCGCAGGCCTGTATTGGCCCCCCATCTGGCCGGGTCTTCTGGCACTTTGACCCACAGCGGCGCAGCTGCATGACCTTCCCTGTGGGCAGCTGTGCTGGGAGCGCCCAGGGCTTCGAGACCTATGAGGCATGCCAGCAGGCGTGCGCCCGTGACCCCGGGGACGCCTGTGCGCTGCCGGCCGTGCAGGGCCCCTGCCAGGGCTGGGAGCCGCGCTGGGCCTACAGCCCGCTGCTGCAGCACTGCCACCCCTTCGAGTACAGCGGCTGCGAGGGCAACAGCAACAACTTCGAGAGCCGCGAGAGCTGCGAGCACGCCTGCCCGGTGCCGCGCACGCCGCCCTGCCAGGCCTGCCGGCTCCGCAGCAAGCTGGCGCTCAGCCTGTGCCGCAGCGACTTCGCCATTGTGGGGCGGCTTACTGAGCTGCTGGAGGAGCCCGAGGCGGGCGGCGGCGGCATTGCGCGCGTGGCGCTGGACGAAGTGCTCAAGGACGACAAGATGGGCCTCAGGCTCCTGGGCACCAAGTACCTGGAGGTGACGCTGATCGGTGTGGACCGAGCCTGCCCCTGCCCCAATGTGACGGCCGGCGACGGCCCGCTGGTCATCATGGGCGAGGTGCGCGATGGTGTGGCCATGCTGAATGCGGGCAGCTACGTGCGCGCCGCCAGCGAGAAGCGCATCAAGAAGATCTCTGAGCTGCTAGAGAGGAAAGCCTGTGAACTGCTCAACCGCTTCCAGGACTAGCCTGCCCACCAATCCACAGCCCCAGCTCCCCGCTATGCCCCACCCTCCCCACACTCCCACCCCTCTGCCTGAATAAAAGTTCTGGACCTCACAGCCTGTGGGTGCTGGGGGCCTGGCCCTCGCATGCGCACGTGGCTCCGCTCTGAGATCAGGAGGGAGCACCAGTGAGGACCAGCCTGGGAGGTGGGTGCCACCTCCCCCCATCAAGAGGACCAGGCAGTCAGCTTGGTCCTGCCTCAGCATTCCCGGGGCCTTTCTCCCTCCATCCCCTCACTGCCCGAGGGGAGCAGCAGAGTCCAGGATGCCTGCGAGTCCTGACCCACAGGCCAGACCCCTCCTGTGCCCAGTATGGAAACCTCAGAGACAGAGACTGCCCACAGGCACCCTGCAGGGGTGGTCCCAGGAGATGACATGGGAGATACCAGCAGTGGGGCAGCAAGAAAGACTTTATTCTCAGGTTCTCAGCAGCCCTGTTGGCCACTGGTCAAGAATCCCCAGTCTGGGGAGGGCCACGCCCCACAGTCTGGCCCAGGGCCGCAGGGGCTTTGTCCAGGGACACAGGCATCGCGGAAGAGGGAGTTACTGTTTCTGGAAAATTAGGCACTTGTTGTTGGCTGGCATGTCCACCTAGGGGAGAAACTTGGGCTGGAGAAGCTGTTCCTGGTCCCCAGGGAGGCTGCCCGCGACCACAGCCCTCTCTACCTACCATCCTCTCCAGGAGCAGGCCACTGGCCTGGCCCAGGTCCTTGAGAAGGGAGGTGTCCCGCAGCCCCCATTCAGGGTTCCTGCATGAGGGGAAGAGGTGGGGTTGTGGCCTGGGGGTCACTCGACCCACCTGCCCCCCCAGCCAAGCCCCCTACCCACCCAGTTCTGACCTGCATCTGAGAATCAGGTCAAAATCCACATTACTTTGGGGAGAAATCTTCCCATTGACAGCATAGGGCTGTGGAGACGGGAGACACGATTCTGCCTACTGTCCACAGGCTCAGCTGTCTGCAGCCAAGCACTGTGCACACTTGCAGGATGGCACCCACAGAATGGAAAGGACCCACTCCTCGATGACCCTCAGACAGGGGACAGTGGAGGACAGTGCTGAGCAAGGGCAAGTGACGGGGGAGTGCTGGAGAGCAGAGGGCTTGGGTGTGCTTCAGTGCTGACAGGAAGCTGGAGGGAAAGGCAACTAAAAATACCAAGGCGAGAAGGCAGTCCAGAAAGGCCAGGACAGCCAAGGCTGCCTGCCTGGGGAGGCCCATCTCAGGCAGGAGCACTCACCCCATAGGTGATGAGCACAGCCTTGGGTTTGAGCAGGTGTCCTGCTGCTCTGAACAGGCCCTGCGGAGGGGGGAGGCAGGACAGCAGTGAGGAGCTTTCCCGGGACCTCCCCGGCCTGAGTCCCCATCGCTGATATAGGGCAGACCGGGCATTCCGCTCCCTCCCAGCACAGGAAAGAGTGCCACATGGCTGGTGGGTGGCCCCTGGGTGGCTCGCCCGTGCTCCCACAAACCTCGGTGCAACTCAGGGGGCTGATGTGGCTCATGTTGATGCAGAGCAGCAGGTCCAGCGACTGCGGCAAGATCCCGCCCCACTGCTTCCAGTCCCAGGTCACGTCCAGATACATCGGGGCCTTCACGTTGGGCAGCCCGTGGGCCTGAGTGGTGGCCAAGATGCTGCGGGAGGACAGCCCGTGGTGGGGGTGGCCTGTGCAGCCTTTTCTGAGCCCCTGCAATCCTGCTTGGGGGAGGCTTAGAGGAACCACAATAGCGAAGGGGTGCAGGGCAGCGGGACGGGGCCCACTTTCACCCGCAGGGTCCCACCTTCCCGCCGCACCTGTCCAGGCAGCGCTGGTCCACGTCGGACGGCTGCCACTCCGCATAGGGGAAGGCTCGCGCGAAGTGGGCTGTGTGCTGGCCCGAGCCCGAGGCCACTTCCAGCACTCGGACGCCGCGCTGGGCTGAGTCCACGTACTGCCGCAACACCTGCAGGATGGGCTCCTTGTTCCGCTCGGCGGCCTCCGCAACCAGCATCTTCCCAATCCCCGCGGAGAGCGCCTTTGCGAATTTGGCACAGCCGGAAGCGTCGCGGGAGGTAGTCAAGCACCGCGGGGCCTTTCGGGAGTGGTAGTCCGGAGCCGCGGGGCCCGTCGGGAGTGGTAGTCAGGCACCGCGAGGGGCCAGGGGCTGTGGCCTGGCCGCGTTGCAATTGGCCTTTCCCCTCCACGGACTACAATCCCCAGGAGGACACGCGCCGCGCCTTAAAGGCACCGCAGTCCCGGGAGGCGCGCTTCGAGCCGCCACCTCGGGACAGGAACCGGGAGGCAAGCTTGGGTCGTTAGTTTACAGGCGTCCATTGGCTCAGCACCCGGTGCCCGTGGCTGTCCTAGCACTTTTTCATAGTGCTTGTTACTCCGAAATTGTCTCATTCTTGTCGCACTGGAATGGATTCCTTCCCCTTGTCTGGCTTTTTTTTTTTTTTAATTAAATCCTTCGGGGGTTTTAGGGGGCTGAGAGGGAAAAAATGTATATATTGTAACCTGCGCCGCCCGGGAATCGAACCCGGGTCGCAAGAATGGGAATCTTGCATGATACCACTACACCAGCGGCGCGGCTGGCATCTGCGGTATCCGCGAGACTTAGGAGATTGTGACGCAAGCCCCGCCGCCCAGCCCCGGGCGAAGTCGTCAGAGCGCAGGCGTCGCTGCGACGCGAGCAGCAGGGCTGGGAGCACTGGACTTGAGGGGCGGGGGGCGGGAAGGCGGGGGTCCCGCCGAGTCTCTCGGGCACCCAGCACTCCAGGGGAAGGAGCGGCGATGAGGGACACGGTTTCTGCCGACTGGATTAGAACTGACGCTGGGGAAACCATAGCAACCGCGGCATTCCGGAAATTATGGGTACGGGGCCATGGGAAGGCCTCCGGGGTGGGACTGGGCTCTCGTCTGAGCTGGGCCGCGGGTGGGCGGGGCGGCGCTCCTCGTGGTGGGCGGGGCGGAGCTCCTTGTGGTGGGCGGGGAAGCGGAGCGGAGCTCCCTGCGGTGGACGGGGCGCGGCCCCGGGAGAGGCGGGCCGCCTGCGGAGACAGGCCTGTACTGCTTAGGGCGTCTCTGTGGCCCTGCGATAAGCAGTGCAAACCCAGGGTTCATGGGTGTTGAGGGGTCGGTGACCTCTGAGTCTCGTCGGGGGCCGGTTTGTGTGTTCGACCGCTCTTCCCTGGTTGTTTATTAGCAGGCGTGAGGCGGCGCTCAACACTCAGGTCTAGCTTAGCTCCTTTGCTGGGAGATTGTTTTTTTCTTGCGCGAGACGCTCCCTGCGCCCCTCACACACCCAGGGTCGCTCTGACAAGAAGCTCTGCGAATGGCGCTGACCGGGCTTTAGTCTGGGGTTGCTCTCTGGGGGCATGCAGAGTGGGACCAGAGACTACACAGTATGAATGCCGTCAGACGGGGAGGACAGCCTTGCCTCTTAGGGACAAGAGGTGGTGTAGAGTTGGCCAGTGTGAATACAAGGCCCCTAGGAAAGTTTCACTCAGTGGGCCGGCCTCCAGACAGCCCCTTTAGCATTCAGCGTTACGACACTTTTTTCTTAGCCGACTTTCTCATTTCATAAGCTCTCGTTACCTGACTCACTTTTGCCTCAAGTCCTGGTTTGCTGGGGCTTCCGAGGTGGTGCCAGTGGTAAAGAATCAGCATTGTCGATGCAAGAGACCCAAGAGACATGGGGTCAATCCCTAAGTTGGGATAGATCCCCTGGAGTAGGAAATGGCAACCCACTCCGGGATTCTTGACTGGAAAATTCCACGAACAGTGGGGGAGGCGACACAACTGAGCAACACACGTGCACCTGGTTTGTTGGGTATTTTCTGCGTCTACAGGTGGACGAGAGGTGTCCCTCAATGTGAATCTCTGCCCCCACCTGTGATGGTCAGTGGCCACCTGGGGCCTCTCCACCCAGGCCCCTCAGCCTCCTCGCCCACTCAAGAGGCACAAAGCTCCCTGGCGTCCCTGGGCTGCCCTGCGCTGCTCTCATACAATAAACAATAGAGGGATGTCTTTGGTAGTCCAGTGGCTGAGACGCCTCACTCCCAATGGGATAGAAAGTGTTAGTCGCCGAGTCAACTCTTTGCGACCCCATGGACTGTAGCCTGGCCAGGCTTCTCTGTCCATGGGATTCTCCAGGCAAGAATACTGGAGTGGATTACCATGCTCTCCTCCAGGGGATCTTCCTAACCCAGGGACTGAACCCATCTCCTGCACACAGGAGGCAGGTTCTTTACCGCTGAGCCATCATCCCTGGTCAGTGAACTTGATCTCACATGCCACAACTAAAGAGCCTGCATGCTGCAATGAAAATCAGAGATCCCCTGTGCGGCAGCAAACACCCAGACACAGAACAGCCAAAGAAACTTACCAAAAAAAAAAAGGAAATGTATATTTGGTCTGCATCCTGATTTCTGAATAGAACTCTTAAAACCCTGGGATTTCCTGAAGGAAGGGGTGAGAGGAGTATCTGTTATGCATAACAAGCCCCTTTCAATCTCACCTGGGCTTACACCAGACAGGTGACAAGTCAGGAGAGGGCGGAAGGGAGGGGCCGGTTGCCAGGGGAAACCAGCCCCACTCCTGACCTCTGACCTCCTGGGATAGGGGGCTGGAGACGCAGCTAGTCTCCATTATTAACCAGTCCTACCAATGTGATGGACCTCCACTCAAACCCCAAATGGAGGGGGTCAGGGAGCTTCCAGCTAGTGAACGTGGAGGGCTGGGAGGGTGGCTCCCGGGGAGAGTGTGGGGCTCTGCACCACTTCCCACACCTTCCCTGGGCATCTCCTGCATCTGTTCCCAAGTTGTGTCCTTTGTGGCAACCCAGTAAGGTAAGCTCCCGTGTTCTGTGAGTCATTCTGGCAAGCTACAGGACCCCGATTTACAGCTGGCCAGTCACAAATCCACCTGTAATGCAGGAGCTGCAGGAGACACTGATTTGATCCCTGGGTCACGAAGATCCTCTGGAAAAGGGGATGGCAACCCACTCCAGTATTCTTGCCTGTTGTGTTGTGGGACTGAGCCTTGAGCCTGTGGATCTGTGTGGACAATGGGTGAGTGGAGTTACAGTCCACTTAGATTGTAGGATACCCCGTTGGGGTCCAAAGAGAACTAGAGGATTGGTTAGTAAGAAAAGCCCACACTCTGTGTCAGAGGTGCGTCCTATAGGAGGGAGGGAACCTTCATGTTGTAGGTGCTGCCCACATGCCCAGCAAGGTCTTCCATTTAACAGCCCTTGACCTCAAGTTGCTCTCTGCCTGCCGTTCATTCCTCTGGGCTGGATTCTGTGTGACTGACACCTGCCCTTCCTCCACACTCAGCAGGCTCAGAGCCTGGGGCAGAGGCAGAGGCAGCGGGCAGAGCAGAGCAGTGGGCTTCGCTGCAGTTATGAGCGCACATGCGTGTGTGAATGCATGCATGGGGGCACCTGGGACTGTGTGAATGTGTGTGGGCACACACTTTCCATAAAGTCCCAGATGTATGTCAGACTCTGAAGCCCCCCAGGAGCTGCTGAACATGGGACCCCTGGAAGCGTCCCACACCTGGGCCTGCGCTCAGTGCTACCTCCTGAGGTTGTGTCCTGAGGGTTACTGTTGGAGGCGGAAGGGCCCTTTCGGCTACTCCTGCCGCCTCGTGATGTCCAGAGCCAACAGTGGCATCCAGCTTCCTTCTTGGGGTCCAGGCCCAGGCGCCTGCCACCTGCTGAGCTCCCTCCCGAGCCCTGCAGTGCGTACCCAGGGTGCTCGCCCACTACTGATTCCCTCAGTATATTGATTTTCCAGAGCTACAGTGACAAATTACTCCAAAGTGTGGTGGCTCCAAACAACAGTTTCCTTTCTCACAGTTCTGCAGGCCAGAAGTCCAGAATAAAGATGTCGGCTCCCCAACAGCCCACCAGAAGCTCTTTCGTCAGCACAGCTCCCTGCTCATCTGTGGCTCCAGGCGCTCCTGGGCTTGTGGCCACCTCCCTGCCATCTCTCCTCTGGGTCTCTTTGTGTCCTAATATCCCTGTCCTTTTTATCTTTAATTTTTTTTCTTTTTTAAGTTATGAAAGTATGATAACACATTTACAGGATACTTGGAAAATATAAAGTTACATAAAGTTCCACTATATATGACAATTATTTTCTTAAGTAGATAAAGTAAGATTTTCAGTTGGAGTTTCAATATCAAACTCTTAGAAATTAATAGAATTTTAAAAATTAATAGGATGAATAGACAAGTAGAAGGATAGAGCAGACCTGAAAAGCACTATGAACCAATTCAACATAATTAGGATTTATACAATTTTCACACAATGGGAGGATACGACCCTCTCCTTTCCCAAGGACAGGCTTCACTGGATTTTAGGGCCCTCTCTAATCTAGGATGACCTTATCTCAAATCCCTTGCTTTAATTATATCTGCAAAGACCATTATTCTAAACAAGGTCATTTTCTGAGGTTCCAGGTGGTGTTTCTTTGAGGGGCCACTGTTCAACTCACTGTACTTGGGTGTGGGAATGGGCAAGCCCTGGGAATTCCCCTGCTGTCCAGTGGTTAGGACTCAGTGCTCTCTCTCCCAGGACCGGGGCTCAAACTCCGATCAAGAAACTAAGATCCTACGAGCTGCAGCCAAACAAACAAACAAACAAAAAGGGATGGGCAGTCCCTGGACACTTGGTGGCAGGTACGGGAGCATCCTGCCAGAGCCTTTCCTGGGGCCACTGGCCACGCTTTGTTGGCAGAAGCCCATTTTCCAGTCTGGCTTGGTGAGGGCATGAACTTCAGATCTGCAAAATGACTGAGGAGGGCTGAAAGCTTAAACTTTCTCCTGTAATATGAAATTTCAGTATCATATTTAGAGCCTTTTAGAAGAGAAAGTCTGGAGCAAGAACTAGCAACCCACTGCAATATTCTTGCCTGGAGAATTTCATGGACAGAGGGGCCTGGCAGGCTATAGTCCACGGGGTTACAAAGAGCTGGACATGACTGAGCGACTAACACACACAGAAGAGAAGGGCTTCCCCAGTAGCTCAGCAGTAAAGAATCTACCTGCCAATGCAGGAGACATGGGTTTTGTCTCTAGGTTGGGAAGAACCCCTGGAGGAGGGGATGGCATCCCACTCCAGTATTCTTGCCTGGAGAATCCCAGGGACAGAGGAGCCTGGTGGGTACAGTCCTTGGGGTTGCAAAGAGTCAGACACAACTTAGTGACTAAACAACAGCAAAGAAGAGAAAAACCCTAAAGTCTTCATTAGGGTTAACTGGAGTCAGTAAGGTAAAGGTCCCTGCTTGCTATGACGCCCATGTTCTCTGTGAGGCTCCAGGCGTTTCTGGGCTTGTGGCTGGCTGCTGGGTGAGGCTCCTGCCTCCTGTTCAGCTGCCCGTGACTGACTCTGGGCTGGGTTCCCAGCCTCTCTGACAATAGGGAATGTTTGCCGACTGCAAGACGCTGTCTCTGGGGGCTTAGCAGGTTGCTCACTGTCATGGACAGTGTAGCCCAGGCAAGGCCAGACTGGCCAGGCTTCCTACCCCAACTAGAGAACCGACCTGAGCTCTTGGTCGCAGACCAACTAGACCTTGACTCTCCCGGCTCAGGCTGGGCCCTCCCCATGCCTCCTGGCTCTGTCCGCAAGTCAGGGTGGGTCAGGTGCTCAGGCTAAGTTCTGGCAGCAGGGAGTCTGGGAAGGCCCCTGAGTGGCGGTGGAGGTGGGGAGATAGGCCCTGCCCTCCTGCACACAGGTGTCAGGGCTTTGCTGCCTGCTCCCTACAAGCTGGCCTTCTTCCCCCTGGCTCCCTGCTGCCCCGGTTCAGTGTCTTTGGGGGCCCTCTGGGTTCCTTCACCCACCCCCCTCCCCCACCCCCAGCCTATCCTGCACCCCCTCCCCTCTCACCTGGCAGGACAGTTCCTCTTCTGTGGCTTTCTCCTGGAGTCTGTCCGAGGGCTCTGGACCCAACCTTCGACCTCAGACAAGGGCCAGGGTCAGGGCTGGGACATTAGGGTCTAGCAGCCTTGCCCACCATCAAGGCCAAGCCTGCCTGCCCAACAGGGTCCTCTCCACGCTGCCCTGAGGGGGTGCCCATGAGAGGAGGTGCCCTCAGCTCTGTGTCAGCCCAGGGCCTGGCTCCTCCTGCCCAAAGCATGTGCCTTCTGGAAGAGACCCTCCCCACCCCCAGGCCCTTCACCCTTCAAAGTCTCCCTAGTGTGAGTTAGCGTTGTGCTCGAGGCCACTGAAGAGACCAGGGCCGCCAGCAAAGATGACGCAGGGCAGGACCACGCTGGCCTTGGCACAGCAGGTGGGGGAGGGGCGGGGACGGGTCAGGGGTGGAAAGCGGGCCCAGCATGGCCGGGGGCGCGGGTGGGGCGTGTGCCCATGCCCTGGCTCCCTGGGCATGCTCTCCCCTCTCAGGTCACAGGCCTTGTGGGAGGGGGGCAGCTCCACCTCACCCTAGGGAAGGAGCAGTGGGCAGGCTAGGGCCCAGCCCCCAGACCTCTCCCCTGCAGGCAGGTCTGGTTCCCCCTGAGGCACACCACTGCAATAGGTCTTGCCTCCTGACCCCAGTGCCTGGGGCGGGTGGAGGAGTAAGTGCTCTTTCGCCCCGAGCGGGATGACAGACAAGCTGGGCTCCTTCACCTGCCTTCTGCACCCCCCAGGGTGCTCCTGGATTGGTAAGGGGCCTCCCTCCCCCTTCCTGGGGTCTGCAGGCGCACACGTGGCAGACGGTACCCTGGTACCCTGCTCCTGTTCCATAGGATGAAAAGGAGATTCCCAGGGCGTCATGTCTCTGCCCAAACCCGGGGGCCGAACCGCTGTTCTCCTCTTTGACCCCCCTCAGTCGCGTGTGAGTGAACCGCAGCACTGGCCCAGGCCGGCCCAAGCACCTTGGCGGAGGGTCTCCGACGTGCGGTGCGTGGGGACACCCTTGCTTCCAGAGTCCACACAGATCATTCCCAGCACCTGTCAACTCCTCGGCTCCTGGGACACCACCGCCGACCCCACGAGGGCCTGAGCCAGAGCCTCGCCACGTCTGGGTGCCCGTGGCCCCCAGAGCCTCCTCCAGTGGCGGACGGCGGCCCGGGCCCTGAGAAACTTGCTTAAACTCCGCCCTCAGACCTCGCCGGGGGGTCCCGCCAGTTTCCCCAAGGCTCGAGCACCACCCCTGCCTCGAGCCTCGGCGCGGGCCCTTTAAGGTCCGGGGGTGTGCGGCGGGCCCGCCCCCTCCCCGCGGCGCCGGCCGCCTGTTAAAGGGGCCGCGCCCTCGGCGCCAGCCGAGTGCCAGCCGGGCGGAGGGCGCGAGGTCTGGCCGCGGGCCGGCGGGCGGGGAGGGCGCGGAGGGCGCGGGCGCGCTGCGGGCCCTCCGCACAATGTACACCATCACCAAGGGACCCAGCAAGCTGGTCGCGCAGCGGCGCACAGGTGCGCGCGGGGGCGGGCAAGGCAGGGAGGGGACGGGCGGGGGTCCGCACACGCTGCCCGCCCCCGGCGCGGCGCCGGCGGCTGATGCGCGCTCCCGGTGCCCGCAGGTCCCACGCAGCAGCAGGTGGAGAGCAGGCTCGGCGAGCTCCTGAAATGCCGGCATTCCGCACCGACCCCGCAGCACCCGCGGGCACAGCCGCCCGGCCCCTGGCCTCTGTCGAGGTGAGACGCACGGCCCTCCCCTCCCCCGCCGGCCTTCGCGGGGCCGCGAGGGTGACCTTGGGGAAAGGTTAGCGGAGCCCGGGCCACATGCTCCCGGCGGGCGCGGAGGGGGCGGAGCCCGCCGACCCGGCCCGCCTGCGGCTCGCGACCGCGACTCCGCGCTTCCGCCTCACCTGGCACCTGGCTTGGTCGGAAGGAACCGGGCCGGGGGTGCGTGACACTCCTCGGAGTCCTGGGGCCCCACGCACCCAGATTCGGGAGGAAGCCGACCCCCTCCTGGATCTTAGGGGCTCCAGGCGGCTGAGTCAGGTGCCCGGACCGACCTTGGGCGGCGGAGGCCACGCTTTTAGAGGAACTGCCGGGGACTCGCCCCGGAGGGCGGGAGCGGCCGCCGCCGGAGGCTGCCAGCCCCGTGCTGGCCGAGCAGCGGGGGAGAGGTGCACGTGGTTCCCTCGGGCCCTGCCAGGCCGCCGCTCTCCTCCGCCTTCTCCCCGAGCCCCAGCCGGTGCTTTTCCTGACCAGCAGTTTTGCTGGGAGCCTCAGTTCAACCACTGTGGCCTCCAAGTCACTGTGCCCAGGAGGTCAGCGCCTCCACCTCCGGGACTGAACCTGTAACTTTTTGGCTCGAGTCTGTGCTCTAGTCTTACTTATTCTCTGCAGGCTCAGGGCCCAGGGCTTGGTCCAGGCCACAGAGGCCTGAGGCTCCTGAGTGCTGTGGGTAGGCGGGGGCAGTACTAACAGGCTTTGGGATTTCTTCTCTAGTTGAGGACTGACGGCCTCTGGGTTGGGAAGAGCTGGGGGCTGTGTTGCTGCGCGCCCTCAACCTGCCCTCCCCCTCAGTGCCAGCCTGAGATGCCACAGGTGGGGGCAGCCTGTGAGACCCTTCTAGGCCTCCTGCTGGGAGCACAGCGCGTTGACATTCTGAGGCTGGTCCTGTGAGGACCACAAGCGCCTCCGGGGAGAGGGGTGCATGCGGCCGTGGGGAGGGGGGCGCGTTCCAGGGCCCACTGCGCTGTGGCCCTGCCTTGTGACATCAGCCCTGGTCCTCAGCCGCCCTCCCCCACCTCCCCCCGGTGGGGAGGGAAACGAGGCACAGGTGTGTCGGCCCGCCTGGTCACCCGGGCAGGAAGCTCCCACTCTCACCTGGAGAAGCTTGTGCTTTCTCCATGCACCTTTGCTGGGGAGTGGGGGAGGAAGCTGCGGTGTGTGCAGGGTCCGAATGCTGAGAGAGATGGAAGAGACCAGGGGCCGCAGCCAGCCAGGTCCCGGTCGGGGGTGGTGGTGCTCGCCCCGGCTCCGCAGCCCCGTCTGGCAGGGGGGCAGCAGGAAGGCAGACTGTGCTGGTTGTGCCATCCCCCCTCTGAAGTCACCCCTTCCCTGAGCCACTCCCCTCCCAGCCTCAGGGGCGAGCCCCCACTGGGAGGCCAGAGCACCTACAGGTCTCCCACACTGGGACCCCCAGCCTTGCTCCTGAAACTTCTGGCGAGGGGGACCCACCAAAATCACTCCACCCAGACTTCCGGTCCACTCTCCCTCAGCCAGGCTTGCCAGGGAAGGAGTCTGAGCCACTGGGGTGCTCTGTGCCTGGTGCACCGCGGGTGCCCCAAGCGTCTGCCCCTGACTGGGCTTGGGTCTGGGCGCTGCCCATGGTGGTGAACAGGCTGTGTGAGTCTGGGCCACTGATGAGCTCTCTCCCTCTGAGCCAGAGAGAGTAAGACCTGCTGTCAGGGGAAAAGAGCAAAGGGGACCCTGTGACCAGCTGATGGTGCAGGGGAGGCAGGCTGATGGGGGAGGAGGCTTGGGAGCTGCGCTGCCTTGTGGGCTTCAGGCTGACAGGCGTACAGTTCTGATGCTGCCATCCACTCACCACGTGTGACCCTGCACAGGTCACTTCTTTCTTGAGCCTTGGCTGAAAATGGGTGGATGGTCTACGTTGGAGGATAGTGAAGGGGATGAAGAGGAGGCCCTAGTTGGCCGGCCCTGAGCAGGGAGTCCACAGCTGCTGCTGCCGTGGGCAGGGCCTGCCAGTGGACCGTGTCCCTGGGCGCTGGCACGAGGGTGGAGATGGGGTTGGCACCGGACCCGACCATAGGCACACAGGGGAGCAGTGCCCTTTCCTCCAGAGGGCCCACGGAGCCGCCTTACGTAACTGCCAGCAGGGGGCAGGCAGGTGCCAGCCTGAGCCCCTTCTCAGCCCCAGCCAGGCCGCCCTATGGTGGTTGAGTCACTAAGTGGTGTCTGACTCTTGCAGCCCCATGGACTGGACTCTCCTAGCAAGGATACTGGAGTGGGTTGCCATTTACTTCTCCAGGGGATCTTCCTGACCCAGGGATTAAACCTGGGTCTCCTGCGTTACAGGCGGATTCTTTACCACTGAGCCATCAGGGAAAGCACCCTCTAAGTACTTGGCAGTTCGTAGCCTTTGACTGCAATTCTTTTTTTTCTTCTTGGCTGCTCAGTCTCCAAGTTTTCCTAGAGTTTCCGGCCTTGCAAGGGTAAGGTTAGCAGGCAGGCGAGGGGCTGTCCCACTTGAGGACAGACATCCACATCCTCTGGTTGGTATCACTCAAGCCTGGGAGCAGCCCTGCCCCTCCACGTTCTCTGTGGCCACCTGACCTGCCAGCCTGGAGCTGGCGGGACTGGTGCCCCTCAGGATGCTCCTCTTTATTTTAGTGCCCCTCTCAACTGAGGAGGAACCCCGCGCGGCGGTGGGGCACCTGAGCCCAGGATGGCGAGCAGGCCGGCGGGACCGCGAGTGCCTGGCGGAGTGGCACGTGCAGCCCAGGACTCCCGGCTCCCACCTCCTGCTGTAGGTGTGGGCCCCGCTCCCTCCGCGGCCCTGTCCCGGGCTTCACGTGTGCAGGGCTGGGCCAGCTGCCTCCGGCCAGGGCAGCCCATCCATGCCCTGGGCCTGGCTGGCCGGGGTGGGCCCAGTGGCCACTTGGACATTGAACGCCCACCAGGCCAGGCTCCAGCACCCAGGGCCGTCTCCTCACTCAGCATTCCTGCCCTGTGGGCAAGAGCACTGTCCTTGCCTGGAAGCTGCAGGGGTGGACCAGGGCCACGGTCACCCTCCCCACTCAGGATGGCCCACTCAGCACTTGGCACTGTCTAGCCAGACCAGGAGCTGTCTCTGGGGCCGGGGCAGCTGCGAAGGGCAAAGTCCACCTGCTCTCGTTAGGGTCCTTCCTTCCATCCTGGGGTGTCTTGAGATGAAGAGGCTTCTTTGGGGGAGAAAGTGACCAAGAACTGTGCCTAGGGGTGGGGTTGGGCCGAAAAACCTATTTACTCAGGTCAGAACCTGGGCTGCTGGAGGCCTGGCCCGTCAGTGGGGAGGGGGGAGGCAGGTGGCAGTGGAGGTTCCTGAGAGACCCATGGGGGGGCCGTCTGTGTGCCTTGAGCATGGGGCTCTGCGGAGATCTGGGGACACAGAGCCCCTCTGCAGACTTAGACCTGCCTCAGGGCCAGGTGAGGTGTGAGCTGAGCTGTTGGGGATGCAGGCCTGCAGGAAAAAGGCCTCGGCCACCAGCTGCAGCCCACAGCTGCCCTGCGGTTCAGGGAAGTGCCTGGAGTGGGCCTGGCTTGTGGGGCGGGGTGGCCTGCGACTGCTCCGGGAGCTCTGCCAGGTAGCACCTGGCCTGGGAACATGGCTGAGCGTCTCCTCGCCTTCCCACAGTCCAGGGCCGAGGCTCGTGTTCAATCGGGTGAATGGCCGCCGGCCGCCTGCCATGTCCCCGTCCCTCGAGGGAACCCAGGAGCCCTACACATTGGCCCACGAGGAGAACGTCCGATTTGTGTCAGAAGGTAGCGCTGAGGCCTGAGGGAGTGGCCCAGGCCACTGGTCCCCTTCCCACTGTAACCTGAACTTGAAGTCCCTGGAGGGCTGGGACGTACCTGGGCTCTGGGCCCGTCTGTCCTGTGACCGTCCAGCAGGCTGCCCGTTCCTGTTCCCAGCTCCGGGCAGGGGTCCAGGCTAGCCACTAGGGTGGGAGGGTGCCAGGGGCCTGGCTCAGTCTGACCATCCTCTCCCCACAGCCTGGCAGCAAGTGGAGCAGCAGCTGGGTGGTGGCCCGGCTGGTGAGAGCGGGCCGAGGCCTGTGCAGTATGTGGAGAGGACCCCCAACCCCCGGCTGCAGAGTGAGCCCTCCCCCACCCCTAAGGAGTGGCCCCCCCTCCACCCCTGACCTGGCTCAGCCAGGTTCTAGCCCCAAGGGGGTGGGGTGAGGAATGGAGCCTGATCCACTCTTCCCAGCATCTGCTACAGCTGGGATCTGGGTGAGGGGCTTGTGGCCAGCTGGAGGGGGACACACACTGGTCCACCGGGAAGGTGTGTCACTGCCCAGCCTTCTGTTTCTCCACAGACTTCGTGCCCATTGACCTGGACGAGTGGTGGGCACAGCAGTTCCTGGCCAGGATCACCAACTGCTCCTAGTCACAGCTTTGGAAGGAAGGCTGTCTTGTGCAGGGCCCGGCCCTGCCCCACGCTGGACCCTCTGCCAGGAGAGGACCACAGCGCCCTGTCCACCAGCTGTGGCAGGCCGTGCTTCACCCTGGGCCTGGCCGGGCGCCAGCCACACCTGAAGTGCCAGCATTTGGACTTTTGCCCCTGCTGACCCTTTGGCCCAGCTGTTCCAGGCTGCCGGGGGCCAGGGGTTGAAACTGTCTGACCTCAGTCCTGCTCACTGTGCCCGGGGACCAGCCCGTGGGGCTGGCAGGGAGGAGCTCCAGGCTAATAAAGTTGAGAAACTGCCTTTTGGAGAGGCCCTGACTCGGTGGGCTGTGGGGAGTGAGTGGGGGAAGGGCACTCGTGTCCAGGTCCCAGGCCGGGCATGACTTGGTCTGTAGTCTCGTCTCCCCACAGCTGAAGCTCTGTCCAACTCTGGCACCTAGCCTCCTGCCCAGCTGCCTTCCTGTGTCCTGGGCCAGGTCATTTTGCGTAGAAGTCTGTAAATGCCAGCCGACCCCACTGAACACCCACGCCCCCTTCCTCTCCCTGTAATCATCGATGGGTGTCGAAACCTGCTCTCAAGGCCCAGAGATGTTACTTAACTGACCCTGAGATGGGGGTCTCAGCCACCCAGAATTGGGGTCAGGTTTCAGGACGCCTGCTGTCGGATCTGAACCTCCCAGGTCTGGTGGGGAGCCTTCGGGGTCCTGTGAAGCCTGCAGCTGACATAAGGGCCTCCAGAGGGCTGGGCAGCAGCAGGGGAGGGGAGGACCGACCCCGCCAAGTGCGGTCAGGATTTCTGGGCTGCGTCTCGCTCTCAGAACACGGGCCTCACGGTCAGGAACCTCCCAGATCAGACCCCACAGCGGTGGTGCCGGGGGTGCTAGAGCAAGCCCACGGGGTCCCGGCTTGGGGATGACCGCAGAGGCCCGGGGGCGGAGGCTTCTGCCCCGTGGCAAGACAGCAGTAGAGAGGAATTGGCCGGACAACAACTCGAGGCTACCGGAAGAAAGGCAGCCGGGGAAACTGGGGTCTAGCCCCGCGCCAGGCCCCGCCCCGTGCCGCGGTCACGTGTCAGGCGCGGTGACGTACCTGCGGCCGTGCGGCGTCAGTGGCGCCGTTGCCGGGCTTCTGTTGCTAGGCACGCGCTGCGTGCCCTGCGTGCGGTGCGTGTCGGCAGAGGCGGGAAGCGCGAGCTGCGGCGCCATGGCGCGAGGTAGCGGCGCGCGGACAGGGGCTGGGGTCTGGGGTCCAAGGGCCGGCGCCGCCGCGCACGGGTTGGTGCTGAGACTCGCTCGCAGCCCAGTCCGCGCGCCGCGCTGGCCGTCACCGCTGGGGAGAGCGCAGGCCCTGCCGGGCCCTCCCTGGACCTGCGGTGGGCCTGGCACCTCACGTCTCCTTGTCCCCCAGTGTGGCAGCAGCCGTTCCTCAACGTCTTCAGACACTTCAAGGTGGACGAGTGGAAGCGCTCCACTAAGGAGGGGGACGTGGCCGCCGTGACGGTGAGTGGCCGGGGCGCCCGGCGGCGGTAACGGCGGCCTCTCCTCTCTTCTCTCTGGACGCTTGTTTGCAGCCCTCCCGGCCTCCCTGGGCTGCAGGACGTCTGCAAGAAGTCTCTCTCTCCAGGACAAGACCCTCAAGTGCACCGTGTACCGCGTGCGGGGCGCTGTCTCTGCGAGCAACTACATCCAGCTCCCCAAAACCAGCACCCAGTCCCTGGGGCTGACCGGACGGTACCTGTACGTGCTCTTTCGGCCACTGCCTGCCAAGCATTTCGTCATTCACCTGGATGTGTCCACTGAGGTGCTGAGCTGGGAGAGGGGGGCTGCCCAGGGCCCTGCACTCCTGCGGCAGCCTTGACTCCTCACGTCCATGCTGTGTGCCACAGGACAGCCAGGTCATTCGAGTGTCCTTCTCCAACCTCTTCAAGCAGTTCAAGTCCACAGCTACGTGGCTGCAGTTCCCTTTCATTTGTGAGGCTGGGACACCCAGGGAAGGTACCGTGCAGATGAGGCACGAACAGGGCACGGGGATGGTCTGGGAGAGGCGTCCAGTCAGAAAGCTCAGGGGGAGGTCTGGATGGGGGTCACGTGATTGTGGCCATGAGACTGGGAACAGGCCGAGGACACAGTGCTGTGGCTTGGCTGGTGAGAGGGTAGGTGCTGACTTTGGCACGAGTCCTGCACATCTGCCAGGTGTGGCCTTCCCTGGTGCCCGCTGGACCTGCCTGCAGCTTGACCTGCACGACATCCTGCTGGTCTATCTGCAACGATGCTACAGTCACCTGAAGGGCGTCAGGCTGTGTGCCAGCATGCTGGTCCGGAGCCTCTACACCAGTGACCTGTGCTTCGACCCTGGTGAGGACCACAGCTGTGTTAGCCTGCCACCCACCTGCTTTCGCTCCCTGTGGGCCGCCCTCCGCTCCATCCCTGGCATTCAGTGGAAATGCCCATGCTGTGCCAGCTTTGAGCCTCCCAGCTCCCGAGGCAGCCATCAGAGGGAGTGGTGGCTGGGCTGGTGGCCAGGCAGGACCCTGCTGGCCCCTGGTATTGAGACCCCTGGGCTGGGAGAGGGGCCTGGACGGTTCCCTGGACCTGGACCAACTCTGCTCTTTACAGCCGTCACTGTTGCTGAAGCCCGGCGCACAAAACTGCCCGTCACCCCCATACCGCGAGAAATGGCTTTCCCAGTGCCAAAGGGGGAGAGCTGGCACGACCGCTACGTCCACATCCGGTGAGTGCCTCTGCCATCCCAAGTGCAGGGAGGGCAGGGCTGTCATGGAAGCTGACTCGTCCTCTACCCCGCCGAGGTTTCCGAGCGGCAGCTCGCGTGTGCCCTCCGAGCTGGTGCAGAAGAGCGGTTTCCCTCCTGAGGCAGGTGGGCCTGTGGGGCAGCAGTGACTGGGTTCAGGTCTGCAGGGCCCATGGCGCTCGGCAGGAGAGGGGTCCTGATGCTGCATCTGGGGAGCTGACCCCAGCAGTGTGGTGCCTGCAAGGGCGCGGGGAGGTGGCCCCGGAGCAGCGGGAGGCTGTGACTTGAGTGCTTGGGGCTTCAGACTTTCCTGCTGGGATGGGTGTTGGGGCCCCTGCTAGGGCGGGCTGCCGCTGTCAGCGTGGCTCCTATCCTGCAGAGTGGGCAAGGCCGGGCCCCCTGCCGCCCCTGCCCAGTGCCCTGTGCCTGTCTGCACTCTGCTCAGTCGGTTCTTCTCCACTGCGGTCTTAGCAGGGCGTGTGCTGCAGCTGTTCCCTTCCCCAGTGGCCTGCAGCAAGCCTGCACGGGACAGCAGGGCCTGCGTGGTCCAGAAGCATGACCCCACAGCCGTGAGTGCCCAGCGCCCTCGGAGGTGGGGCTGGGGGTGCTGGCCTCAGGCAGGGTGCTCATGAGCACTTGTCCTGCAGTCCTGCTGGGCCACCTCCATGCCCAGGTCCCTTCCAGAGGTCAGCATGTCCTGTGAGTGCTCAGAGGTCTCCCGTGTGGCTGGCCCCAGTGGCTGTATCCAGGAGCCCTTGGCCTGGGTGGAGGCCACTGATGAGCATGCAGCTGGTGACGGCCTTCATGTGTCTGCCTGTCAGCCGACGGTGGAGCCCGTGGTTCCAGAGGATACAGTTCCGCACGGGGTGAGGGCCTTTCCCGAGGAAGGCGGGGCTGGACTGCGCCCCCGAGGGGGTCGTGTGCGGATGAGCGGTGGACAGAGGGCTGCCGGGCCGCTGCCTGCAGGGAATGGGCGAGGGGCAGGTGTCCCCTCTGATGGTCCCTTCCCATCCAGCCTCCTGGCAGGAAGCAGAGCTTACCGGAGGCGGCTTCGGGCAAGAAGCGTTTTCAACAAAGAGTAAGAGAGCTGGTGCCCTGCCCCCAGCCCCAGTGGTCTGCGGGGGGACCTCAGGACTGGGGCACCTGGAGGGTCCAGCACTGTGACTGCAGTCCTGGCTTCCTACCACAGAGTGGCTGGCCGGAGCTCAGGACTGGGTGGCTTTCTTGGGAGGCCAGAACTGGCTCTGGGCGGGGCAGCCCTGCTGCGACGGGCCTTGCCACCTGGGTCTCACTGTGCGTCTGCCTGTTTCAGAGCTTCCTCCCAGATCCGATCCTGAGGCTCAAGGGGGTCATCGGCTTTGGGGGTCACAGCACCAAATGGGTGAGGGGTCCTGTGCTCTTGTTGGGTCTTACAAACATCAGCTACACCCAGCAGACAGCGGGCAGATCCCGTGTTTCCCTGCCTTGGCTGTGGGCCTCTGAGCTCCCCTAGGCACCAGGTCCCTGCACTGCTGTGATCACCCAGCCCCGCCTGCGTCCGCACACGCCTGGTGCGTTTTTGGTGCTGTGATGTACAGACACAGGTGGCTCTTTGTGTTGTGAGCACCAGCTGTGGTGGTGCTGGTCCAGATGCTCGAGCTTCGAGAGACCTGAGACCCTTGTTCATCCTCTAAGTCTTGGATGCATGCCGTCCAGCCGAGAGGGGCTCGGTGTGGGCCAGGCAGGGTCCCTGTGGAGGCAGCCGTGGGAGAGGTGGCCGTGTGCTCACCAGGCTGTTCTGGATGTGGGCTCTGAGTTTTTGTGGGCTCTCGGCCTCTTGTTAGTTGAACCCTGTAGTTCCCTGCTTAGCAGGAGCCCTGCCATGCCCATATACGACCAGGCTTTCTGTCCTTTCGGTTCATGCAGTGTGCTGACTCCTGGCTTGTGCCTCGGGGGGCTCAAGGGTGGTGGGGAGTGAAGCTGACCAGCCTGTGACCTCAGCTCCCGGCCCCTGCCCGCAGGCCCTGTGGACCCCGGACGGCGCTGCTATTGTGTACCCTTGCCACGCGGTCGTTGTCGTCCTGCACGTCGAAACCCGGGAGCAGCGCCTCTTCCTTGGCCACACAGACAAGGTGGGCACCCCTGGCCAGGGGCAGCCTGGTCTGCTGGCCTGTACCCTCCCTAACTCCCTGCCCCCAGGTCTCTGCTCTGGCGCTGGACGGGAGCAGTTCGCTGCTGGCCTCGGCCCAGGCCCGGCCCCACAGCATGCTGCGTCTCTGGGACTTCCAGACGGGGAGCTGCCTGGCCCTGTTCCGGAGCCCGGTCCACACCATCTCCTCCCTCAGGTGGGTGAAGGGCCTCCGGGGGGGTGGGGGCCAGCCCCTGTGACGCTTACTATTGTCTCTGTCCACAGCTTCTCCAATAACGGGGAGCTGCTCTGCGGCGTTGGCAAGGACCGCCATGGGCGGACGGTAACTGGGCCGGCAGGGAGGTGGGGCAGCTGTCCCAGAGTACAGGCAGGCGGCAGGGATCCCCGTTGGCCTCCCCAAGCTTGGCCAGGCACCCCCACATCACACGCTCTACAGGGCATCTGTTTCGTCCTTGTGGATGGAGCTGTCTTTCGAGTGACTGGCCTTGGTCTCTTTGCTGGCGAGTTCTGCAGGCCTGAGACGGATGTTTTTTCACGGCAGTGTCTCTGAAGCTGGGTGTTCCCCCAGGGCCTCTCGTCCACTTGTGGTTGCGTTTTCTGCTCTTTTCTGCAGACATACGTCTGTAGACACTCTGGGTGGGCACGGGCAGGTTTCTCTGACTTCTGTTGGAGATGCCGGGTGGGTGGGCGGGCACTCAGTGCAGGCTTGTTGCAGACGGTGCTGGTGTGGGGCATGGCCCAGCTGGGGCGAGGCGGAGAGGCCGTCATCCTCGCAAAGGCGCACAGCGATGCTGATGTCCAGGCGTTCCAGATAGCCTTCTTCGACGAAGCCAGGTGACTAATTGCCTGCCCTCCCTGGGTGCTGGGGCTGCTGACTCGTGAGCCTGCCCCTTGCCCCGCTTACCTCCCACCCTCGCAGGATGGCGTCGTGCGGGCAGGGCAGCGTGCGACTGTGGCGGCTCCGAGGTGGGGTGCTGCGCTCCTGCGCTGTGGACCTGGGGGAGCACCACACACTGGAATTCACCGACCTGGCCTTCGGGCCAGCCCAGGATGGCCACACACTGTGAGTGCCACCCTCCCCGCCCCGTCCCTGAAGCCCCGGCGCGCTGCCCCTGCCGCCACCGCCCTCACCTCCCGCTCCCTGGCAGCTACGTGTGCAGCCGCAGCGGCCACATCCTGGAGATTGACCACCAGCGCATGGCCGTGCGGCATGCTCGCCGCCTCCTGCCCTTGCAGACCCCCCGCGACCCCCTCGCACAGAAGCGGACCTTCAGTTCAGGTAGGTGGGCCTTGCTGTGCAGGGGGAGGGGCCCTGCTGCTGGGGGCTGACCTGGCTCCCCCCACCCAGGCCCCGGCATCGCCATCAACAGCCTCAGCATCTCCCGGTCTGCGTGCGCTGTGGGCTCCGAGGATGGCTACCTGCGCCTCTGGCCGCTGGATTTCTCCTCCGTCCTCCTGGAGGCAGGTAGGGCCTGCACACCACCTCACCCCCAGGCAGCACAGGAGAGCCGTGTCGCCAGGCTGGACAGCATGGGACTCCGTGGGGCTGTGTCCTGAACCTGGGAGTGGGTAGTCACGGGGGTGGTGCGGGTTCTAGCTCACAGGAAGACAGGGCTCTAGGCTGCAGGAAAATGCACTTCTCGCTGTCTTGGACGAGGGGCTAGGGGTTGGTATCGTCTGGCTGTGGTCAGCCTGCCCAGGTGGGCCCTGGTGCAGGACCCGCCCCACTGCAGGCCTGGGCGGTCACCGAGCCCCCTGCCTGCAGAGCACGAGGGGCCTGTCTCCTCCGTCCGCGTCAGCCCCGGCGGCCTGCGTGTGCTGTCCACCACGTCCTCGGGTCACCTGGGCTTCCTGGACGTCCTGTCCCAGGAGTACCGCCTGCTGGTGCGCTCCCACACTGCCCCGGTGCTGGCCCTTGCCACCGAGCGCAGCCGGGGACAGCTGGCTACCGTGTCCCAGGACCGCACCGTGCGCGTCTGGGACCTGGCGACCCTGCAGCAGGTGGGGTGTGGCCAGAGGGCACTGGCTGGGAGGGCGGTCTGGAGGCTGCAGGCCACGCTGAGGCCCGGCGGGCGGGCCCTGGGTTCTCCTGCCCGGGTTTGGGGCCCGAGGTTCAAGCCCCCTGGGGAGAGTGGCTCTCGGGGCCCCGCCGTCTGCCCTCACTGCCCACCCCCCCCACAGCTGTATGACTTCACGTCACCCGAGGAGGCTCCGCGTGCTGTCGCCTTCCACCCCACTCAGCCGACCTTCTTCTGCGGCTTCAGCAGTGGGGCCGTTCGCTCCTTCAGCCTGGAGGCCGCTGAGGTCCTGGTGGAGCACAGGTGGGCGCCGAGGCAGGCTTGCCCCACAGATGCCCGCGGTGGATGCCCGCCCTCTGCTTCCCCTGGACACCCTCTGGGCATCCTCACACCTTTCCGTGTGGCACAGGTGTCATCGAGGAGCCATCACTGGCCTGGCCGCCAGCCCCGACGGTCGCTTCCTATTCAGCGCCTGCTCCCGGGGCGCCCTGGCCCAGTACCACAGTGGTGTGCCCCAGTGCCGCGTCCTGCGAGTGGCAGGTCAGGCCCCCACGCCCAGCTCAGCTTGGGCCTCCCAGTACCTCCCTGACCATGGCCCTGTGTCCCATAGCCTCACTCATAGACCCACGGGGCCAGGTGTGGTCTCAGGACTGCCCAGCAGCCCCCAAGTGGGAGATCAGAGTGCGCCTGCCCTGCGCCCGGACGGGGTGATCGCCTGCAGCCCGAGCACCAGGGGGCAGGGCCGGGCCCCCATGGACACCGTGTCTGGCCAGCCAGGCGGTCTCTGGGTGGTCACTGGGAGAGCCCCGGCGCTCCGGCAGTGCATGCTGCCGTGGGGTCCACCCTGCCCAGCTGACTGCCCGCCCCCTTGTGCTGGCAGCTAATGTGGTGTGCCAGGAGGCCTGCCCAAGCTCCAGCATCCTGGCGGTCAGCGAGGACAGCTGCCTTCTGGCTTTCGTGGGTCCCTCCAAGTACACGGTGAGCGTCGTGGACACAGCCTCGCTGGATGAGGTGAGTTAGCCAGAGCCCTGCATGTGTCTGCTGAGGGTGCACAGACCCCGTGGGCACCCCTGACCCTGGTGGCTGGGTCCTTCCTGTGGGCGGGAGGCCACACACATTGCAGAGAGGACCTGGGACCCGGGCCCCTTAGGGGCACAGAGGACCTGTGAACTGTGGGTGGCTGGGCAGGGCAGAGTGCCTGAGGCTGCCCACCACCTGGGCCTCTGCTTGGGGGCCCCAGCTCTGCCCGGAGCTCGTGAGGGCAATACTTGCTTCTCCCCCAGCTTCTGAGGGTGAACGTCAGTGCCCTGGACCTGGCTGGCAGCTGCCTGGACTCGGCTGTGGCCCTCTGCTTTGGCCCTTCACCCCCCAGCCACCTGCTGGTGTCCATGTCCTCCAGCACGATCGCCGTGCTGGACGCCAGATCGGGCCACGTGGTCCGGGAGGTGAGCCCAGGCCATGGCTGGCGACCTGGCCCCCGTCCTCCTGGCTCCGGCCTTGCTGCCCACAGCGCCCATGGTGGGGCGGCCCCGGGCTGCCTGCTGCTCCCAGGTGGCTGCACTCTGGGGAGGGCTCCCCCGGCCAGCAGTCGCGGGTGCGCCCACCTTGCCTCGCAGCAAGCACACTCTCCCGTAGCTGTCCTGTGGCCACCCCGCGGCCTGCGCCTCCCTGGCCCTCAGCGCGGATGGCCGCTTTCTGCTCACAGCCGCCGAGCGGGCTGTCAGGCTGTGGGACTACGCAATGCAGGCTGGCCTCAGCTGCCAGGTGTGTGTCCCGGGCGGGTGGGCAGGAGGGTGGAGGACGGCCCTGGGCGCCCCGGGTTGACACTGCGCGAGGGCCATGCCTCAGGTCTGCACGACACCGCCCCCCCAGGTGTACATTGGCCACTCGGAGCCGGTGCGGGCTGTGGCCTTCACCGCCGACCAGCAGCAGCTCCTCAGCGTGGGAGACGCCATCTTCCTCTGGGACATTCTGGTTCCCCGTGAGGGGTGGTCCCCAGGCAGGCAAGTGTCTCCTTTAACTTGAACCTGCCAGGCCTCTCTGGGCCCCCGCTGCCCCCAAAGCACACTGACAGCCTCTCCTGTCGCCTCTTCAGTGTCCATGGTGCTCCCGGGCCCCCCCTGACCTGCGAAGCAGGTGAGTGGCCCCCCCCATGCTGGCAGGCCCTGCGGTGACCCCTGGTGTGGGAGGCACACGCTAATGCTGTGCTGGGGCCCCAGGCCAGAGCTGGTTGGGAGCGGGGGGCTGGCACGCCTCCAGCTCTGAGCACAGCCTGGCTCCTCTGTCTGCAGGCCCAGATGCAGGAGAGCTGGAGGGCGTGGCGGCCGGGGCCAGAGGGCCCCCCCGGCAGGTGTCCGTATCACCTCCAGTGCTCCCGCCCCAGCTGGGCCTCTGTGCTGGGCCCCCTGAGGACTTTGACGGTTAGGGAGAGGGTCCTGGGAGGGGGAGGCTCCCCACCACGCGCTCTGCTGCTCCTGGCCTGGGGGCGGGCTGGGGACTCAGAGCACCTGCTCCCCACCCCTGCTATCTCCCCAATCTCCCCAGGTGCCCTCTTCCCATCAGACAGGAGCCGTGGCCCCAAGGATCTCCATCAGGCCTCAGGCCCATCCGTGCTGGTGCAGAAGGAGGCTGGCCGGGCTGGCGATGGGGCCTGTGGGGTGACAGGAGGTCCCTGGGACCTCGGCAGACGTCCCCACCCCTGTGGCTGGCCCAGTAAGCAGTGGTGGGGCAGCAGCATGCGGCGGGGTCCCTTGTAACTGGGCTGGGGCCCAGGTGCAGGTACCTTGTGGACTCCAGGTGGTCTAAGGACAAAGCCAGCTGTCCTGGCAGACAAGGGGTGGGGGTCGCCTGCAGGACATATAGCCCAAGGCTGTGGGCAGGGCGATGTGTCCCGCCAGTGCCCTCTGATCCCAAGCATCTGACCAGCCAGGGCAGGGTGACAGCGGGGAGGTCGCTGTGTGGTCCCGGAGGTCCACAGCTTCTCGCCCTGCCTGACAGGCGCCTGCAGCACAGTGGGAGCCAGGGCCCGGCCCCCCGCTCGCCCGACCTCCTACAGGCACTTCACCGCGCGCTACAAGGCCTCCTCACCGGCCCAGGTGGGCGGGGCAGGGGTCCTCCTGGTCCTGGCCACCGACGGATGCTGTAGAGACCAGGCTCGGGCAGCGAAGCCTGTGGTGTCCGAGCGTCCCCCTCCACCGTCAGCAGTGGCTCCCGGAGTGTCCCTGGGGCAGCTCCCCGGGTTGGAGGCCACTGGTCACCCTCCACCTCGAGCCCGGCCCGTGCTCCTGATGGGCTAGTTAAGGCTCGCTGCCGTGCCATTGGGCCCGGGAGTGTCCTGTGCGCCAGCCAGCCGTGTCGGCTCCCCGCCTCTCCCCACCGAGGCCGCCTCCAGGCTCCTCCCGTCCCTGTCCAGGTCTCCCCACACCCCAGGCCCTCCCCAGGAGCCCCTGCCTGGCCTCCCTTCTCTCCCATCTTCCCACTCCTGCCCTCTGCCACCTCCTCCCGGAGCCACACCTGCGGGCTCCATCCAGGCCTGGCCTGAGGTGCCCAGTCGCTTCCCCACAGGGCCTCTCCCTGCCGCCTGCCGGCGACGAGTGGCTGCGCCTGAAGGCCGTCGTGGGCTACAACGGGAACGGGCGCGCCAACTTGGTCTGGAGCCCGGACACCGGTGCGGCTGCGGCCCAGGGGCTGTAGGGGGCCTGTCCTGATGCGCCTCTGGGCCCCCTGCCCCCAGCCCTTCTCCGGGGGGGTGCGGCGCGGGTGTGAGCCCCTGTGGCTGGGCCTGCTGGGGGGCGCACTGTGGCGTGGTGACCCACCGGGCTCCGTCTGCCCCTAGGCTTCTTCGCCTACACGTGCGGCTGCCTGGTGGTGGTGGAGGACCTGCACTCGGGCGCCCAGCAGCACTGGCTTGGCCACCCCGAGGAGATCTCCACGCTGGCCCTCAGCCACGATGCCCAGGTGCCCGCCTTGCGGCCCCTTGCGCAGGCCCGGAGCTGTGGTGCCCCTGCAACCCGAGCGGGCCCGTGGACTGCACCCTCTGTGCTGACAGTGCCCCTCCACCGCCAGGTCCTGGCTTCAGCCTCCGGCCGAAGCGGTGCTGCCTCCTGCTGCCAGATCCGTCTCTGGGACGTGCCCCGGGGCTCCTGCCGGCAGCTCCTCTCTCACCACGACACCGCAGTCCAGGCACTGGCTTTCTCACTGGACGACAGGCTCCTCGTCACTCTGGGTCAGTGGGCGGGGCTGGAGGACGGTGGTCTCTGAGCCCCTGCCAGTCCTGGGACCCCTGGGCTGCTGACACAGGCCCTCTGCGTCTCCCCAGGGGACTGTGGCGATGGCACCCTGGCCTTGTGGAGCACGGCCACCTGCGAGCTCCTGTCCTCCACGCGCCTCCCAGAGCCGGTGCACGGCGTGGCCTTCAGCCCCTGGCACACCGGCGAGCTGGCCTGCGTGGGCCAGGGCATCCTCACCCTGCAGCTGCTGTGGGGGCAGGCGGGTGATGTCAGCCTCCAGGTGCCGGGGCTGGGAGGTGGCCTTGGAGGATGGGGTGCGGCGGCCCGGGCGTGGCTGACCCCTGCTCTTCTCCCACCAGGCCCACCGGGAGCCAGTCCCCGAGGAGCTGGGGGGCTGCGAGCTGAGCTCGCTCTGCTACGGGGCCGCGCCTCTGCTGTACTGCGGCTCCAACGAGGGCCAGGTGTGCGTGTGGGACACGCGTGCTGGCTGCTGCTTCCTGGCCTGGGAGGCGGATGATGGCGAGATCGGTGGGTGTCTGACGAGCCCGCAGCCCTCGCGGCTCAGTACCCCCGCGAGTCACGGTGCCGGGGCGGCGAGATGCCCTCTCGAGCCCCAGGCCTCTGGGGACGCGGGTCATGCCAGCTCCCATTCCCCAGGAGTGCTGCTGTGCTCGGGCACCTGGCTGGTCAGTGGCAGCAACACGCGGCGGCTGCGCCTGTGGGCTGTGGGGGCCGTGCCGGAGCTGCAGCGCAGGGGCTCAGGGGCCAGGTGAGCGTGCGCGCTGTGTCCAGAGCTGGCGCTCTGGCTGGCTGGGCCTACCCCCCAGGGGTTTGCTCAGGCGAGGCAGGGCCGTGGGCTGAGCCACCTGGCGCCCTGGGCTCCCACCGCTGCCCTGCTCTCCAGGTCCAGCTCTGTGTTTCTGGAGCGTGAGCTGACCCTCGACGGGGTTGTCGTGAGCGCGGTCTTCCATGACAGCATGGACATTGGTGTGGTGGGCACCACAGCGGGCACGCTCTGGTACATCAGCTGGGCCGAGGGCACCAGCACTCGCCTCATCAGTGGCCACCGGAGCAAGGTGAGTGCCAGGCCGCTGCTCACACAGGCGGGAAGCCTCTTCACTCCTGTGCCTGTGGGTGCTGTGTCTGCGAGGTGTCCCTGCAGCAGCCCCAGGCTCCATGGCCTTCGCGGCCCTGCTTGTCCCGCCCCTTTTCTTATACTTTACTTGTTGGGGAAAGCTAGTCGTCCTTGCTGGGATCCCCCACCAACAGGGTTGGGTGTACCCCTCTAGGATCCCCGGGGTCTGGAGGCTGGGCTGGGGTCTAGCAGGGCCAGCCAGCTGGCGTTGCCCCCCTGGGGCACGCTGTGTCTCTCCAGCAGTGCCCGTGTCTGGCAGTGGTGGCAGTGGCTTGTTGGTACCGAGTCCCCCCCGAGCTGGTGGTGACTTTGGTCCCGCCCCCTGAGGGGCATGCGTGCTCCAGGCCCTCCCTCAGCGACTCTGCCTGACCCCGGCCTGCCTGCCCCAGTTCCCCCAGTGGGAACTGGGCTTAGAGGTCACGGTCTGAGGGCCAGAGGGGCCAGCACTTCTCACCCAAGCAGGGCTCAATTTTTAGCTTTTTATTTAAATTCAAGACTTGGCTTTTGTCCCCACGTCATTGGTGCATGGTCTTCATCTTCTTTTTCTTATACCAGAGACGCTGATTCTGTGTAATCTTTCTTTCCACACATGGGACAATCTCAGGCCACCCCCCACTGCACACCCCCCACCATGAGGCCCAGTTAACAGCACATCCTTTACTTCAGTCTGTGGCCCCCAGGAGTCCTGTGTTCTAGGTTTTGTCAGGACAGTTCTTTCTGTCACGTCCCAGCAAGTGGACGGTCAAGGTCAACTGACCGGTGGGCTTCCTGTGGTTCACATTTCACCCAGGCCTTGTGGGGGAGCTCAGCACGGGGTCTTCACCCAGGCCGCATGGGGGACCTTCCTTGGGAGGGAGCCTTCACCCAGGCCTCGTGGGGGGACTTTGGGAGGTTGGGACAGTGAGTTTGTGTCACGTGGCAGAGCTGGGGCCTGGTAGGCTCCAGGGGGAGGTGGATGCTCTCCAGAGCCACGTGGCTACGCTGTGTTCCTCCTGGGCCGTGGGCCTCAGGCAGGCTGGTGGCTCCTCACAGGTGAATGAGGTGGCCTTCAGCCCCGACGAGTCCCACTGCGCCACGTGCAGTGACGACGGGAGTGTGAGGGTGTGGTGCGTGGCTAGCACGGAGCTGCTGATCCAGTTCCAGGTGCTCAGCCAGGTACTTGGTGGGGCTGGGGGCACGCCCGGGGCTGGGGGCATACCTGGGTAGAGCCTGGGCCGGGTTCCTGCTGGCCTGGCTCTTGCAGGCCCCACGGCCTCCCTCCAGCCTTGGTGTCTGGCTGGGCCTGGGCCCCGCCCCCTCCCGGGGGCTCCTGATGTTTTCCGCCGGTGGTCCCCAGAGCTGCCTGTGCTTGGCTTGGAGCCCCCAGTCGTGCGGACGCCCAGAAGAGCAGCACGTGGCAGCGGGCTACAGCGACGGGACGCTGCGGGTCTTCAGCATCCCACGCTCGGCCGTAGAGCTCAAGATGTACCCGCACGCGGCTGCACTCACAGCCCTCGCCTTCTCCGCTGACGGTGAGGCTGGGCTCCCGGTGGTGGCATGGCTCCACGGCTCTGCCTGGCCCAGGTCACGCCTTTGGGCTGAAGGCCGGGCGCACGAGTGACAGCACAGGGTCTGCCTGGCCCAGGTCAGACCATCATCTCTGGAGACAAGGATGGGCTCGTGGCCATGAGCCACCTCTGCACAGGGATGACCTTCCGGATGCTAAGTGACCATCGCGGCGCCCCTATCTGCACTCTCCAGAGCATGAGGAAGGAGGTGACATGGTTGACCCTTCCTGGGCGGGGCCCACCCAGGCTGGGGTTCTGGCAGGACGGGGTGAGAGAACAGGGCAGGCGGCACCCACCAGCCCTTGTTCCCCCAGTGTGGAGACTTTGGGGCAGAGGGCACGGAACTATGGCTGGCCGCCAGCAGGGACCAGCGAGTCAGCGTGTGGGCCTCCGACTGGCTGCGGGACCACTGTGAGCTCGTGGACTGGCTGAGCTTCCCAGCGCCCAGCCTCGCAGAGGTAGTCCTGGCGGCCCCGTGGGCTCAGGGCCCCCGCCCCGCACCCTGCACTGTGCCCCCACAGGTTCCCAGCTGCTTGCCACCCTCGCTTGCTGCCTTCTGTCCCTGGGACCCGGCGCTGCTGGTGTGTGCGGGCCTCGGCGTGTACCCTGAGGTGGCCTTCTACAGCCTCCGCCAGAAGCAGGCACGTGCACTCCGCCATGGTCCTGGGAGCCTGAGGGACCCAGGGCTGGGGAGGGACAGGTCTCAGGGCCAGGGGCCCCCTCCCCCAGAGCCTCATGCTTGCCGCCTGCAGGTGGTGGAGAAGATCCCACTGCCTTTCTTTGCTGTGTCCATGAGTCTGTCCCCTGGGGCCCACCTCGTGGCCATTGGCTTCTCTGGTGAGTGGTGGTGACGAGTGGGGCCGGCTGGGCACCACTGTGTTCCCTCATAGAGCTATGCTGCTGCTACTAAGTCACTTCAGTCGTGTCCGGCTCTGTGCGACCCCATAGACAGCAGCCCACCAGGCTCCCCCATCCCTGGGATTCTCCAGGCAAGAACGCTGGAGTGGGTTGCCATTTCCTTCTCCAGTGCATGAAAGTGAAAAGTGAAAGTGAAATCACTCAGTCGTGTCTGACTCTTAGTGACCCCATGGACTGCAGCCCACCAGGCTCCTCCATCCATGGGATTTCCCAGGCAAGAGTACTGGAGTGGGGTGCCATTGCCTTCTCCGTCACAGAGCCATACTCTTCACCATTGGGCCCTGGGTTTCTTGTCCCTGAAAGTGGACTGAGGACACTGCTCCTGGGGCTCACAGATAGGATCTGTGAGGGGGTGGGGCGCCAGGTTCCCCAGCGAGGCACCAGCTCCATCTGGAGAGAGGGCTGGGGGTAGCAGGCCCCCTCCCCCCGCCCTGGCCCAGCCCCTGCTGTTTGCCTGCAGAGCGCATGGTGCGGCTGCTGGACTGCGCGTCGGGGGCTGTGCAGGACTTCGCAGGCCATGACGACTCTGTGCAGCTGTGTAGGTTCGCCCCGTCAGCCCAGCTGCTCTTCACAGCGGCCCACAGCGAGATCTTGGTGTGGGAAGTCACAGGCCACTGAGCCCTGCCACTCAGCTGGGCCCCTGGTCTGGGCAGAGGCTTGACCGAGAAGCTGGGTCAGCCCCGGGCCTTGTGCTGGTTCCATCGGCCCGGTGGGCTCTCCACACCTGCACCTCAGGAGCATGTGTGAAGCATCAGGACCCTGTATGTGTGTGAAGTACTCGGAGCCCCTCTCCCTTGGGGTTTTGTTTCTGCCTTGTACAGTTCAAATAAATGTGCGTGTAGCGGTGAGGCATCGTCTCCTGGTCACTGCAGACTCTATTGCCAGAGCTCAGCTTACCCCCAGCCCCAGACCTGCTCTGGGCCTGGACCGCACGGGCCCGCGGTGCTCTGCGCGTCCACGCGGGGGCGCCGCCGCGGTCTGTCGCCGCTCAGGCCCGCCAGCCTCAGTGCGGCTGCGCGGGCGGGGCCGGAAGTGCGCGCTCCGCGAGCGCCGAGCCGGGTCTGGGTCGCGGTGGCGGTCGCGGTGGCGGGCGGTCGCGGTGGCGGGCGGGCGGGTGTGCCCGGGCCGCAGCTCCCGGCCCCACCATGAAGCGGGACGTGCGCATCCTGCTCCTGGGCGAGGGTAGGCGGTTGGGTCCGGGACGGGCGGGGGTCTTGGGGCCGGGCCGGGGCGGGGCGGGGCGGCGCGACCTCGGCCGCCGCGCTGACCGCGCTGCCCCGCGCAGCCCAGGTGGGGAAGACGTCGCTAATACTGTCGCTGGTGGGCGAGGAGTTCCCCGAGGAGGTAAGGCCGAGCGCCCCGCGCCCCTGCGTCCCCACGACCCCTGCGTCCCTGCGCCCCCCGCGCCCCCGCCCGGCTCCCTCACGGCCGCGTCTGCCCAGGTCCCAGCCCGGGCGGAGGAGATCACGATTCCCGCGGACGTCACCCCGGAGAAGGTGCCCACGCACATCGTGGATTATTCAGGTAGCGCGGCCGCCAGCCCGCCGTTCCGCCCAGGAGTCGGCGTCTCTGGCAGGTCTGCAGCGTGGTCTCTTGTTTCAGAAACCGAGCAGACGGTGGAGGAGCTCCAGGGTGAGATTGACAAGGTATAGGGTGTCCTGGGGGACTGCTGGGCACGGGGTCAGGGCTCATGGCCTGTGGGCGGGACCGCCGCTGCCTGATCCACTTCATCTTCCCAGGGAACGGATTAAGGAGCCACAGCCTTGCTAATTTTGCCCCGACCTGTCCGCGCAGAGTTTTTCGGGCGGGGGCGGGGGCGGGGCTCCGCCTCTCCTGCCCACAGGGCTGGTCAGCCCTCCAGCCCTCCCCCGCTCGTCTTCCCTCTTCTGCTGGACCCTGGGGAGCAGCCTCCAAGTTCTTGAAAGTGATCCATTGGACAGCTGTGTGCCCACACCCCCAGTCCTGACTCTTTAGTCCAGCTCACCGTCCTGGGTCTCCCAGTTGCACTGGGCATCGTTACCAGGGCTCTCTGCGTTCCTGGGCCTGGACCAAGCTTCGGGTGCCGACCCTGCAGCCTCGGCTGTGTCCTGGGCTGCGGCCGGGCAGGGTCCAGGCCACAGCCACTGTTCCACCGTCACCCGTGTTGTGTTGTTGCTATTTGCTGTGGTTGGTAGGGGCCAGGGAGTGAAAAGCTGAGGCTGGGGTTGGGGGGCCAAGTGTCAGGGTGGCAGTGTCCGGGTGGCAGTGTCCTGAGCCCTCACAGGACTTGCTGGCCAGAGCTGAGTACTAGGGCCTGGCTTCTGCAGAGGAAGAGGGCAGCGAAGGGCTGGCCTGAGGTGTGGGTGGCCAACAGCCAGTGGCTCAGTCTGGGAGCAGCTGGAGTGGTGGGCTTCCCTGATCTCTGAGCCCTGTCCTGTCTCGCCTATGAGCAGAGCAGGAAGCTTCAGGTCCCGCCATGCAACCTCTGCCCTCCCTCAACAGGCGGACGTGGTGTGCGTGGTGTATGACGTGTCTGAAGAGGCCACTGTCGAGAAGGTGAGAGTTCCAGGTTCTCATCCCTGGTGCTCAGCCTGGCCACCTCCCCGTTCTCCGCACACACCCCAGGCTGGCCCAGGTTCAGGGCAACTTGCACCCGCGGCCGGCCCTGTGTCACATGAGGGCTTAGGGGAGTCTCAGGGGGCCCCTGGCACCCAGCTTCCCTGGAATTCCCCGGAACGCATCTAAGCAGAGATAGATGGTGGATGGCTTTACCTCTGAGTCTCTTTAGGCCCGGGGGATGGGCTGCTGATGCCAGGCCCTTTGTGGGTATTTGGGAACCGCCTGCTGGCTGCTCTCCCACACTGGCCTTGTTGCCGGTGGCTGTGACTTCGCTCCTCAGTGGGCCTGTCTTGAGCCAAGTGAGAGTTTCACCTGGGAGCTGTGGGCTGGGTGGGCCCCAGCCCTCACGAGCAGCTCTTACTTTTCAGATCCGAACCAAATGGATCCCGCTGGTGAACGGGAATACCAAGAGGGGACCCAGGTAGTAGGCAGGGCTCAGGGAGGAGGCTGGGCCCTGCCAGCTCCCTGATCCCTGGTGACCGTGGGCCTCTCCCCAGGGTTCCCATCATCCTCGTGGGCAACAAGTCGGACCTGCGGCCAGGGGGCTCCATGGAGGCTGTGCTGCCCATCATGAGCCAGTTCCCTGAGATCGAGACCTGCGTGGAGGTGAGCGGACAGGGCCACGGGGCTGCAGAGGCGAGGGTGTGCCCTTTCGTGTCTCACCCGAGTCTGCTCCCACACATCCCAGTGCTCGGCCAAGAACCTGAAGAACATCTCAGAGCTGTTCTACTATGCTCAGAAGGCCGTGCTACACCCCACAGCCCCCCTCTACGACCCTGAGGCCAAGCAGGTGGGCAGCGGGCGCTGGCGGTAGGGGGAGCAGGAGGGAGCGGTGTGGGTGCTGAGCCGCTGTCTCCACAGCTGAGGCCCGCGTGTGCCCAGGCACTCACCCGCATCTTCAGGCTCTCAGACCAGGACATGGACCAGGCGCTCAGTGACCAGGAGCTCAACGCCTTCCAGGTGCGGCCCCGCCTGTCTCCCGGCCCCCCAAGCCCCTGGCGGCAGCGGCCCCCCATTCCTGTGCCACCTTTGGGACAGAGGGAGAGGGTGCCTGACCAACAACCGCTTTCTCTTGGAGACAGACGTCCTGCTTCGGGCACCCGCTGGCCCCGCAGGCCCTGGAGGACGTGAAGATGGTGGTGAGCAAAAACGTGGCAGGAGGTGTGCGGGACGACCAGCTGACCCTGGACGGTGAGGCCTGACGCCCTTCCTGCCCGGGGGTCAGAGGTGGGCGAGGCTGGGCTGTGCCTGGTGCCACTTGGTCCTCTGCACCCCTGAGCAGGCTTCCTTTTCTTGAACACGCTCTTCATCCAGCGAGGCCGCCACGAGACCACGTGGACCATCCTGAGGCGCTTTGGCTATGGAGACTCGCTGGAGTTGACAGCTGACTACCTCTGCCCACCGTGAGTGGCATTCAGGCTCAGGGCTTGCCTCTGCTCTCTGTCGGATTGGGCATGGGGCTCCTGGACCCTGCGTTGGGGGCCCTCGGCGTGTCTTTCTCTGGGTTGGGGAGCTGGCTGTGTGGATGGCCTGTGTTGGGAGAAAGTGCCCTGCAGTGCCCATGAGCTGAGCACAGCCCCACCCTGGCGCCCACAGGCTCCGTGTGCCCCCTGGCTGCAGCACCGAGCTCAACCACCGAGGTTACCAGTTTGTGCAGAGGATGTTTGAGAAGCACGACCAGGTGAGGGCGCTGGGCCCCAGCTGCACCCCTGCTGCCTCCTGAGCGCCTGTCACCGCCGCCCCTCTGCCCGCAGGACCGGGACGGTGCGCTCTCCCCGGCAGAGCTGCAGAGCCTCTTCAGTGTGTTTCCCGCTGCTCCCTGGGGCCCCCAGCTCCCCAACACGGTCCGCACCAAGGCTGAGCGGCTGCCCCTGCACGGGTACCTCTGCCAGTGGACGTAAGTGGAGCCCTCGCCCACCCAGACAGGCCCACGCCCTCTGCCCCGCGGCACCGCCACATGCCCCCCTCTGCCGTCCCCAGCCTGGTGACCTACTTGGATGTCTGGCGCTCTCTTGAGCACCTGGGCTATCTGGGCTACCCCACGCTCTGCGAGCCGAACTCCCAGGCCCACGCCATCACAGGTGGGTGCCCGCTTCACCCCGGCCCCTGGCCATCGCCTCCTTGGCAGCCCCGCCTCCTGCTCATCCTCTCTCCCTGCCCACAGTCACCCGGGAGAAGAGACTGGACCAGGAGAAGGGACAGACACAGAGAAATGTCCTCCTGTGCAAGGTGGTGGGGGCCCATGGTGTGGGCAAGTCATCCTTCCTCCGGGCCTTCCTTGGCCACAGCCTGGGGGTGAGCGTCCACAAGGCTGTGAGGGGACCTGGGGGCTGGGCTTTTGGGGAGCGGACGAGTCGTAAGCTGCAGGGGCCTCCCTCCTCAGCACCAGGATGCCGGGGAGCCCTCCGTCTATGCCATCGACACAGTGCAGGTCAACGGGCAGGAGAAATACCTAATTGTGAGTGCCGGGGGTCCCCAGGGTGGGCTTGGTGTGTGCACACGGGGGGCGCTGCCCAGCGTGGCCCAGGGACCCAGCCCTGTGCCCCTCTGTGGCAATCCCATTTAGCTGTGCAAGGTGGCTGCGGACAGCCTGCTGACCGCCTCGGCGGACGCCTCCTGTGACGTGGCCTGCTTGATGTTTGACGGCAATGACCTCAGGTCCTTTGCGCTGTGCGCCAGCGTCTATAAGGCAAGGTCCCGCCTGCCCTGGGGGTCTGCGGGATAGCAGGGCGTGAGCAGGGACTCCCGGCGTGCTCACACAGCCCCCGCCCTGCAGCAGCACTACATGGATGGGCAGACCCCCTGCCTCTTCGTCTGCTCCAAGGCTGACCTGCCCGGAGGCGTCCCGCTGCCCGGCCTGTCGCCTGCTGAGTTCTGCCGCCGGCACCGGCTGCCTGCCCCCACCCCGTTCTCCTGTGTCGGCCCAGTCGAGCCCCGCGTGGGCATCTTCACCCAGCTGGCCACCATGGCTACCTTCCCGTGGGTACCAGCGTGCAGCCCCCGTGTGGGAGATGGACCCTGTCCCAGGAGGGCGGCGTGGCTGTGGTGTCGGGACTGCAGTGGGGCAGGGTGGGCCCTAGGGGCCAGGCCTCACAGGCCGCCCCTGCTCTGGGCGGTCTGTCGAGTGGGCGCAGGCAGGGAGCAGCTGCGGGGGCTCCGTAGTCTCTGGGAGACAGGGGTACAGCAGCAAGGGTCTCCTCTCTCTTGCAGACACCTTGTCCACAGGCAGCTGCAGGCCACCTCCTTCTGGCTCCGGGTGGCACTGGGGGCCATGGGGGCTGCCGTTGCTGCCATCCTCAGCTTCTCCCTCTACAGGGTCCTGGTGAAGAGCCGATGAGGCCCCGGGCCCCGCAGTCTTATCTCAGGGTGCTGGGGGGGCAGGGCTCCCCCCGGTCTCCGCTTTCCTCCTGAGGACAGCCCCCCACTGCCCTGCCCCTGCCCCGCCCACAGGTAGGCCTGGCTCCCAGCTGCTACAGGTGCTGGGCGTGGCCTGCCTCTGGGCATCAGGTGTTGGAGGGACCGGGGGTGTTCGAGCAAGTCAGTGCCCCCAGACCCGAATTCTCAGGGCTCCGTCCCTTCTTCCTGGTCCTTGGTGTATGGCCAGTGGGTGTGAAGGGGGTACGAAGGCAGGAACTTGGGGCTAAAGGCAGGGGTTGGAAGCAAGAAATGCCTGGACCAGCATGTGCCCCCCAACCCCCGATTTGAAGACCAGTCCAGGGCAGACGTGAGATTGGGTTTCCTGATTAAACGTCATTTGTGTCTTTTCCATATTGAGTCCTGCTTACTGAAAACGACTTCTTGAATTAACTAAAGTGCATCCTTGTGGGTGTGGGCTGGGAACGTTCCTCCTAAGCTCACGCCTCCCCTCTGGGCCTGGGTGACCATCCTGAGGCCTCGGGTCCAGGTCAGGACCAGTTCAGCCCCAATGCAGCCTCAGAGCCTTGAAGACCGTTGAGTCCATGCTGGCTGAGGGTGACAGGCTGGGGTGCCTGATGCTGGAGGTCCCCTTGGTGCGACCCCCCTCCCCACTGCCAGGAGCACCCACTTTCCAGTCTCAGCCTCCGGCTGTCAGCTTGGCTGCAGTGTGCTGAGGCTCTGGGGTGTGCGGTGGCCCTGCTCTGGGGGAGCAGCCTTATTTCTCACCACTCCTCCCGCCCCTCCCAAGCCTCTGCCCTCCCCGCTGGGCAGGGGACAGCCTGCGGACAAGGGGGCAGAGAGCCTTCCTGGGGCTGAGGTGGGGGCCCAGCTTGGGATGCAGGCCCTCACTCCGGCCTGCGTCCCGGGCTCCTGCCCCCTCCGGCCTGCACTTGTTCTGTGCAAGGCAGGCCCTGGGCCTGGGCCCTCCAGTCCTGACAAGCTGTTTCTAGGGGGCGGGGAACTGCCCACCCAGCAGGGATGCTCAGGCCTAGCCCAGGAGGGGCTGGGGGTCAGGCCTGGGCGTTGTCCGACTATCCCGCTGGCCCCCAGTTCCACCCCCGAGGCTCCTGGTGCAGTCCTCACTGGTGCCAGGCCTGGCAGGATGCTCTTTGCTGCTGGGTCCATCCCAAGGCCCAGCTGCGCACAGTGGGTGAGAGTGGCCCTGCGGTGTGTGTCCCGAGTGCCACCTTCCTTACTGGAGGGGTCCGCCTGCCCTCCCTGGGGGCCAGGTCCCCTCCCCATCCCATCCCAGCTGTGGCCACAGGCGGGGTCAGGAGCCTCCAGCCCAAGGTGTGTTGGTCCCTGCCCACTGAGCAGGGCCAGCTGCAGGCCCTCCCTGCCCTCTGCTAGTTGTCTGTCGGCTGGGCCGTGACGCCAGTCTGTCAGGCCGCCAAGTTGCCTACAGGGAGGTACCTTCTGGGAGCCCCGCCTGAAGAGTCCCACCTGTGGGCAGTTCCCTGGAGCCTTCCCCGAGGAGGTGGCGTTGGCGCTGAGACCCCGCCCGGGAAAACGGGCCGTGCGCGGGAGGGGCTTGGGTGCTGCGCGTGACTCAGTTTCACGGCTGCCGCCCCACGGGACTAGCGGGATGGGAACCGGGAGCCGAGCACCGTTCTTGCCCGGGCACGTCCTCGTGCGGGGCGCGCGCGTGTCCCGACCGCGCGTGGCTGGGCGGGCGTGTGCGGCGGGGGCGGGCGGCTCCGTGACGCGGCGCCGAGCGGAGCGGGCGGAGCGGGCGGAGCGGGCGGAGCGGGCGGAGCGGGCGGAGCGGGCGGAGCGGGCGGAGCGGGCGGAGCGGGCGGAGCGGGCGGAGCCGGAGGGCCGGGGCGGAGCGGAGTCGTCCGCAGAGCAGCCCCTCCCGGCCGCGGCCGCCGACCCCGGCCCCGGCCCCCGGCCCGGCTCTATGGACAGGAGCTCGCTGCTGCAGCTTATCCAGGAGCAGGTGCGTGCGGAGGTGGGGGGCGACGGCACCGCCCCCGCCGCGGCCCTTCGCCCTTGGGTGGGCCGGGGGAACGGACTTCTCAGAGACCCTCAGCCCAACCTCTCCTTGCACGACCTTAGCCTCCTGCCCAAGACCCAGGAAAGGGCGAGCCAGAGCAGGGCGCTTGCAGCGTGGCGGGAGGGCGGTGCTTGCCCTCAGACCTTGGCCCTACCCCTCCAGGATGGGCAGGGCTGAAATGAGGTGGGGAGACCCCTGGAGAACGAGCAGAGCTTCAAGCCAGGGACCTAGGCGCTGGTGCCTGCAGCTCCTGGAACCACGTGGGCACAGGGGCCTGGACCTGGGGTGTTCAGAGGCTGCCTCTCCAGGCTGACCTGCCCAGTCCTGGGGGCTGGGCCCACGCTCAAGCCTTGGCCCCCCCCACCCCCCCCAACCGCAGCAGCTGGACCCTGAGAACACAGGCTTCATCGGCGCGGACACCTTCACTGGCCTGGTGCACCGCCATGAGCTGCCCCTGGACCCAGCCAAGCTGGACATGCTGGTGGCGCTGGCCCAGAGCAACGAGCGGGGCCAGGTCTGCTACCAGGAGCTGGCGGACCTGGTCAGTGCACTGCGGGTGGACAGCGGGGGTGGGGCCTGGCCTGGCGCGCACAGCCCCTGGCCTGGAGCAGGGTGGGCAGGTGGCCCCTCCTCCCTGTCCTGCCCACCGGGGAGGGCTGTGGACACGAGGCAGAGCCTGGGACCCGGTGAGGAGCTGGGTGGACCGCTCAGGAGGGGCGGCCCTGGGGGGTAGTGTGGTGGTCTATGCCTGGGCCCCGCCCCCTAGATCAGCAGCAAGCGCTCAAGCAGCTTCAAGCGGGCCATCGCCAACGGACAGCGGGCACTGCCTCGGGACGGGCTGCTGGATGAGCCAGGCCTGGGTGTTTACAAGCGGTTCGTGCGCTACGTGGCCTACGAGATCCTGCCCCGAGAGGTGGACCGCCACTGGTATTTCTACCGGCACCGCAGCTGCCCGCCCCCCGTGTTTATGGCCTCGGTCACCCTTGCCCAGGTGGGCCTGCCTGTCCAGCCAGCTCCCCAGGAGCCTCCCATGCCCCTGGTCCTGCCTGGCCCCAGCACTTGTCCCCCCAGATCATCGTGTTCCTGTGCTACGGGGCCCGGCTCAACAAGTGGGTGCTGCAGACCTACCACCCCGAGTACATGAAGAGCCCCCTTGTGTACCACCCCAGCCACCGCGCTCGGGCCTGGCGCTTCCTCACGTACATGTTCATGCACGTCGGGTGAGCACCCCCGCCCCGATTGGCTCTGGAGAGCTCAGCCCTTTGAGGTGGGGGCCGGGGGCTGGTAGCCCAACTGTGGACCCCACCCTTCCCTTCACACCCGTTTGCCCCCCATGGCCAGGCTGGAGCAGCTGGGGTTCAATGCCCTCCTGCAGCTTATGATCGGGGTGCCGCTGGAGATGGTGCACGGCCTGCTCCGCATCAGCCTGCTCTACCTGGCGGGTGTGCTGGCAGGTGAGGCAGCTGCGTGCACCGGGGCTACCCCCGCTGGCCTCGCCCTCACAGCTCTCCCCTTTCTCACACAGGTTCCCTGACCGTCTCCATTACTGACATGCAGGCCCCTGTGGTGGGGGGCTCTGGCGGGGTCTATGCCCTGTGTTCTGCACACCTGGCCAATGTCGTCATGGTAACGGGGCAGCCCCTGGGGTGGGGTGTGGGGAGGGGCCCACAAGACCTATCTCACCACCTTCTCTTTGCACCCATCAGAACTGGGCTGGGATGAGGTGTCCCTACAAGCTGCTGAGGATGGTGCTGGCCCTGGTGTGCAGTAAGTAGGGAGCCAGGGCGGGGGTCTCAGCCCCTAGCCAGGGGGCCTCACCTGCTGCCTCCCCCTGCAGTGAGCTCCGAGGTGGGCCGGGCTGTGTGGCTGCGCTTCTCCCCGCCACTGCCTGCCTCAGGCCCACAGCCCAGCTTCATGGCGCACCTGGCGGGCGCAGTGGTGGGCGTCAGCATGGGCCTGACCATCCTGCGCAGCTACGAAGAGCGCCTGCGGGACCAGTGCGGCTGGTGGGTGGTGCTGCTTGCCTATGGCACCTTCCTGCTGTTTGCCATCTTCTGGAACATCTTTGCCTACGACCTGTTGGGTGCCCATATCCCCCCACCACCCTGACAGGGTCCCCAGGGCCACAGGGGCCAGGGTTCAGGACCCCAGGGCCAGCCACCGGGCAGGCCTGCATGTCCACCCTCAGTGAATGTAGTCTCGAGGCTGCTCCTTCCCGGTGTGGGCTGGTGGCCCCTGTGGCCCACTGAGTCCAGGCCGAGCCTTACACTAGCCCTGGCCACCCCCTCCCAGGCTGGAGGGACAGGACTGCTGGCCTGGGCCGGGTGGTGGAGGTCCCCAAGAGTGGCCCTAGAGAAGATCCTGCCTCTGTCTCTTCCCTGAGACTTGCAGTCTGAGCCTTTTTGAAGAATGAATAAATATTTTACACAGCATCAGCTGGCTGTACTGGGGCCCTGGGCTGGGCTCGTCTCCCCCTAACTCTGAGCAACTGTGAGAGCCCTTCCCTCCACAAGAGTGGCTGAGGGCACCCCCACCCCCAACCCTGCTTCTCTGAACCCAGCATGAGGTGTGTCTGTGGGAGCCGGGAGCCCTGGGGAGGGGCTGTGGGTCTCACATTCAGGTGTCAGTTCAGCAGGCATTTATTGAGCTTCAACAGCAGCCAGCTTCCTGGTCAGCCAGCCTCCTGTCCAGAGACTTAGGGCCTGAGATCACAGGGCAGGTGAGCAGGCTCTGGGAAGCAGCCAAGTCACTCAGCCTGGGTCCTGCGCTTCTTGGCTGGCCTGGTGTTCTCAGCGGGGACCAGGCTGGGACCCAGGTTGGGCAGCAGGTCCGGGCACATCTTCTGCCCTACAGCCCAGGTCCACAGGGCCGTCTCCACGTGGTGTGGGGTCCACAGCCCAGATGCACTGCCTAGAGAAGGGCAGAGACAGTCTGGGGCTCGGAGATACCGATCTTCCTACGGTCAGAGAGAGCTCTCCGTGACCACCCTGGCCGCCCGTGGTCTCCGCACCTTGGCTCAGGGCTGTTGCACGCTCCTGCACCCGGCTCAGGTAGAGCAGGTAGTGCTTGACAGTGTACTGCAGGGTGGGCAGGCCAGGCACTGCGGCCACTGCCTCCTCAGACATGAAGGCTGCCACCTCAGGAGCTCCGGCAGCCAGTACCGCTGTGGGCAGTGAATGGACAGCACTCAGCCCCGCCTGGGCCTGGGGCTGCTGTCCCCAGCAACTCTCCTGTATCATGTATCTGGCCATCGGACCATTTCATGAATAAGGACACTAACAGGCCAGGTTCCGCCCGCGACCCTGCCCGGGGGTGGTCCAGCTTTCCCGACTAACCCGAGGCGGTGGCCGGGCCCACGCCACGGAGGGCGCACAGAGCCATGACCGCTGCATGCATGTCTGGCAGGAGGCGGAAGGCGGCGGCCGAACGCTGCACCACCAGCTCCGGAGAGTTGGCGGCCACGAGTTGCTGCAGGCGCGGTCGGAAGCGGCCCCTCTGTGGCCAGGTCGGGTCGGGTGTCACGGGTGGCGGCCCTCGCCGGGAGCCCCCTCAAGACTGCCACGAGGGTGCGCCCCCTGAGAAGCCCCACCCACGTGGCTGTGCCGCGCCCCAAGTGGGAAGCCTTACCGCCAGTTTCCACGCCAGCAGCCGCTGCAGCTCGTCTAGTGTCACGTGCTTCTCCGCGCGGGCCCCGATGGCCGCAGGCAGCTCCTCTCGGTACCTGGGGGAAGGCGGCGCTACGGAGTCCGGGCCACGGGGCTCGGCCCGCCCGCCCCTGCCCCCTCCGCCCTACCACCGGTCCAGCGCTTCCAGCCGCCCCTGGGGGCCCGCGCGCGCCCGCAGCACCGCTCCGCGGCACTCCAAGACGGCGGCCCAGCGGCTCGGGTCCTCACAGCTCCAGAGCCCGCCAGCCGCGGCCATCTCCACGCGCCAGGCGAGGCCTCGGGGGAGGGGCGTCGGAGCGCGGCCGGGCGGGCGTCTGCCCGGGTGACCCAGCGCGTCGCAAACCTTGACGCCGCGTCGCGTTGCCAGAGTCACGCTCCCCGCCGGCCCCGCCCCCACAGCGCGCCGGGGGCACGCGCGGCCCCGCCCACCCGCGCGGCGGTCCGCTCCGCTGGCCCCGCCTACCTGCAGACCGGAAGTTCCGGTGGCGGAGCGCTGGACCGAGCCCGAGCGGATCGCGGGCTCGGGCTGCGGGCGCAGGGCGGACTGGGCGCGGAGCCTGGGAGCGGAGCCCAGGCGGTGCCGTGCGGCGCCATGAAGGGCAAGGAGGAGAAGGAGGGCGGCGCACGGCTGGGCGCCGGCGGCGGCAGCCCCGAGAAGAGCCCGAGCGCACAGGAGCTCAAGGAGCAGGGCAACCGGCTCTTCGTGGGCCGCAAGTACCCGGAGGCAGCGGCCTGCTACGGCCGCGCCATCGTGAGTGCGCCCGCGCTGCGGGAGGGGCTTGGCGTCCGAGCCAGGGGAGGGGCCGAGCTGCGGCTTCTGCCGCGCGCCCTCTTCAGAACATGTCAGGCCGTGCCCGCCAGACTTTCGGAGGGAGGCGGTGGGTGCTTGGGGTCTGGGGCCAAGTCCGCGCCTTTCCCGAGCCAGTGGGGGCTGCCAGAGAACTGTGCTGGGTGGGAACTGTAGGTGTTCGAGGCCCATTGGGCTGGGGACCAGGCATCCCTGCCCCTTGAGGAGTCAAACGCGATGCTGGGGATTTCCACGAGTCCGGGAAAACTACCTTCACAAGACTCATTGGAGTCCAGAGAGTGGGCTCACGTAGGCTTCACCCTCCCTCAGAACCCAGGGGCTTGGAAGCTGAGAAAATGCTAGTGTCTTGGTTCCAACCGTGGGCCTCAAGTTGGGACGGAGTGGGCAGGCTGAGCGCACTCCCTCATGCTGGCTGGCCCGGCCTTGGTCCCCAGACCCGGAACCCCTTGGTGGCCGTGTATTACACCAACCGGGCGCTGTGCTACCTGAAGATGCAGCAGCACGAGCAAGCCCTGGCTGACTGTCGGCGCGCCCTGGAGCTGGACGGGCAGTCTGTGAAGGCACACTTCTTCCTGGGGCAATGCCAGCTGGAGATGGAAAGCTATGATGAGGCTATTGCCAACCTGCAGCGAGGTGGGCTTACAGGCTAGCTGGTTCCAGGGTGCCTGGGACCAGGTGGGTGGACTGGTTGAAGTTTACCCAAATGCTCTATCCCCCAGCCTACAACCTGGCCAAGGAGCAGCGGCTCAACTTTGGGGATGACATCCCCAGTGCTCTGCGCATCGCAAAGAAGAAGCGCTGGAACAGCATCGAGGAGCGACGCATCCACCAGGAAAATGAGTTGCACTCTTACCTCACACGGCTCATTGTGGCTGAGCGTGAGAGGTGGGCTCCCCCCCCTTCGAGTAACCACTCTTAGGTTAACTCTGAGGTGTGAACACAAGTGTTTATTGAAGGCCAATTCTGGCACGCAGGAGATGGAGGGAAAGGGGCCTGAATGATCCTAAGTCTGGAGTGGAGTCTGACTGCCCCTGGCCAGACCCATCTCTGAACACCTTTTGGTCAACCCCCAGGGAACTGGAAGAGTGTCAGCGGAACCACGAGGGTGACGAGGACGACAGCCACGTACGGGCCCAGCAGGCCTGCATTGAGGCCAAGCATGTGAGGGTGCCCCAGCCCGAGTGTGGGTCCTGTGTGTGTGTGCGCTGTGATGTGAGGTGCCCTGGCTCCTGCTGGGTCTGTGTGTCTCGGTGTCTGGGGAGGGGAGAGGGGTGTCAGGCCCACAAGTGGCTGCTTGGTTCTTTGCAGGACAAGTACTTGGCAGACATGGACGAGCTCTTCTCCCAGGTCGACGAGAAGAGAAAGGTGAGCTGCCCGTCTTCTGGGGCCTGTGGGTAGCTAGAGCAGTGTCCCTTCCCAGCCCCTGACCTGATCCGACCCTGTGTGCTGCAGAAGCGAGACATCCCTGACTACCTGTGCGGCAAGATCAGCTTTGAGCTGATGCGGGAGCCCTGCATCACGCCCAGTGGCATCACATACGACCGTAAGGACATCGAGGAGCACCTGCAGGTGAGGGCCTGTGGGTGTTGGCAGCAGGACCCACACGCACTGAGCAGCTCCTAATTCTGCTCCTGTTGTCACTACAGCGCGTGGGCCATTTTGACCCTGTGACTCGGAGCCCCCTCACCCAGGAACAGCTCATCCCCAACCTGGCCATGAAGGAGGTCATCGATGCCTTCATCTCTGAGAATGGCTGGGTAGAGGATTACTGAGCAGGGTGGGTGTATGGGCCACCCACCTGCCTTGCCCGGTACCCTAGCTCAGGAGGGCCTTGGGGCAGTACCCCCTAGTTTTCTGTATATAGTTTGTGTCCCCGGATCCCTACCCTGGTGTCCCCAACCCCACCCCCATCACTTCTGCTGGGCAACGCGCCTCTCATCCTCCTTCTGGGCCGGAAAGGGGGGGTGAGGCTGGGCTGGGCTGAGGCTGCTGCCACCACCTCTGTCCCTGTAATAAAACCTGTGAGTACTGCAGGGATGTGTGCTGGTGTGCGGTGGGCTCGCCAGCCACCCCCTTTGGCTAGCCGAGGAAGGTAGAGATGAAGACGCTGGTGTCGAGGTTGAGTGTGGCATGCCACCATCGGTCAGGGAAATACAGCACCTGGCGAGGGGTTGGGGGAACGTGGGTTGATGGGTTGGATGGGGGTCCTTGGCCCGGCTCAGCCTGGCCCCCGTCTGCCAGCCACTGACCTCACCAGCCTGGATAGTGCATTCCAGGGGCCGTGCAGATGGTGTCAGGGCTGGATATGTGTCCTGGAGCCAGGCCAGTGTGGTTTTGTTGGGGTGGAATTCGGGTGTCTTCTCAGGAGGGTACAGGAACCAGCGCTGGGGGTTGGCGGGGAGCAGCAAAGTTATGCTTTGTATTTTGGTCAGTGAACCCAGAGTCTCAGTCTGCACCCTGTGCTGACCTTGCGGCCATAGATCACCTCCGAGAACCCAGGTCCATGCCAGTGGAAGGGCACCCCAGAGCCAGCTCCTGTGGGGCAAGTTAGGAGCACCTGGTTACCAAGCTTAATCCTCCCCCAGCCAGCCCCCAAGTCCCTTCATCTTGCAGGGCACCCACCTGCAATTCCAAAGCTGTAAGCAGGAGTTGTACCCAGCAGGCTGAACGGAGGTGGAGAGTAGTGCCGAAAGAGGGAGGCCCATTCGGTGAAGTTGTTGTCCCCAAAGAAGTACAGAGTGTCTGCCAGCAGAAAACAGGACACAGGGATCTCTAAGTCACCCCCCACAGACACATACCCATGGTCACCTGTCTCGCTCACCATTGCCCATGGAGATGGGGTCCTGGGGGTGCAGCATCTGCTCCACATACTTCTCAAAGGGCAGGTCCACTGCAGTTTGAAAGGCGTTGGTCAGGACTAGTTGGTGCTGCCTGCAAGATGCTGGCAAGCAGGCTGGGCTGTGGGGTGGGGCAGCTCACCTTTCTGGTAGGAGTAGGTGTTGGCGGTGCTCAACCGGACCACGCTGTCTCCAAAGGAGGCCAGCAGCCTCTGACGGGTGCACAGGTCCCGGAACCTCTGCGGAGGTAGAGAAAGGACTTCGGGGCGGGGCCCTGCACTGGCGAGTGGTGGTCGAGAGGGGCGTGAATACTCACCGAGTTGTCTGTGAGCCCCTGCAGAATGACAGGTCTGGAAAAGGCGTAGCTAGAAGGAAGGGCAGGGTCACGGCCAGGTCTGACCCGCCCCCACCCTCGGCTCCCGCCCACACGCGCTCAAAGGGGCTCAAGGGGAAGTGCGCGTCCTCGGCGGTGCAGGGGACGGCTCTAGGGACAGGTTTCCGGGAGGTGTGGCCCCACAGGAGGCCGCAAGTACCGCTGCACGAACTCGGCGTAGCTGAGGTCAGCCCGGCGCTCCACGGTGCAGTGCTCCTCCTCCGTCACGGCCGCCGGCGCCCCCAGCCCGGGCCGCCGCCTGCCGACACAGCGGCTCACTTTGTCGGCCGGCCCGCTGCGCTCCCCTCCCCGCTTCACCCCGCCCGACCGCCCGGCGCCGCTCACCACCCTCCGTCGGCGTCCTCCCCAGAGCTCCGGGCGAGAACCGCCAGCGTCCAGAGCGCGAGCCACAGAAGCGGCTGCGCCTCCAGTGCCATGAGCCTGCCGCCGCGAGGCAAACCGGAAGTGCCTCCGTCCAGCCACCAACCCGCTTGGGGAGCCGCTTCCTCCGGCCCGGAAGGCGGGAGCGCTTCCGGGGGCGGGGCGAGGCCGCCCCAAGGGATGCTATTGGCTACTGCGCCGCGGAGGCCCCGCCCTCCGCCCGGTAAAATAGGCCGCACCGGCACCTGACCCCAAGCGACGCGAGCAGGTAACAAGCCGCTCAGAATGCCTCCCGCGTCCTTTATTTGGTTCACAAGCCAGTCCCCACCAGCCCGGCAGCGGGTCAGGAGTACTCGCACAGGTGGCCGCAGCCAGCGGGGCAGTGGGAGCTGCCCTCCAGCCACTTCATGATGTGCTGCAGGTGGCCGCCGTGGCTGCAGCCCTGGCACCACACGAAGAGCCCCTTGACCACGTGGTGGCAGACGGCGCACATGCTGGCGCAGCGGCGGCAGCGGTCGCACACCCAGCCCCGGCTGCTCATGGGCCGCTTGCAGTGACTGCAGTTAACATGCAGGGTGGTGGAGGCCTGGTTGAGGCAGCTGATGGGGCGACTGGTGCTGAGCTTGACCACTTGATTGGACACGTTCCAGAGGCAGAAGCGCTGCAGCAGGTCGATGTAGGACGTGTACCAGTGCTCCTGGCGGGCAGGGCAGGGAGGGCGGAGTAAGAGCCCGGGCTTCCCTGGGCATAGACACAGGTGCGGGTGTAGGCAGGGCGTGCAGGGGCAGTCCTCAGGGTGGTAGCTGCTCCGGGAAGACCCCCAGACCCTGTCACCCACCTGGGTTTGCTCGTCGATGTCCTTGCGCACGCGCTCACCCAGCACAATGAGCACGGACACGGCCATCTGCACGTCACCCTGCTCGGCATAGAAGCGTAGCATGTCACAGACCAGGGCGCTAAAGAAGTCGGGCGGCAGGCGGCTGTCGCACAGCGCGTGCGAGACCGAGATGAGTGAGAAGGAGGAGTCCACAGGCACCAGGGAGGCTGCATCTGCCTCACTGCCGCTCACGTGTGGAGAGTCGGCCTTGTCCTGCAGGTGCTCGGGCCCCGGCGGGGTGTCCACAATCTCGTGGCGCAACGGGAAGGCCTCCTGGGGCAGCACATACTCAGGCTCCTCCGCTGCGACACAGAGGCAGGAAGGGTAGGCAGGCTCAGGCCCCGCCTCCCAGCCCCACCCCACGCCTTCCCCACGCCCCCACTTACAGTGTGCGTGTTCCGGATCCAACAGGTAAAGCTCATCGTCCTCACCTTCCACGTCACCCAGCAGATAATCAGTGGGCACATCGCTGCCCTCAGTCTCTTCGTTATCTGTCCAAGGGAGGGAGGGAGGGCATTCCAGGACTGCCTCACACTGGGAGACCCAGTCCCACTCCCATGAAGGCCCTCTGCCCGTCCCCACCCTACCTTCGTTGGTTATGAGTGTGGCTGAGGAGTCCAGCAGCACTGTGTCGCTCCGTGTATCACCCTTGCTGCGGTCCAGCCGAGTCTCACTGCCCAGCCCTGGGGCCATATCCTTCAGGTTGAAACTGGGGGCAGGGAGGGCCAATGGGTGGGTAGGCACCAGCAGTCCCACCCTCTGGGGAGAGCCGCCCCCAGGTGTCTACCTGTTCATGAGGGGCAGGCCACAGGAGCTGCCTTTGCCCACACTGTGGTTGAGATTGGTGGTGGACACCAGGCCAGGACTACAGTAGATGATCCGGAGCATGGTCCACGTCTGAGCCACCTAGGGGTGGGCACTAGTCACTCATGGGGGTCCTGGGTCCCTGGAGCCCTGCGCAGGCCCCCCTCTGCCTGGATAGAACCACAAACCCTCAGCTTTCAGTTGCCCCAGGGACCCAATGTCCTGGTCCACCCCAGGTGGGAAGCCGAGGCCCACAGGAAAAACAAACAACCTAGCCTCCACCCTGTAGGGGCAGAGGAAACATGGAAATGGGCCTGAGGTCCCAGGGAGAGGATGAGCAAAGCAATGTGGGCATTCTCTGTAGGGCTGGACATCCTGCGAAGTCTAGGAGCAAGGACAAGCCAAGAGAGGCCAAGACCCCACAACACCCAGGCCAGCACCCCAGGAATGGCACTGGCGTCAGGCCCACTCCTGGGGCTCTGGACACTCTCAGTTACTGGGGCAAGCTGGGGGTGTCCTCAGCCAGAGCTGAACTCTGAACTCAGGGCAGGGTCCGGCCGCAGCTGTCAGCGGAGCTCCAGGCCCTGTACCAAGATCCTGGCCCTCAGTCCACCCCGAGTACCTGGTTGCGGCCAAGCTCTCGAGCCACTTTCGCATTGTGGTCACAGAGCTCAGCCAGTGGCCGGCCGGCCAGGGCATAACGCTCGGCGGTGTCCACGAACCAGCTCATGCTGCCGCTGCCGGGTTCTATCTCAAAGACATTGAGGGCACTGGAGGCGAGGCCCGCAAAGGGCTCGGCAGGGTCCAGCTTGCGCTTGAAGAAGATGGGGTGGCGCCGATCCCCAGCGTAGGGTTTGCGCCCCAGCTCGGTGGCCACAAGGCTCTCCTTGGCTGCGAAGGCCAGGTCCCCAAAGAGGCCGTAGCAGAGGCCCTCAGGGTTGGCACGCTCAACAGGCTGGCTGGCGTCGCGGAACAGGTGCTGACAGAGAGTGCTGTCCTTGGAGCCGGAGAGCAGGAAGGAGGGGTCGTGCGGGTGGCGCCAGGCAATGCCTGTCGTGACGTCCCGGTGCTCCTCAAACATGGCGGTGGGCACAAAGGGCCGGCGCACGTCCCACACGTAGACGTTGTGGTCCACCATCATGGAGCACGTGGCGAGGTGGTGGCGGCACTCGGGCCTCCACTTGACTCTGGCCACGGAGGCGATGGTCTGCACGCAGTGCACCTCCTTGGCACGGTGTGTGGCCATGTCCCAGACCTTCACCATCTTGTCACGCCCACCTGTGGCCAGCCAGCCCCTGGGGAAGGCCCATGAAGTCCTCAGTGACCTCTTTCGGGGTGGGAGGGCTCCCCATTCTGTCTCACAGGTCTTGAGGCAGTGAGAGAGCCCTTCCACAGGCCCACCCACCCTGGCCCGCTGCCCTGGCCTCCACCCCACACCTGTCCTCCGGGTGCCAGTCGCAGCAGAATACAGGCCCATTGTGGGCTGTGAACATTCGCTCACAGCGGTCAGGCCGCCGGATGTCCCAGAGCTGCACGTTGCCGTTCTCGAAGGTGGACGCGAAGGTGAAGTAGTCCCGGATACTGAACTGGACATCGCGCACACTCTCAGACTGGCCTGTGAGCGGACATTAGTGGAGGGAGAAGGTTGGGGGTGGGGGACGGGGTGGCCCACAGGAGCTCCAGGAGGGAGAGTAAACCACCAGTGGGGATTCCTCAGAATGGATGTGGGCTGGTGTTGCATCCCTGCCTGTGGCCGAGACCACAAGGCCTGGAGGGTGATGTAGACATTTGCCAAGGCCTGTCCAAAGTGGACAGGGGCGAAGAGAGGCATGGCAAAGCAGATAATAGCCTAGGCAGGTGAGAGGGACACCAGGCATCAGGTGGTTTTTAACAGACTCCTGGACCTTGATTTTCTCTGGATTCTGCATCTGACATCTGTCCTCGTGCAAAGCTGTCACGGCTTCAGGACCAGGTGTCAGAGCACTGTGTGAACAGGAGCCTCGGTGGGCCGAATACAATCCTCTGGAAGCCTCAGGCCCCAGGAGGCAGAGATAAAATGCCCCAGGCTCTGCCCAGGCCCTACACCTTAAGCTGGAGCTGCCAGGTTGGCCAGCCCCCAAGGACTGGAGATCTTGAGGGGGCACGTCCAGCCCTGAGGACCACCACACCAGGAGCCTTCGAATGCAGCACCCAGCTTTCCCCCCGCACAGGGAGCTCAAGGACTGTCATAAGAGGCTCCCTGATTATCCGAGGGCTCTGCCCTGGTCTTCATTTGGTCTCATCAAGGTAAAAAATGAGAGCTGGCTCAAGGCGGGGGTGTCAAGAACTTGGGAGGTGGGGAACCAGGCAGTGCCCCACTCCCCACTGCTTCCCTGGGCTGAGGACCCTGGAAGCAGACTTCATGCAATGAGATGGCCTGGAGCTCTGAGGCATGGCGAGAGGAGGCTGAGCTGCCAGGGCAGCCACCCATTTGCCCTCTCCCTGATCCCACACTACCCTCGACTCCTGCTGGCCCTGCAAATGCATCAGCGCTGTGCCCACACTCCAGGTACCCCTCACACTTCCACCAGGCCCACCTCTGCCCCTTCCCTGCTGACCTCCACCCCCTCCTCCAGTGCCAGCTCAGCTGGCTCCTCCTCCAGGAAGCCCTCTGGGAGCACACCTGAGGGCCTCTGACACAGAGCGCTTCTCAACCTGCCTAGACAGGTCAGCCACCTGCAGAGAGGCACACCTGCCTGACCTGCCTCCCAGGGCCTCACCCGAGAAGGTGCTGACAGAGTCCTTCCTGCGCAGGTCAAAGCACTTCATGAAGCCATCCTGGGAGCCACTGAGCAGCACGTGGGCCTCAGTGGGGTGGAAGCAGACTTTGTTCACTGTGCGCTTGTGCTCCGTGAACAGCTGGTCCTGCTTGTTGCGGGACGGCCGGCCCAGGTTCCAGGTGACGACCACGCCATTGGTGGCCGCCGTGGCCAGCAGGTTCTCGTCCATCTGGTGCCAGACAACATCTGCACAGCTCAGGTTGAGGGAGGGCTTGCGGCCCACGCGCAGGTTCAGCTTCTCCACAAACTGCTCCTCCTCAATGGCATAGATCTTGAAGATGCTGCGGCCCGCTACGACCACCTGGGCCGCGTCACGGCACACACTGATGGCGTTGGCCGGAGCATCCAGATGGCAGTGCATGGTGCGGCCAGTCAGCACGCTCCCACCGAGGGCCGTGGTCACGCGGGACATCTTCTCCATGGCTGCACGGGTGGCGAGGACAGATCGGTGAAGTGGGCAGGCCTGGTCAGCCTGGCGGCAGGGGCGTGTCCTTTCAGACCCTTTACCCTGGGTGGTTCCTCCAAAACTGCTTAGTCCAGGGGAGTCCACCGTTAGTCAATCGGTCTGATAGGCAAGTTCCATCACCCTGGCCGGGCAGTCGGAGGGTGCCATGGCTGCCCTGAGGCTAGCCAGCCCCATGTCTGACTTCCGGGGGAGACCTTACCTGGTCAGCCCCAGGCCAGGCCAATTCTCCAACTCCCTAACTGCCAAATCAGGATGGTCACTGGACCTTCGGGCAGTCAGTCCCGCCAGGGAAGCCAGATGGCTTCCACCGTGCACAGTCGGCCTCTGGAAAGGGGGCAGGAAGACCAGAGGCTCGAGGGTCAGAGGGGCTTCCAGGACCGAACTGTTTACGGAGCCCGAGGGATGGCTGGCGCGACCGCACCGGAGAGCCTGGCACCGCAGAGGTTGCGGCGGGAGCGGAGACCGCGGGAACAGAACCGGAGGAACGAAGCCTCTCCTTCCGCGGGCACCTGAGCCATCTCCCGAAACTGCCGGGCCGGGGAGGAACGGCCACGCCGGAAGAAGCCCGTCTCCGTCCCGCCCCCCGCCGAACGTGGTCCTTTTCTTTCCAGCCCCGCGCTGGAAGCGGGTGCCCACACTACAAACGTTCCGGAACGGGAGAGCGCCTTGGAGGCGGAGGGGCGAGCAGAGATGGGGGAGAAGCTTCGCCGGTTCCGCCTCTGGTGTTCTTCCTCTTCCTTTTTTAACTCGTGTTATTTTAACGCTAGTGCTCATCTCTGCCCCACAATCCATCAGCAAGCCCAGGCATCCCCAGGCTGGCCCCACACCCCTCCTCCGTCTCCGCCTTCTTTTCCGCTCTCTTCGGGACTCGGGAACAGCCTCCTAGCGGCTCTCCTGGGGTCCCCCCTCCCGCGTCATCTGAGCTCCGCACAGCCAGGGACTCTTCGGCCTGCTGGCCTCCACATGTCCTCACCGCGCTGGGAGGCAAATCCCGAGCTCCTGGCCCGTCCTCTCCGCGCAGCTCCCGCCACAGGAGCCCTTGCCTGCCTCACGGTCATCGTGGGTGCACGCTCGTTGTCCTCCCTAGAACGCGTCTCCTCATCCCTCAGAGTTCAGCTTAAATGGCACGTTTTTAGAGGCCTTCCCCGGCCACCCCATCTCAGTGGCCTCCACGGCGCTCGTCACAACCTGGTCTACTGATTACATCTGTTTTACACGAATGTGAACTCACATCCGTCTGTCTCCAAGAGCTCTGGTGCCTGACTGGACCTGTTCACACAAACGTTCAGTCGGTGACCCTCTCTGAGCCGCCCTTTTTGCTGGGTATGCGCCCTGGCCTGTGCTTGCTGCTCTGTGTGATCTAGGACACCCCTGCTGCTGCTGCTGCTGCTAAGTCGCTTCAGTCGTGTCCGACTCTGTGCAACCCCGTAGACAGCAGGCCACCAGGCTCACCCGTCCCTGGGATTCTCCAGGCGATAACACTGGAGTGGGTTGCCATTTCCTTCTCCAATGCGTGAAAGTGAAAAGTGAAAGTAAAGTCGCTCAGTCCTGTCCGACTCTTCAGGACCCCATGGACTGCAGCCTACCAGGCTCCTCCGCCCATGGGATTTTCCAGGGAAGAGTACTGGAGTGGGTTGCCATTGCCTTCTCCCTAGGACACCCCTAGCAGCCCTCATTCTTGCCCTTGGAAGAATGGGCTATATCCTAGATATTTTGGAAGGAGTGTTATATGTAATGATTTTAGTGTCTCTCCCTGCTGACACAGAGGTTAGGGGCCTTCTGTGGTGGTCACTGTTGGGTTTCCAGTCTGGCACAGTGTTACCAGTCTCTGCATGTTTATTGAAAGAACCAATAAACCTGATGAGGGGTGCACAAAAATTCAGACTTGGGCCACTCAGGACAGAGAACACCTTCCCCCCACCATGGTGTGATGACCTAAAACAATTCAGACGTGTGTTTTTACAACTTTTTTAATATATATTTTTATAAACAGGTCACGTGATAAAATAGCACAAGAAACACTTACCAAATATAAGGTTATATCTTCCGCATATACAGGAGAATGAGGTCGTTATGTACAATAAGAAAATGATTTTAGGGGTTGGTTGGTTTTGTTTTCCTCTGTCCCCCTAATTTTTCCTCCTACAGTCGTTGGAAATATCACAGCTTCAGTTGCATTAATACTTTGGACAAATGGACAGCTGCCCCTCCCCACTAGGAGCTGTGGGGAGGAAGGGCTGAAGAAACTGGCTCCTGACCATCTCAGCCCTGGAGCCTCTGGCCAGCACTCCAGGGGCAGGGAAATCTTTGGGCTGTTGAACTCTCTTCAACAGCATCTCTCGCTCGCTCTTTCTCTTTCTCTCTCTCTCTCTGTCACTCTCTGGCTCTCTGGAAACTGGCTACTCTCTTCCAACCAGATTGGGGGGTGGGGAGTGTCCCAAGATAGGGTGTGGGTGCTCAAGGTTGGGATGGAAAGGGGTCCCAGCCCCCTCCTCAGCAATCGCCAAGATGGGCCAGCACCCCAGGACTTCCCGATGTGCTGGGACTAAACAGAACACGGTGCGCCCACGTGGGCAGGTAGAAGTCTGGGAAGCTGGGGAGAGGGAGGCTGTGGCTAGAAAGGAGCCCTCCCTTTGGGTGTTGAGGGGGAGCTGGTCACTGGAAGATTGGTCACTGGCTAGGGCCCCCTTTCCCAGCTTCCACCTGGTGGAGACCTGCCCAGGATGAAGTGTTGCACTGAGGGGCCTGGGCCCAGCTGGCTACAGGGGTTGCAGGGCAGGGTCCACTCAGGACTGCTCCCAAGGCCTGCAGGCCCTAATGGTCGCTCCAGCTGCAGGCCTCTCAAGGTAGCTATGCCACCCTGGGTTGAGGTGGACTGGAGCCAGCTGGGCTAATGTTGATTATGCCAAGGTCACTGTCAGCCTGGTGACCCCTCTCCTAATCCAGTTCTGCCCTAGCCTGGCCAGGGTCCAAGGACCTTAGGTCTGTGGGTGGGGTGGGGCGAGCCGGGCCTCTCTCACACAGCGGCAAGGAAGAGGGGAGGTCGCTGGGGGTCAGGCTGGCATGAGTGGGGGAAGGGCGGGTGAGACTTGGGCTCCTGGGCGGGCCATGGCTTTGGCGGCGGCCTGTTTCCCCTCGCACCCCTCGGAGGGCTCCAGGCGCGGTGCAGTGGAAGATGCGGGACCCAGCTCCCCTCAATCCCCCTGGGCCCTGCCCGGGGTGGGGAGACAGAGCGGGGTGTGGCGGAGAAGGCGGTAGGGGCCGTCTGGCGAGCTCAAAGCGCCCCCAGGACCGAGCCCCAGCGCTCCGCCTCCGGCGGGCGGGCGAACGATGGAGGCGACTGTGGCGTGGCGAAGGGCGGGCGTGCAGTTGCGGGCGCGAGGGGCATGCACAAATTCCCCGAGCGTGCGTGCGTGCGTGCGCGGGGCTGGCCCGCCCGCCGCCCTCCTTGCTCGGGGCGGGGCGGGGAGGAGAGCGAGGGGCCGAGGGCGGGGAGGCCCCGACTACTCGACGACGAGGCAGCGGGGCAGGTGCTGCGAGAAGTACTTGAAGAGCTCGGGGGTGGCTCCGGGGCAGTTGGTCAGCTCCAGCTCCTCCAGGTCCTGCAGCTGCACCAGGCCCGACAGCCCGGTGGCGGTCAGCAGCGGGCAGCCTGCGGAGGGGCGGGGCTTAGTGGGCGTGGCCTGGGCGGGGCTCGGACCAGGCGAGACTCCGCCCTCTGGACGGTGGGACCTGGGCCACCGTGAGTCAACACCAGGCGTGGGTCTGCGCGAGGGTCCCGGCAGTGCTGGCGGAGTCGGCCTAGGTGGGGATGAGTGGCCACTGCCCAGGAGGGCGGCACAGGGTCTCACCTGCCAGAGACAAGAGACGCAGACTCCTCATGGCCAGGAGGTGCTTCAGCCCGAAGTCCTGCACCTGGGCGGGAGGGCGGGGCGAGTTAGCTATTTCCGTTTGCGCCACGAGGGAGCTCCACTGTTAGCGTCAGGCCTTAGGGGGCAGGTGGTAGGTTCTCAGGTCCCCAAGGAGTCGCTGAGGGCCCTAGGGACTTCGTGCGCGCCCCTTGGGTGTGAAGGGATCCCAGACTTCCTTACAGGATCTGAGTGGGCTTCCTTACAGGTCAGCGGCATATCTGGGTGGGGGCTTTCCCCGTGCCCCCCACCTCCCCCGCCTACTCCCCAGTCTCTGGAGGCGTGGAGGGCTGATACCTGGCAGCACCATCGCAGGTAGAGGCTGCGGAGGGACGACATGGTGGACAAATAGCTGAGGCCAGTGTCCGTGATGCGTACACACCTGTGGTCGCAACAGAAGGGGTTGCCCACATTCAAAACACCTGTCCCCACCCCTCAGCTCTGGCCCCTTCCTCCTTTTTTGCCCCAGACGCCCGGAGCTGAGCAACCTTCCTGCCCGACCACCTTCCTGCCCCACCGTGCCGCGCCCCACCCAGGCTCCGCCCTCAACTGGCCGCTCGGTTGTATTCCCTAGGGAGGTGGGGTGGGGTGGCGGGCACCGCTCAGCCCCGCCCCCGTGTTATAGTCCACACTAGGCTAGCTTCTTATGAGGGCCCCGCCCCCCTTGCTGCAGTCCCCCTCTAACTACAGGTTTGTCCACCAGGCTCCCTTCTTAGAGGTCCAGCAGCCTTGCCTGGCCCTGCCCTCCGTGGCCTAGGGGTGGGGCCGTGCACACCTGTCCAGCACGAGCTCCTCCAGGCGATGCAGGTCGCAGGCCACATACTCGAGCGCCATGTCAGTGATGCGTGGGCACCAGGAGAGGTCGAGGCTGCGGAGCTTCCGCAGGTTCTCTGCCACGAGCTCCACGCCGTCGTCCGTGACCTTGGAGCAGCCAGAGAGGCTGAGCGCAGTGAGGTTGGGCAGGCTATGCACCACGTTGACCACGCCGTGGTTGGTGATCTCCCAGCAGGAGAGCAGGCGCAGCGTGTGCGTGCTGTGGCCCTGGCGCGCTGTGAAGTAGGCCAGGGCTGTGTCCGTCACGTGGTAGGCCTGCAAGCTCAGCTCAGCCAGGTTGGGCAGCAGCTGCGAGATGGCCGCGATGGCGTCGTCAGCCACGTTGATGCAGTCGCTCACGCTCAGCGAGGTGATCCGCGCACTCAGGCTGGACCACAGCCCAGCCTCGGTGAAGTCGTTGCAACCTGACAGCTCCAGGCGCACCACACCCTGCATCTGCTCCAGCATCACCTGTGGACAGGTGTGGGATCAGGAGGGGGTCAGGAGGCTTCCATAGCGCTCAAGCCTACCGTGGTTTCCCAAGCATGAGACTCCCCATGGGCATGGTGGGCTGATAGCAGACAGGGTGGAAGCAGCCCGCCGAGGGGCAGGAAGCTGTGTTCTTGAGGGTGCAGACAGTGTTAAACATCCATCAAGCTGGACTCTGCCAAGTGCTTTTTACAGTGTGTTCATTACATGTAAACAACATTCTAAGAGAGGAGGCAGGGCACAGGGGATCTGGGAGTCTGGGGCCAGGCCCAAGCAGGTGCTCAGAGCCCTTGGTGTTAATGATGCGATGATTAGAGCCCCCTTCCTGGGGAAGGGCCACCTCCACAGCTGCTCCTCTGACCTTTGCCCCTGCTTCTCCCACCTCCTCCAGCATCCTCCCTCCCCAAGGCAACCTGCTCGGCATGCAGGGTCTCACGTTTGTCTGCTTTGCTGTTGCGTGCATGAGTGCTAAGTCGGTTGAGTTGTGTCTAACTCTGCAACCTCTGTCCATGGGATTCTCCAGGCAAGAATACTAGAGTGGGTTGCCGTACCCTCCTCCTCCAGGGGATCTTCCCAACCCAGGGACTGAAGCTGTCTCCTCCATTGGCAGGTGGGTTCTTTAGCACTAGCGCCACCTGGGAAGCCTCTGCTTTGCTGTTACTGTCTTGAAATCCTTAGTTATCTTTGAGCAAAGGACCCGAATTTTCATTTTGAACTAGATCCCCCAAACTAAGTAGCCAGCCCTGCTCCCCCCACCCCAGAGCCACACTCCTCAGGGCACCAGCCCCACCCTCAGCCACTTTGCTGCTTGCCCCCCACAACACACATGTGCTGAGTGGCTGCTGCCTGGCCTAGCCCCCCACCCTTGCTCCTCTGGGCCCGTGGCAGTGCGCACCTCCAGGCCGGCGTCAGTGATGGTGGAACGCTTGAGGCTCATGGCCTTGACACCCTTCTTGGAGAGCGCGTAGTTGTCAATGAACTCACAGATGTCCAAGTCAGAGACGCCGACCAGGCAGAAACCCTCAAAGCCACGTGCTGCAAAGCCCTGCAGGTTCACGAACTCCTTCTCACCTCCAGGCAGCACTGTGTAGAGCTCCTTGGCGTGCAGCACAGGCGTGAGGCCCGCCCAGAACTTGGGCTGGTAGAGCACACGCCTCCAGGCCTTGCACACCTGTGCCAGCACACACTTCTCGCAGGCCGAGAAGTACCAGAAGAGGCCATTGAGGATCTTCTCATCTGTGGCCAGGGGCGGTCGCTCTGCTGGGGGCCCAGGCACTGGGGCTAAGGCTGGTCCACCAAGGGGGAGCCCTGCCTGGGGGCACAGGCCCCCGGCCAGAGCAGCCCGGGGCGGTGGGGCAGCCAGGCTGGGTGGTGGGAGGGTGGGCGGGGGTGGCTGGCAAGGGCGGTTCTTGGCAGCTGGCGTGCCCTTGGTGATGCTGGCTGCGCCCAGGCCATTGGGCTGGCCTGGCAGCTTCACCAGGCCATTGCGAGGCAAGCATGGAGGCTTGGGGTCGCCGTCGACGCCCGGGCTCGACATCTTCCCCGCTCGGGCTGCAGACAGGGTCCAGGAGATGGCAGTGAGTCCTGCGCGGGAGGACTAGGCTCCTCCCCGTCCCCCAGCGGCCCCTCCCAGGCCATTCCCAGAACCACCCAACAGAAAGGGTCTGAGTGTAAGTCCTGACTCCCTGACTGAGCAGGTGCAGGAAGGCAGGGCTGGTCATGACTACAACACTCCTGAGCACCTACTGTATGCACTGAGTTCAACCTCCACCCACCACAGAGCTTTTTGACCCCCAGGTTCTATGGACAGAGGTGGAGAGACACTCGCTGGTGACCGTCCCCTTCACCTCTGCTGCCCGCCATCGGCACCTGCCAGGCCTCTCTCTGCCAGGCAGGGCTGGGGAACTGAGGGTTCGGGGCATTCTCTGGCCACTCCTCTATGCCACGCCAGTGTAGCTCTCTGGAGTGGTTTAAGTGCTCCATCTGAGGCGCATGCACTGAGAATCTCTGTGGCTGCAGGAGGTTCTGTGGCTCAGAACATACCCAGAGAAAGGGCAAGTGTCTTCCCAGGGTGCTCACGGTGATGCCAGCACAATGAGCCCTCCACACATATTGTTTCCTTAATCTCCCACTCAACCCATGGAGGACGAGGCTTTGATGATTGTACCCATTGTACAGATGAGGAAACCATAGGTTGAGGCAGCATGAATTTCTTGCCTGAGGTCACAGTAAGTGGTAGAGCCAAGACACAGACACAGAACTGGCTGCAGAAGGCTATGTGTAGGGATCTTCCCACAGGGTGGGGCTGAGACCATCCCCCGTTCCCCTGCTCAGGCCTCCAAGGCTGTGAATGGGTGGCAGAGGGCACTGGACACAGATGACCCCAGAGAGAAGAGGCAGTGGGTCCCTCACAGGGCTACCATCTACCTCTCATTCCAGATCTCCTGCCTGTCCCCACCTCTGACACTCAGTGAGGAGGTGGGTACCCAGTGGCTCACCCCAAATCCCTGTGTGGCCTTGGGGAGCCATTTCCCTGCTCCAAGCCTCCCTTTCCTCACTTCAAAGCCTGGGGGTGATGATATGCCCCACGGAACAGCACAAGATGAGGACCAAGTGCAGGGCATGGCTCACAGTGAGCTTGCTGGCCCGAGGGGAAGGGGAGCCAGTGGTCCTGCCCTGCCCTCCCCTTCCCAGCATCACACCTCCACTGGTTCCCAAGCCCTGGACAGGACAACACTTGTCGGCATTCCACATCTGGGGAGGGTGCTTCCTGGGCTGGGCCCAAGGTTCTAACTGGGACACGTGGGCCTCATGGCTGCCAGCCCAGCTTTGAGTCCAAAGGTCTTCATACCCTGATGGTCATGAACCTTCAGGCTGCCAGTCCACGCCCCAAGAGGAGACCCCCACACCTTGGCTGCCCCTTCACTGCAGGTCATGACCAGGTAGTTGCATTCCTCACCTGGGCTGATACACAGCATCCCTAACAGCACTTGCCGAGTGCCCACTGGGATAATAGTGTATGTCAGCCGCACAACTGCCCGGTTGGGGGGCACAGGGGGAAGCACTGCTGTGAGCACGGCTTTCAGATCAGGAACCTGAGGCTCCCAGGAGTTACAGTTGCCCACAGTGGCAGGGGTGGCCCAGCGTGAGGGGTGGCCCAGCGTGAGGGCTGCCCCAGACCCCTTAATGCCAGTACATAGGAGGGGCCATCCTGGGACAACAGCGCCGCATGGAGGGACAGTATGAAGCCTACAAATGCCCCCCCCCCCCCACCATCCTGGGAGAGTATCCAAGGGGGAGAGTATCCTGGCAATTCCCTCGTGCGGGCTGTGCTGGTTAGAGGGGCAGCCCCTGTCTGAATACCTTCTGCGTCCCCAGAGCAGAGCGCGCCCGGCGGCGGCAGCACCATGGACAGCGCCCCCGCAGCCGCCTAGTGCAGGCTCCCGTGGCCGGGGCCGGGCCCGGGCCCGGACGTGCCACCACGGACAGCGGCAGCGCGCGGCGGGGAGGGTATCGCCCGGCAAACTCAGATCGGCTGGGGAGGGGCCCGGGAGGCTTGCGGGGCGAGGGGGGAGAAGACGCCCGCCCGGCTAAGATCCGGAGGAGGAGGCGGCGGAGGCGGCACCAAGGGAGAAATAACTCAAGAGCAGTGCCGATTTAGGTTGAAAATTCTCCCAGCCATGGGTGCGCACGTGGAGCCTGAGTCGAGGGGATCACGTGTATGCCCCGGGCATCCGCGGGGCTCCCTTCCGTCCCCCACAGCAGCTCACATTTGCATACACCCACAGTCCCATCCCCACCCCCCAGACCTCTGGGTGGAGCCCATCCACGGAAAAGAGCTTACACCAGCTTGCAGGGAGTGTCCGAGACCTGGCAGCCCCTCTTTCCACAGCCCCTGGCCGGCCTGTCGGTTAGCCTCCCCGCCCCCTACGTTCTGGGTTTGAGCCTTCTTCCCACAGAGGCAGGCCTGCTGCTCCCCGACCCTGTCCATGGTCTTGCGCTCCTGCTGCTCCTCACCCTCCAGGCTCGTTGACTTAGTCTGAGCCCTAGATCTTCAGCTCGAAACTGGAAACAGCCACACCTTAGCGCAGGGGTCAGGGCTTTGGGACAATGCTCAAATCAGAAATGGGTCTTCCTGCCGGTGAGTCAAGAGGCCCCTGGGGGGCTGGGACAAGGGCCCCTCAGCCTGGCTCTGACCCCCTGACCCAGCAGACAGGTTGCAGAGTCTCCGCCTTCTTGTCACCTGACTCCGATGCACCTAGTGTGTCCAGGAGGACCCGCCTGGTCTTCCTGTCAGGACAAGCAGGGGCAGCCAGTCCCCTGGGGACTACTCCCCTTTAGGGAGAAGCACCAGCAGCTGACGCGCAGGGGAAGAGGCTTTTAAAATAAGACGGTCAGGCTTGCACTATTCTCAGCCTCAGTCCCTGGTGTGCTGTGTCTCCATGAGGAGTGGGATTCTGGGGGAAGGCTTCTCCTATGATGGCTGCAGGGGCTCCAGGCTCCTGGTTCACCACAGGAGGAGGGAGGTGGTCACTAGTTTAGCTTCTTGTCTTCACCAGCCTGAGCCAGAGGTGAATCAAGGAGAGCAAACCTGCCCTCTGCTTCCCCAGCAGACTCATGGGAACCGTGGGGGCCAGAGGGCACCTGGGGAGCACTGAGAGTCCTGTAAGGACTCCAGACCTCGGTGGCTTCCGGGTCTGGAGATGGCCACGCTGGGGCTTCCTGAGGAGCTGCCTCTTCTACAGATGAAGTCACTGGGCCCTGAGACCCAGCATGTCCACCGTAGAGCCTCACTTCCGGCCCCTTTCCAGACCTGACCCTACAGTTCAGTGAGACCTGCTGTCCTGGACTCCCCTCCCCCTCTGCCCGGGCACATGCTGGTTCCCTGCTTGCTCAGGAGGCCTCCGGGATCCTTAATCCCGCAAGCTCTTCCTGTTCTATCCTTTGGTGTGAGCACCGCTCTCCCTCTCCCCATGGGACCCCTGGCCTGAAAGCATCTCCAGATGTCTGCCATGACGTGGACTATCATCACTGTCTACCTGCCTGTCTCTCCTGAGGACAGACAGCATGATGGCTGGGCAGCTGAATGAATGAAGAATGCCCGTCCAATGATCAGGGTCATGTAGAAAGGGGTGCAGCTTCCCCTGAGGTGGGACGGAGGGCAGTCAAGGGAAGGGCTCAACTGTGGCTCAGCTCCTCAGTCCAGGTTGTGACAGAGGCCGGTGTCCATGGGGGAGGGAGAGAGTGATGCCAGGGTCTCTGAGAAGGCTCCTAAGACCCGGGGGCTTGGGCCGGCTGTGCCTTTATTCAGACCTTTGGAAGGGGACGGCTTGTGTCTCCTTTTAGGCGAAGTCCCCCACTTGAGGGCTGCAGGGTCGAGGGGTGCTGGCTGCCTGTTCCCCATGGTCTGGCCAGACCAGGGGGAAGGGGACAGGAAGCATTAGAAAGGAGGGAAGCTTCCGAGAGCCACGTCCTCCCACTGCACTGCTGACCTCAGCCCATCACACACGAGCCAGGACAAGCAAGGTTCAGAGTGCATTTGCAGAAGTTGCACAAGCTAGGATTTACCCCAAGTCCTCCAGCTGTCCTCCCAAGACTCAGGCCAGGCGTGGCTGTCCAGAGTGCAACCCTGTGCCCCCCACCCCCGCCCCCTGCAGCTGCTCCCTCCTTTCTCTGCTCTGTTCTGCTTCAGTCCCTATGCTCTCCCAGCCTGGAGCCCTGGCTGGGGGTCTCTTCCAGTGTGCCCCCTGTCACGCCCCTGCTCTCCTTCCAGAGGCTGCAAGCTGTGTGTCGACCACTGACACTCATCTTTGGGAACTGCTCATACCCACCGTCATGGTCCTCAGCTCAGAGGTCTCTTCACTCATCCCTGATACCCCATTTAATACAGCAGAACATGCACTGACCAGCTCCCCCTGCCGGCTGAGGACCATCGAGCTGGACAGGGCATGGGTAGCCAGAAAAGCTCACATTAGGTCACCTGCAGCGGTGGCCCAGGGGCTGGGGTGATGACCTGGGTAGCTTGGGGTTGGGGACATGGCACGGGCTGACACATTTCGTGACAAGCTCTGTGACTCAGGCACACGCACATCCCTACCACGTTGCACACGTCCTAGCAGCAGCGCTCCCCTCCCGCCCCCAGCTCAGAGATGCTTGGGGGGTGCAGGCTGCCCCACCCAGGCACCCGGGCCTCTGGAAAGGCAGCACATGGGCCTCAAGAGAGAGCCGAGTTGGTGCTCCAGCAGAGCACGTCCTATGGCCAACGCTCAGGGGCAGCTCAGCCACGTGGCACCGGGCTCCTCTGGGAGTACGAGCCAGGCTCCAGGCCTCTCTGCTCTGAAGGGTCCACGCCCTCCAGGGCCTGGGGCATCCAGTGCCTCAAACACTGCCCAGGGAGGCCAAGCCACCCTCTGCAGTGGGTCTGACTGAGGCTCCCCCGGGTGACTGGAGGGGAGGTTCTGGGGCCACCCACTTTGCTGCCAACCTCCGCTCGTCCCTCAAGCCAGCCCTCAGACACAGCCGCAGCTCCCACGTGTGACGACATGGGGGCTGCAGACAGCTCACAGTGCCAGCCCAGGAACCCTTCCCCAGCCTCCAGGCGAGAGGTCTCCCTGGTCCCCGCAGTGCGGCCCTTCTTGAGGATGGGCCCAGCTGGCGTGAGTGTCCGGGTGCTCCAACCACCAGCTACTTGGTCCCTTCTCACTAGTGGGCGACAGGACTTGTGTGAGTGCCCCGAAAGTGGCTGTGAGCTGGAGGATGGCATCGGCCCCGTGAACCCTCACAGCGTCAGAGATGCCCATAGGCCTGGCCCACAGCAAGGGGAGGCAGAGGCCCCCCAGGCCCCCGGTGAGGGGGAGCCAGGCCACAGAGGCAGCAGGGCACCGCGCTAAGTGAGTCCTGGGGTCCCCTGGGGCCTGCACGGACTCCCCGCTCTGCCCGTGTTTGGGACTGGGTCTTGAATACCCCTCCTCCCCAGACAGCCTCAGCTAGCCCTAGGGCCACCTCCTATGGAGCCAGTGGGTCGCCCTGGGGGACCCCAAACCTCTCAGGCTCCCAACCCGCCCAGGCCTCCTGCCCCAAGGCTGCCGTCCAGCATCCTTCGAAGGCATCTGTGGGAAGAAAGGGCCCCAGGCTCTGCCTGGCGCCATGGGGGCCTGGACTGTCCCTGGTCCATGGGCCCTGTCCCTGGTCCGTGGGCCCTGTCCATGGAGGGAAACCCTCCCGTGCAGAGGCTGGGAGGGGTGGAGGAGTGGCCACCAGGCTGCAGGCTCCTGGAGGCTCCAACAGCCAGACCTTCTCTCCTTCTCGGGTCATGGGTGGGGGGACTCCTCGACCCACTTAAACCCCCAGAAGGACAGACCCTCCCCCAGCAAGTCTCAGGGTGCCCAGCTCTGCTTCTGGGGCCCTCCAGCCTTGGCCAGCGCCCAGCCCCTCCTCCAGAGCACATGTGGCCAGCGCCCTCCCTTCCCCTCGACCTCCCACTGTGGCGGCTCCATGCAGGGCCAGGCTCAGGTGTCCAGGGGCAGGTCAGCGACTGGGCCTCGCGTTCACAAGCTCCTCCTGGAGTGTAACTGTATCTAACACCTGTCTCCAGCACAGGGGCTCATGGTGCTGGGGTGAGGAGTCCTGAGTGCTGTGGGGTCTGGGATCTCACCCAGGCAGCCCAGCTGGGGGCTTGTAATTCGGCGTCCACGGGGGAAGAGCACGGTGGCACCGACCCACAGGCCTTGGTCCAGTTGCCATGGGGATCGGGCCTCAACCAGGCAGCCACTGGGGTGAAGGCTGGGGGAAGGTCTGGCAGGGCTGGAGGCCCAGCTGCAGCCGCCAGGGAAGGGGCTGCGGTTACGTAAGCCCTCGGGGGGGCGGGGGTGGCGGCGGCGCTGTCCCAAGCCCCCTCCCAGCCTCCTGCTCATTGTGGCCTCCGCGGTGCTGTGGCCTGCCCCCTCCCCGCCTTGTAGCCTGGCCCGGCACACACACCTTACCTCGGCCCGGGCTCCTGGCTCATGCCACGCTGTCCACCGGGCGTCCTCCTGTCATGGGGAGCCCGGCATGGGCACCGGCGAGGCGAGGAGGCGACCGAGGTGCTGGCCTGTCAGCAGGGCCCGGCCGCGCCCCGCGCCCCGCGTCCGGCCTGGCCGGGCCCCTCCGCTGCCCCCCCGAGAGGAGCTCCCCGGTGGGAGAGGATCGGCCGCCCGAGCCTCCCACCGGGGAGGCTATGGCTGTGCCCAGATAAATAAGGCCGCTTTGCAGGGAGCCGGGCGGGCGCCTCCTCCCTCCCCTCGCCCTCCTCCCCGCGCTCCTCCACCGCCCTCCTCCTCGCGCTCCTCCGCGGCCGCCGGCGGAGCCGCGCGCGCCCCCCGCCCGGCCTTACGCGCCGCTCCCTCGCGCGCTCCCGGCGCCGGTAGCCAATCCGGGCTGCCGAGCCCGGGCGGGGTGCCGAGGATGCCGAGCCCCGCCCCGCCCCGCCGCGCCCTCCCGCGCGCACAGCGCGCTCCCGCCGCGGCGCCCACGGGCACGCGCCGCCCCGGCACGCGCCCCCGCTCCCCCTTGCCACGGGCGCCCGCACAATAACAAACACGGCGCGCGGCGGCGGGGGCGGGGAGCGGAGAGGAGGGCCGGCGAGGGCAGGAGGGAGGGGAAGGAAGGTCCAGGCCCGCGAACGGAGAGCCAGGCTAGAGCGAGCCCTGCCTCGGAGGAGCGGCGGGGACCCCGAATCCAGCGGGGCCCAGAGGATGGAGCCCTTGGGCGCCAGCGGTCCGACCCTCCCCCTCCCGGCCCCTCCTGCGGAGCGGACGGCCGGGCCCCCTTCACCGCGCGGCCATCGCATCCTCCGCGCACCTGTGGGTACCAGGCCCGGAACCCCCTTCAGCGGGGGACACAGTTGCGCACCCGCAGAGCAGAGAAACAAGTGACCAGGAGATCATTTTGGAGAGATGAGCGCGATGGAGGTTCAAGAGGGCCACGTGATGGAGACCTCCGAGGGTGGTGGTGGGGGGGGCTCCTGAGGACAGGACACTAAACTGAGTCCCCAAGAGAGAGAGGGCAAAGGAAGTTGTCCAAGAAGGGGTGTGCAAAGGTCCTGAGGCACATTACCTCTGGAATAGGCCTGCAGAGAGGGCGGGACGGGGCGGGGCGGGGAGGATGCGGAAGGCTCTGTCTGGGCCCTTGGGGATGCCAGGACTCCCAGCAGACACGGGGTGGAGGACCGAGGCTCATACTGCCCACCTCGGGACCTCCTGGGAGTCAGCAGAGGGACCAGGTGTTCGGGGGGGAGCAAAGCGGGGTCTTTGCTCCAGGAAAGAGCCTCAGGGCGGAGAAGCAGCCCCCTGAGAACCTTAATAGAAAATGAAACCGGCTGTTGTCAGCAACATTTTGACGGGAAGCAGACCCAGGGGGCCTGGTGTGAGGCGCGGCAGCGGGAGGAAGGCAGGCTGGCCCTCCGCACTGGCCTGGGCGGTGCCGCTCAGGCAGCTGTGTGGGTGAGGACAGCTCTGGGTGTGGTGGGGACTGGCGCCCCGCCCTGCTGACCCTGACCAAAGGAGGGGGCCTGGTGGGGTGGGTGGGGGTGCATGAGGCCTGGGGTGACTGGGGAGTGCTGTCTGACCCAGCCCGTCACCTCCATGTGGGCTCAGCCCCGGTGGCAGGGGGCAATGGGGCAGCCCGGGCCCTGACCCCGGTGTGCACAATGCCCTGACTGGGAGGCAGGGCTTCACTTTGCATTTTGAGGGGCTCTCGCCCCTCAGCAAGTGCCAGGGCCCAGGCAGAGAGCAGGCTGTGGCCAACACCTGGGGCTCCCCTCCCCTGGGGCTCCCCTCACTTGGGGCTCCCCCCCACTTGGAGCACCCCTCCCCTGAAGCTCCCCTCCCCTGGGGTTCCCCTCACCTGGGGCTCCCCTTCCCTGGAGCTTCCCTCACCCAGAGTGCCTCTCACCTGGAGCTCCCCTCCCCTGGAGCTCTCCTCCCCTGGAGCTCCCCTCACCTGGGACACCCCTCACCTGATCACCACATCACATAAACACCCCTGCACTCACTTGGGGCACCCCTCACCTGGAGATCCCCTCATCTTGATGCCTGGGCACAGAGGAGTCTCCCTAGCCCAGGCAGCAGGGGGTCTCCAGCTCTGCAGCATGAGGGGGTGAGGACTAAAGGCCATTGGCACACTGTGCCCTGAGAGGAAGCCACAGTCACATCGGGGAACGGAGCTGCTTACCTCGCGGCTCTGCAGGCCTGACCTCCTCACGGGGGTTCCTTCCTCGTGGGGTGAGGTGTGTGCTCCGGGATCACAAACCTGGGCTCAGGTCCGCCCTCCGGGGTGGGGCCTCAGACAAGCAGGTCCCCTCTTGGAAAGTAAGAGGGGCCCCACGCAAGGGGTCGCCCTGGAGATCCTGGTGTAGCACGGGTGGGGACAGCCTCATGCTCCCCAGAGGTCAGGGTGCCCTGGACCCGCAGGGAGGATGGACACTGTTGCCCCCACTGGCCCTGCTCCCCACCCAGAGGCAGGGGCCCCGAGAGGGCTGCAGGGGCGACCACGTGGCGGGGGGGACCACGTGGCATGGGGAGGCCACAGGTGTGTTTGACGGTCCTCAGCACTCTGAAGCCCGATGGGAGCCCAGGGAAGTGAGAACCTCACAGCGTGGGGTGGCCCTGGCAGCTGTGGGAGGTGGCGGGCGGGTGGGTGGCAGGCCTCTGCTGCCTCTAGCTTTTGCTCCCTGCCTTCCCTCCTCCTGGGACCCAGGCCCGACTCACCAAGGCAGGGGGAGGGGGTGAGGGGGGTGGAGTGGCCAGGGCTGAGTATGACTCAGGGCCCAGCTGTCACCAAGCAACCCAGTTGCCTAGCAATGGCGGTTTCCCAGTAACGTTGTCTCCTAGCAATGGGATATTTTCCCCGGCCCTGGCTGGAGCCTGGTGGTTATTTTTAGCTCAGCTGCAAATCAATCTGCAGCTGCATTTTTGGCTCCTGAAGAAGATGCAAGGTGTAGTGGGGCGGCATGAGGGAGGCAGTGGTCTTCTTGTCAAGGGAGGAAACTTGCCATGTGTCCTAAGGTACAGGCTCATATGTGGGCCAGGCCAGAGTGCAGCTGGGAACAAGGTGGGGGCTGTGCAGGTGAAGGGGAACCAGAGGTTGTTCAGGTTGCCGTGAGAGCTGACAGATGTGACTGTTCCCTGATCGGGTCTCTGGGAGGGCCGGTCCCTCCAGCACCCTGGGGCTCCCTAGGTCAGGCTGGCCAGGAGCCTTCAGGCCAGTGTTGATTGTGGCACCCCTGGAGTGTGCCACTGGGTGGCAGCTTCCTGGCACCACGTGGCTCTCGGTTGTGGGAACCATCTTGGTGTCTCCAGCCCCCAGCCCCTCCAAGGGTGACGGCGCTCTGCCCCAGGTCAGCTGCAGCACACCTTCAGGAAGTCCTGGCTGCGGGGGTCTGGGTGCCCACAGGCTCAGCTGGGGCCACAGGCTCAGCTGGCCTCTGCTCAGCCCACGTCTCTCCCTCTCCTCGATTTTGCTGAAACGGGAGCCCAAAGGAGAGGTCTTGGCAGCTGGGGAAACTTGACCCCTCTGGGCTTTCCCACCATTTCCTCAGGAACAGCTCTGCTAGCCGATCCCTTGAAGCCAGTTCCTGCCTCCCACTGGCCAGCTTCCTGTTCCTGGTTTGCCCGGGGCGCCAACCAGACCTGGGGTGTTGTTTCCATCCGTCCATCCCCACTGACTCCGCCTGGGCTTTGTGCGGCTCCCACAGGCCCCGGACGGCCCAGCCCCACCCTGATCTTGCGTGCCCCTCACCTGTGCCCTGCACCTGCAGGGCTGCCCCTTGCCGGAGGGCATGGCCCACCTGAGACTGCTCCTGGTTCCACCATCTGCTTGTCCCCAGCCAGGACCTGGGCTCTGAGTGGGAAGTGGAGAGAAGCCCATTTTGGAGGGTCAGGGCACTGCAGGGTCTGGAGCTGGGGGGACACACAAGAGCCTCCAACGGAACACAGCGTTGGGGAGTTACCTGAGATTTGGGGTGTCATTTGTCCATCCACACACTCACTCTCTGGGTATTTACCAAGCATGTCTTCTGCGTCCACAGCCTTTTGGGCTTTTTGGTGTGGGCATCAGATCTCTGATGGCTAACCACACTGGGCGCTTCAGAGAAGCACCCCTCACAGGCTGCAGGGCCAGGAGCTGTGAGCAGAGGCAGCCTGCGGGGTCTTCTTCCGCAGGTGACAGCGCCACCACCCAGCCCTTGAAGAAGCAGCTGGGCAGGAGGAAGGGGAAGCTTGCTATCAGGGGGCCACCTCAGGGCCAGGCTTGTGCCCTTGACAGACCAGATCACTCTTTAGGAGCCCCTCCCAGAAACCCAGGGACACTGTCCCATTCTCAGGGTGGGAGGGGCGGACAGGGAGTGTGGGGAGCCAAGGCCCCCAGCCAGCGGAAGGAGGGTCTGAAGCAACTCCCCACACTGACACCGGAGGGCGCCTGAAGCCCTCTGTCAGCTTCGCCAGCCTGGGGCAAGGGCGGTCCAGGGCGCTGAGGGTCCCTCCAGAACTGGACCTAGGTCTCAGCAAATGTGACTGACCGGGATTCCCGTTCCCTTCCTCCCACTGGAGACTCCTTTGCTCAGTGCCATGCCCTGTGCTCAGCTCAGTTCAGTCGCTCAGTTGTGTCTGACTCTCTGCGACCCCATGGACTGCAGCACGCCAGGCTTCCCTGTCCATCACCAACTCCTGGAGTTTACTCAGACTTATGTCCATCGAGTTGGTGATGCCATCCAACCATCTCATCCTCTGTCGTCCCCTTCTCCTCCTGCCCTCAATCTTTCCCAACATCAGGGTCTTTTCCAATGAGTCAGCTCTTCACATCAGATGGCCAAAGCATTGGAGTTTCAGCTTCAGCATCCAGTGAATATTCAGGACTGATCTCCTTTAGGATGGACTAGTTGGATCTGCTTGCAGTCCAAGGGACTCTCAAGAGTCTTCTCCAACACTACAGTTCAAAAGCATCAATTCTTCTGGCTCAGCTTTCTTTATAGTCCAACTCTTACATCCATGCATGACTACTGGAAAAACCATAGCCTTGACTAGACAGACCTTTGATGGCAGAGTAATGTCTCCGCTTTTTAATTCCAAGGAGCAAGCGTCGTTTAATTTCATGGCTGCAGTCACCATCTACAGTGATTTTGGAGCCCAAGAAAATAAAGTCTGTCACTGTTTCCATTGTTTCCCCATCTATTTGCCATGAAGTGATGGGACCAGAAGCCATGATCTTCGTTTTCTGAATGTTGAGCTTTAAGCCAACTTTTTCACTCTTCTCTTTCACTTTCACCAAGAGACCCTTTATTTCTTCTTCACTTTCTGCCATAAGGGTGGTATCATCTGTGTATCTGAGGTTATTGATATTTCTCCCGGCAATCTTGATTCCACCTTGTGCTTCATCCAGCCTGGTATTTCCCATGATGTACTCTGCATATAAGTTAAATAAGCAGGGTGACAATATACAGCCTTGGCATGCTCCTTTCCCAATTTGGAACCAGTCTGTTCCATGTCCAGTTCTGTTGTTTCTTGACCTGCATACAAGACTTCTCAGGAGGCAGGTAAGATGGTCTGGTGTTCCCATCTCTTTAAGAATTTTCCAGTTTGTTGTGATCCACACAGTCAAAGGCTTTGACATAGTCAGTGAATGTTGGCAATTTGATCTCTGGTTCCTCTGCCTTTTCTAAATCCAGTCTGAACATCTAGAAGTTCACAGTTCATGTATTGTTGAAGCCTGGCTTGGAGAATTTTGAGCATTACCTTGCTAGTGTGAGATGAGTGCAATTGTGCAGTAGTTTGAACACTCTGGCATTGCCCTTCTTTGGGACTGGAATGAGAACTGACCTTTTCCAGTCCTGTGGCCACTGCTGAGTTTTCCAAATTTGCTGGCATATTGAGTGCAGCACTTTCACAGCATCATCTTTCAGGATTTGAAATAGCTCAACTGGAATTCCGTCACCTCCACTAGCTTTGTTCATAGTGATGCTTTCTAAGGCCGATTTGACTTCACACTCCAGGATGTCTGGCTCTAGGTCAGTGAGCACACCATCGTGGTTATCTGGGTCATGAAAATCTTTTTTTTTTTTTTTTAATCTTTTTTGGCCTGTGTGCCCCTTTCTAAATTCGTAGTTGGGTAAAATACATATAAAGCTTAGCATCTTCACCATTTCCAAGTGTACTGGGGTGTCGAGTGTGTGTGTGTCAAACCACTGTCACCACTATCACCCCCAGAACACTCTGTTCCTCCCAGATGAACACCCTGTCCCCATTAAGCACCAATTCCCCATCGCCTTGCCCCAAGCAACCTCCATTCTAATTTTTCACTATGAATTTGACTGTTTTGGTATTTCATGTGAGTAGACTCATCTTTTGCGACTGGCTTACTTCACTGAGAGGCTTCCCAGGTGGTGCTAGTGGTAAAGAACCCATCACCTGCCAGTTCAGGAGACATAGAGACTTGGGTTCCATCCCTGGGTTGAGAAGCTTCCCTGGAGGAGGGTGTGGCAAACCATTCCAGTATTCTTGCCTGGAGAATCCCATGGACAGAGGAGCCTGGTGGGCTACAGTCCATGGGGTCACAAAGAGTTGGACATGACTGAGTGACTAACACTTTCACTTTCCCACCCGCCTTGCCTAGGGCCAGGGGCAACTGAGCCCTTGAGCCCTGTGGGTGCCTGGCTTTTCATTGGCCTGGAAGGGCTGTGGGGCCGGGGAAGAGGCGGTGGTCTGCTCGGTCTGGCAGCAGCTCCAATGTCGCCTTCCCGCTGGCTCTGTCTGCCTCATCTGTCAGGGTGGACTTCTGGCCCAGGGCAGCAGGAGGCTGGGGCGGGGGGACCTCACACCCAGAGACAGCAGAGGGTCTTTGTCAGCCAAAGCTCTTAGGGACCCCAAGCGGTCCAGTACTGAGGCTGCAGTTCTGAGTCTGGGCCTGAGGCCTCGATAATCCAGCCCCAACGTTTCACCAGGCTCTTTGGGGCCTGTCCACTGGGTCCACACCATGAGGCCTTTGCGAAGGCTGCCTGCTGTCCTCCCTTTTATCTTGCCATCTCTGCAATCCCCAAGCTGATCGCCACCCACCTCTCCTCCTGCCCTGGCCTCCACAGTGACACTGGCTGCGAGTTTCCTCTAAGAGAGTGGGCCCAGCTCCAGCTTGGCGCGACATACCAGGGCCTGACTCCGGGGCTAGGGCTGTTCTTGCTCCTGCTTCTTCACCGAGCCTGAGCCCGCATCCCGGGGTTACCCACCTGTCATGTGGGAAGTCACCAGGGCCAGGCTGGGGAGAGATGGGGGACGCAGGCCCAGGTACCATACTTGGAGAGAGTACCCCAGATGAAGCCCCCCTACCCCAGATGTTCCAGTGGGCACCACTGCCGCCGAAGGCCTGGAGGACAGGGGCCCGAGCAGGACGGCGGCGTGCAGGGCGAGGGTGAAGGCGGGTGGGGAGTAGGGGTACCTTGAGGAGGTGACACAGAACTCCCCGTCCGCGGAGCCCCTTTCCCGGCGCCTCCCGGGCCCCTGGCGATCCGCCCACCTCGAGAGCGCCGCTGCGATTGGTGGAAAGTTCGGGGCCCGCGGCGCGATTGGCCGTCCGGCCCGCCCACTGCCTGAGCCGCTCTCAGGCTCCCGCACCGTGCGTGGCAAGCGGCGCGGGCTGTCTGGGCTGTGCGGGTCCGGGGCCAAGGCCCCGGCTGCTCCCGCCGGGCCCCCGCGCGTCCCCCGCGCGTCCCCCGCGCGTCCCCCGCGCCATGCCGACCGCTGCGCTGCTCTGCGCACTTTGCTTCTGCCTCTTGGCCGCGGCCGCTCGCGCCGGCTACTCGGAGGACCGCTGCAGCTGGAGGGGCAGGTACGAGCCCCACTGGAAGCCCCCACGGGCCAACCCCATGTGCTGTGTGCGCCTCTTAGGCGCGGGCTGGGAGATGTGCCGCCTGCCCTCTCGGGCGCTCTGTCCCGGCGCCGAATCCTTGCCTTTGCCACCTTCGCCTCCCAGTCTCTGCACCCCGGGCCTCAGTTTCGTTCTCCGCCAAGTGGACGCGGCTCTTGGTGCTTCCGGGGACGGAGTGCAAGGGGAACGGGCTGGCCGGGTGGGGACTCGGGCCGCCCGTCTCAGCGCCGCCTGTCCGTCCGCAGCGGCCTGACCCAGGAGCCCGGCAGCGTGGGACAGCTCTCCCTGGCCTGTGCGGAGGGCGAGATCGAGTGGCTGTACCCGGCCGGGGCGCTGCGCCTCACCCTGGGCGGCTCCGAGCCTGGCGCGCAGCCGGGCATCGTCTGTTGGCGGCCGACGCGGCCCTTCGCAGGCGCCCAAGTCTTCGCGGAGCGGGCGGGCGGCGCGCTAGAGTTGCTGCTGGCCGAGGGCCAGGGCCCGGCTGGGGCCCGATGCGCGCGCTGGGGTCCGCGCGAGCGCCGGGCCCTCTTCCTGCAGGCCACCCCGCATCCCGACCTCAGCCGCCGCGTGGCCTCCTTCCGCTTCGAGCTGCGGGAGGACGGGCGTCTGGAGCTGCCCCCGCAGGCCCGCAGCCTTGGAGCGGATGGTGAGTGCGGGTCTGGGTGGAGAACTGACTGTCCTCCCCACCGCACCGGAGGAGAAACTGAGGCGGCTTGTCACAGGCAGGGCAGGTGGGGAGGGGCGGGGGGCAGAATCCTAGAAGGTGAGACCAGGCAGGGCCACCCCGGCCCCTGGTCCTGAAGGGCTGGGGGAGGGGATGGCGGCCAAAGCTGTCCAGGGCTCCCTGGCCCGGCGGTGACCTCCCTCCCCTCCCCCAGCCCAGTGCAACAGAAGTCCACTCTGAGCCCGTCACCATGGAGACGCAGCCCCGCCTCCCCGCAGGGCACCAGGCCCAGCTCTTTGCTCTCCTGGAGGTCGGAGCCTGACCCCACCGGGGATGGGGTCGCTGTCTGCTCTGTCCCCTGACCCCCGAACCCATCATAACCTCCTGCCCCGCGGGCTGGGCTGGTGTCTTTGCGCCCCAGGAAGCAGCTCTGGGAGACAGGGAGTTACTGCCTGCTGGTGCTATGTGGAAGACGGGCAGGAACCCGGCCCTGCAGCTCCAGGCCTTTGGGCCCTATGCCTGCGTGCTGGCTCATGGCTGTGTGTGCATCATACACACATGAGCCTTTAGCGTTACAAGTGCAGGCTGTCTTCAGAGTGTGCACACAAGTTCCCTGAGACCCCAGGTGCCATCAGGCCCTGAGGGGGGTCTGGGAGCTTGCCCTCACCCTGGACACAGGAGTGTCCAGCAGGGGGAGGGCTCAGGGCTCCACTCCTGACCTGCCCTGCATGTCAGCTACCTGTAGACCCTGCAGTGATGCCGAGCTCCTCCTGGCCGTGTGCACCAGTGACTTTGGTGAGTGCCCCGCTGCAGGGCAGGTGGTGGGGAGGAGCTGGGGGCCTGTCTTCCCCTGAGGCCACTGGCCAACACGTGTCCCCACAGTGATCTATGGAAGCATCCTTGGAGTCGCCCACGACGCAGAGCTACAGGAATCTGTCATCACCGTGGCAGCTGCCTGCGTCCTCCGCCAGACACTGCCGGTTTTCTGGGTGGGGGGCTCCGGGGGCCAGGGGCAGGCCTCCATTCGCATCCCACTGCACTGTGGTGTGCACCCCGGCCCTGGCACCTTCCTCTTCATGGGCTGGAGCCGCTTTGGTGAGGCCTGGCTGGGCTGCGCTCCCCGCCTCCAGGAATTCAGCCGTGCCTACGCAGCTGCCCACGCTGACCACCTGCACCCCTGCGAGGTGGTGCTGGACTGACAGGCCTGGGAACAGGGTGCTGGGGAGGGTGGGAGGTAGCCTGCGGACGGCATCACAGCATCACCTGCTTTTGAGGTAACAGTGATGACCAGTGAGAGCGCTGAATGGGTGAGCCAGTGTGCACGTGGCCCCCAGCCCAGGCCGCCTCACTCCGTTCTCTCCTCCCACGGCCTCAGGGGATGCACAGCTCCCGCTTCAGAGAGCCCAAGACCGCAGCCACGCAGCCCATGCCCAGGCGAGGGGCTGCTGTTGGGGGCACGCAGGGACCCCCTCTCACGTGACCCTCGGTCTGCTGCCCCGATGCCAGGTGCTTCTACTGCTCAGAGTGGGAATGAAAAGGGGCCGTAACCCCCAAGGTCTCAGGTGGGCAGCCAGGCAACCCCACTTCCCACCCTGAAGGAAGGGGCTGCGGTTTGGCAACCTGCCGACTTCCCCAAGTGGTGTGTCGCAAGCCCAGCAGTCACCCTGGCCCCACCCCACCCACGGGGAAGAATGGGCTTCTGTCCCCAGGCCCCTCCGATGTGCTTCCCCCACAGCTGTGGGGGTCTCTCCTGCAGGGGTCCTATTTGTTGCCCATTTCCAGTGGGTGGGGGCACACAGTGGGGTCTCTTCAGGACCATTTCCACCACCTCTCCCCAGTGGCCTAGTTGTCATTGCCTTGGACCATGCCGAAGGCCCTGAGGCTGAGAGGCCCAGTGCCAGGTGGGGGGTGGGGGGAAGAGAAGGGGGTGAGGGGCTGTGCATGGGGGACTTCGGAAGCTGGAACAAGCTGGCTCTGCTGACCCAGTCCCATAGCTCATATCTGGGGAGATTCCTGGGCTGAGCCCCAGATACAACTTTCCTTCCAGTCCTTACTGGAGAAGTAGCCCTGCCATCCTGCCGGCAGGAAGGGAGCAAGGTTCCTTGGGGCGCCTACTGCCAGACTCAGCTGGTGTCGGTGCCTCATGTGGCCATGCCCTGTGCAGAGAGTGCGACACTCCAGTAGCTGCTCTGGAGTTTCCGTGGGGCAGACCGTCTAAGGCTACAGTGCTGGGGGGACATACTTCTTCCCTCGGACGGGCTGCTTGCTGAGGGGACTGCTGAGAACTGTGACGGGGGGTACAGTCACCCTGGAGGGCAAGCATCCCTGGGTTCCTCCCACCTCTGCTGTTCTTAAGGTTCCTTTCAGAGCCTCTTGCTCCCCCAGACTCAGACTGGCAATCCTGGATTGCTTGGGGCTCAGGCCCCAGACCTCCCCTCCAAGTGCATCCTGAGCAAGGCCAGCCTTCTGCCTTTAAATACCACCAACATACTGATGACCCCACATTTGGATCTCCCATGGACCTCTCTCCTCGACCAGACCGTTGTATACCTGTTTCCCTCCCCCCCAACAGGGAGTGTCTCAGTAAAGACCAGAGAAGGAGGGGGGTGTGCTCTCCTGCCCCCTCCTCTCTGCAGAGGCCCTGGTCAAGGAGGGCTTCCCCTCCAGACCTGAGGGATGCCTTACCCTTGGCTCTTGGCATGATTCTCTGGCCAGCTCTCCTCTTCTTTGGAGAGAGGCCTACGGCCACACCCAGTGGTCACTGTGGATTGCCTCTGGGACCATCTGTCATAAAAATGTAGGGCAGCTGCCTTGGGGTGGGCCCTCGGCTGGACACTGGCCTCTACCCACCTGCCCCAGGAAGTGCCTCTAACGAAGAACCTCTGATGCACACATCCTCCTCCAGAGAAAGTGTTGGCTTTGCAACCAGCTCAGGAGGAGCAGAAAGAGCAGGAGTGGGTGTGGTCAACAGGACCAAAGGAGCCCCAGGGTGCTTTGGGAGGCACCAGGAAGGCCTAGGCCAGGAGCTTCATGCCTGCTCTCCAGGAAGGGGCCAAAGGGAAAGGTGTGGGTGAGCATGTGGGCCGGGGCTATGGGAGCAGATGCCTTTGGGGGCCTCGCTGGGCGCCTGTACTCACGGAGGTGTGCTCCGGTGCCCAAAGGTGACAGGCAGATGCAGGTGTGAAAGTGGAGGACTTGTGAATGAGCTCACGGGGGAGTCTGGGTAGGCGCTGTCATTCACTTGACCAGCTTTTATTGAGTTTCTTCTAGGTGTCAGGTGCTGTGCCAGGCACCAGGAATAATTTGAGGAACTAAAGAGGCAAGAATGGGATGCTGTGTAAGCCCAGTGCACCTCCTCCCTTTCTGGGGAGGGGCAGTGGGAGCCAGGAAGGAGGCAGGAGATGCTGCGTTGGGGGTGGGAGCAGCCCTCCTCCTCTCCAGTACTCAGGTCTCCGGAGCAGGGCACAAGGAAACCTGTCGTCCACGCTGGTGGCAGCGAGGCCCCAGTGTGAAGCAGTCTGCACTTCGCGGGGGGAGGGGACAGTGGTATCCGGCAGGTCCACGTTGCCTGAAGCAGCGTCCGTCCCGCTGGGCCTCCTGACGGGCCATGGATGGAGGAGGAGCCTGTGTGCAGACAAGTTTCTACCACTCAAGGCCTTCTGGCCTCAGGAGCGTCTCCTGGCTCTGTCCTGCCAGTTCCTTCTCCCGTTCCCAAGTTCTGCCAGGGTACTTCTGGGAGCTCGATCTTTCTTTGTGTGTGTGATGCTTTCTGGAGAAGGGAGGTGGTCTGGGGCTCTTGCTCCCACTCCCATGGCTGGGCCAGTTGCCAGAGGGTCCAGCCCCTCGTATTCGTCTCCCCTCCCGTCTCGCTGAGACAGCCATCTGTCTTCTCGGTTCTGCTGAATTCTTGTCAATCCCCCTCCGGCCCCTCAGCGGAGCCCAACCTCCCGCCCCCGCCTCTGCAGAGCCCGGCGTTTCCCGCGCACTCGGGCTCTTTGCCTTCAGCCGTGGGAGGGCCCAGGCCCCCCAAGACTGCTCCTGGGCTCGGCGGGCGATCGGGGTGTGCTGGTCGCCGCCTCAGCCTCGCGAGCCCTTCCTCGCAGGCGGACCGCCGCCCATGGGCTCCAGCCAGACCGCACGGGCCTCCGCCCGCGGGCGGCCCCCGCTCTGGGACGCGCCGCACTAGGGTCTGCAGCAACGTCCGCGGCTAAGGGACGAGCGCTACTGGCCGCGTGCTGTGCGGCCAGAACCCGAGGGTCGCCCCGGAACCCGCAGCACGGGCCCGGGACCCGGGGGAAAAGGGACGCGAACGGACCGGCCGCTTCCGGCGTCTCGGTGAGGCCGCCGCCCCGCCCCTTCCGGCGTCGGCCACCCGGGTCGGGAGGGCGCGGAGCCGGAAGGAGCTGCGCGGTGCAGGCCGAGGGCGGCGGGGAGGGGCTGTCTCTGGCCCGGTGCTGGGGCGTGAGGATCTCGGGCCTGAGTGGGGTAGGGTCCCTGCGGCGGGACGCCCCTAAGCCAGTGCCCCGCAGCCATGGAGCAGGACGACCCGGCTGAGGCGCTGACGGAGCTGCGCGAGCGGCGGCCGGGCCCATTGGAGCTGCTGCAGGTGGCGGCGGGCTCGGGCCTGGCAGTCTACGCCATGTGGGCGCTGCTGCTGCAGCCAGGCTTCCGCCGCGTGCCGCTGCGCCTGCAGGTGCGGGGCCGGGGCGCGGCAAGCCTGCGCCGGCCGAGTGGGCCGGGCTGGGGCGGGGCGCTGAGCGCAGGTATGAGGCGGAGGGTGCTGCTGCGCTGGGCCGGCGGGGCTGTGGGGTGGGGCTCGCTTCAAGTGGGACCTGACATCCCTCGCCCAGAGAGGAGGCCTGGGAGGCGGGCCCCACCCTCACAGCCCCGCCTTCCGCGTCCAGGTGCCCTATGTCGGCGCGAGTGCCAGGCAGGTGGAGCACGTATTGTCGTTGCTGCGAGGTCGTCCTGGGAAGACAGTGGACCTGGGCTCTGGGGACGGTAGGATTGTAAGGACTGTGTGTGTGGGGACATCTTTGCTATAACCTTTTCTGTGAGCGCGCCTCCGCGTCTCTTGGACCTGACTCTCTGGGCCCACAGGTGCTGGCTGCCCACAGGTGCGGCCTCTGCCCCGCTGTGGGCTACGAGCTGAACCCCTGGCTGGTGGGACTGGCGCGGCTGCGTGCCTGGAGGGCAGGCTGTGCTGGCAGTGTCCGCTACCACCGTGAGGACCTCTGGAAGGTAACCCAGGGAGCCCTGGATCCCCTCATACCCCACGCCTGCTCTCCACGCTTCCAGTTCTGGCATGGTGCCTCTGTCACCTGGCAGGCTGGGGCTGGGCCTTGGAAGCTGTGGTGACTCCATGCCCACCAAACCTCTTTCCCAGCTGGGGTGACTTCTTTTCCTGCAGGTGAGCCTGAGGGACTGCTACAATGTGTCTGTGTTCCTGGCTCCTAGTGTGGTAGGTCTGGGGTTTGCCGACTCCATGGGACGCCCAGGCCATCCCCAGTGTAGGCACTGGGCCTGGAGGAGCTGCTAGGGGGAGCCATGACCCGCCTGCCCACGCCACCCTCCCCTCTCTCCCACAGCTCCCATTGCTGGAGGACAAGCTGCAGGCAGAGTTGCCTGCAGGAGCCCGCGTGGTGTCTGGGCGCTTCCCCCTCCCCACCTGGCAGCCTGTGGCTGTGGTAGGTGAGGGCCTGGACCGAGTCTGGGCCTATGACATTCACAGAGGTAGGCCCGCTGGGCAGGCTGTGCCAGGGCCCGGTTCTGCCACCATGCTTGGAACACCCAGTTCTCAGAGTGGCTGACTGTACGCAATAAAGACTCTGGGCTCCACCCTGATTCTGTTTTTTAATATTTATTTATTTGGTTATGCTGGGTCTTAGTTGCAGCACGTGGGATCTTTTGAGAACTCTTGAGAACTCTTAGTTGTGGCATGTGGGATCTAGTTCCTTGATCAGCATTGAACCAGGGTGCCCTGCATTGGGAGCGTGGAGACTTAGCCACTGGACAAGGGAAGACCCCACCCTGCTGCTTGTTGGCTGGAGGGCTGGGTGAAGTCATCTTCTAGGGAGTGCTTTGGGGAGAGCGCCATGCTGGCTGACTATGAAGAGTTCTGCTCCAGGTTTGCCTGTTGACCAGTTAGTGGCTGCAGGTCCTTGGGTGCTGGGGCTTGTCTGAAGGTATGGCCCCCACTTTCCAGGGGTCCCCTGTACCCACCAGCTTTCTCAGCCGTAGGATCTCCTGCTTGTACCTGCTCAAAGAAACCAGGTTAGTCACCTGCCTGGTTGTGGACAAGCCCTGCTGCCAGTGCCTGGGACTGAGGTCCCCAGATCCCAGGCCCACCTTCCCAGGTGCTGGTCCACATACTCCTGTAGCTCAGAAAGCTGCTCCTCTGCCATCGTGGCGCGGACCAGCAGCTGTGCCCGCTCCCGCTCCAGCTCTGCCTGGCGTAGGGGACACAAGCCATGAGCCAGGCGCAGTGTGAGGAGGGTCCTCAGGCCAGGCTCTGCTCACTACCTGGGTGCCACAGGCGAACTCCTGTAGATTCTGGCGGATCTGGGCCCAGGACGCAGCTTCTAGGCCCCTTGAGAGGAGGCAGAGGGGTGGGTGTGAGCTGGCATTGACCCAAGTGCTCATCAACAACCCTGCTCAAGTCAGGGCCCTGTGGTCCTTGAGGTTCCTCCTGGGAGCAAGTTTGGGATGGCCCTGCCTGAGTCTTGGTGCCATCTTTGTATGGCGGGGGGTGGTTGTGGGGGCCCCACTGGCCACTCGGAAAGCTGAGTGACTGCAGTGTCAGTAAGGAGGCTTCACGCTGGGAGCATGAAGGCACAAAGGCTGTGAAAGTAACCGGGCAGCTGCTCCTGCCTTGTCCTGGGTCGGGCCCTCTACTGTCCATGCCCCCAGCGGTCTACAGCTGGGGCTCCTGAGTCTCAGCCGAGATGTCCATTCCTTGGGGCGTCTCCCTGACCCTCCCATTCAAGGTTAACCCCTCTCCTGTCAGGACCCCTCCTCACTCCAGGCACTTGGTTTTCTGAGACAGTGTCTCCTAAGCAGGCCAAGACTGGAAGTCACAGCGAGATCACTTTGCTGCAGCAACCAGAACACTGCCCCTGTAGCCACCTTCCAGAATAGATGGGCGCCCCCAGCACCCACACTAGGTACTCACTGTGGCTCTAATGTACCCCCCTGGGAGACTTCACTGGATCCCTCCTGTGGGAACAAGAGCAGGGGTTGCTAAACAGGGCAGGCTGCTCCAAGGCCTGGAGGTTTGGGCTTGGCTGAGCCTGGAAGGGGTCCTGGGGTGGGTTAGGGGGCAGCAGAGAGGGGTCACCTGGGCCTTGAGCTTCTGGAGCTGCTTCTCCAGCTTGGCCTGGTCCTCTGTCTGGTGGCTGGATTCGGTGACTGTGTGCCGGGGCAGCAGCGCCACATCTGAGGGGGCCGCACCAAAGGCAGCCCTGGGGGTCCTAGGGGCCCTGACAGGGTCCACCAGCATCTGCTGCACACTAAGCCCCGCACCGGGTCTCACAGGGCCGTCTGCCCGCCGATGCCCGTCTCAGGGAGGGGCCATCCACCCCGGGGTGCCCGTCTCAGGGAGGGGCCCACCTGTGGGCAGTCAGCAGCTCCTCATGCCTCCGGCTCAGATCTGCCAGGCACTTGCGGTAGGAGCGGGCGGCCCGGGCCAGCTGTTGCTCACGGCTGTGATGAGCTGCCCTAATGTCCTCCAGAGTGGTCTCCAAGAATGTCCGAAGGGCTGCGACTGTGGGCTTCGGGCCTGCACCATCTGCGTATCCCTGGAGGAGGCGGGGCCAGGACCGGGAAGGGCGGGGCTTGGTTGAATCCACTCTCTCCCTCTTAATTCCCTCCCTAGAGCTGGTCTGAGGATAGTGTGCTGGACAGGCCTGAAGTCTCCAACAAGGTCAAGAGTCTCTCGGAGGTGGTTGATCGCAGTCAGGCCAGGCTCAGGCTCCCCGGGACCCAGAGGCCTCCCACCCAGTACAGGGCCACCCCTCAGTGCTCACAGCCACGATTCGGGCACAGTGCTTTAGTCGGATGGCATACGCCTCATTCAGCTTCTTGAGTTGCAGCTGCAGCCGGGCGTTTTCTGCCTCAGCCTGGTGGAGCTGGCCCCGGCAGGCAGACAACACCTGGGGGTGGAGGAGGCCCTGAGTCTCTGTCCACAGCTGGACTTTGCAAAGCCATTCTGCAAAGCAGGTAGGGCTGGGCCTCACCACGGCTTGTGCAGCCAGTTGCTGCCCAGCTGTCCTGGCCTCCTCCCAGGCTCCCTGCAGCTGCCGGCCCAGGGCTGCCCTGTGGACAGTGTGAGGCTCAGCCGGGCCCAGGAAGGGTGACCCCCCCACCTTCCCCTTGAGAACAGCCCCCTTGCTCGCTGGGCCCTCCAGTCCCAGATGAGGAAGGAAGCCACTCACACACATGTCTCCAGGGCCTTCTGCCGAGCCCCGTGCTGCTCCTGCACCCGCTTTGCCTCTGCCGGCAGCTGTGGGGCACAGGACGGCTGGCTGGATGAAAGCCCACGCCCCAGGTCCCCTGTCCCACCCCATCTCCACCCCAGGCTGGGAGAAACCTTGACAGACCTTCAGGCTGGGTGGCTGCACACCTGTGCCGTCCCCCAGCTCCTGCTGCTTGTTCTCGGGGGTCAGGAAGTCTGTGGACTGTGCCTGCACAGAAGAGCTGTTTAGGCCTCACTGTCCCTCCCTGGACCTGCTTAGTTACCACCCAGGCAGCCCCCGCCCCCACCTCCCGCCGTGCACTCCAGGTGACCTGGAGTCTGTGACAGAAGGAGTGTCCTTGCCCCCTGGCCTTGTGCCCAAGCTCCTGTGCCAGGGCCGGGTGGTGCCCTGGATCAGCCTCTGCTGGGGCCGCCTGCGCTCCCTGCAGCTCCAGCTCCAGCATGCGGCTCTCCAGCCACAGGATCTGCGGGAGACCAGGTCGTCCATCTGGGCAACCACAGGGACGTGGCATACACAGGACAGGTGGGGTGTGTGAGTGTGTACAGACAGAGTGCGAGTGTGCATGGTCACTCGGGGCACAATTGCACCCCCCCACATGCTGCCCACCTCACTCTTCAGCTCAAAGATTTCAGCATCGTGCTGCTCCTGCAGGCGCTGGTTTTTGATCTGCAGGTCGACCAGCTCCTTGCAGACCTGCGGTTGGTCAGGGTGAGAGGTTGAGTCTGTGAGGCCCTGGGGATGCCCTCCCTCCTGCCAGCACCCAGAAGCCCCACACCCACCTGCAGCCGCTGCTCCTCACTCAGCTCTATGTCTGAGGGAAGCTCTATCCCAAGGTTGGTGGCCCAGGCTGCAGCACCCCCAGGGACTCCTGGCAGCCAGGCCTCGGCCCGTGGCAGAACCTAGGGAGGCACCACCACTCAACCCCAAGGTTCGTCTCAGGCCCAGGCTGTGGCCTCCACCCTTGCACACCCAGCCTGGCAGAGCTGCAGGCTCTCCCATGGCCAGGATCAGGCCCAGGTCCTGAGTACATACACTCCTCCTGGCCTGTGAGGGAACAGGGGACACCCCAGAAGCAGCAGTGTCCTGGGAGGACTCACGTTCTCAGTGGCCCGAGGAGGGGGCTCTGGGGCTGCCACATGCTCCATACATACACAGAAGGGACTGCAAGCTGCCCTAAGCCCAGTGTCGCATCGACTACTGGCCTGTTGATGTAACACCGTGGTTTGTGTTGCCAAGGCCTCTGTCGTTCCCAGGAGACTCCCGGTGCCCCGCCCACGAGGGCAAGCAGGACAGTTCAGTGGTTGGTGACACCTTTCCGGCTTCCTTTTCATCATCTGGGAAATTCAGACGGTCACCCCAGCATGTCTCAGGGGCGAGGATGGAACCAGGAGTGCGCAGAAGGCCCAGGCTCGGGAGGTGTGGGACAGCGCACAGGGAGCCGAGCGGCCGCGCCTGTTACTGTTATTCTCAGGCAGCGCGCTTTGCCTTATCATGTGGGTTCCACACTCATTAGGCCCCCAGGCTGGGCGCCGGGACGAGCAACCGAACAAACGGGAGCCTCCCTATACTCCCAGCCCGACCGAAGACGTCCCAACCCGGGGCCGGGGGACTCAGGAAGACTGGCTCATTGCGGTGCCAGGAGGGCTTCGCGGAGTAGGCACCAGAGCTCCGGGCGCGACTGGCCGGACGAGTGCGCGCGCTCCTTCCGCGCACGCGTGCTTCCTGCGCCGGGCTCGGGTCCCGCGGCGCGCAGGCTCCGGGCCGGCCCCGCGGGCGGGCCCCTTGGGCCCGGACCGTTGGCGGCGGCGTGAGTGGCGCGCTCCGTCCAGGCCCCGGGATTGGCGCCCGAGGCCTGCCTCTGTCCGCCTGTCCTTCAGGGAGTCCGCGCGACCAGCTGGCCCAGCCCACGGAGGTAAGCGGACCTTCGGGAAGGGGATGGCCGGTCGGGAGGGGGTCTGGGGCGGGGGCCTGCGGAGCAGCGCTGAGAGCGGGAGCCGAAGACGGGCGGGATCCGGAGAGGGGCGGGGTCCGGAGAGGGGCGGGGCCCGGAGAGGGGTGGGCCCGGGGTCGCGCTGCGCCGGGAGGGGGAAGGGGGGCGGCCTGGAAAGCCGGCGGGGTCTACTCGGGCAGCGGTCCTCCTGGGGGCGGGACCGGACGGGGGCGTGGTTTTATAGGCGGGGCTTCTGGCGTGGGGGCGGAGCCTGCGGCGGGAGGCGTCTCGGCGAGGGACTGGTTCCCGCAGCTGCAGGTCATCTGGAGCCTGGAGCTTGGCCTTCCAGACGGGCCTCGGGACAGTCCGGCAGCAGCCAGCGAGGCTCCTTTCTGGCCCCCAGCGCGTGTGTGTGGAACTAACCCCTTCCGCACACAGCCCTGCCTGGAGTCTGGAGAGGGCAGCCCCACGCTGAGGAAGGGGCTCAGGAGGTGCGGTGCGGCTGAGCTCTGTGGCCATGAAGGTCAAAGTCATCCCTGTGCTTGAGGACAACTACATGTACCTGGTCATCGAGGAGCGCACGCGGGAAGCTGTGGCCGTGGACGTGGCCGTGCCCAAAAGGGTGAGGGCAGGTTTGAGGCAGCGGGAGCACTGCTGTGGGCCCAGGCTCCTTAGGCCGCTGATAGAGGCTCTGGACAACACTGCTGAGGGCAGACCCTCCCCTATTTTCTGGTCTCTGGTTATTTGGAGTTTAGGGTTTCTTGATTTGGTTCTCCTCTGAGGTTAGAACCATCTCTGAACTTTTTCGTCTGGTGCCTATTTTGTACACAGTGGGTGCTCACTAATCGTCTGCTGGGTCTCTGCTGCCCCTAGCACCATCCCGTGCCTGGGGCACTGTGCACCCAGGCCTGGTGCCCCAATGCAGGCAGCCACCTGGGCCATCTGCATGTCCCTAACTCCCATCCCTTTCAGCTGCTGGAGATCGTGGGCCGGGAGGGGGTATCACTGACCACTGTGCTGACAACCCATCACCACTGGTGAGTGCCGCAGGGGCAGGGCTGGGGCAGGCGGGTTCACTCCAACCAGCCCCAACCCCACGTGATTCCACTGTCAACCATCCTCAGGGACCACGCTCGCGGCAACGCGGAACTGGCGAGGCTGCTGCCTGGTCTGGTGGTGTTGGGTGCGGACGAGCGCATCTGTGCGCTGACGCGCAGGCTGGCACATGGCGAGGAGCTGCGGGTGAGTGCGCGCCTGGGAGGGACGGGGAGAGAGCCTGGGCCCAACATCCTCACCTGCTCCTCTGCCACAGTTTGGGGCCATCCACGTGCGCTGCCTCCTGACGCCCGGCCACACCTTGGGCCACATGAGCTACTTCCTGTGGGAAGAGGAGTGTCCGGACCCTCCCGCCGTGTTCTCGGGTACTGGCTGCCCTGTACCCACCTGCCCCACCTCCCCGTGCCCCATTCCACTCTCTCTGACCCACCCAACTCCCCAGGGGATGCACTGTCCGTGGCCGGCTGCGGCTCACGCCTGGAGGGCACAGCTCAGCAGATGTACCAGAGCTTGGTGGAGACCTTGGGCACCCTGCCCCCTGAGACAGTGAGCAGCCTGCCCCTTGCCCTCTCATGGCTGTGGGGGCCCGGCTTCCCATATAAGCAGCACGCACTGCACCTGCCTACGCCAGGGTTCAGGATGACTGCCTTCTTGTCAGCCATGGCAGGAAGTGGACCGGCGAGGGGGTGGGGAGCGTCTCTGCCCGTGGGCGTGCTGTGCACCTGAGCACCTCGTCTCTCCAGAAGGTATTCTGCGGCCATGAGCACACATTGGGCAACCTCGAGTTCGCACAGAAAGTGGAGCCTTACAACGACCACGTGAAGGCTAAGCTGTCGTGGGCCAAGGTGTGGCCGCTCCTCCACTCTCAGTGGCAAGGTTGGAGGGTGGGGCGGGCTGGGGCCAGGACAGCACCAAGTGTGTGTGTGGGTGGGTGGGGTGTCAGCCGTGACTTCTGGCCTGGGTGACCAGGCCTGGCTTGGCTGGGGCGTTCACCCATTCTAGGCTCTGGGCCACCTGCAGTCTGGCCCTCAAGTGCTCACCTTCAGGGCCTGGGCTCAAACCCCCAGGCTGCGGGTGACGGAGCCAAGCTGCCTGGGGTTGCCAGGCAAGGCGGTGACTGGGGCCTGTGCTCGTTCCAGCAGAGGGATGAGGATGATGTGCCCACAGTGCCCGCAACTCTGGGCGAGGAACTCCTTTACAACCCCTTCCTGAGGGTGGCGTGAGTACTGGCCAGCGTGCTGGGCCCTCCTGTGTGGGTAAGGGGGGCTGGGGAGCATGGGGCAGGGCCTGAGCCAGTGCGTCTTGGGGACCTGTGTCCTCCCTGGGGGCCTCGCTGTACAACAGGCTGGCACGGGGCCGACTTGTTCTCTGGGTCTCCCCTGCACTTATTTGGATACCAGGTGGTAGGGGGCCGGTCCCTGGGCTGTCTCTACCACCATGTCTGGTTCACCCCGTGGATCCCTTTGAGCCCCATGGTGCCCCCTCTCCCCACAGAGAGGAGTCTGTGCGCAAGTTCACGAGGAAGGTGGCCCCAGCCGACGTCCTGGATGTGCTCTGCAGGGAGCGAGCAAGCTTCGAGAGGGCGGCTGAGCCGCTGCAGCCACAGGCCCGGGCTCTCCTCGCGCTGCAGTGGGGGCTCCTGAGCACACCCCGGCAGAAGTGAGCTCTACATGGGTCAGGCCACACAGCCCTCCTCCCTCAACCCACAGGAGGGCCCAGCCATCCTCAGTCCTGCCCGGCCCCGGAGGGTGGGTACTCTGGCACTTATGGGGCTGGACACCCTGCCCCACTCTGGGCCACAGTGAGACAGGGGTGTTTGCACACAGTACAGTGGGGTGCACAGGGCTCCTGAACTTCAAATAAAGCTTTGAAAGGCCTTTTTCTTGATGCAGACAGACACTCTCAAAAAGAAGCTGTTTTTACTAGAGATGAGCTTCTCAGGCATGTGCCTGGGGGGCTGACTCAGTCTGTCCCGCCCCGGCCCCAGCCAGTGGGGGTCCAGCTGTGGACACAGGGCTCAGCCCCCGGGAGGCAGGTTCTCCGGCCCCAGGCATCACAGCTCTGTCAGACACCTGGTCTCGGTGGAGGGGCACCCCACCCCAGGTGGAGTCACGGGCCGGCTGCCTGTGTCCGGCCAGTGTCCTCGACTGCCCAGTGTGGCAGGTCCCCCAGGCTCTGCTGTGACCTCACCAGCCGGGCAGGTCCAGCCTGTCACCACCGCCCCACAGGAGTTTGGGGGGACTCTAGAGATGGAGGGTGAGGAGCCCTCCCACGAGACAAGCTAAGACCCCACACCCAGGGGGAGCCCGGGCCTCTCAGGGCTCAGGACCATGGAGAGGGCCGGCGGCCGGTAGAGCCTGCAGCCCCGAAGGAGGAGTCCAGGTGAGAGTGATCCTGAGTTCCATTGCTCCAAGGGTCCCAGTGTCCCTGCAGCATTTAGGGGTGCCCCTCGGAGTCTCGGGCAACTGCCCTGCTGGAGACCCCCCACCTTCTCAGGAGTCCTGGTGTTGGTGGCAGTGGACCAGCTGGACCCGTGAGGCCTCTACCACCTGATACTGAGTCCAGAGCCAGCCTTCTCCACCGCGTGGTAGCTGGTGTGCAGCAGGCGGCCAGCCCGCTCCGAGCCTGCGCCCTGCAGCCAGCACTCGTATAGCTCCTGGACCCCGGGTGCATCCTCCGGTGCTTCTGTCCTGACTAGGCCATACAGCCTCTCGACCTGCTGCAGGAGCTCCTTGCCGGGCGTGTCGGGGGCCTTGAGCTGTCCCCCTCCGTTGAGGCACCCTGTGGCAGAGGAGGGCAGGTGTGGTCATGGAGGGTGCCAGCTGGCACACAGGGTCCCGGGGGCCCCCTGCCCATAGCTACCTGCGGGGCAGGCCATGACCTCCACGTAGTGGTACGGGCAGCGCCCGCGCTTGAGCTTCTGCACCAGGTTCTGGATGTTGCGGAAGCCGTAGGCTGCGGCAAAGTGCAGCAGGACTTGGCCCTCCCTCTCTAGAATCACCTCCTGGAGGTCCTTGTTCCTGAGGGCACAGACCTGGCTGTCCACACAGCATACCAGGCTCACTCCCGGTGAGGGCGGTGAGGGGGGAGGGGAAGAAGCTCCTTCCCACCAGTGGGGCAGGTAGCCCCAGCCTCAGGTTCCTGGCCTGTAGAATGGGAACCCCTCCTTCCCACGGTCAGATGAGCCCCAGCCCACCCTCCTTGGAGTGGGGGCTCACATCAGGACACAGTGTGTGCCAGGAGCTCCGTACCGCCCCCGTGTACCACGGTGCTGTGGGTAGGGGACGCTGAGCTATACCAGGAGACCCAGGGCTCGGGAGTGCTGGTCCCGTCACCTGAGCTAGAGCGTAGGGCCCAGCTACGGCCCTCCCCACTGACCTCAGGGGTCTGTAGGTGACCTCAGTGACATGGATCCCGAAGAGCTCCTGGGCTGCATGCCGGAACACATGCTCCAGGTAGCCCCCTGAGCCCCCGCCCCGATGGCTGGTGGGCTCCTGGGCAGAGGCACTGCTGCACCTGGGGAAGAGGCCAGGCCTCAGGTGGTGTTGGGGCCGCTGCCCACCGAGGCCTCTGAGCAACCTCTGTCTCAGGTTTGAGAGCGTTTGGTTTCTAAGCCGAAGATGAGCCATAGAGCCAAAGGCTTTGAAGGTATGTCGGGAGGAGGCTTGTGCAGCAAAGGACTGTCCCCCCTGTCGTACCACCTGTCCCGGGAGCTCAGACCTGCGTGAAGTCAGGGTCAGCTCTGACGACCATCGGCCAGTTGTCGGGAGCTCAAGCATCTTGGACACCGAGGCACACGAGGGGCCGAGGGAGGCCAGGCGAGGGAAAAGGGAGGAGGCCAGTGCCTGCGTCAAGGGCCACGGCCCCTTCTGCCACCCATCTGGACCCTTGGGACACCCCAGTGGAGAGTACCCGGTGCTGGGTGAGCTTACAGCCCGTCTGACACGGCCGGTGATAACGTACAGACTGTCTAGAGGAGCCGGCTCCAGCTCCGACAGCGAGACCCCTTCTTCTTCCAGCAGCTTGAAGACTTCACCTGCAGGAGACCACAGCACAGACGCACTTCAGCTGACTCTCAAGAGCAAGAGAGGCCGTTACAGACGCAGGGCTCCCGGTCACGGCGCCGGCTGGCCCGGCCTCACACCTGTGGTGATGACACAGTCCACGTCGCGTGTCTGGTGCTCCTGGCTGAAGAAGTCGGGTCTGGAGGCTTCCAGCTTTTTGTCGTAGCAGGGCATTACTGTCACGTGGTAGACCTTGTCGGGAGTCAGACGCTGTGCGCAGGGCGTGGCAGTGAGGCAGTGGTGCGGGGCTAATGGGGGGAGGCGTGGGGGGCACCACAGGGGGGTTCACTCTGGGTCCCCGTTACCTGCTGCTGGGCAAAGAAATCCTTGACCAGGGAGCCCATGACCTGCTGTGGGGACCGCGCAGTGCTGATGTGGGGAAGGAGGGTGCTCCCGTGGGTCTTCTCAGCGTAGCAGATCCAGCCTGAGGCCAACGCAGGGCGTGAGAGGGGCGGTGAGGTGACTTCTGGGGGTGGCCCGACTCATGCAAGGGGTTAGGGTCCCACTAAGGAGCCCCCTGCTCTGCTCTTGCCGACACGTGTCTCTAGCACCCCCATGATCACCCCTCAGGTACTGAAGCGGCTCCTGCCAAAGAGCCCCCACCCTCCTCACCATGTCCAGCTACCGGCCGCGGGCGCACACCTGGGCAGGCAGAAGTCAGCACGGGCAGGGCCTGCTCGGGGTTGGCCTGTCCTCGGAACCGCCGCACGAACTCCCGCTGGCTTTCGAGGAGGCTGAAGTTCCTCGAGAAGGCGGTGTCGAACACGTAGTGTGCGCCTGTGAGGGAGCACCCACCTCACTTCCGGAAGGACGGCTGCGCCCAGGGTGGGCAGGCGTCACTGGAAGCACCCGTGGTGGATGCCCGGTGCCCTGCCTCTGAGCTTGGGCCCGCAGGCGCCACCCCGCACACGCCGGCACAGCCACCTGCACTGAGCCCTCTACGCCCTCCCAGCCCTGCCCCTGGCGTGCAGGGGCTGACCAGGAGCCAAACTCAGGCCTGAGAACTGTGCCTTGGTGGTGATAATTTAAAAACGAAGTAAAGAGTAGGTGAACTCCAGGCTCGGGGATGTGCAGCATCAAAACTGAGGGTTTTTTTATTAAAAGGCCCTGCTCTCAATCATCACAACAGAACCTCAAGATGAGTCAACCTCCAACAGAGCTTCTGATACACTAAGTCCAGTGACAGCCGGGCGTCACCTTAGCCCCATGTCCACGCAGGAGCTTGCCAAGGTTCAGCACCTACCTATTTTTTTAAAGAATGCTGTTAATTTCCTGGTGGTATCCGTAGGATTCAGCTGAAACCTCACAGCCAGCGACGCTCTAGACTGAGGCGAGACCGAGATGACAACCAGCTTCTGCTGATCAGGTGCTGCTGTCTGCAAAGCACGGGACCCACGGCTCACTCTGTGTAGTTTACAGCCTGACTACATCAGGGCGTGTGAATTTTGCAAACACACAGAACTCGAAGTTTAGGGTTAACACTTCAACGCCAGGAGTCCCCAGGAGAGGTAGCACCAGGAGATGAGCTGCCCCGAAGACACTAGCGAGGGACGCTGGGTGAGAGTGGCATCTGAAGACGGCCCACCGCTCACCTTATTGGCACCTAGAACCTTCCGCAGCTCCTCGTGGCTCTGCTGAGTAATAAGCACGGTCTCCGCTGAGGTGACGCAGCCACTGCACGCTAGGCAGTCGTCCAGCGAGATCTTGGCCTTCTCCAGCTTCTTCATCCCTCCATCCTAGAGGCATGAGAACCCAGTACCCCAAGGGCCCTTCCACACGAGGACACAGCGCTCAGGATGACGGGACCCATGGGAGAGCTTCATTCTCTGGCTCACAGCGCTGACAAGCAGCGTGGCAGTTGGCTGGCTGTATGTGCCGTAAGTTTTTAGAAATTAAATATTTAGGACAGAAATATATGTTCTAAACTTTCCTAGAAGCACCAAATCCTAACTCGGGTACAAATGTGGCTGGCGTATTGTATTAAAGAGCCTTGCTGCCCGCCAGGGGCGGGACATGGACATTAAATGTGCAAAGATGCAGCCAACTCGTCACTGGTCCCCAGACTGTGCCTCCAGGGACAGGAAAGTGCTGTGGGGACAGGAAAATGCTCAAGGCCAGGCTCTGAAAGGAGAAGGAAGAGAAAGGCAAGGGCGAAGATGAAAGAAGAAAGGACAGAGGGACAGGGAGGAGGAGATGGTGGGAGCCTGTGTCCCCCAACACCTGCACAGAGAAGAGTGGGCGAGGCATGCAAGGGGCAGTTACAACGCCAAACAGTCGAGGACTGGGCATTCACACTGGTCTCCAGGCCGGTGGCTGGGCAGCTCTGAGCTGCAAACGGGCCCAGCAGAGCCCTCACTTCCTCTGCACACACAGGAGTGGTCTGAGTCAGGGCCCGGAAAGCTTCAGGGGTCCAAAGTGTGACCGGGGGATGACTAGCCGGGACCCCCTCCCAGTCCACTCGCGAGGCCCGCGTTGCACCGCAGCAGCAGTCTGAGCTCAGGGTGCTTTCCTGGCCCGGCCAGCCTCGAGGCCAGCAGGGACTGATGTGCTTCGGGCTTCCCTCCAGGTCAACCCCTGCTGCCCTGGAGCAGGGCCCCTGGCCCCATGAAGGACCCCGCCTCCCGTGCTTGCTGGGCTCAGGCGGGACCCCAGCTGGGCTGCCAGGTCATCCTCCAGGGCTGAGTAAACAGCGACTCCTTCCCCGGAATAGCTGGCTCCCGCTGTCTGGCCCGCCGCGAGCCATCCTGTGGCTCCTCACTTGCTGGGAGGGACCCCTGGGCCGGTGCGCCCAGTGGTGCCTGCAGTCCTCGGGACAGCATGGGTGTTCTCAAGGATCCAAATGGCAGACAGTCAGGGTGTCAACTTTAACGCCGTGGGACCAGGGTCCTGGCATTGCTCAGTTACACAGGAAGTAGCTTTCACTAAGAACAAGTGGTCTGGACTAGAAAATGTTACACAGTTAGAACTTGAGAGAGAGGGATGCCAGAGCTGCCACTTCTGCAAAGAGCCCTCTGCAGTGCACACCTGAAAAAAGGCTGGTGACACGTGGAAGGTGCCATGGTCACTGCACCTGTCACTGGACAGGTCAGCTGGGCTGGAACTTACCTGACTGACTTGGAAGTAACTCCCGTCATCTTCGATGTGGATCTTGGCCACGCCGCTTCCCGGCCTCCTATCCACCTTCATGGGCTTGATGCAGTCCTACCCGTAAAAGACCCGAAGGGCGCCTGAGCGCACAGCGGCGGAGAGGCCCCCACACCGCCTGGGACGAAAACTCTGCCCTGATTCCGGCCTTCCCACCGAAGAAGCGGTCTTGGCGCTGTGGCTGCTTACCCTACTCGCGCGCGTTCACACACTGCCCGCATCAAGGTCGCTGACCTGATGCAGGTGCAGGCGGTGTGGCCAACCTAACCTGTCCGCGGACACCGCCAGTAAATAGCGGGTGGGGCACCGCAGGGAGGGCCAGTGTTTCACTGGAGGCCGAGGGTCGGCAGAAAAGCTCTGCCCCGCCCAAGTCCTGGAAAAAGATTCCTTTCTCCCCCGTTCCTCTCCGCCCGAGAGGAAGCTCGCTGGCCGTCGCGTTCCCAGCGAGCAGCCTCGGAAACCCTTGGCAGGAGGTCCGTCCGGCCCCTCGCGCCCCACCTCAACCCCACCGCCCCCGGCACGCCTCGGCCGAGCCCTGGGCCCGCGCGGCTGCCGGCAACCGATAAGCGGGGCAGCAGGGGAGGCGGCCGGCGGCCCTCACGTGCGGCTGGCCTGTCCCCTTGGGGACACGCTCTGTCTCCTCCCGCCGGGGGGACACCCACGCCGACCGCAGCAGAACGCCCCCCCTTGCCCTCGCGGCGGGGCGAGGGGCCGGCCAGGGAAGTTCGGCGGGGCCTCCCGGCCCCGAGCTGGGTCACTCTGGTTGTCGCGGCCGCCCGGGAAGGGGACACGGAAACGCGGGGCTGTGCGACCCAGCAGGCCCCCCGATTCCGAGCCCCTCTCTCGGGGTGGCGGGGGAGACCGCAGCGGAGAGGACTCCTCGCGCTAAGCAGCCGCCCGGCCCGCCCACCTGAGACGGCGCGATGAAGTCGTCCAAGTCCGTCAGCTGCAGGGCCCCGCTGAAGGGAGACGCCATGGCGCCACACTGCCGCCGGCCCCGGCGCGGACGGCGTCGCCAAACGCCGCGAAACAGCGAGACAGTTCCGCCACACTGCCGGTAAGCGCCGCGTGCGCATGCGCAGCTGGCCCCTCGGCCGGGCTCCCGGGGGCGCGCGCCCCCTGCTGGCGGGCCGGGCACCGCGCAACCCGCGCCGCCTGCGCGCCGGCGAGGGCCGCGGGGAAGGGGCCGTGACTCCCTCGGGGCGCCTGGCTCGCCTCCACCAGTCTCAGCCCCGGAGAGAAGCTGCGGAGGCGCTGTTCTTGGTTCTGGACCAGCCCAAGAACCCAGAAGGGCGCCGGGCGCGCAGAGGCGGCCAGCTTCGGTTGGAGTGAGAAGGGAATGGGAGCAGGGGTGCGGAGCGGCTCCCCCGAGGCTGCTGGCCGGTGCAGGGCCCCATGGCTCTGGGAGGGTGTGTGCTCAATTACGTGGTCGTGTCCGACGCTTTTGCGACCCCGTGGCTGCTCTGTCCATGGTGTTTCCCAGGCAAGAACACTGGAGTGGGTTGCCAGTTCCTCCTCCAGGGGATCTTCCCCGCCCGAGGATCGAACCCGCGTCCCCTGCGTTGGCAAGCCCGCCCCCGGTTTTTCCGGAGACCAGCCAGAAGGAAATGGCAACCCACTCCAGTGTTCTTGCTTGGAGAGTCCCAGGGACGGGGGAGCCTGGTGGGCTGCCATCTCTGGGGTCGCACAGAGTCGGACACGACTGAAGCGACTTAGCAGCAACAGCAGCAGCCTGAGAAAAGCCCTTTTCTCTGTGGAACACGGATAGAACGCTGCTGGCTGGACTCAATTCTTGAGTGGTCATATACATTTTTAAAGTCTTTATTATTATTATTATTTTCATTTTGGCTGCGCTGGGTCTCCGTTCCGGCGCTCGGGGTGTCCCTTCTAGCGGAGCCGCAGCTCTGGAGCGCAGGGGCGGTAGCTGCGGCTTGGGCTTAGCTGTCCCTTGGCATCTGGCATGTTAGTTCCCGACCAGGGATCGACGCTATGTCCGCTGCGTGGGAAGGTGGATTCTCAACCACCGGACCACCAAGGACGTCTCCCTCATATACATTTAATGACCACTTCCTGTGGGGGCTTTCCAGAAAACCCCAGTGGTCAAATTGGTGCATCCTCGCAACTTGGGCCCAGCCCTGAAGGTACCCTGGCAGGGTCAGCCCCAGACTATCCCCTGGGCGTGATCTCACGTTTTGGGAGCCCACGGCGGCCTCTGCTCTTGGTGTTCTTGTCCTGATGTGGGCGCTACCGGCTGACTCTTCACCTGCCTGTGGATTAAGTGTGGAGTCCAGGGGGCTGCGGCCCACAAGCCGGCGTGACCTCCAGCCCCTGCAGCTGCTCTTCTTGGCTCCCAGGATGGGAGTTCCTTCTCAGCATCAAGAGGGGTTTTCCCAAGGAGCTGTACTGTGGGCTTCCAGGCCCCGGCATCCCCTCCATGTCCTGGCAATATCTGACTAAGGTCTGGAGTACGGCACCTGAAATCTTGACAGTCTCACTATTGTGTGCGTGCTCAGTCGTATCTGATTCTTTGAGACCCCACAGACTGTAGCCCACCTGTAGCCCCACTGTAGCCCACAGACAGGCTCCTCTTGTCTGTGGAATTTTCCAGCCAAGATTATTGGAGTGGGTTGCCATTTTTCACTCCAGGGAATCTTCCAAACCCAGGGATCAAACCCACATCTCACACATTGGCAAGTGGGTTCTTTACCACTGAGCTACCAGGCTGTTATGTATGTTTTAACACAATTTTAAAATTAATAGTGTATTATGTTAAAAACCATTGAATCACACACTACAAATGGGTGAATTGCATGGTATGTGTATTTATATCTCTTTAAAGCTATTTTTAAAAGTGGGGCTGGAGGCTGCCGCTCAAGCTGGCTACCCCAAGAGGCCCCCAGAGGCCCAGGAAGTAAGCACACCCTGCTCTACCCCTGTAGGAGGGCCTGGGGGAGTGCCAGAGCCAGCTTCTGGTTAAAAAAGCTGAACAGGGGTTTCTGACCTCTCTCTCTCTGACACATACACACACATGCATACGATGAGGGCCCGTCTTCCTCCTGCCTGCTCTGAGTAGAGCCAAGAGTGGGGACTTTTCAGCCCCTTGGGGTATTTTATTAACTCACAGCCATGTCCCTAGAGCTGCTAGGCTCTTGTGCCAACAATACAGCTCGCCTCCAGTGTGTGTGCTCTCACGTTTTGCAAATTATTTCATCATCATCATTATCGAGCGTTCACCTTGCGCTTCCCATGTGCAATGCCAGTGTTTACACACGTGGGGGACCGCGAGGGCCAGATGAGGACACAGGGCGGGGCTGAGGCTCCTGAGGCCAGGTTGGTAGGCACCTTCTCTGACGCTCTGGCTGTGTGTGGGCACCCCTGTCCCTGAACCCGAGCCGGTGCAGAGCTCGTCCTCTGCTCTGGCCACGCCCACAGGGCCTGCTTTGTCCAAACCTGACCATCAAGCGTCTGGTGGTTGGACAGGAGCAGGCGGGGTTTCTACCAAGGCATGTGGATCTACTGAGCCCTCCTGCCCGTGGACTCAGTTTCACCCTGTGAGAAGTCGGAACCGTGCGGCTCCGGGGACAAAACCACAGCTGGGAGGCTTACAACCGCAGAAGAGTTTTCTCTCGTGGTCTGGGGGCCCAAAGTCTGAAATCAATGTGTTGGCAGGCCTGGGCCCCGCTAACTGCTCCAGGGGGATCCGTCCCACCCTCTAGCCTCTGGGCATCCATGCCTCCCGGGCGCGGGGTGCGTCCCTCCAGCGTCTGTCCCCATTGTCACATGGCTCTTGTGTCTCCCCACTTCTCTGATCCTGTAAGGATCCCTGGGTTCGGGGCCCTAATCCAGGATGAGTTCCTCTCTAGAGCCTTGACTTAATTATGTCTGCAAAGGCTCTTTTTCCAAATAAGTCCCCGTCCACAGGTTCTGCAGGAAAGCACCATTCAGTCCACCGCAGGCCACGTGTCCATGTTTACATGGGAATCGGGGGGTTCAGCAGAGGGCCGCATGATGGGGTGTGGCTCACCTGGCTGTAGCCCCCTCCTCTAGGGGCCAGCAGACAGGCAGGTACAGGGGACACAGGCAGACAGAGGGGACACGGGCCTTGGTGCCGAGGACCACCCGTCCCGGGCTGGGCCAGCAGCTGTCTTTGCCAGGCAGTCTGTGTGCAGTGGGAATACAATGACCCCGGCGGGGACAAGTAAAAGGTAGTTTTTCTTTCCCAAAATAAAAAGGTTCTGAAACGTGATTTTGAAACATGTTCTCTATGTTATGGTGGTGTGGGTCAATACCCCCCAAGAAGCTGGACAGAAGTGGGGTTCCACGTGGCTGGGGTGTAGGAGCAGGGATATGCCTCGAGGGTGCAGCCCACACGGTCAAGGTGTCTGTGGTCCACGGACCCCCCAGCTGCCCCCATGGGGGTTGGACTCGGGGGGTGACTTGGGCCAGGGGCAGGGGCTTACTGCTGCTGCCCAAGCTTGGCAGGGCCACCTGCCGAAAGGTGCTCCGTATTAAGCTTGGGGCCGGGAGCCACCGGGTGAGAAGAATGGGGAGACTGCGGGGCCGCAGGCCTTGCCCACATGGCTGCAGGGCCTTGTGTCCCAGGGCCTGCCCCAGGCAACTGTCCCGGTGCCAGGCCAGCCTCGTACCCAGCCACAGGGCTCTTGCCTTCCAAGCCCTCCTCTTCCTTTTCATAAACCGGGGACTGTGCTGTTAGTACAGGCACCCCGCTAGGGTCTCCTTACAAGGTGAGAGTCTTCACCCTTGGGGGCTCTGGGCAGGTCAGCTTGGTCTCTGTTGGTCCCAGGTGCTCCCGCAGCCCTGACTCGGTGGGCATGGGGGTGCGGCCTCCCGGCCAGTCGGTACAGACCCTCCCGCTGCCCTCTGAGCAGCTCCAGACTCTGAGCGCTGGGTGTGGGGAGCCCACGTGGGGGGGGGGTGTCCCTGTGCTTCTCAGTCTAGAACCCCAGAGAGGAGTCGACCTTTGTAGGAAACGTGGCTTGAGGCGTCCCCACCCGAGCCCTCCAGGCTCTGCGAGGCGAGACCTGCAGCCCCGGGCTGCACAGGGCTTTATTAGTGGAAGAGAATCACTGTGGGCCAAGAACACATCATTAGCGGCATCATCAACGCCGCGCGCCTTCCCGCCGGGGCTGACCCGGCTTGTCAACAGGTGTGATCCCAGCAACGGCCCTGGGGGGCCCAGCGCCCGCGGCAATTAGTGCCTAATGAGGGGCCTGTGTGACCCGCTGTGTAGCCAGGGCCAGGGCTGGAGAGGAGAGGGCTCCGGGAGAGCCCAGCAGCCCTTCGGGGTCCCCTTTGCTGCTGCTGCCCGGGGCTGGGGGGCTGCAGGAAGCAGCAGAAAGAGTTGGTCCCAGAGAGGCCCTCGCGGCGTGCGGTAGTGACACTCCAGAACTCGCACGCATGGGAGGCTGGCCCCGCCCTGGCCCAGGAGGCCGCCTCTCTGGACAGTAGGCCAAGCAGTGCTGGGGTGGGAGGCTGAGGGGGTAGCCCCCCACCGGCTGCGGGGTGCTGGGCACAGGGCCCGCCTCCATCGTGGAGCCTCGGGGCTTCGGGCCTGCGAGGATGGTGGCCAGGCACCTGCTCTGTTTCTCCGAGGGCGAGCACTGGTCACAGCTGGTTTGAGGGGGTCTGACTCTCCAGGGCGTCCGCTAAAGCGTTGTCCCGGCCTGCCCTGATGGCAGGTTTGCAGCTGGTTGCTGGTGCTGTCGCCCCGGCCACCTTGTCAGAGTGTCAAGGCCGGCCCACACTTTGGTGCCTCTCACCCACACTTCGTATTCAGCCCACAGGTCGTCAGGGGGCACCTGGAGCCTCCGAGGTGGCATGTGCCTGGCAGCAGGGCCGCAAGGCTGCTGGGTGGGGTGGGGGTCCCCACCCAGGCCTCACTCCCTCAGGTGCCCACAGCCTGCAGAGCCGCAGGCTCAACCGCAGGTCCTGGGGGCTTGATTTCTGGAGAGGCAGCCCCTGCAAGTGTCGTGGGACCGGTGGCCCCCTCGGTCCCTGTCGTTGGGCCCCAGCCCCCCCAGCACCCTCCTTATCCCCGCTTGCTCCCCTCCCCTTGGCCCTCGCAGCAGGACTCTGGGCGGGGGCGGGGGGGGCCGTAGCTGCTCCACCAGCCTGGCCCCAAGAACGTGACAGTCAGGGTGGAGCTGGACTGCCCACCCAGACTGCCCGGGGTCAAGGTTCATGAGCAGGGCCCCCTCTGGTGTGCTGGCGGCCAGAGCACCAGGCGAGCCTCGGGGGCATCATCCCTGTGCCCCTCCTGCCAGTCTGACCCCTCCTTCCAGTCTGACCCTCCTGACTTCCATCTGTCAACCCCACTGCCTGATTGGTGTGGGACGAGCCCCAGCCTGAGGGCAGAGTGGGAGGGGCTCGGCATGCCACCCCTGGGTGCCCAGGACACCAGCCGTGCCAAAGCAAGGTGCCAGTCCCAAGGCCCACCCTCAGAGTTCCAGGAAGAGCTGGTCCAAGGCCTGGTCCTCATCCAGCTTCCGGGTGATGACGGCACCTGAGGCCCTGGGGCTGGTGGCCAGCCGGGCCAGCACAAGTGTGCCCAGGCCCCAGGCCAGGGTGGGCACTGCCCATCAGCCTGGCCTTATCCCACCCTGACACCTGGCCCCACCCTGACACCAGGTCCCTGCCTGCCTGCTCAAGTTGCCTTCCCCTTGCCTCTCCCGTTCCTCGCCCTGCCTGCTCCCCCGCCAACCCCAGCCTCAGGTTCCTTCCGAGCAGGTACTGAGCTGGAGATGGGTGGTTCCCCAGGTCCTTTCCCTCCACAGCTGGGAGTTTGCACAGACTCTGGGGTACACATGTGTGTGCCCCTCTCTGCCCACACTGGGGTTGAGACATCTGCGGGGAGAAGGCCCCCAAGCCTGACCCTGGGATAGGCCCTTCGGGGTCCGAGCCTGACCTCTGACTCTAGCCAGGGCTGCTCCCAAACCCTGCCCATCCACTGCCCCCAGTGAACACACCCCAGGACCCCAGACTGTGGTGGGGTTGGGGTCAGAGTGTTAAGGTGGCCCTGCTCACCTGCCGTCACCCCCAGACACCTTGCAGGGCAGGAAGTTTCGGCAGATGCTGTGGGCGCTGGCGCTGGAGCAGCTGGAGACCCTGCAGCAGCCCCTCACTTTGGGGTCAGGGCATGTGGACGGGGTGACACCCAGCCTCCTGCCACTCTCCGCCCCCCCACCCACAGCACCAGGCCGCCCATGCCTGCCTGTGCCTCTATCTGCTGAAGTCATTGCCGGAAGGTCCCCAGGATCTGGACCAGACAGCGCCATCTACAGCCACAGGCAAGCCTGGCCACAGAGCCGGACATCCTGGCGGCACTGCCCCTGGGGGCTGGGCCCAGGCGGCAGCAGAGGCCCAGCGGGAGGTGGCTGGGCAGCACTGGGCAGCTGGGCATGAGATAAGCTGGGCAAGTAGCTGTCCGGTACCCCCAGCCCAAGAGAGCCACTCACGGCACCAGCGCACCTGGGAAGAAGGCCAGGCCAGTGCACTCAGGCACACAGCCAGCGGAGCTGGCTGATGTGAGGTGAGGAAGGCTTCCTGGAGGAGGTGACCAGGAACAGAGGACCACTGACAGGTTGGCCCCTGGCTCCAGGCCAGCAGCAGCCTCCAGTCCCCTTCCCTATTTTGCCCACACTGGGGGACAAACTGTTTGAGAAGCCAGAGCAGGAGCCAGCCTCCTGAGCTTGGGGCACGGCTCCTGCCCTCTGAGGACGTGGATCCTCCCGGGGGAGCTGGCCGGCTGCCCTGGGCCTCGTGGGGATTATCGGATCAGAGCTAAATGGGTCCTGGGGGGAACCAGCAAAGCCAGTGACTGTTTATCCAGATTCTCAGGTGTGGCTGGGGGTGCCCTGATGAGAATGGATATAGCTGTGTGAAAATAAAAGAAAAAAAATTAATGGGCAGAATAAACAGCCCCAAAGTTGCTTTGTTTGTCCAAAGAGAGTGGAAAAGCCAAGGACTGCCTGGGAGCAACAGCTGGCAGGACAAGTGGGGGCCTCACCCAAGGGGGGCTGAGCGCAAAGCCGGCCACGAGCCAGGGAAGCCCCTTGAGGAGCAGGGCCGCGCCTCCTCTCCACGCGTCTTTACATTTCTTCAATGAGGGTCACTTACTTTTGCTTATTACAGAAAAAAAATAACTATCGCTGGTTCTGTCTCAGCGCTTGTTATTGTCCACTTTCTAATTCTGTGAACCTCCTGTTTGAATTTGACTTTCTATGGTTCCCGCGAAGGTCGGCTCTGGCTTCGCAAGCCACCAGGCCCTCGGCCTCCCTGTGAGAATTCGTGCTTGTGTCCTGGCCCCTGTTTCTGCTGGTTTCCAGCTTTTCTTGGTGTGCAGTCCCCCACGTGGTCTCCTTCCTGAGCCGAGGCACTTTGGGTGTTGGACTTGTCTTCTCTCCATCTGACAGCTGCCGTTAGCTGCTGGCTCGTCTCCTGAGTAGAGAGGGTTCCTTGACTCTGATGAAGTCGGGTTGCCCACGCCGTGCAGTGAAGGTCCTGCTGTGGGGTCTGGGCATCTCCCTCAATCACTGCCTTTTTTCTGTCTATATAGCTCCCTCCACCACACACCGTGTTTAGTATCCAGCTTGCATGTGGTGTAAACTAGGGGTCTTGCTTCCCTTCTCTTCATCCAGGGCATCCTGTTTCCCAAACCACCGGTCCCCCAGACCTGCGCCTCTGCTGCTTTGAGGAACCGCCTTCCGGGCATGAAGCCCCGCCACTGGTGTGTTTTGCCTGAAGTCTCTAATCTGAGCCTTTGTTCCTATCTTAATCACTTCGACTTTGTCTTAATATCTGGGAGCTTGCCTCTTCTTTTTATATCACCATGGATATTTATTCTCTTTATTTTTTTGAATGAGTTTGTTGAGTTCCTAAAAAAAAGATCCTCCTAGAATTTTCACTAGGGTTGAATTGAATTTATTGACTAATGTCAGGGGCCCTTTATCAGGCTGGGTTCTTCCATATAAAGCTTGGTGTCCTGTCTACCTAGTGAGGTTGATTTCCAGAGACTCTGCATCCCCTGTCCGTGGAAAAAGTCTCTTCCAGGAAACTGGCCCCTGGGCCACAAAGGTTGAGGACCGCTGGCCTGGGGTGTATCTCAGTTGCGGGGGCACCCGGTGGCCCCAGGCTCAAGTCCTGATGACCTGCCAGACTGTCCTCTGCAGCTGCGGCTTGTCTTGATATCCCCACCTGCAACGCCCGACGTGACAGTTCCTCCCTATCCTTGTCAGCAGGTGTTATGCTCTTGATCTTTTTTTTTTTTCCGGATTTGCCTCTTTTACTTATTTCCCTTTTTTTGATCTTTCTATTTTGTACTGGGGTATAGGGGATTAACAATGTTATGATAGTTTCAGGTGAACAGAGAAGGGACTCAGCGTACATACACATGTTCTCCTCCAACCCACCCCCCCCATCCAGGCTGCCACATAGCTCCGAGCAGAGTTCCCTGTGCTATACAATAGGTCCTTGTTGGTTATCCACTTAAAATATTATGCTACTGACCTTTAAATCAATCATATTGTGTAACTTACACACAATAAAGGCATCCAATAAAAGGGCGCAGTCCAAACAGCTTTGGTGGTTACACACACCCGTGAAACTGCATTCCAGTCAAGACAGAACATTCCCATCCGCCCCAGAAGATCCCTCGCCGCCACTCTTAGGAACCGGAGTCCTGAGTTTCAGTGGCACTGCCTGGCGATGGCCTCTGTGCTTCTGTCATGATAGATCAGTTTGCAATTTGACATTTTTGTAGAAATGGAACCACGCGGTATATACTCAGCATAATGATGCTGAAACTCATCCTTTTTCTTCATGTATCAGTAGTTTGTCCCTTGTTATTTCTGACTAGTATGTTATCATAGGAATTATATTGTATTTCATTTCCCTGTTGGTCTATTGATGGAAATTTGTTTTTCCCCCTGACTGGGGCTATTGTAAACAGAGTTGCTACAAATAATCACACACAAGGCTTTGTGTGCACATCCGGGCATATTTCTCCCAAGCGATTACTTAGGTGTGGAATGGCTACGTTCTGTGGTTAGGAGCATATCCAACTTCTTAAGAAACTAAGAAGTGGAAAGCGGGTGGAAAACAGCGGCAGCGGCTAGATCCCAGGTTTCTGGGCCGAGAGGTGGTCCCAGCTGCAGCTGGGGTGGCCTGTGTGGAGCGGCGCCCCGGTGAGGAGGACCCAGCTCCCACGTGCAAGGTCCTGGCCCACTGTGGTGCCCCGGCGTGGGGGTGAACATGCTGAGTATATGCCTGAAGTCACCCCGCGGAGAGAAGGAGAGACCCGAGTGCGCTGCCTCCCTGCCATCTCCCTTGGGAGGTGGCGACCGCACCCTAGTGCACAGCCCTCAGGGACCTGCCGTCACCTGGCTGTGAGGGGGGATCAGGACAGGCCGGACCACCACCCAGTGGGGCGACGGCTCCACACACACGGACCAGAACAGCGTGCAGGGCCGTCAGCTCACCTTCCCTTGTCCGGTGATGGCCAGTACACTGATCTTCAGTCCCGTTGCTTACGGCGGGAGATGGCTTAAAGAGACAACTTAGTCAAGGGAATTCCCTGGCGGTCCAGTGGTCAGGACTCTGCGCTTCCACTGCTGGGCACCCAGGTCCAGTCCCTGGTCGGGAAACCCCACAAGCTGTACAGCATGGCCAAGCAACCAAAAACGCCCGGCAGAAATGCCAGCACCACCCTGTGCTCCCACCAGCGGATGTGAGTCCCACTGCCCCACTCCCACGACACACTTGTCCTTGTTGGTCCCGTTAAGGGTCCTGGTTCTGGCGGGTGGGTGTGTGTCTTGCGGCGGGGGTGGGGGGTGGTGTGTGATCTGCACCTCCCCAGTGAGTCGGGCATCTTTTCACGTGCCCGTTGCCCATTCCCGAGTCTTCTTTCGTCAACTGTCTGTTGACTGTTGTTCAGTTGCTCAGTTGTGTCTGCCTCTTTGCGAGGGCATCAACTGTAGCCCTCCAGGCTTCTGTGTCCATGGGATTTCCCAGGCAAGAATACTGGAATGGGTTGCCATTTCTACCTCCAGGGGATCTTCCCAACCCAGGGATCAGACCCGTGTCTCCTGCATTGGCAGGTGGGTTCTTTGCCACTGAGCCCCAGGGAAGCCAGTTTAGCCCCTTGGCCTGTCTTTTAAAAATAGCTTTCCTGAGAAAGAATTCTCACACCATCTAACCCACCCATTTAAAGCGTGCAATTAGCATGATTCCTTTAACCTGAATCATCTATCACTGAATGGCTTTGGAATTTAGCTTTTGCTTTGGGCCTGATTGTGTCTCTTAACGAAAGCAACCTAAAGTTAGGAGGGAAAATAGAACTTACACGCAAAGCATGGCCTTCATGTTAACAAGAAAAGTGACGAGTCTCATACACCTCCTGTGCAGTCAAAGTGAACGTAGGACGTGAACCGTCAGTTCCCACCTGCGCTGCAGCTGTTGGGTCTTTTGGGCTCAAACTGCAGTTCTTGCAAGTAGGCACAGAAGAACCTCTTCATATCTCCAAATTCATGGAACCCCAAATTCAAGGCCCCCTCCCTGGCCACTTCACCGAATTCAGTTGCGGGGGCCCCACCTAACCCTCCAGTGGAAGCGATTAACCCTGTTAAGTCCATCTAGTGAATTTTTAAATCTCAGAGTTTGTATTTTTCATTTCTAAAATTTCCTACTTGGTTCTTGAAGGACTGTTTTCATTTTTTCCTACCTCTGCATGCACGAGAACCCTTTTTATCCATGACCTCATTGTCTAATAATCCTGACACTGTCTTATCGGCCCCAGCAGATTCTTCTCCCCGAAGGACGGGTCACAGCCTCCTGGCTCTTTCTGTGCCTGCAGCTTTTGATTTTATCCTGACTGTTGCGACTGTTTTTGTTGTGTAGACACTGCATTCTGTTATATTTCTACAAAGACTGTTGCTGCCTCTGTTTTGGCAGAGAATGAACTTGGTCAGGCTTGACCGTGACCCCTGCCATTCAGAAAGTGGGCAGAGTTTTGGCCAGTTGGCCATTTCAGCTGTCTCACACATACAGTGGTTCGGGGGTCACTGAGGGGCTGGGTGGGGCTCGTACACAGAATCTGGGGTCCCTTTCTCTGCTCTCTCCTCTTCAGAGTTCTCCAGTTACTCTCTGCTCTCTGGCTCCTTCGACCAGAAAGATGGGGAATTTGGGCTGTTGTCTGAGCACTCCACCCCACAAAGCTACACCCACAAAGGGAAATCTACGCTTCCTGACACCTTCTAGATTCCCATCCAAAATCTGCCTCCTTCCCTTCACTCCCCAGAGCCCTTGGAATTGTTATTTAAAAAATAAATTTATTGTTTTCTGGCTATGCCATGCAGCATGCAGAATCTTCATTCCCCAACCGGGGATTGAACCCAGCCCCCCTGCAGTGGAAGCGCCCAGTCTTAACCCAATGAAGTCCTGGGAATTGGTTTTTAAATATTTTGTCCTGAATTTTTTGGTTGTTATCTATGAACATGACTTTTTTTTTTTAAAGACATTTCTATCTGTGAGTTAGTTCATGTCTCTGGTGTCTATGGGATTTCCCAGGCAAGAACACTGGAGTGGGTTGCCATTTCCTCCCCTGATGTACCTGGCAGCCATCCTGAATTCTGTATGAATTGGTATCGGGCTTGACTGCACAGAATAGAAAACCCAGCCCATGGAGAGAGGTCAGAGACGGGGTAGCTGTACATACACAGATCAACAAACAGAAACACTTGCAGGTGTGTGTTGCAGAAAGACGACTCAAGTATCGAGGGTGCAGGCCAGGGATCGAAGGAGCTGCCAGGGACTCAGCTCCAGGGGTGAACACGGAGGCTGCGGGGCCAAGTCAGGATCTGCACAAGTGTCCACGAGTGCCCAAGTCAGGATGCAGACACTGGTGTCCAGCCAGCACAAAGACGCACGTTGTCGACCCCTGGGGCCACAGCAGCAGGAAGGTGTCTTCCACCTCCCTTCTGGAAGACGGCCAGTGTATGGGTAGGTGGGGTCCCAAGGCCCCCTCCCTGGCCACTTCACCGCCATGCCGCCCCCAGCCTGGAGCTCACTCCCAGGGGTCATGTCCTGGCCAGGCAGCAATCACCCAGAACCTGCTGACTCAGGTCGAGACTCTCATAGCACCAGCTGGGGGTCACTCCCTGGCCTTACTGTGCAACTGTGGCATCTCTGCAGCACTGAGCCTCAGTTTTGCCACCTGAGAAGTGGGAGACTAAGACCTGATGAGGCAAGGCCTTGACTCTCCACACATGCCTGGTGCCTGACGGTCAGCCAACCTGGAGCTCCCATGCCTGTCCACAGAGGAAAAGGCAGAAGCGGCTCCCCTGCCTCCACGCCCTCCCCAGGTCTCCACCCGCGCATTCCTGCAGCCTGAGTCCTACCCCTCCCAGCTGCTGGCCAGCCCCACATTTGTTTCCCTTGACAAACCAGGAGTCTGCATCCTAGTTGAGGAAACAGACTCAGAACTGGCTGATCACCCTAGAACATCAGAGTCACCATGGGCAGGGCCCTCCCCGCTGACCCTGGGAAAGTGACAAGGGTCTTCAGCACCCAGCCCAGGCTCCAGGCTCTTGACTGAGCTCGGCCTCATCTACGTGGGGTGGGGTCACGAGGGAGGGCGTGTGGGGGAGGTGATGGCGGGACACTTCTGTTGGCACCTCCAGCGAAACAGCTCTGCTGGGAGCAGGGATGGGGCGGAGGCTGGTACTGGGCCCAAGCTGGGAGGTTGGGGGAGACAGAGCAGCCCCCCTCTCCTGCCCCCGCTGGTGCTTCACCCTTGTCGCCACTGCACCTGGGGAGCGGCAGGGACCACCTCCCCTGATCTCAGAGGGCTATGCCCACAGGGTCAACTCCATCCTAGCCCCAGCTGCTCCTGACATGCTGTGTGACCCTGGGCAAGCCACAAGGTGTCTCCATGCTTGGGGCAGACGAAACGATCCTGTATCCAAGCCTCTAAATGTGTATTCTATGCCCCTTCCCTCTCTCACTAGAGTGGCCTGGGGCTGGCAGGGAATGTGGTCTGACTTCATTTTCCACCAGCTGAGAGCCAGACCTTGGGGGCCGAGCTTGGGCTGGGGTGGGAGGGTCTGTGGGTGGTGAGACAGGTGGGGAGGGAGAGAGCTTCCACCAGCATCCTGCAGCTGCGCACCTGCTGGAGGCCATGAGCTCAGGACTCTTGGGCTGGGTGTTGGAGCCAGCCCGACACAGACAGGGCCACGGCCACCGCTACCTCGTGCGCCTCTCTGATGAGCTGGTGGTCCACTCAGACCCCACACCCCACGTGCTGCCAGGCAGGCCCACCCCAGGTCCTGGGCAAGGGCCTGCATCACCTTCTCCAGTGAGTGCAGTGTCGATGCAGGCCCACATCCAGTGGGCACTTGGGGGAGTGTGCAGGTGGCTCGTGAGTGACAGGTAGCCAGGGGGACACCGGTCTTGAAGGACTCAAGGTCCGAGAGGGGACAACCCTGGGTACCAGAAAGGGAAGTGGTCGAGCAGCCTTGTGAAGGGAGACAGCGCAGTGAGCGGCCTGTGTCCTTGTTGCACTCGTACACATGGCCTGGGGGGCCTCAAACAGCCGTGACCCATGTGATCACACTTGGGCCACTCTGGGAGCTGACAGCTGAGGTGCCTCAGTGGCCCCGACCTAACCTGCGTGGTGGTATGGGGTGCAAAGGTTCCAGGTTCCAGGGCCCGCAATGGCTGGCAAAGGTTCTGGGGGCACCCCTACCTGGGGTGTGGGGTCCCTCATTACCTGAGGCTGGGTTTGGGGGCTCAGGGGAGATAGCAGGGGGACACAGAGCTCCTGCATGGCCTCACCCAACCCCAGGGCAAGGCCCCACTCAACTGCCTATTTTCTGGTCTGGGGGCCTGGTGGGGGCAGGGGGCCCCCTGGACTTTTGCTGCTCCCCAGGACACTCCCTACAGGCTGGGCTCATTGCCCTGCTGAAAGGGGGTGCTGAAGCACAGAAGCGTGCCCCCATTTCTGGGCTGGGGTGGGCCTGACACAGGCCTGGGCGGAGGTTTGGGGGAGAGGGGTGTTCCATTCCACCTGGCCCTGGTGGCCCCCCTCCAGGCCTCCCTGGGAGATGCGTGTGGACAGCGGTTTGGTCTCCTTCTGACCCCCACCTATTCTGGGACAATATTCTCCAGAGATCCACTCCCCACCCACCTCCTGCCCACACTGCCCCCCAGCCCCCCAGCCCCACTCCAGAGAGCACAGGAGGGCCCCCCAGAATGTCCACCTGCCCCTACCCGCGGGGCTGACTGGCGGGAAGGGCTGTCACCTTCGGTTGTGTTTCGGCTGTACCACGTGGCACGTGTGACCCCAGTTCCCTGACCAGAGGCTGAAGCTGGGCCACAGCAGTGAAAGCCCGGGGTCCTGACCCCTAGGCCCCAGGGAACTCCCTTTGGCCCTGCCCAGGCCTCTGCTTTGCGGGGGAGCTCAGGAGGGAACCCAGTGGGCCCTGCCAGCCTGGTGCCCCAGCAGAACCTGGGTTTGCACGAAGCCCTGGGGAGATGACCATGCTGCGGGGTAGGGTCGGGGTCCGCTCAGCTCCCCAGTGTTGAGTGGGAAACCGAGGTCAGCCAGAGCCAGCAGCGGCCCTGCCTCCTCATAGGACACTTCTGCCCGCCCCCGCCCTGCCCTGCGGGGCGAGAGACCTGCGCCAGCTGGGGCCCTCACGGCTGGGGGCCGGGCTGACTCACCCTGACCCTGCAGGAGGGGCTGGCTTCCCAGATGGGCGGGGCCGGGGCCGGCTGGTGCTGGGGGCGGCCGCACAGACACCCTGGAGGCTTGTGCAGGTCTGAGCCCTCCAGCCCCGGTGCCCCTTCAGCACTGGCCTGGGGCGGTGCCACAGTGGGGTGACACAGTGGTGCGGACATCAGAGCGCCGCAGACCATGGCCTTGCAGACCGCTCCGCCCCACCTGGGATCCCAGAGGACTCGCGCCCACGGCAGCCTCCTGCTCCTGCTTCTCTGCCTTGGTGAGCACTGAGGGTGGGCGGCCGGATGCTGGAGTGCGGAGAGCCGCGGGGGTCCGCAGGGGGCTGGGGCCCCAGGAAAGGCTCTGCCGGCTCTTCAGGCGCTCCCCCACTGTGGGCGGGGCCCCCCACCCTGACTGGTGCCCCTGGATCTGGAGACCCGTGTCCTGAACGTCAGCAGGTGCGAGTCCCAGGCAGGCGGCTAGCCTCATCTCTGCCCCCAGAGGGGACTGTGTCTGGCAGCCCTGCTGGACCCCTCTGCCCTGCAGGGCTGGAGGCCGAAGCAGGGTAGTGTTGGGGGCACAGGCCAAACTGAGGGCGCCCATAGCACAGGTGTCTGCCTGCCCTGAGCAGAGGGGCCCCAGGAGGGGGATGGGGAGGCCTGTGCTCCTTCGTGGGGTGTCGTGGGCCGTGACACCAGGGGCTGGCCGGGAGGGACCACCGTGGCTCCCTTCCTCCCAGGGTGGAGCCCCTGGCCATCCCTCAAGCTTGGTGTCCCTTCCCCTGCAGGTTGGGTTCTACCTTCCAGGGCCCAGGCTGCAGACGTGGGACTGGTAAGGACCCTCTGGGGAGTCAGGGGAAGGTTTTCTGGCCCTGGTTGGGCAGGGTTCCTCGGACCCCAGGACACTCCCTGCTCAGTCCCAGCCCTGCTCTGTTCTCAGGCTCTCCTGACCTCAAGGTTGCAGCGCACATCCCGGGACCTGTCCTGGCAGCAGCCTGAGCTGACTGTCCTCCTCCCAAGGGCCCGGCGGGGCACAGAGAGTGAGCATGCAGCCCAGCCCCATCAGTGTCAGGAGGCGGGGGCTGGGGGCTCGCACCGTGAGGTCTCCTCAACCTGTACCTGCGGCCCTTCCCGGCCACTGAGCTCCTTCAGTCATGCTAACGCGGGAGAGTGAATAGAATCGCGCCATTTTGCTGATGAGTAAATGGAGCCCCGGGCTTCCCTGATAGCTCAGTTCCACCTGCAACACAGGAGACCCTGGTTCGATTCCTGGGTCAGGAAGATCCACGGGAGAAGGGATAGGCTACCCACTCCAGGATTCTCGGGCTTCCCTGATGGCTCAGCTGTTAAAGAATCCGCCCGTGATGTGGAAGACTTGGGTTCCATCCCTGGGTTGGGAAGATTCCCTAGAGAAGGGAAAGGCTACCCACTCCAGTGTTCTGGCCTGGAGAATTCCATGGACTGTATAGTCCATGGGGTTGCAAAGAGTCGCACACATCTAAGCGACTTTCACTTTTCAAACCGAGGCCCAGAGAGTCTTGTGTTGCTCAGGGTCTCAGTGAAGGGAGACCCTGCGGGAGGAGGAGGAGGAGGAAGCTGACGGGAGAAGCCCAGCACCCCCCACCACCTGGCTGTCCCTGCAGAGAAGGCCTGCCCCCCGGGGCAGGAGGCCCAAGTGGTGGATGAGAACCTCTTCTTCTATGAGGAGTGGGAGCTGGAGGCCTGTATGGATGGGACCCTGCTGGCCACGCAGATGAGACAAGTGAACCGGATTCCCTTCACCTACCAGCAGCTGCACATTTTCAAGCGCAAACTGGATGAGGTAGTTCAGGGCTCAGCCCGCCTGCCACAGCGCGGCCGTCCCCGCTGCCCCAGTCATGGCGGCGGCCCTCACGGTCCCTTCCCCCGGAAGTTCTACCCACAGGGGTACCCCCAGTCCCTGATCGAGCACCTGAGTTACTTCTTCCTTTACGTCACCCCTGAGGACATCCACAAGTGGAATGTGACTTCCCTGGACACCGTGAAATCTCTGCTCAAAGTCAGCCAAGGGCGCGGGGTGGATGCTCAGGTGAGAGCTGTTGGGGTGGGAAGGGGCAGACATAGGGTGTGAGGCTGTGCAGGCCCGGTTGGGAGGACGCAGTGTGAGATGGCACTGCCTGGGGGTGGCACAAGGCGTGAGGTGGTCCAGGCCCGGGGCATACACCTCTCCCTGCCCCAAGCCACTGAGTGGCCTCCTCCCACAGGTGGCTGCCCTGATTGCCCGCTATGTAGGGGGAGGAGGCCAGCTGGACAAGGCTGCCCTGGACACCCTGGCCACCTTCCGCCCTGCCTACCTGTGCGTGCTCCGCCCCGAGCAGCTGGGCTCCGTGCAGCTCAGCGTGCTTTGGTGAGTCCTGGGGTCTGTCAGGGGTGGTGGGAGTGCTGTGCTCTGAGCTCACTGCCCGGCCGCACGCTGCCTCCTCAGGATGACCGCACCCCAGGACCTGGACTCGTGCAGCTCACTGCAGATGGCTGTCCTCTACCACAAGGCCCGCACGGCCTTCCAGAACGTCAGCGGGTCTGAATACTTCACAAGGATCGAGCCCTTCCTCGGTGAGCCCAGGAACATACGGGGGAAATGATGCCTGAGGTTCCCCCATCTTTGGGCAGTCCACTGGCAGCATGACCAGTGTTCAGAGTCTGTCCCTCCAAGTGTGTGTTGGCTGAGACCCTGTGAGTTCTGGGCACCTCCAACCTCTCCTCCAACCCAGAGGGTCAGGTGGTCAGCAGGCAAATCAGGGGCCCAGGAATTCCTTAGGAAAAGGGACTCTTGGTAAAAGAAATGGCTTCTGGTAGCCTGTGGTCAGAGGGTGGGACTGGGGGCTGCTGCACGGTCTCACACCTCGGGGCTCCTCTCCCCGAGGGCAGGTGGGGCCTCCACGGAAGACCTGCGGGCTTTTACTTGGCAGAACATCAGTATAGACGCGGCTGCATTCAAGAAACTGCCAACAGAGGCAGTGCTGGTACGACGGCGGGGAAAGGCGGGGCCTCCCATGGGCGGGGCCTCCCATGGGCGGGGCCTCTAGGGGCGGGGTCTTGGGAGGGACGGCCATCAAAGCCCTTTCCAGGGTCTATAGAGGCTAAGGCGGGTCCGTGGGTGGGGTGTTGGGGTGGTTTGGGTGGAGGAGAAGCCCGAAGTCTCTGGGAAAAGGCAGGATGACTCTGACCGCCGCCTGCGGGCTCTGGCAGTCGCTAACCGTGGCCGAGGTGCAGAAACTTCTGGGCCCAAACCTGGTGGGCCTGAAGGCTGAGGCAGGGAACGTGCCCCTGCGGGACTGGATCTCCCGGCAGTCGCAGGAGGACCTGGACAGGCTGGGGCTGGGGCTCGTCGGCGGCGTCCCCAACGGCTACCTGGTCTTGGACCTCCACAGCCGAGGTGGGCTGGGGTGGCCGGCTGGGCGGTGTGGGGCAGAGTGAGGGGAAGGGGCTGAGGCGCCTCTTCTCTGTGCAGAGGCCTCCTCTGGAGGTCCCCACTGCCTCGGACGAGGGCCTGGACCTGTGCTCACTGTGACCGCAAGTCTGCTCCTGGTCTCAGTCCTGAGCTGAGCCGGCTACTGTGCCCTGGCGACCGGCGCTGCGTGGAGACCCCGCCGGGCTTGGACCCCCAGGGCTCTGAAGGTCAATAAAAGAACCCCATCCTCCTCTTGTAGAGGTGCCCCGTGGTGTTCTGAGGACTGAAGGGGAGCCCTGACGACTGTGCCTCCTGCACAGGGCCTCCTGGATTGCAGCCCCTCCCACGCGCACTTGGAAGGGGGAGGGGCTCCAGGCAGGAGGCCCTCCCTGGCGCCGTTTCCACGCAGGGAGTCCAGGCCAGTGCTCCAGGTGGCTTCTGGTGACACAACTGCCCCGGGAGATGGCCAGTTGGAGTCCTGATCCCAGCTGAGAGGGGCTCTGTCCCTCCTCAGGCCCAGATCAAAGGGACACAGGCAGGAAGATCACCTTGTCCTTTATTCAAGTCAGTTGGCCAAGTCAGTCCACGGAAGAAGCCTGAGCGCAGTGGCAGCATCTCCCTCACTTGCTGGGGCAGTGACCCCGGGCCCAGGCCCTCGCTCTGGCTCCAGGTCCTGGGAGCTGGGCGTAGGCAGGGACTGGCCCTGCAGGACCCTAGGACAGGGGATGTGGCCAGGTCCCCTGGGGCCTGCATCTTGGTCTAGGCAGGTGTCCAGCTCCACGTGCCAACCCCTGTTCTCCTGCATGTGGAGCTGGGGCAGTGCGGTCCTCCACCATGCCCTGTGGGTGGTGCCAGCTGGGCCTTGGGGTGCCCCCATACAGCAGCCACAGGAGGCCTGCGGGCAGGGCCATAGCCAGTGGCAGGTACCCCAGGTGGGCTGGTGGGCTGCCTGCAGGTAGGACACGGAGGGAGCACCTTCAGTCCAGCTGGGAGCTCCCAGGCTGCCCTGCGTCCCAGGCTCAGGGCCCACGCCTCCCACTGTCCCTGAGGGTGGGGAAGAGCAGTGAGGACCCCCCAGGTAGGGCGGCTCTTCTGGGCCCCAATGGGACCTCAGAGCTTCCCCATCCTCCACTTCCTGCTGCTCAGCAGGTTTGGGGAGGTGACTGTATCTTCACTAACTCAGCAGGCAATGCAGGGCTAAGTCAGTGTCACCCATGTGTCACCCAAGGAGGCAGATGGGAAGCATCGCCAGCAGGGAATGAGATTGGGCGAAAGAGAAACCAGTAGCGGGTGTCGGGTTGTGGGGGCGGGCACACAAAGCAGTGGGGAATGGCCCACTCCAGGGGGAGGGTGGGTGCAGGGTACCCGAGCTGGGGGTGGTGCTCCCAGGCCCTTCTGAGGTAGGGGCTTGATGGCGCGTCCAGAGGGTGGTGCTGGGCGTCCCAGCGGTCGAGTGGGCAGAGCTGGTGGGGCCGGTGGGGTCCGTGTCGAGGCCCAGCTCGCTCAGGGCTGACCGATTGAGGCTGCGGAGCCAAGAGCTGATGATAGGGTGGCTCCGAGCCTTCTGCAGGTCCCCCACGTTCGGACCCAGCAGCGTCGTCACGTTGCCCACGCTCAGGCTCTGCGGGGGCCAGTGAAGGGTGGAGGAGGGAAGGGGCTGGGTCAGCGCTTGGCCGAGGCGGGGGTGGTAAGACCCTGCGAAACGCCTTGGAGAAGTGACCTGGGGCCCACACTGCACACCTCAGACTTCGGGGTGTTGGGGCCTGCAGACCGTGACCTAAGGCTCCCCAACTCCCTCTGACGGGTAGCCCCCACCCACCTGCAGCACTCGGGGGTTCAGGTTCGTGAAGGTGTCGATGTCCATGGAGACGTTAGCCTGGGCCAGGTGCCGCAGCTCCTCCACCGGGGCACCGCCTAGGGGCGGGGCAGCGATGAGGGGCGGGGCCTCGAGGGGCGGGGCTTCCGGGAGGCGGGCCCCACGCCCGCCCGGTTCTCACCGAGATAGGGGCGCATGAAGCGGTAGTAGGTGTCCGTGCTGCTGGCGCTGGCGAATGCCTCGCGGGCCTTGTCAAAGAGCACGTTCTTGCGGGTCTGAGGGCAGGTGGAGATGTCCAGGGCCCCGGCCAGCCTGAGGGAGGGGGCGCGGCTCGTGGGCAGGCCAGGGGCTCTCCACCTGGGGACACCGGCCCCGCCCTGTCACCCCGAACCGCGGCTTTCCCCTTGCCCTCGGTCCTGGGATCCGTAATGTGGACGCAGATGCACCAAGAACCTCACAGTGTGAGGTTTTGGTCTCTGATTTGGAGATAGGGTCTTTCCTGTTTGTACACATAATCAGATTAAGATGCTGTCACCCTGACTTAGTTCTTCAGTCTCTGAGTCGTGTTGGGCTCTTGGCGACCCCATGGACTGCAGCACGCCAGGCTCCCCAGTCCTTCACCATCTCCCAGAGTTTGCTCAGACTCATGTCCATCAAGTCGGTGATGCCATCTAACCATCTCATCCTCTGTCGTCCTCTTCTGCCCTCAACCTTTCCCAGGATCAGGATTTTTTCCAGTGAGTCGGCACACAGACTTAGGGTGGGCCCTAAATTAATGACTGGTGTCCGAAGAAGAAGGGAATGTATGCACAGGGAGGCAGAGACGGGTGATAGGGCCCCCGAAGCTGGGAGAGGAGGAAGGAGCCTCCCCTTCAGGTCTCAGAGGGAGCACAGCCCTTCTGATGACTGGATCTCAGATTTCCGGTCTCCAGACTACGAGAGGACACTATTCTGTTGCTTTCAGTCACTCTGCTTGTAAACCTTTGTCTCTGCGGCCATGGGAAACTGGTGACCTCGGAAGGCCTGGCCTGGGCCCCCATTTGGGCCTGCCTTGGCTGAGGAGTGCAGCTGCCTCTGAGGTGGGGGCGGGGGCGGGAACTCTGACGGGGGTTCACCGAAACTCTGAGGGGGGCTCACCGAAACTCTGAGGGCCGGATGGCCTGGATCTGCCGGGGGCTCATCCAGCAGAGACGAGAGCCCCCAATGGCCACGAGCAGCGCACCCGTGACGGTGCCATTGTGGTCCAGGAACTTCTGCAGGATGGCCTGCAGGCAAGGTCGGGGTCAGCAAGGCCAGGGTCAGCGAGCGTCTCCCGCCCACCACACCCCTACCCTCCCTCACCTCGGTCTGGTTCTCCAGGGCCCCGTCTGGGGCCAGCAGGGTCACGACCGTGTCCTTGGACGTGACACGCCACTGGCCGATCTCCGAGAGGGAGTAGAGGTAGACCAGGGAGGGGATGAGCCGCAGCTGCTCCTCAGGGACTCCGCCTGGGTAGACCTGCAGGTGGGCGGCAGGTGGTGGTCAGGCCACACCACGACCCCAACCCCCTCCCACCACCAGGCCCTGACACACCCTAGCTAGCTTAGCTTTGACGACTTGCTGGCACTCGGCGGGCAGCGGGTGCTGCAGCAGGGGGTCCAGGTTGGCCCTGAGCACATGGCTGCCCAGGCAGGACTCGAGCTGCCCGCAGTCATAGTGCATCAGGAAGAGGTCGTCGTGCAGGGTGGCCGCAGTGATGTTGCCACGGACGCAGGGTCTCCCTGTGGTACGGTGGGGTGTGGGTGTTTAGGACCCGGCTGGTCAGCCTCTGCCTGAGCTGACCACCACTGCTGACTTTGGGCCCCACTTCACTCCTAACCTTGACTCTTTCCAAGCTTGACTCCTAGCCAAAAACTTGGCTAAGACCAGGCTGAGTCAACCCTGACCTTGATCTCAATGCCCAAACCAGCCCCACCAGGCTCTGACCACTGCCCCCCGCCAGGACAGAGGCTCTGGTCAAGCTCAGGAGGTCCAGGGAGAGGGTGCCATGCCACTGGGGCCCCCACTGCAGGATGAGAAACCGGAGCAGAGCGGGACGCAGCATCCTCAGGCCATGGTGGCCACACTGACCTGTATCCCGCTTGGATGGTGAGGACACTGCCTTGGACTTGGCCTCGAGGAAGCTGGTAACAAAGCGCCTGGCATCACGCTGCCTGAGCTGCCCTGCCCGGCACGCGGCCACTATGCTGCGGAAGAAGTCCAGGCCCACGGCCTGGCGGGCGGGCCTGGAGAGTCCACACCCTGGGGAGGGCCACTTGTTCCCTTCTCCTTCCCCTCAGACAGAAACTCCATGATGGGGAAGGACTGCGGACACCACTTGGGTATCAGAGTGGCTGCAGGCCAGCCCTCAGGTCTAGACAGGCTGGTGGAACGTTGGCTGGATCCCCTTTCCCCCTCATCACCCCGCCTGGGGCATTGCCCTACCTCCTGCAGCTGCATCCACAGCCCGGGGCTGATGTATGAGGCCAGGTGTCCCAGAGCCCGCAGCCCCTCCAGGTTCCAGGAGCCGGGGGGCCTGGTGTGCAAAGGGGGCTCTGAGTCGGGTCCTGAGCAGCGCTGGGACCCCTCAGGCCACTTGCCCTCCCCAAGTGCTGTTCCCAGGGCCCGCCCAGTGGACGCTTCCACCCCAGGCCTCTAGGTACCCCATGGACTGCAGGGTAATTGTGGGGCGTGAGCTGGGTTGGACTTGGAGGTCAGTGGGGCTGTGAACATCAACCCCCAGGCTGCCTCTTCTCTCATCTGCAGGAGGGGAGGCCTAGGCAGAAGGGAGGGGCCCCCACCCACCCGAGGACGGTCCTGCCGCTGGCCAGCAGCCTGTTGAGGGCAGCCTGCTGGGCAGCTGTGAGCCGGGGACAGTGCTGCAAATTCTGCAGCACGTGGGGGTCTGCAGCCACGATGCTGGAGGCGTCCATGTCACACACCAGGACCCCGAGGAGCAGCAGGTCGGAGGCGCTGAGCCTTGGCCGGGACCCTCCCTGCAGGATAGCAGGTCAGCACGAGCCTGGTCCCACAGCCCATCACCCGGCCGGCTGGCCCACAGTGCCTACCAGGCAGGCCAGGGCCCTGTGCCGCAGGGCGGCCCTCTGGTCGGGCAGATTGGCCAGCAGCTGTGTGTCTCCCTGGGCGGCACGGCGGATGAAGGCCCGGCAGTCCGCTTCCTTCACCTGTGTCAGGCTGCGGAAAGGTTGGGGGGCCATGGGGAGAGCCGACGGGGGTGCCCCTGAGTGACGGAGGTGCCCCTGGGAGCCTGCTCAGCCCACATGGCTGGGTGCTGGGTGGGGAAGGGCACTCACTTATAGAAGAGCAGCAGGTCAGGGGGGTGGAGCTCGAAGTCGCCCTGGAGGCCTTGTTGGGCGGCCAGGTTGGCCAGGCAGCTGAGCTGGGCAGGGCGGGCGGCGTGTCACTCGCTGCATGGCATGGGCTCTCCTGGGCCCTCCGCTCTGACTGGGACCTCCCTGGAGCCCCCGCCCAACTCTCAGCCCTCTCCTGTGTCCACCGACCCCTCCTCCTGCCTGGCAGCTCTCTGTCACTTGACTTCCTGACTGCCTCTTCCTGCATCCACCTCCAGGTGAGAACAGGACAGGGAACACCAGCCCAGACCCCGTCCCATCCGGTGTCGGGCCCTACCATGGTGGCTCACTAAGGGTCCACTTACCCAATCCACCCCGCCTGGACATCTTGTCCCGTTCCCCTCAGGTCATGTCAAATGCATTACTGATTTTATATCAATTTTATAATAAGACTGTCGGTACAGTGGCCCTCGCGCTCTAGAACTACCCTGCGTCCTGATGCCATGATCCTGGCCTTGTGCTGCCCGGGCCCCCTGCTAGGGGGCGCCTCCCTTCCTGCCTGTCCCTGGGGCCCTTCTCCAGGGAGTCCACCCCTGCCCTTGACCCCCAAGCAGTCTTGGCGGTGGCCGCCGCTGACCTGCCAGGCTCTGAGGAGGACCTGTTGCGTTGCCATCCTCCTGATGAGAGCTGCAAGTTGGTCGCGGGACAGCTGGCCAGCTGGCTGGCACCAGAAACCTTGCAGGAGGGAGGCGCTGGCACTGGGCAGAAAGGAGGCTGACAGTGAGGGGCAGAAGGAGTCGGGGCCCTAGACTGCAGCCTTCGGGATGGAGGTCAGACTCCCCAACTTGGGGTGAGGGTGAGAGACGCAAGAGGTGTGGACGCCCCCCACCCCGCCGAGGGCACCCTTGTGGTGCCAAGGCTCCAAGCTATGAGCAGGGCTTACAAGGAGCCCCTGTCCAGAGACTTCTCTGGTGGTCCAGTGGCTAAGACTCCACACTCCCAATACAGGGGGCCTGGGTTTGATTGCTGGTGGAGCTAGGTTCCGTATGCTGCAACTAAGGGTTTGTATGCCACAACTAAAGATCCTGTGTGTGCAGTGAAGACTGAATATTCTGCATGTTGAAAATAAAACCCAGCACAGCCAAATAAATTTAAAAAAAATAATAAACATTAAAAGAAAAGTGACCCCTGTCCTGACTCTGGGTCTGAGGCCCGGTACCAGGAGCCCAGTTCTGGGGCTTAGGGCTCCGAGGCCCCAAGATGGCTGAGGGTTTAGAGGGCAACTGGTGGGTGCCCACAGCCAGGCCGTCCTCGTGGTGTGACTCTAAGAAGACCCATGCACCAGCGAGGGTCAGGTCTCACAAGACCACAGCCAGGGCTCGACTGGTCCAGCTTAGCCTGCAGCCCTGCCTGGTGGTTCAGTTGATTGGTCCATTGATGGGGGCAGACCAGTGACTTCCAGCCCCCACCAAGAGACCCCCTACATGGGTCTCAGTTTGGGGCCTGAGAGGGCAATCAGGTTCAGGGTGGAGAGAAGGAAACTGAGAGGCCTCAGGACAGGAAGTGACTGTCTCCAGGCCGAGGAGCGGGGCCTGTCCCAGCCGTGTGGGTGCGACTCCGCTGCAGGACCCCAGAGGCCCAGAGCCATCTCCAGCGAGTGACCTGGGCCACGGGGGCCAGGCCTCTGTGTCAGAGCCCTGCTCGGCCATGCCCGCACGTCGTGAGCAGACCCTGGAGGTGGTCCCTCCTTCTCACTCCCACCCAGGGAGTCTGCTGCAGGAAACCTGATTGTGGACGTGGAGCCTGCACTCACCTGGCCCACAGGTCGGCCCTGCTGGCATCCAGGCCTCCCTGGGAGGCGCCCTCGGCCTGGAGGTGAGAGCAGTCGGCAGTGAGTGACACCAGGAGGGCGAGGCCCATGCTCACCAGGGCATCTGGAACAGAACAGGCCACGCGCACGTGTGTGGGAGCATCCCGTGTGGGTCCGCTAGGGCCCTGCATCCCGGGTGGGCTTGTGACTGCCCCTGACACTGGGGAGCGCCACCTGGGGAGCTGGGCACCTATGTGCCGGCCTGGCCCCGAGCCTGCTGGCCACCTCTGACCAGGCAGGCATGTGTGGCAGTGTGTCCACTATCTGGTGCTGTACGCGTGTGCACCTCGTACCTGTGTGGTGGTGTAGCCACACGTGTGGTGGGGTGTACATGTCTGTGGTGGCCTTCATGCCCACACAGTATATCTGTGTATCTGCTGGTGAGGCAGTGTACACACATGTGTGATGGTGTGTATGTGCGTGTGTGATGATGTGTACACAGTTGTGACAGTGTTTATGCTCGTGTGTGGCGGTGTGCACATACATGTGTGGTGGTGTGCACACACGTGTGTGGTGGTATGTATGAGACGATGTGTACACGTGTGTGTGACAGCGTGTATGCATGTGTGGCTGGTGGCATGTGACTGTCAGGAGGCACACGCGCACCCATGTGATGGCCTGCACACAGGCCCAGCGGTGTCCACATGAGCGCACCTTCTCCCTCCACCCCTACAGTTCTGCCCTCATACTCTGAGCTCCGAGACCGCGAAGCAGGGGACAGGGGTCAGTGCCCACCTCCTCCTGCTCCTCAATTGGTCAGTCTTTCCCGTCCATGGCCCCCTTGTCCCTGCCTTGGCCCCACGGCCCAGTGCCCTATCTGTGCCGCCCCGTTTGCTCCCCTGACCCCCAAGTGGTGGGCCCAGGGCAGGACCCCACGTAGAGGCTCAGGAGGGGGGAGTGTGGTTCTGCCATCCCCGGGAGCCAGCCATGGGCGCTGCCCCCCAAGAGAGGGAGGGAGAGTCGTCTCACCTGCTCTGGGGCCCATGGCTGTGTGGTGCCCACTGGTTGTTCCGGCAGGAAGGCAGCGGGGTCACAAGCAGTGGGTCCAGGTCAAGCTGGACAGGAGATGGAAGGTGGTGAGGCCGGGGGAAGGGGTTGCAGAGGGGAGGTCACCACCCAGGGTCACACGGGGCCAGGGACCTTGAATCTTGGGCTGCAGCTGTGTCTCAGGCACAACCCACAAACAGTGAATCTCTGGAACAATAGGGAGCAGTGGGGCTGTGGGGGAGCCAGGCCAGATTCTAGGGCCTTTCTTATTGCAGGTCAGGCTCAGGGGACCCGTGGGCTCAGCTGCCGTGTCTCCCATGAACAAATTTCTCGACAGCTTTGGGGGGCGGGGTGGGTGGTGGATCTCCAGGATCCAGTGAGTGCCTGCAGCAGCTGGGAGAGGCCTGGTGGCCCCAACCTCCCCTGGTGCCACCCAGCTTCACCCCACACCCGGCACCCAGGGAGCCCCCTTCCCCTCCCAGATTTCGGACGCCCAGTGTGACCTGGCCATGGGCACAACCCATGCTGCAGCCTGCTGGGCGCCCTGGCCATGGTGGAGGCCAAAACAGGCCTGCGGTGGGGGCAACAGCAGGGAGCCTGGTCCTCATTGCCAGTCCCCGGGCCATGGCCATACGCGGGCTGCTGGCTTGGGGTACCTGCGGGCCTCTGGGCTCTGCACGAAGGAAATGGGGAGGTAATCACCCCACATGGGGGCAAGATGGAGGCTCAGAGGGGCTCAGCTACCTGCCTGGGGCTGCAAGGAGGCCCGACTCACAGCTGGGCCCCTGCGTGTCTGTTGGGTGGTGGCTCTCACCCCTCCCTGCCCCTCACCTGAGCACTAAGATTGCCATCTGTCCTGGAGGGAGGCTGCTCGGGGTTCAGACGGCAGGCGTTGGACGCAGGGATGCTGTGGACTCCAGACACGGAGTCCCAGCCCACTCGGAGTCAGCCCCTGCAACTGAGCCTCGGAGCGCGGGGGTGGTGCAAGGTGGGAGCGCCAGCGTCTCCGCTCACCTCCATGACCAGCTCAGCACCCTGCCCTGCTGGCCACCCACTCTGGCAGCGACGCCTTCCAGGCAGATGTGTAGGGGAGGGGGTGGGGCTATACCAGGTGACGCTGCCTTGTCAGCCCCTGGGGGCCCCAGGTACAGCAGGCACCTGCTCCCCAGCCCGATGGGAGAAGGAGGCTTAGCTCACGGTTGGCGGAGGTCCAGCACACATCCCTCCCCACTCAGGGGGGGCCTGGCTCAACCATGATCTTGCCCTGAGGGTCGCGTGTGCATCTGTACATGTGCGCACCTGCACTTGACGTGTGTGCTGGCATCCATGTGTGAGCACACATGCATGTCTATGTATCCCCAGGAGCACACACATCTACATGCATACATGTGCAAGGAGGTGCGTGTGTGTCCCTAGCAGGGATCTCAGGCACACGTGGCCCCACTGTGGCATCTGGGTTGAGTGACATGTGTGGTGTGTTTCTGTTCTGTGGGTACTGGAGCAGAGCTTCCCATGCATGTGCACACGTGTGTGCGCTGTGGGGCAAGGAGAGTGTGAAGGCGGCCTTGATGGGAGGACCATGCCAGTCACACGTGCCTCGTGCCCAGCCTCCAGCTTTCACCACATCTGCCTCCGCCTGGCAGGGCCAGCTCACCCAGGGGCAGGTGCCCATCAGCCAGCCACATACAAGCTGAGGCGCTGACCCTGGGGGACTGATGGTTGGAGGGACCAGCTGAGGGCCACTCCCCGGCCCCTAGAAGGCCAGCCACAGCATCGACAGCTGGAGGGCACCAAGAGCCGGTGGAGACAGTCCCTCCCTCCTGAAAGCTGTCCAGTGAGTCTCTGTCCAGCTGGCCCAACAGTGACACCTAGAGTCTGTAGGTGGTGGGGTTCAGGGGGTGGACCCCATGGGAGGTGGGCAGTCTCACTCTGGGCCCCAGCACTGACTCCCCGAGGCTGGCCAGTCAGTTCTCAAGCGCTCAGTCGTCACTTGGTGATGGGGCTCCACCCACCCAAGAGCCCAGGCCGGGTGGAGGACACTCCCTACAGGGCAGGGAGTACAGGAGGAAGATGCTCGCTACCCTACTTGGGCTCAGCCTCCAGGGCACCCCAGGCCCGGGGGGACAGATGACCACAGTAACACAGCAAATGCTGAGCTGTAGAAAGGCCCTCTGTCCCCAGCTTTGCCACGTGCTGCTCAGGGGATCTACTCCCGCCAGCCCACTTTACAGATGGGGAGACTGAGGCCCGCCTGGCCAATCAGGTGAGCGGGAGCGGGATTGGGCCCTACGGCTGGATTGGGCTCCTGAACTGCCAGCATCGTGCCCCCTGGAGCGTGACCACTGTGGGCTGCCCACAGTAGGCTGTGGGGGGCAGATGGGCAGGTGGACCCCGTGTCTGGGCTCTGAGGCCTTAGCCCAGGCACCAGTGGTGAGGGGGCAGGCTACCCATAGGGAGCAGGTCGAGATCTGGCCCTGGGGGCTCTCAGAGGGGATGGGGGGGCTTTCGAGGGGGAGAAGCTAGGCTATGGGGCATCCCCAGGGCAGCTGGTATCCGTGGGCCCTACCACCCCCCCTACCTTGCTTCACTGCCCTCTGTGGCCGCCTGTCTGTCCAGCCCAGCCCTCTTCCCATCTGTCTTGTCGCTTGCTCTGCAGGCTCAGCCCCTGGGTCCTGAGCAGGCTTGTGCTCTGCAGTGGGTCCTGTGTGTTCTTGGCTTTCCCCCAGGCCCTCCCCACCAATAGGTCCCACCCTGCCGCCCAGCAGTCAAGGTTGGCCCCAGGCCCCAGCCTGGCTGACCTCCCAGGCACCTTGGCACTAAGCAGGTCCTGGAGCCTGGCACGTGGCGGCGGTGGCTGTGTGCCCCCGTCCCTGTGGTGAGGTGGTGGGGGTGGGGGCGGACTCCTGGCTCCAGAAGGGAGCGGGTGGGGTAGCCTTTGGCCCTCTGGCCTCACCAGCAGCTTCCTGGGACCCAAGGGTGGCAGACACTGGTGCCGCTGGCCCGCTGGAGAAAAACTATTCTCTGTCCTGGCAGGGGAAACGTCCTCGTGAGTTCAGGACCTGTGCTCCAGGGAGACATAACGGGAGCCCCGCCTGCCCCACGGTGCCCAGTCGCTGGGGCACAAGGACAGAGACGTGGCCACTCCTTAGGGTGCTCTGGGGTGGCCCGGCCTGAACTGGGCAGGGAGGCCACCAGCAAGGGAAGCTGTCAGGATGGTCCTGCCGCAGCCGCAGCCCCTGTGGGCCCAGACCCTCTGGCAGGTGCCAGCAGCTGGGAAGCAACAAGTTGTGTCTGAGGGACTTCCAAAGTCCATTGCAGGCCCAGCACAGGTTGTGAGGGGCCAAGGGCAGCAGTGACCCCTGTGGTGGCAGCAGGCATGCTGGCTGAGCTGTGCCCAGGAGGCGTCACGGGTGCAGCCGCGAAGGGGCCTGGGGAGGGCCCGGAAGCCTGCACTAGGTGGTCTCATGGCAAGTCCTTCAGGGACCACCCTTCACCCTCCATGCAGACACTTACCAGCAGGGGCTGCGGGCGGAGCCTGCACTGGGGGTGAGGGGCTCAGGGGAGCCAGGCTGACATGGCCCCTGAGGCTCCGCAGGGGGCCGAGGAGGGGGGGAAACAGGTAAGTTGGTGGGTTAGCGTGGGGGCGGCAGGTGGCGGGGAGAGGAGGGCAGAGGAGGAAGGCAGTGGGAGGGAGGTGGAGGGGCCGTTCTGGTGAGGACAGAGGGGCTGGGAGTGCGGGGCGGGGAGGCTACCCCGCCCCACTCCAAGCTGACAGAGGCTGGCGCTGGCCCGCTGCGGTAAGCGTCTGTGCGGGCTGTTGCCCTGTGGACCCCCCAGTGCTGCTAGGGATGAGGGGACGGAGACACAGGGAGCAGGGGCGGGGTCTCAGAGACCCTTTGGGCAGGCAGCTGCCTCTGGCTCCACCCTGGCTGAGCTCTCGCTGTGATCATGGGTTGAGGCCAGGAGCCCCACAACAGGGCCTGTCTGCCTTAGCCAGCGGAGAGGAGGGGCCTTGCCTGGGTGGGCACAGTGATGTGTTGTGTGACTGTTAACTGCCTGGAGGCCCATGCACGCCCCCCCCGGCCCCCGTCCGCCCCCCAGCCCCCGTCCTCCGCCCTGTGGCATTCTGAGATGTTGGGATTTCCAAGGTTGGCACTCTCTGGGCAGCAGCTCTGCGGGGAGCCCTGGCAGATGCTCTGATGCTTTTGCTAGGGGCCTGGGGGTTCTCCGGGGATGCGGCTGACCCAGCTTCTGTGCTCAGCCCCCACAGCAGGGATGCAGGCTGTTCTCTGCATGTGGGGGGTGGGCAGGTCAGCAGCCAGGACCACAGGGTCCATCCAGGCTCCTGCTGGGGACCTAGGGCAAAGGTCTGCCCCGTGCAGGGGTGGGGGTGGGGGACCAGGCCCCCTGAAGCCCCCACATCAGGCACATTCACAGCCACTTGCAGGTTGTCACTGAGCATTTATTCTCCATCTTCAGAGCCCAGCTGGGCCTGCAGCTGGGCCGTGTTGTTGGGATGGACGGACTGCCTGGCTCCCCTGGCTCCAGGCGGAGGGCCTGCCTGGGGACTGTCAGGCAGGCGGTAGAGGCAGCGGCTGCAACTAGGGGCCTGGAAGACCCCATGGGGCAATGCTCAGGGCAGGCCTGCAGGAATGACACGTGGTGGGGGTTGGGGGGGCTGATGGCACGTGTGTGGCCCACACCCACTTCCACATGAGACGCTCAGTATGTGAGTGGGCGGGGCCAGAATGTGGCAAAAGCGAAGGCACAAGGTAGGACCAGCCTGGCGCAGGGGGCGGGGGTCAGGGCGTCGAGGTCTGCAGACGGAGGACCCTGTGGGCACGGAGGTCCCGGCAGAGCACTATGCAGCAGAGTGCGCTGGGGGGCGGGCGAGGGGGCCAGAAGGAGCCCACCTGAGGCTGGCCCAGGTCCTGGCTCTGCCTCTTGCACGTTGACCCCAATCATGTCTACAGGTCAGTCCCTGGAGCTGAGGCTCTAGAACCAGGGAGGCGCTGTTGAGGCCATTTGGAGAGCAGTGTGGGGATGGAGGCCAGCGTGGGTCGTGCAGCCCAAGAGTCCTGTCCTCTGTGATCACAGCTGCCCAGCTCTAGGCCTGGCCGCAGCACGGACTGTCCAGGGCTCTGACCAGCAGCCCGGCCCTGCAGGGTCCCAGCCTGCTGTTCCCCTCCTAGCATGATGCTCTCAGTTGTCTGGCTCCAGCGTCCACTCCGACAGCCACTGCAGGGAGGAGGCCCGCTGCACCTCTGTCTCGGGGGGTGGTGGGGGCCGGCCTGGCCCAGGTAGGGGCGTGCAGGGGCTGCAGGGCCCGGGGCCTCCTTCTGAGGGGTCAGGGTCTGGGGCGGCCCGCAGGACCTGGACGAGCTCGTCCAGTGGCTGCAGCAGGGTATGAGGGCTCCAGCAGGCGTCGAGGGAGGGCACGAAGGGGTCGGGCGTGCAGGCCTCCACGCACTCGGCGCTTGTGGGGATGCGCAGGTAGAAGGCGTGCAGCATCATACGGAATGGCTGGTCCTCCTGGCCCAAGGCCTGGCCGTAGGTCAGGTCCCCCACGATGGGGTGGCCACGGGCACTGCAGTGCACGCGCAGCTGGTGCGTCCGGCCTTTGGGGAGGAGAGGGGGCCAGTCAGGTGGGAGCACGACCCCGTGCCCACCCCAAACCCATTCACATCAGGTTCAAGTGCTGTCCTTGGAGCTTCATGCAGCCCCTGGGGACGTCAGACCTCCCTGTGCTTGTGCCACAAAGTCAGAGCTCAAAACAGAAGCAATTTCTGGGACACTGCTGGTGAGGGCAGGGCCAAAGCGGCGCCCAGTCAGCTGAGAACCCGGACCAGAGAGACCTTGTGAGGGGCAAGAGGCTGCAGACCCTGAGGTTGCGTGGGGAGCAGGAGCGAGCCTGGTCAGCATGCTGGGGGCTCCTGGGCAGGTTCTTCCCCTGCAGGATGGGGATACTGTGGTGCCCTGTGCCGGGAGAGGCCAAGGCAGGACATCATCAGCAGGGAGCAGGGGCCCTGGGCACACATCCAGGACACACCTGTGAGGGGCTGCAGCAGTACTTTGGAGACTGGGTCACCTGCATACAGCCCGTGTTCCAGGACCACCAGCTCTGTGAGGCTTGGTTTTGGGTTCTCACAACCTGAGGGGAGTGAGGCAAGCTCAGAGAGATGGCTGGGCCAGCTCTGGGGCTGAATCCACTGCAGCCCAGTCACATGCCCTGGATGCCCCAGCTCATCCAGGGTCCCCACTGGACGGCTGTGTCCCTGGCCCCTCCACGCCCTGCCCCCCGTACCCTGTGTGCCTTCAATGCACATGGTGTGGGTTCGGCCTTCTGTGCTGTTCTTGCCGATGGCGTAGCTGATGGTCATCCGGCTCTCCTGGACATGCCCCCGCACCTGCCAGGCAGGGGGTCACATGCTGCTCATGGGGTCACCCGCCACTGCTGGGAAGCCCACCTGACATCCACAGCCTACAAAAGTGGACGGAGGGTCGGAGGCTCCTGCCCCAAGGACCAGCCTGACCTTACCAGAGCCAGATAAGCCTTGGTGACTCGCCGGTCCTTGAAGCACCTGTATGCACTGCCTGCGGCCGCCTTATTCAGAGCCACACAGAGTGCCCCGCTGGTGGAGAAGTCCAGTTGGTGGCAGAACCTAGAATGGGGCAGAGACTCAGTGGTGGCTGGGTTGGGGGCTGCTTCCCCCCCGGTGGAGGCCACTGTGGGTACCTGAACCCATAGTAGGTGTCGGGGTCAGCCAGCTCCGGGAAGCGGTGCCGCAGCTGCTTCTGGAGGGTCAGCGTCTCCCGCCAGGCTTTGCTGTCGATGCGTACGTCCCAGTGCTTGTTCACCACCAGGAAGTCACGGCTCCGGTACAGGACACACAGGTTCTCCATGCTGCCTGGCTCCATGGTGGCTGCAATGTGGGGCAAGTGCATGGAGCGGGGTTATGGGCTGCCCAGCCCGCATCACAGCCCTGCCCACCTGGCCTGAACACCCCTGCTCCCCATCGGTCTGAAGCCACTGACGCTGTCAACCAAGCTTGTAGACCGACTGTGTGCCTGCACTCCCAACCTCTGAGTGGGATGAGCAGGGCGTCTACTGGTTGGGGGGTCTGGCTAGGAGCAGGAAGCTAGTGGTGCCCTGAGTTCTGGCTGTGGGCCGGTCCTGCCCAGACCCGGGCCTGGGGGGATAAGCAGTCCTGCCCTCCAGCCCGCTCCCACGGATTCTTGCCGAGGCGAGCCACAGACACGTGTTAGTGGCCTTTTCCTGAGTGTAGCGGGTACAGAGCAGGAGACGGGGCCCTCTCTCGCCCACGCAGACTCCCCCTGCTCTGGCTCCCCTCCGCGGAACTCTCGCCTCTCGCGTCTCATGGACACCGGAGGAGGGGTGCCCGGTGGACTCCCGCTGCAAATCCTTCCCGCGCCCCTGCCCACTCTGGGATCGACCTGCAGCTGGGCTGCGCCGTCCGGGCTTCCGATGCCGCGGCCTGTCCCTGGTTCCCGCACTCGCGTCCCGCGCCTCGTGGCCCAGTGGTCCCGGAGCAATAATTCAGACCACAGAGGTGCGCCTGGCCGGGCCCGGCCTGCGGTCTCAGCCCCGCCCACGTCCCGCCCACGGCACGGACGGGCGGTCCTACTGGCCAATGGAGAGCGCCCGGGTCCCGGGGCTCCCTCTCTGGCGTCAGGGCTCGGCCCCGCCCAGCGTGCGCACGCAACCCAGCCCACTCCCCGCCCTTCCTCCTGGCCAATGGAGAGCGCCGCCGGGCACGCCGGCCGTTGATTGGTGGCGCCGGTTCGCTGGGGGCGGGAGCGGCGCGCGGGGCGCGGGAGGTTCGTAGCCGGGTCCGGCGGTACGGCACGCAGCCATGGAGGACTACGAGCTGGAGCTGTACGGCGTCGAGGACGATTTCGACAACCAATTCGCGGCCGAGCTCGAGGTGCTGGCCGAGCTGGAAGGTAGGCGCGAGTATCGCCGCGGCCTCGTCCTAGGTAGCTCGAAGGAAACCTGGCCCTCCCGGGGAGTCCAGGAGGACTGCTCCGAGGGCCGCGCAGGGGAGAGGCCGCAACCCCCTTGGAGAGAGCACGGCCTTGCAGCGGCGCCGGCCGCGGGGGCTGTGGCTGTGTGTGCAGGCGAGCTGCCCTGGATGACTGCTGTGGGCCTTCCCTCCGCAGGGACAGCCGCCCTGTCGCCTTCCAGGGACCCTCGGCCCACTGTGGGCCGGCCCCGCCTGACGTTCGAGGAAGCAATTGCTGGAGGGGACGCTGCCATTCACTGCTCTCCAGGCGGACCTCCAAGGAACAGCAAGGGCAGTGTCAGGAAGAGGCATCTGGCTCCTGACATCCAGGGCGACAGATCCCTGCCCCCTAGTACGTTTTTGGGGCCTAGAGTATAGGGGTGGGGTGCGAGGCTGGGGAAGTCCCTCTATTCCTTCCATGTGTCTCCCCAGCTCCCCACATCAAACGGTCCAGACTGCAGGCTGTCAGGAGACTGAACTTTAGGTCGGAAGAGATGGAAGAGATGACGCCACCTGACTCCCCGACAATGGACATCACTCCCCCACCAAGTCCTGAGATACCTGATGAGCTGTGGGGCGAGGGGTGTGTAACTTGGGGCACAGGCGTCTCTGGGGGCCTTGGAAGGATCCCATTCCTCCAACAAGGTCTTGGGGTCTGGGGCAGGGCTGGGTCCATGGCTCTTCCCGGAGGATCCCCATAACAATCGTGGTTCCCTCCCAGGCCCTTAGACTCCGGGGCTGAGGCGAGTCTCACTCAGGCCTCGCTAGCCACCCGCAATCCTGTTTTGCGGCGGCCCCCAGTCTTGGAAGACTACGTCAATGTGACCTCCACGGATGGCGACCGGGCCTTTCTGGTGCTTCGGGCTGACCCAGTGGGCACTGGGGTGCAGGTGGGTGCCTTGCAGCCACGAGCCGGTCCATGGACATCATATGCTCATTCTAACTCCGTGCACCCTTCTAGAGGTCCACCCTGCCTCTGGTCTTGCATTCAGGAAGGCCACCTTCTTTCTCCTCCTCCTCCTCCATCTTTTCTCCTCTCTTTCTTTTCTTTTTTTCTACCTTTTCCTTCATTCTCCTCCTTAGATCTGCTGCCATCCCAGTGACCCCTTGGGGTCCGTGGCGAGAAGGGGCTCCTTGTGGCTGTGGATGCTAGGGAGTGCCACATGGATCCCTGAGCACCCTTGGGAGGGAGCTGTGGCAACCCCATAACTAGAGGGGAGTGACTGCTGCCTGCTTTCCCTCACAGAGCCCTTTCCGTGACACCAGGTGGCGTGGCCGTGGCCAGCTGGACCTGCTGGGCATGCCCTTTGCCTCCCTGAAGGAGAAGGTCGACAGCGAGGTGGGGGCTGCTGGGGTTGGCTGGGAGGGAAGGAGTGGCTCCTGGGTGACTGGTGGCTGAGCTGTTTTGATTTAATTTGCACAGCGGCGGCAGCGACTGCTGGAAGAAGCCCAGCGGCTCTCAGACACGCTGTGCAGGTGACACGGGGGGCTCTCCACACCAGGATCCTCGCTAGTCTTTGGACTGCTGACCCCTAGTGTGCATTCCAGGGGGGTAGTCCCTGCATGGGGTTAAGGCCCAGTGACTCAAGGCATGATGCTCTCCAGTCTCAGGTCACAGGAGATGGAGGAGGAGACCCAGCCCTCAGGGGCACCTGAGGAGGAGCCAGCTGACAGCCCAGATGCCTCCCAGCATTGCCTCTGGGTGGATGAGTTTGCACCGCAGCGCTATACGGAGCTGCTCAGTGATGACGTGAGACCTTGTTCTTGCTCAGATGTGACTGGCTTCTTTGTTGCTGAGAGAGAAGAACTCAGGGCCTAGTAGGTCCTTGTGTTGCCAGCCCACAGGGGTGTCAGGATTTAGGGGAAGGATTTGATTAGCTTTGTTGGATTGTATTGGTAGATGGAGAAACTGAGGCCAGTTTGGGCCTTTCACTGGTCTCTCAGCCTCAGTCCCTGCATGTGTCTCTGGGCTTTTAAGAGAGTAGGGTGACATGAGGGGCAGGCATGAGGAGACACCCCCCTCACTCAGGCCAGGCCTCTCTTTTTCCAGTTCACTAACCGCTGCCTCCTCAAGTGGCTGAAGCTGTGGGACCTAGTGGTGTTTGGCCGAGAGAAGCCTGTCCGGAAGCCTAGGCCCAGTGCAGAACCGACCCGTGGTGGCAAGGAGGCCACAACTTCCAGCAAGTGGAAAAGCCACGAACAAGTGCTCGAGGAGATGCTGGAGGCTGAGCTGGACCCAAGTGGGCGGCCCCGGCAGAAGGTGAGTGCACTTGACTGCTCTGCACACATGTCTAATGGCTGTATTCTGGGTGGCTGGAGCCTTTGCAGCCTTTGGGGGCCATGAGGCACATTTACAGCCCCCGAGGCTATGGTGATGTCAGTGTCTTGGTGTGGTGTCAGCAATTTGAGCTAGGACTCGAGTCCTCTCTTCTAATGACTTAGACAAAGTCAGCACTACTTGAAGGGCCCTGCACCTGCCCACAGTGATTACAGTGGAACGTGAGTGGGTTTCAGGTGTCAGCCGTGTCAGTAACAGCTGTGTCTGTGTCAGATCTCAACGGCACTCACCTGACATGAGGCTTTACTCTGTGCCACGAGCAGGCTGGGGCTTGTTCTCCTTTGGTGATAAAGGCAGGGCAGGGCAACATCCCCTGGCACCGCACTTTGTGCGATGGGATTTTGTCTCTGGCAGTTAGGCCAGGGACTCCCAAAGTCTGTGAGGCGGTGTGGGTTGCAGCACATTTTCTCCTGTCCTGGCTGCAGGTGGCACTGCTGTGTGGGCCCCCAGGGCTGGGCAAGACCACCCTGGCCCATGTGATTGCGCGGCACGCTGGGTACTGCGTGGTGGAGATGAATGCGAGGTGAGTGGGGGAAGGCTGGGCCTCCCTCTGTCCTAACGTGTCTGGTCGACTGGGATACAGCCCTGAATGCCTGGTTTGGAGGTGGGGCCTGGTGTCCCAGGTGCATGGCAGTGGCATGGTCCACACATCTCGGGGCTCCTGGGACTTGGCTGGTGTCAGGGGGTGGCCTTGTGTAGTATCTTTGAGTGGTAGGTGTGGTGGGTCTGCCCTGAGGGACCGTCTGTCTGGGGACACTGGCTACCCTGACAGCTGCTCCCGGGCCTCCTGGTTCCAGTGATGACCGCAGCCCTGAAGCCTTCCGCACGCGCATCGAGGCGGCCACGCAGATGGAGTCTGTCCTGGGTGCTGGTGGGAGACCCAACTGCCTGGTCATCGACGAGATCGATGGGGCCCCCACGGTGGGCCTCCTGGGTAGGCCAGCAGGTGGGCTGGTCATCCCGCAGTGGGGGGCTGTGTCTCACTGCCATCTCCATGTCCCCCCAGGCCGCCATTAACGTTCTCCTGAGTGTCTTAGATCGCAAGGGCCCACAGCAGGCAGGGCCAGGGGGCCCATCTACGCCCACAGGCGGGGGGCGGTGGCGCCGGGCAGAGGCGGGGCTCCTGATGAGGCCTATTATCTGCATCTGCAACGACCCGTGAGTGGGGGGCGGGGCCTTGGCTAGGGAGGGTCTTCTGTCGGGTGGGCGGGGTCTCCACTGGGAGGCTTGTCCCTCGCTTCCCGCTTCCTTCGCTGCGGGACTCAGGCAGCGCCCTGGCCAGGGGCGGCTCACTGTGCATGCCCTGCTTCTGCAGGTTCGCGCCCTCTCTCCGGCAGCTGAAGCAGCAGGCCCTCCTGCTACATTTCCCGCCCACGCTGCCCTCCAGGCTCACGCAGCGGCTCCAGGAGGTCTGTGACGGTTGTCCTGCCTCCGCCATCCGCCTGTGGCCCCCCAGCTGCTCCCAGGACGTTGGGTGGAGGTCCTGGGCCAGTTTGTTCTCCGGTTGTGGGTGGTTCTAAGGCGCAACCGAGCTCCTTCAGCAGGGCTCTTCAGCCTTTGCTCCCCGTAGGACAGGAGCTGTTTCTAGGGAGGTGGTGGCTACAGGGCAGGGCGCAGGGCACGCTCATCCTCCCACCTCTCTGCAGATCTCCCTGCGGCGGGGCATGCAGGCTGACCCCGGTGCGCTGGCGGCCCTCTGCGAGAAAACGGATAACGACATCCGCGCCTGCATCAATGCCCTGCAGGTGGGCAGGTGGCTCTGGGGCGGGGGACGGGGTGGCCAGCGCCCCCTCCACGCCTCCCCTGTGTCCATTTCCTGCTGGAGCTGGGGTCAGCCATCCTCACCCTCCCTGACCCCATGTTCAGTTCCTGCACAGGCGGGGCCAGCGGGAACTGAGCGTTCAGGCCGTTCAGAGCACGCGCATTGGCCTGAAGGATCAGCGGAGGGGGCTCTTTTCTGTGTGGCAGGAGGTCTTCCAGCTGCCCCGGGCCCAGAGGTAGGCAGGCCAGCCTTGGCCTGGAAGGTCCACGGTACCGTCGCCCTGGGAAGCCAGCCAGCTCTGCCTTTGCTGACGGAGCCGTGGCACCTCGCCCTCCTGTGGGACCTCAGGGTGCCCTAAACACGCACAAGCCGGTGCTGCTGGGAGGACAAAGGTGGGTAGGGCTGGGTCTGGGTGACGGGGCAGGGGCTCCACTTCAGCCTCAGCTCCCCCTGCAGGCGCCGCGTGGGTCAGGACTCAACCCTCCCCACTCACATGCTCCTGCTCGGGGACCGGCTCTCAGGCTCCGGGCCCCTTGCTGCCGAGGCGCCCCTAACTACAGCCGCGCAGCGTTTCTACCACATCTTGCACGTGGCCGCCTCTGCAGGCGAGCATGAGAAGGTGGTCCAGGTAACCGTGCAGTCTCCAGGCTCGTGGGGGTCGGGGGGCAGGAGGCCCGGTTCTGGCAGCATTTTTTGACCCGGCCAGCAACTGACGGACATACACACTTCAGTGGTGCTGAGCCCAAGGAGAAACTGGTGGACCCAGCACTTGGGAGGCCTCTGGAGGGAGCAGGGTCAGGCAGGAGGGGGGACGGCCGGCGGGGGTTGTCTGGTGGGATCTCTGTGTCTGCCCTTGGGGAAGTAGCTAAAGGGCCCGGCAGTGGCAGGAGGGGCTGGATTCCGGATGTGCAGGTGGGGTGGAAAGCAAGTGGCAGGCCCCCCTACCCCCACCCCTGGGAAGCCTGGTGTAAGCTGCCTTCCTGGGTAAGCAGCTTTGGATTAGCAGCTGGGGATCCTTGCAAATCTGGAAAACCGCTGTGTGGAGGGCAGCGTGGTGGCCGGAGGGGAGGGACTCCCACGTGGAACGTGCATAGGGGCTCTGTGCCTTTGACCTTGGTGGACAGAGCTTCCCTCTCCTTTAGCGGGTGACTAGGTCAGATGAGCTGGAGGCAGCAGGCTAGGCCTTTCTGGCCACCTCATGGCCCTGTGGCCACTCGCTGCGGTTTACAGGCTGGTCAGAGGGGAAGGTCCCCCCAGGGTGGCGCTTGTGGTATGGGTGGGTGCCACGAGGCTGGAGGGCCTCAGGGACTGGCCTGTCCACTTGCCTGCAGGGCCTGTTCGACAATTTCCTGCGGCTGAGGCTGCGGGACTCCAGCCTGGGCGCCGTGTGCACTGCCCTCGACTGGCTGGCCTTTGACGACCTGCTGGGCCGGGCCGCCCTCCACGGCCAGAGCTTCCAGCTGATGCGCTACCTGCCCTTCCTGCTCCCGGCCTTCCATCTGCTCTTCGCTTCCAGCCACATGCCGCGGATCACCTTCCCCAGTAGCCAGCAGGAGGTACGGCCTGTGCCCTGCCCGGGGCCAGGGTCTAGCCTCGGGGTCCTGGGTGACTTGGTCCTGGTCTGCCCTCCACCCCAGGCCCAGAATCGCATGAACCAGACACAGAACCTGATCCAGACGCTGGTGTCAGGCATCACGCCAGCCACCCGCAGCCGGGCTGCGCCTCAGGCACTCATCCTAGACATCCTCTGTCTGCTCCTGGACATCCTTGCGCCCAAGCTGCGCCCAGTGAGTGCCTGGCCTGGCAGTGCTGGGCCTGGGAGGGGTGGGCCTCCTGGGGCGGGGTGGGGCCTGGCCACACTCAGTGCCCTGCTGGTCCACAGGTGAGCACACAGCTGTACAGTGCCCGAGAGAAGCAGCAGCTGGCCAGTCTGGTAGGCACAATGCTCGCATACAGCCTCACCTACCGCCAGGACCGCACACCTGACGGGCAGTACGTCTACAGGCTAGAGCCGTGAGTCTGCGCAGCACCTGGGCTGGGGGTGCTAGGCTCCAGGTTCCACAGTGATTGCTCGGCCAGAGTCTGAAGGCATGGTGTGAGCCTCAGGTCTCTTTTTGAAGGCTGGGGGGGTCAGGTCTAGCTCATTCCTTGCCCGAATGTGACTGTGCAGTGGAGCCCCCACTGGGGCCGACCTGGGACCAGAGGTGTACGCGGAGTCCCTCAATGCCCACAGGAGCTGCCCCCGAGGGCCCTCAAGCTCCCCAGGGCTCCGTTCCTCTGTCCTGAGAGGGTCGTGGGTGGAGCGCCGGCACTAGTGGGGGCCGGATGCAGGCCTCGGTCGGTAATGACGCTCGGTCCCATGTGCTCAGCCCAGCCTGAGCCCAGGCCCTGCTCTGTGGTGTCAGTTCCTCCCTGGGCAGCCCTCCCCCTGCCCATGTGTGGTGGGGGAAACTGCGGCTCAGGGTGGGAATGCCCCTGCTGCTGTGGAGCTGGGGCACAGCAGGGCCAGGCCTGGACCCCGTCCTACACTCTTGCGTCTGGCAGGTGGGGCCAGAGGTGGTAAGTAGCTCGTGGCCTGTCCCTGCTAACCAGGTGTCCTGGGGCCTGCCCTGCCCCGCTCACCCCAAGAGCAGGAATGTGGAGGAGGTTTGCCGCTTTCCTGAGCTGCCTGCCCGCAAGCCCCTCACCTACCAAGCCAAGCAGCTCATTGCCCGCGAGGTGGAAGTGGAGAAGATGCGGCGGGTGGAGGCCTCGGCTCGAGCCAGAGACAGCCCCCAGGTGAGCCTCTCCAGGCCCTGGGCAGAGCAGGGCCCTCGGAGAGGACATGGGCCCCGCTGTGGTCCTACCCAGTCAACTGTCACTGTCTATGACTTCTTGCAGGTGGATGGGGGTCCCGGGGGTCCCCCGGGGGGCTCGGGGGAGAAGGAGCTGCAGCCACCTGTCCTGTGCAACCACAAGCAGCGGCTGGAGTGTATCCTGAAGAGAGCCGCCCTGGAGGAACAGGTAGGGGCCGACATACCAGTGGGAAGCCATGGGGCGGCGCTGGGGGGCCTGGGCAGGCGACTTTGCAGTGGGCTGGTTCTAAGTCCTGGAGTCCAGCTCCCTGCTGCTCAGCATGATGGCTCTGCCTGGGCCCGGTTCCCACCTGGGCAGGGTGCTGGCACCTCCTGACCTTGGCAGGGAAGAGGTGAGTGTGAGCGTGGTGGAGGGTGCATGCTGAGAGGCTCAGCAGGAGGGGGCCATGGCCTCTGAGCCCTTTCCCCAGGTAGGGCTAGTCCGCTAGAGCTCAGTCCCCGTGAACCTGACCAGCCTGTCTCCTTCAGCCCGAGAGGGACTTCTTCGGTCGCGTGGTTGTCAAGAGAGCAGCAGCCCCGAGTGCAGGTGTGTGTGGAGGGGTGGGCGGAGGAGGGGCTGGCTGGAGTCAGGTGGAAGAACAAGTGTGTGACCCCCGCAGGGCACGAGGACCCTGAGAATGACACAGCCGAGCGGCGCGTGGGCACTGCAGTGGGCAGGAGCGACGTGTGGTTCCGCTTCAAGGAGGGCGTCTCCAATGCCGTGCGGCGCAGCCTGTACATCAGGGACCTGCTCTAGGGGGCGTGGCGAGCCCCTGGGGCCTGAGCGGCCACCCTGGGCTGTGTTGGACACCCCAACCCATGCTGGACGTCCCCAGGGCATACGGCGGACACCCTAGTCCATGGTGGACACTCTGGGGTCATGCCAGACACCCTGGACTACACCAGACATCCCCTGATACACACTGGCTACCTAAGTGTTGCTTTCTCTCTCCTAGAAAGTGTACAAAAGCACCAGCATTCTCGCAAAGTCTTTATAAAACTCACACCTTTACAGAGGCGTCCACTTTACAGGGAGGCATGAGTCTGGGCTGCGGGGCCTCACAGGATGGCGCACTTGCCCTTCTCTACCCACGGGTTGTTCTTCATCAGGTCGGGGTTCAGGAAGGGGTCCTTGGGAATCCCTTCCTCAATCCACTTGAGGAGCCTGTGGGTGGGGAGGGTGGGTGAGCACGTGGGCTCCCGGCCCCCGGAGTGCTGCCTGGCGGCAGTGCGTGGGGGTGTGGTCTTGGCTCATACAAATGAGCACAGGGCAGGGAAATGAGACACAAATCTTGCCAGCCTGGGGGGTGTGGCCGCAGCTCCGAAGGGTGTCCTGGGGACTCACTCGGGGATGGTCTTGGACGACATCTCCCTCTTGAAAGCCAACTGGTACTTGAGGCTCTCGACCTCCTTCTTCATCTGAGGCACGTCCCACTCCTCCATGGCGTTGGGGGCTTCGGAAGTGGCCAGCCTGGGGCTGGGGAGTATGGGGCAAGCCACAGAGCCGGGGGCTGCCAGCCTGGAGTCACCCTCCTGATGCACCCTCCCCCTGGTGAGCACCCCCCACAGAAAGGGACACCCGCTCACTGCCTGGGGAGTCCCCACGGCCTCTGCCACCCACCGGGGAACAGGGCTGGGGCTGAGGCCACAGTAATCAGGCCCCATGTGCCTGCCCCCCACCTCCCATGGGGCTCATTAACTGCCAAGAAAACTTTCCATGCTTAGCTCTGCACCCCTACCTTCCATCGAAGCCTCACCAAGGCTGGGCCTCTGGGTTGGAGAGGGGGGGGCAGTGTCCTGCCACCAGCAGGACAGGTCAGGTCCCTGACCGACCAAGTGCAGGACCCATTATTTCCCATCCAGGTAGCAGAAGACCTTGGTGTCAGGGGCGGGGCACGCGCACACCCCTCGCCCTGCTTTGCATGGGCAAGGCCCACCCCAGGGCAGGTTAATCCAGGGGCCAGGAGGGTGGGGCTGCTATTTGCATCTCTGCCCAGGGGGCGGGCTGGGGCACGTGCCGGGGGTCTTGAAGTCACTGGCTGCCCAGCTGGTGCAGGACTCGGGCCCTTGCAGCCTCCTGCTGGCTGCCTTGCACCTCCTCCAACTTGCCTGAGTGCCGGGCCGCCCGGCAGAGCACAGGTTCAGACTCCAGACCCGCCAGCAAGTGAAGGGGGCCAAGGCGGCTCCTTGCCTCCCCCTGCTCCAGCCCACCTGGAGGCCCAGGGAGCCCCTTGCGGTCCCCCAGCCCCCGCCCCACCACTGAAGCTGGGAACCAGGGGGCTGGCTTCCTTGACCTGGGAAGTGTGGGCAGGGGGCTGCCAGGAGTGTGACACTGCCTACTTCAGGGTACGGAAAGGACCCCTGGGAGGGTTTACCAGGAAGGAGTGAGACCAGGGAAGTAGAGGGGCTCTGGGGGGTAGCCAGTGGGGGCGAGCAGGGGCTTCCTCCCAGAGACTCCGAGTTCCAGCACCCCACCTGGCGGCGCAGGTTCTCACAGTCACATGGGGGTCTCCCCCACCCCCAGCTAGCGGGGCGGCAGCTGGGTCTGCAGCCCCCGAGCCCATGCCTGCCGTGCACCCCTGGCCTCGGAGCACAGCGCTCCCTCACTCAGCAGGATGCGGTTCCCCTCGCAGCCAGCCGGCGGATGGAGGAGGCTTCCTCTCCCCGGGTCTGGCCGGCCCCTTGGGACAGGAGGACGCCCGAAGACGGACAGGCAAGGGCACCTCAGGAGTTGGGGGGCGTCCAGGTCAGCCCAGTGCGACCTGGGCAGGCCCCAGAGTCTGCTCAGCACAGGGGCGAGCTCACCAGACCTACCTTGGACGGCGACTGCGAGGACAGAGATGACGAGGGCCACGGGATGGCGAGGATGAGTGATGGGCGAGCGAGCCGGGCAGAGCCTGGGCAGGTGCCCCGCCCATCCCGCCACCTGGGCCAGGCCCGGGCACCGCCCCCACTCTGCCCGCCCTCCTGGGGGGCTGGGCTGACCCTGGGGAGCTGGCTTCACCAGGCACACTCTGCCAGCCTTTGGGGGGTGGGAGGTGCAGCTGGGAGCAGTATAGGCTCAGCTCTGGCCCTGGGTGAGGTGTCCTCCCACTGGGCTGGGTGGGCTCACAGGCTGCCACATGGTGCAGAACCCAAGACCATCAGCCAATAGATCGCACCCCAGCCCCTGGTGCTCATGGGCTGGAGTCTCCAGGCTGGGATGCCGCCCCCCCACCCCCACCCCAGCCTCCGCAGTGTCCACTGACAGGCCCAGGGCTGACCCACCATGGGCGTGAGCCTACTCTGACCAGGGCACCTGGGCCTGTGTGGAGTTGCTTCCTGCCCTGCATTCCCAGGCCAGCGCTGGGCAGCTGTGGTGGGTGGCAGGGTCCAGTTCACCAACCAGTCCCCCTGGAGGCCAGACCCCATGGCTCCCAGGGCAGCCTGTGCCAGGCCTTCGGCAGGTGCTCCCACTCGGGAGCAGGCCAGGCCTGGGGTGCTCCCTGCCCGCCTCGGGCCCTGGGCTCTCCCTGCTGTGATCGCAGAAAACAAGGTCAGCGGCGCCTGCCCGGCCCTCTCCCACACCAACGTGACAACGGAACAGGAGGCGCTTCTGGAACTGGGGCATGTTAGGAAAACTAGGGATTATTTCTTATTATGGATTTATGGGGGGTGGGGGCGCTTAGAGCCGAGGGTGCCAGCATCCTCCTCAGGGCAGATGGCCAGCAGTTTTTACTTCACTTCCCCCCACCCACCCCCACCTGTTCCTCTGGTGCCCTGTGACTGGGCAGGCACCCTGTTGCTCGGGGTGCCTGGGGCTCTCCTGTGGCTGGGGCCCTGCTCACAAGGGGCGGGTGCTCAGGTATGGTGTTGAGTCAGCCCCCAGAACTGGCTCAAGATTTAGACTGAAACCAGGCCAGCCAGTCCCTGCCCCCAGGCATGCCTTCCCCATGGAGGGTGCAGGCAGAATGGGGAACCCAGGACTGTGTTCTGGCCCTGAGAGGAGCCTTGGTGTGACCTGGCCTGCGTCGTGCGATCTCTCCTCCATGGTTCGGATGCTCCACGGCACCCGCTGCACACGGGCCTTCGTGATGGCACTTGAGAACGCCCGGGGTGTCGTCACCGCACCAGGACGGCGGGAGCTGTGCAGGGCGCGGGGTCCTGCATCCCTTCTCTGCATGCTGGTTCCTGGCTGTGAGCACTGGCCACACCTGCTGCCCTGTGGACCCTCAGGGTTCAGAAGCAGTCCTCGTGCTGACCCTGGTGACCCCGTGGGACAAAGGCCATGACTCTACACAGCAGTTGAGCTGATGTGTGCCTGCTCGTGTGAGCCTGTGAAGCTGCTGTCTCTGGTGAAAACGGGGACTGGTGCCTCCTATTTCAGCTTCTTGGGAGTCTGGACTTGTCAACCCCAGGTCCGCAGAGGGACTGGGTGGGTCTGGAATGAGCAGAGGCCCAGTGGTTTGCGGTGGGGGGAGGATGCTCCAGAAGCAGCGACAGCTGGTGCTCCAGCTCACGCCACCTTGCAGTCACGCAGAGCAGACCCAGGGAGACCAACCGCCTTTCTGAAATTAGCTCCCCTAACTGGGCTGCTGGTGAGAACCAACAGGGCTCCTCGCTGACCTAGAAACGGCTGTTGCAGGTCCCACACCTGTAGGGCTCCTGACTGGAGTGGGGAAGCCGGCTGGGCTCACGGGGATATGATGGGTGTGGGGGCAGATGCAGCGAGGCAGGGTCCCTTTGTGCTGGTTCTGGTGCTCAGGACGAGTCAGTGGTGTGTGGGGTGCTCTGATCCACTTTGAACAGGGTCCCCAAGGAGGACTTGGGGGGCAGGGGCAGGAAATGCCCCAACCCGATAGGACCTGCAGCCTGGTTTGGTCCTAGTGCCACTCAGACCTGTGGCCTTGCTAGGCAGGGGCCAGAGATGAGGCCAGCCTCTCACCTGGTCTGTTCTGAGTATGTAGAGAATGCTGGTGACCCAGAGCCACCTGGTGCTGTCAGCTCCCCACTGGGTCCTCCTGAAACCAGGCTCTCTTCCATGTGGTGCCCCAGCAATGAAACCTGCAGCTGGGGCAGATCTGCCCCATGTGCTGGCAGGATGAGGCCCAGTGAGAACACCTCCCCCGTGTCTGCAGCTTCGCTTCGGACCTTGGGAGATGGGGTGGGGTCAGACCCTACACACAACCGTCCCATGGCAACAGGCCTGGTCTCTGGTGAGAAAACTTAAGACAAGTAGTCCATGCTGTAGAACCTAGGCCTGGCAGGAGACGGTGGGGAGCCAGCCTGCCAGCACCCACCCCAGGGTAGGTGTGGGACTCTCTCGACTACAACAGGCTGACTCCCCTCCTGAGGCCTCAGGGGATGTGCCTCCTTGTCTCCCATCCCTGGGAGTTCCTATCTGAGGTGAACATGGGGATAGGAAGATAAAAAAGAAACTATTTCACCCAGTTAAACAGAGCTCACAAGAAACTAGGTAGTTCTTGGATAATCTTTGAGTGTTTGAAAATGACTCAAAAATAATTTAAGCTCTTAGACTCATGTTTGCAAAATACACAGTGAATGATTCCAGGGAATCACAGGTTGTAATCAGCATAAGCTGTGAGTCATAAAGTCTCAGGGAGGTGACTCTGGCTAAGCAGTGTGTTCTGATGGCTCTGTGGTCCACAGGTGACCCCCTCCTTCCCCGCCTGCTCCAGCCCTCCCGTGACATTGGCTCTTGCCAGCATGCGGGTCAGAAAGACACACATGGTCTACACCTTGGTGCTCCTGAGGTTCAGGAAGAGGCCCAGGGCCTGCACCTGGCTAAGCACCAAACACTCCAGTGCCTACAGGCCACGGGGGTCCCCTTCTGATGAGCCCAGTGCCGCTCAGGGGTCCTGCGTATTGCTGGCAAGTCTGTGCCCCCAAAGGGCCTTTCGCCATGAAGGTGGGTGAGTGGGACGAATGCACACGGGCCACCAGTGCATTGTCACCCAGGCCTGGGCATGGCTCTAGGTTTTCCCTCTCGACCTGCAGCTGCACCCCCAGGTCTGTGCAGCACTGCAGAAAAGTCTACCTGATCATGGGGCAGCTATGTGAGTGGAGCTGGAGGTGTGTGGAGGGCCCCACAAATCTGTCTCACAGCTGCCCATAGCCATCCCCTCCCCTGCCCGGTGGCCAAGTGTGGTGGGCCTTGCGCCTTCAGCAGGTACGCTTCTGGTCCCAAACGATATGCCCACCATGTAGGGGTGGATGGAAGAGGCTCCTAGAAACAGTTTCAGTGCCCAGAGGTTTTCCACAAAAGCAGAGGAGACAAATTAGGGGACGTTGCTGTCAGCTGGGGCTGCCTCCCACAGTAGGGATGATGCCCAGCAGTGTTCACCGCCCAGAGTAGGTCTGATGAACTGGCTGAGCAGGAAACTGAGGCCCCGGGGCTCTGGGCTTGCCCAGGTCTCACCCTCGTTTTTGTGTCCTTCATCTAGTGACTTCCTTCAAACAGCTGGAATCCCTGCCATCTGCTCATTTCATCAGAAGCTGCAGAAGCTCTGGTGACTGCAGAGTGCAAGTGACTGAATGGGGACCCTCGACTATCACAAAGATCTCTCCCCGGAAAGGACTCCCGTCCTGTGCCAGGGGGCGAGGACTCCCATGGGGACCGCGGACTTCGTTCACCCCTCCCAGGTTCAGCGCAGGACTCCCTCGCCTGGGCCACGTCTGCCACTTCTGGAGCAGTCTATGCAGACTGCTCTGCAGAACCTGACACCAGAGTTACAAGGAATCTAGAATTCAACCTCCCGGGGAAAGGTCTGTCATGTGAAACGGGGAAGGACCAAGCCAACGGGAGTCCACGCAAGGAGCAAACGCAGGAGCGCGTCCTGGACTGCAGAGCTCTCGGGGCGGAACCGGCGGGACGGCTCCGAGGTGTGCGCGGCTCGCTGCTCGGTTTCACAGGACGAATCTGCTCCGGGCTTGGCTTCCGGAGGACCCGGGCGGCGCGGAGCGGCGAGAGGAGCCCACGCACCGCGGGGCCCTGGCTGCTCTGCCGCTGGGACTGCAGGGCAGACTCGGGGGGCTTTCCCTCACGGCCAGGATTAGGACAGGGAACTCGAGACAGACGCCGCTATCAGAAGACGAGGTTTCCTAGGACAGAGGCTGACGGCGTTTAGCTAAAGAACTTAAGCGAAACAAGTTTCCGGCGCTCTTACTAGTGTTAACGTGCGGTGTTTATCGTGAAGACAGTACCGAGCGGCACCGCGAGAGAAGGCCCGGCAGCAGGCTCCGGGCATCTCCGCTGCTCCGTGATCCCCTCCGTCAACGCTCTTCCACAGCCCGCGGCGCTCAAAAGCCCTCGGCAGCCTCGGGAGATCGCATCCGGGTCTAAGCGTGGAGGGGGCGGGGCGCGCAGGGGACCTGCCCCCCGGGCGAGGGGCGGGGCTTCTGCAGGGCGCTGTTCTGCGTGACGCAGCCATCTTGGAGCTGGGCGGTGCCGGCGTCCTCTGTGGAGGCGTGGCCGGAACGGAGGTGGCGTTGTCACCTGTCAAGCTCAGGTGTTCCCTTGGCCTGGCTTCTCAGGCTCCTGTTAAGTTATGGCAGGTGACCTTTGAGGCGGCCGGGCATCCCCCCTCCCCCTACGGTGGCACTGGTGAGCGAGACCGTCCTCCCGAATCTGTGAAAAAAGGGGAAATGTTGAAGACTGACGTCAGAGCCGTCAGGGTGCCTCTGCCCAACCCATATCCTCCCTCTCAGGTCCCCCACCTCAGGTCCCACCTTTCAGGTCCCCTCCTCAAGTCCCTCCTTAGGTCCCACCTCAGGTCACTCCTCTCAGATCCTCCAAAGTCCTAACCCCAGGTCCCCCATCTCAGGTCTCCCCCTTGAGCTACCCTTGTCAGGTACCACCCTCAGGTCCCCCTCCTCAGGTCTCCCCCTCAGGTCCCCCCCCTCAGGTCCCCCCTTCAGGTTCCCCTCTCAGGTCTCCCTCTCAGGTCTCCCCCCTCAGGTATCCCTCTCAGGTCCCCACCCTTCAGGTCTCCCTCTCAGGTTCCCCCCTCAGGTCTCCCTCTCAGGTCTCCACCCTCAGGTCTCCTTCTCAGGTACCCCCGCCTCAGGTCCCCCCGCCTCAGGTCCCCCCCTCAGGTCTCCCTCTCAGATCCTCCCCCTCAGGTCTCCCCCTCAGGTGACCCCTTCAGGTCCCCCCTCAGGTCTCCCTCTCAGGTCCTCCTCCTCAGATCCTCCCCCTCAGGTCCCCCTACTCAGGTCCCCACCCCTCAGGTCTCCTCACTCAGGTCTCCCCCTTAGGTCCCCCCCTCAGGTCTCCCCTTCAGGTCCCGCCCCTCAGGTCTCCCTCTCAGGTCCCCCCCCCCAGGTCCCTCCATCAGGTCTCCCTCTCAGGTCCTCCCCCTCAGATCCTCCCCCTCAGGTCCGTCCCTCAGGTCTCCCCTTCAGATCCCTTGCTCAGGTCCCCCCTCAGGTCCCCACCCCTCAGGTCTCCTCACTCAGGTCTCCCCATTAGGTCCCCCCCTCAGGTCTCCCTCTCAGGTCCCCCCCCCAGGTCCCCCCTCAGATCCCCCCCTCAGGTCTCCTCACTCAGGTCTCCCCATTAGGTCCCCCCCTCAGGTCTCCCCCTCAGGTCCCCCCCCTCAGGTCTCCCCCCTCAGGTCTCCCTCTCAGGTTCCCCCCCAAGGTCCCCCCCTCAGGTCCCCGCCCTCAGATCCCCCCCTCAGGTCCCCCCCAGGTCCCCCCTCAGATCCCCCCCTCAGGTCTCCCTCTTAGGTCCTCCCCCTCAGGTCTACCCCCCCAGGTCCCCCCTCAGATCCCCCCCTCAGGTCTCCCTCTCAGGTCCTCCCCCTCAGGTCCCCCCTCAGGTCCCCTCCCTTAGGTCCCCCGCTCAGGTCTCCCCTTCAGGTCCCCCCCTCAGGTCTCCCCCTCAGGTCCCCCCCCAGGTCCCCCCTCAGATCCCCCCTCAGGTCTCCCTCTCACGTCCTCCCCCTCAGATCCTCCCCCTCAGGTCCCCCCCTCAGGTCTCCCCTTCAGGTCCCCCCCTCAGGTCCCCCCCTCAGATCTCCCCTTCAGGTCCCCCCTCAGGTCTCCCCCTCAGGTCTCCCCTTCAGGTCCCCCCACTCAGGTCCCCTCCATTAGGTCTCCCTCTCAGGTCCTCCCTCTCAGGTCCCCACCCCTCAGGTCTCCTCACTCAGGTCTCCCTCTCAGGTCCTCCCCTCAGGTCCTCCCCTCAGGTCTCCCTCTCAGGTCCCCCCCTTAGGTCTCCCCCATCAGGTCTCCCCCTCAGGTCCCCCCTCTCAGGTCTCCCCCTCAAGGGCTGTTCTGGGGGTGGGGGTCCACCACCACCCTATCTTGGTGGGGCCTTGAGACCCCCTCTCCTTGTTTCTTTACAGCCTCTCCCTCTTCGAGCCCCCTGGCCTGGTCCTGGGCAGGGCCTGGGTTGTGCAGATGGTCAAGTTCCACTTTTGTCCATCTCTAATGGTCAAATGCACCAATGGCAGCACACGGCAAGAGGTGCTCCCTGTGGTATCTGGAGGTTCTGAGCGGTTCTTGGGCTGAGGTCTGTGGAGCTAGGTCTTTGGAGCTGGATCTCAGAGGAAGATCCCAGAAGCCCTGCCAAGACACAGTTTCATGTTGCATTTCACCCAAATCCCAAAAAGGCAGCTCCTAAAATCCCATTACTGTGTGGTGGTGTCAGGCCATTCCATCTTCAGCTGGCTGGCTCATCCATGTCCCCTGCCTGGCCTTTGCCACTAGGTGGAGCCACAGGCCTACCCAATTGCTTCCCCACGTTGCAAACGCCAGATCTGCCTTTCAAATTTAGCGTCAGGACTCTTCAACTCTCCTAAATTTTTCAAGTTTCTGTTACATGGTCACATCTAGGGGGTATTTAGGAACAAAAATAGAGCAGCTGTTACACTTAGGACTTTCACTTAAAACCAGTGATGATAAATCCAGTGCATGTAAACATCACAGTTTAAAGAAAAACAGCTTTATTTTCCCATCATTGGTGCAGATCCCTTAGAAGAGCTAGGTTATAACTACGTGGCCAACTCAAGTTCTTTCTGTTGTTCTGTCCACATTTATTTGCTGCTTTTTGATTCTTTTTGTTGAAAGATAAGGAAGGTCAAACATAAAATATTTAAAATATTTAATGTAATTTTATGGGGATAAATGAGCTTGCAGAAACCTGGTTTGTAATCAAGGTTACTCTGCCTGGTCAGTCTTGCTGAGGCTCAGATATTCAGGATTCTCAGAGGACAGTGTCTGTGTTAGAGACTGTGGGTGATTGCGAGGGTCCCAGTCCTTTCAACTTTCGGGGTCTGAGGAGAGACTGGGTTGCTGTGATTACGGGGGCATCTTGCTAGTTAAAAAAAGGTAATTAATAGACCGTAACTTTTTTTAGAGCACTTTTAGGCTTACAGAAAAACGAAGTAGAAAGGATGGTGTCCCTGTGTGCCCCCTGCCCTTCGCATCCCTTATTGCTAGCCTCTACTTGTCACAGTTATGAACCAACACCAGCGCAGTGTTAGGTAGCATCCTCTTCCTGCAGCAGGTCCCCTGTCATGTGTGGTCCTTGCATCTCCTGGGCTCCTCTGGAATAGGGTCTCTGACTTAGTTTTGACTGCCTTGGCCATTCTGAGGTGTGCTGGTCAGGGATTTTGCAGGATGCCTGTCGACTGGGGTTTGTTGGATGTTTTTCTCTTAGTTGGGCAAGGATGGTGACTGCTGCTCGGATCATGACCTTTCTGTATATCCTGCTTCCTTCTCCTGAGATTAAGAGGGCCTGGAGGCACAGAACAGGGTCCTTCCTGTCCTCAGAGGGAGAAGGAGGGAGAAAGGGGTGAACGCTTGAGGGGATGGCAGCGGGGGCTAGGAGAGCACGCGTTGTCGGAGAGGCAGCAACAACAAAGCAGGGCTGAGGGAGCTGGCCTGACACCCTTGAGCACCTAGTGGAGCACCTGGTGAGGAGCCCTGCAGCCCCTCCCGCCTGAGGCCTCATTTCAGGGAGAGCCAAGACTCTGCTTGGTGAGGGGCTCCTTGGTCACAGTGGTTGGGCTCTGTCTGGGGAGCACATGTTCTCCCAACTTGGTTCCCTGGATCCAGTGGGCATACAGCCTGGCTCTCTCCCTGCCGGGCTTGGCCTCAGGTGACCTAGTAGGATTGTGAGTTCAGGCTGCTGTCTCTTCAGAACACTCCCTTTAGCTTTTCTGGGAGTTCTCACTCTGGCCTCAGGGCCTTGGGCTACTGCTTTCATCTGCTTTGCCCTTTGGGGTCCACGTGTGGATTTGTGTTAGTTGTGGGTGACCAGCTCCTGCTGAGGGGCTGGAGGCTCCATGGGGAGCAGGCAGGAGAGGGTGAGAGGGAGCATGGGTGTGCGCACAGCAAGGCAGTGAATGCAGGGGCTGGCAGACACTCTGGCCTGAGTGGGTTGGGCTGGATTGGGAGGTGGGGGCGCCCCTGAAGGTCATCCCTGTCGCCTCCCCAGTGCTTGGGGTGGGAGTGTCTTGGAATCACATGGCCATCTGGTCCTTACCCCTCACTGTGCTGGTGACCACTGGTTTGTGGAAAAGCCTGTTTCCTAGAAAAAGTACCTCTGGTTCCATTCTTCACTGACACATCCTTACTGAATGAGGATGCTGAGTGAGGATCAAGGCTCCTGTCTTTTCATAAGTGTTTTTAGTGAGTCTCTGTTTCCCATTGTCCCTCAGACACAGCTGATGGGCAGTTTTCCCATTTGTAGGACCCGCTTAGGCAGCCCCCTGCCCTGGACATCAGGATGTGGTCGAAGAGGTTCTTGCTTCCTTTGACAGACAGTCTCTTGACTGACCGCTTTTTTTCAGTTGGCTCACAGCTTCTTCCAGACCCTCCACCTGCGTGCACCCCCTTGCCCCATGGCCTCCCCATCTGAGGAATCTGATAGCATTTAAAGCAGAAACACAACCAGGCCTACCCCCAGAAATTGAACTTTTTGTCATTTATCTTCAGAAAAGCACACCAAATGTTGAATGTGGGTCACCTGGATTGCTTCAGCTGTGGGTGAACAGCCAGAAGTTCCCATTTTAATATCCACACGCCTCCTTTCTCCCTTCCTAATGGGGGTCAGAGGTGCTTTGATTGTGCATGACAGAGACCACCCCATTTCACTGCTTGAGAGCTCAGAGCTCTGTGTGTCAGAAACAGAGGGAGGGGGGCTTCCCTCCTGGTCCAGTGGTTCAAAATCTGCCTTGCATGCAGAGGACGCCTCAGGAATATCCCACATGCCACAGGGCAACTAAAACTGTAGGCCACAGCTATTGAGCCCACGCTCTAGGGCCGGAGCTCTGCAACAAGAGAAGCCACTGCGATGAGAAGCCTGTGCAGCACAACTGGAGAGTAGCCCCTGCCCGCTGCAACTAGAGAAAGCCTGTGCAGAGTGATGAAGACCCAGTACAACCAAAAAAAGAAAAAAACAGTTAAAGGAAAGCGGGATGGCCCTCTGCTGACTTTCTCCCATGAGTCTGGGAGTTGGACTGATGTTTGGTCTAACTGACGCTTTGGGAATGGGTCTTATTTTGGAGCTACACTGCTGGGATGGACACTCTGCTGTTGTCCCCTCCCATTTTGTGTGGTTTCAGCTTTTCTGTGCCATGGTTTCTTCCCTTGTGAACTGAGGTTAACCCCACAGGGTGTGAAGATTAGATAAATTGGTACATGAAAAGGGCTAGTGGTCAGTGCTTTGTAAATGTGAGCCCAAGGTGATTTTGATGGTGGTGATTTTGATTATGATAATGGTAGTGATGATGGTGGGGATGATGGTGGTGATGGTGATGGTAGTTTTGGTGAGGATGGTGATGGTAGTGATGGTGGTGATGATGATGGTGGTATTTGTGATGATGGTCATGGTGATGATGGTGGTGATTTTGTTAATGGACCTCACAGCTTTGACTGGGTCTACTGCTAACTGCTGGGACCCAGCTCGAGGATGCCAGACCCCCATCCCGTAGAACCAGTTCTAGCTCCACTCTTTCCAACCACTTGACTTTGACTGTGGAGACGTGTGGGACTTTGACTGTGAAAACATGTGGGACATTCTGTTTCATCTCCTTAGAGTAATTTTTCTCATATTGGAAAAGAAACACATATATAGGAATACAGTGGGTCCCATGTAAAAACAAACAAGATTTGTGTAAACTCAAATGTCAAAACATAATTCAGAGGATTATGAAAGGACTCACTGCTTGGTCTTTTTTTCCTCTTTTTTGGTGCCCCAGTACATACTGAATTGACAAAATATTTGGGTCATAGACATTTCCAAGCACAGGTCTTATGTAGGAACTTAAGAATGCTTATGTCTATATTTTTTTGGAAAAGGAGGGGAATTTATTCATTTTATTCCCAGTGGAAAAAACTCTGATACATCAGGACAGAATTCTTGCCTTTTGCTATTGTTGCAAAACTTTATCAGGTGCTCTGAACACAACCATGGTTTCACTGGAAGAGTAAACCCTGGAGAGATGGGGTGCTGGAGGTGAGTGGGGGCAGGGGTGGTACATGTGAGCCACTCAGCAGCATCGGTGTAGCCAGGGTTTCAGGAAGCAGCCTGCTGAAGGGTTTCTGTCAGAGGGTGTTCTTGTGACCTCAACTTGAGGATCGTGGACCAGGGGCTACTGGCCCGGCCTGGAGGGGAGGTTTTGGTGTGTCTGGCCACCCCCTTCCTTGGCTGTGTCGGTGGCTTCCTGGAGTGAGGACCCAACACCGTTCGTCTCCTCTGCTCCCCAGTGGGCTCCCAGGTTGCTGGGTAGGGGGGCCACACTCCCCTCTTGACTCCTTCATTCGGTGTATGTTCTAATCAGCCTCATGTGGGAGATCAAGCAGCCCTTAAAGGATCTGCTGTACCTGGCTTTGGAGGGAAAAGCAGGTGGCCCACACAGCAGCGACTCTTGCTGACCCAGGGGACCTGGTTGGTGCTGGGTGACAGGGCGAACATGTGTGGTTATGGGTCATGAAGGGGATCAGGATGTGCCATGCCAAAAATATAGCACCTTGGGCACTTTCCTCGTGGTCCAGTGGTTAAGACTCTGCGCTCCCAATGCAGGGCGCTGGGGTTCAATTCCTGTTCAGGGAACTAGGTCCTACATGGCAGCTAAAGATCCTACATGCAGCAACTAGCACCCAGTGAAGCCAAATAATTTTTAAAATTTCAAATAAAGATTTTATAAAAATTTAAAAAATTAAAATAACATTAACAAAACAAAACAGTACAAAATACAGCACCTTGATGTGAAGTTTATTTTGAGCTGAAGGCATGCAAGAATCAACAAATGCAGAAAGAGGGCTTTTTGGAGCATCCCTCATCTGACTAAGAGCAGCTTCTGGGAAGTCAGGCAGTGGTAAATTCCTTCTGTGGGGGGTCTGCTGCCGGGAGACACTGGGAATAAGTTCTATCCCAAGTCCCTTCTAGGGGGACATTATCACATACTTTCTTACGTTTCGATTATTCTCTTAAAACCCATTTGTCTTTCCTAAAGAGATTTGCTTTTCCTGTAAGAAGGCTTTTCTCCCGGCTCCCTTTCCCCTATTAAGTTAGGTATATAAGCATCTAATTGAAACCATTTATAGAGCCAGCTACTCTTCGGGGCTCCCATGTGCATACAAATGAACTTGTTCTTCTGTTCATCTGTTGTCAGTTCAGTCCACACACCTTGGTTACTACCCTACAGCCTCCTTCACCATAGAGGCTCCCTGATTTGGCCAGACCTGGGAGTGGGGTGAGGCGATGGGGGTAGAGGGGGCCGGAGCCGGGACTGAGGAGCCCCGCGCCCTCCCTCTGTCCCCGCTCCGCTCCCCTTGTGTGTGATATGCACAGAAACTCACCAGTGAGTGGGAAAGTCAGACAGATGATGGCTTTTCATCAGAAACAAAAACACTGTCAGGTGGGAAGGTGAGTGAGAGGAGAGGTCCAAGGGAAGGCAGATGAGGGGTTATAGGGAAGGGAGGGGTGATTTCTTTCTACAGGGCGGGTGATTTGTTGTGGTCTAGGGGACTTCACGTATCAGAAAATTGAAAAAAAATGTTAGTTTTTCCCTCTAATTTCGGTTTGAAGTGGGTTCACAGTGTCTCACATAAGAAAAGGCAGTTTACCGTGTCCCAGCTCCACACCTCGAACCTGTCTCCCTGGGCTCAGAGAGAACCGCCTGGGCCACGGGGAGCCAAGGGGCTTCAGGCAGCTCCAGTGACCCTTCCCTTCAGGAGGGGCAGGCAGCCACCCTTGTGCAGGACGCCTGCACCTCCTCTTGGAGGCCACATCCTAACCAGGCGCAGATGCATTGGGTCGAGGTTTGCTGAGATGACTTAGAATGTTTCTTTGCTTTTAAATTTGGTAATTATTTTTGACTGTTCTGGGTCTTTGTTCTGCACGCGGGCTTTCTCTAGTTGTGGAGAGCAGGGGCTTCCTGTTGCGGTGGCTTCTCTTGTAGGGAAGCACAAGCTCAGTATCTGTGGCTTGCGGGCTCTATAGCTTGGCCTCATAATTGTAGTACATGGGCTTAGTTGCCCTTTGGCAGGTGGGATCTTCCAGGACCAGGGCTCAAACCTACATCCTCTACGTCAGCAGGTGGATTCTAACCCCTGGACCCAGGGGAGTCTCGGCTTAGAATGTTTATCGTTGAAAACCTTCTGTTCAGGTTGCAAGTGTGAGAGGTCATACCCGTGTTTTCACGTAGGTACAGGATAACATAGTTTCTGAATGTTGGGGAGCTCCTTTAAATCAAGCTGGTTTTCCAGGGTGAGACACTATAGTATGAAAGAGAGTTAAGGTGAGAAGGGCTTTAGCACAACTCTCTAGCATTGCGTGTGCTTGGGGCACATCTGTTGAGAATTATGTGGGCCCTGCTTTTGTGGAAACGAATCTGAATTGCCTGTTTATCAAAGGAGGAAAATTAAGGGGATACTGAGCCTGTGGCACAGAGAATGGACATGGTGCAGCTTTGAAGTGGGAGAATATTTGTCACTAATAAATATTTGTCACTAGTGTAACAAAAAGCTTAGTGGTGGCATCTGGTATCACTGTGTGTTTTCTGGCTTTTTTTGATGAATTTTGGTTCTTCAGGCCCTCTCTGGGATTGAAGGTGGCAGTGGGCTTGGGTTTCAGAGATGTGGAAGCCCTGATTGCTGTCTTGTGTTATGTGGCTTGAGGTGTTAACCTGGCCTTTGGGTCATTCCTTCTGCTCTGGGATAACTGGGATCCATCTCTTCCCAGGAGAAAATGAAATATTAAATATATTGGATGATGATGTCCTTTGATCAAAGATCCTTAAGAAGGGAACACCCAGGAAGGAGATCATTAAAAGGCTGAGATCATTCCCTCTGTTTCCAAACACTGACGAAAGGCCACAGCCTGTGCACTGGAGGGCCCTGCGAGCCTCACGGAGTAGTAGGACCGCACGTGCCCTGGACTCCTACATGCAGGGTTACAGAAAGATGAGTGGAAACGGGAGAAAGACAAACAACCCAGTTCAAAAATGCACCGATGGGGGCTTCCCTGGTGGTCCAGTGGTTGGAACTCTGTACTCCCAATGTGAGGGGCATGGGCTCAGTCCCTAGTCAGGGATCACATTGTGGCCTAAGTAAAGTTTTTTTTTTTTTTCTGGGGGGGGGGCATGCCTTGTGGCATGTGGGATCTTTGTTCCCAACCAGGTATTGAACTCGCATCCTTCTGCATTGGAAGTGCAGATTCACAAATACTTCCCCAGAGAAGATAAGTGGATGGCCAACAAGGACATGAACAAATGCTTGGTAGAATGCAAATCTGAGCCACCATGAGATACCACTCACCCCCTCTCTGGTGGTTATAATAAAATAAAAATGCAGAATGACAAGTGCTGGCAAGGATGTGGAGAAATTGGGACCCTTGTGCATGGCTGATGGGGATGTAAAACGGTGTAGCAGCTGTGGGAAACAGTTGGAGTTTCCACGGAAGGTTAAGCACAGTCACCAGGTGACCCAGCAACTCCACTCCTGGGTACATACCCAAGAGAATTGAAAATGGGCACCTGAACAGATACCTGCCTGCCCACGGTTTTTGCAGCAGTCACAGCAGCTGTGAGGTAGAAAGAGCCTGGGTCCATTGATGGGTGGTGGATAACTGGAGTGAAGTTGTCCATACAGGGGGCGTCATCCAGCTGTGAAAAGGAGTGAAGCGCCCACACACTACATTGTGGATGGACTTCAAAACCACTGTTCTCAGTGAATGAGAACAGACAGAAAGGGCCACATACCTGACATGTGTTCACTTGCGTGAAACATCCAGAACAGGCAAACTGAGGGACAGAAAACAGATTAGGACTTCCCTGGTGGTACAGTGGATAGGAATCTGCCAGCTAGTACAGGGGACACAGGTTTGATCTCTGATCTGGGAAGATCCCACATGTCTCAGGGTGACTGAGCATGCATGCCACAACTGCTAAACCCACTCGCCACCACTAGAGAAAGCCATGCGCAGCAACGAAGACACAGCACAACCACAAGTAAGTAAATAAATAAAACTACAAAATAAGAAATCAGATTGGGGCTGGGGTGGGGTGGGGAGTGAGTGCTAATGGGTACAGAGTTTCCTTTGGGGTGATGGAAATGTCTGGAACTAGCCAGGTGTGATATTTGCATGAGGGAGACTAGTGGGACTCCTTCCCCGTCTGTCTGAGTGAGGACGGCGTGTGGGGGATGTTGTCAGAGAGCAAGTGTGTTGTGCTGAAAGGCTTCGTCTCCATCAGCCCTCCCCACAGGGTGTCCCTGAGCGGAAAGCAGTAAACTGGGCTCCCTAGCTGGAGGAGGAGGTTTCCCTTGGTGGCAGCGAGGGGCACGGAGGTCTAGGAGCCGCACTACAGCCTCATGGCCTCCCACGTGGCCAGTTCTCTCGGCAGAGTCAGCTGCGGCAAGTTTTATGTGGCGGTTAGACATCTTCCCGGCAGAATCCCTGGAGAATTCTAAATTTCAGTTGCACTCTCTAAATTTTCATTAAGAGCTTTCACCCAGAGAAAATGATGGATTAGATTTTATCATTGGAAAGAAGCCAGATAAAATTAGCTGCCTTTTAGTCCCCACGGCACCCACCTCACTCCCTGCTTTTCTTTAAAGTATCTACTCTTCTCTCTTGGTTCCCAGGAAACAGGTGCCTGCGGATGTTTATTCGTTGAAAATACTGATGTTCGAGGCTCCCTTTGAGCCTCTCTGCTTTTGTTCCTTCAGTGATTTTGCTTTTACTCCAATCTCCTCAAGTCTGAGACAGCTCTGGGCCTTGGGCTCTGCATTGGAGAGTATGTGGTTTCTTTCTTCTCCTCAGTAAAGCTTGTTTGTTGTTAGAATTTTATAGCCGTAAGCTGTAGAATATTTTTGCTGCACGAAAGTCCTTGTCTGTCTTTTCTTTTCTCTCCCAAATTCTCCTTCTTGGCAAAGTTAAACTGTGTCTCATCCATCAAAGTGCAGTTAGGAGTTTGCCTCCCAACAGCCACTTTTAGCAAAGCTAGCTTCTGAGAGGTGACTGTCTTTTGTTACCATGTGTGGATGGTGAATTGTGAAAACAGCTGTTATTTCTTCCCACATCAGTACAAGGAAGTCAGATTATTCTGCACAAAAACTCAGGCTGAGATCAGTCTGGAGGAGCTGAAACCATTGGGGAAGCTGGGGGCGAGGACATTGGAGTTACTCATGCGGGTGTGGGTTCCTTTAACTTCCACGTGCTTTTGGCGTTAGCACATGCACTAAAACGGGAACGATACAGAGATTAGCATGGCCCCTGCCCAGGGATGGGGATTCCTAGGTGGCTCAGTGGCAAAGAATCTGTCTGCCGATACAAGAGACGCAGGAGACAGAGGTTTGATCCCTGGATTGGGAAGACCACTGGAGAAGGAAATGGCAGCCCGCTTCAGTATTCTGGCCGGGAAAATTCTGTAGACAGTGGAGCCTGGTGGGCTACATTCTGTGGGGTCACAAAGAGTCAGACACAACTGAGCACATAGTGTGTGTGTGTGTGTGTGTGTGTGTCCGTGTGTGCACATGCTCAAGGATAACATGCAAATAAATGCATGAAGCATCTGTATCTTTTCATAAGTCAGTTTTTCCAGAAGAGTGATTTTTCAGATGGGTACCCTGCCCCCATTTCTAGGAGACTCTGTCAGGACTTTGATAAAATATGGCTTGAAAGAAAAGTCACATTAAATTTTATGTTATGGTTTGCATTTGGAAAATTTTCTAAGAATAAAACTTCTTTTTATTTCACACTATTAACTCTGGGTCAGAAAGTATGACAGAGTCTTCCTGGCTATTAAGGCTATGTGCAGTATATATTCTAAGAGGGTGACCTTCAGGACAGGGAGAGACAGGTACGGATGGGACTTTCTCTGATGGGCACCAGGACACTTTAGAGTTGTGGTGACTGCCTTTCCCCGTGTTCCTGCAGTTTTGTTACTTGCCACTAGATGCATGTGAGTGCCCTTCATGGCTGCAGTCATTTGGCTGATAGTGAATCTACTCCTGGCCGTCAGTAGATAGGTATAAATTCCACATAGAGTTCAGCAGAAACGTTGAGCAGGTTTCAGGTGCCTTGCCCCACGTGTCCCAGCGTCTTAAATTAATTGTCTGGGAAAAGGAGATTTTTGTGCTGTGTTGAGATGCAGGCGGATCCCAGTGTGTGTTCCCTGGAGCATGGGAGGAACCTGGAGTTGGGCGCTGAGGTGAGAATGACTCGTTCATACACGAAGGGCTTTCCCGGTGAAAACCTTTGATCCTCCTCCTGTGGTGCCAGTCCCGGCAGACTCTCAATACCCACCAAAGCATTCCTTCTGCCTCCCGCCCCTAAATTTAAATGTCATCCCAAAGGTGTTCTCCTGGCAGCTGAAAGGAAGGTTTCACAGACAATTTTATTGGTTTCTCGACTCTGTTTCACGATAATGCCGAAACCCCTAGGAACGTTTTTGAGACTGTGGTTTCAGGGCTCAATAAATCACTAAAACTGGGGGCCTAAGACAACACTGGTTCTCTCGCAGGCTGGAGCTGGAATCAGAGATGTCAGTGTCTCGGGGCCATGCCCTCTCTGGAGGCTGACGGGGCAGCAGCAGAGATCCTTCCAGGCTTGCCCAGCTCCTGGGGCACCAGGTGTCCCTGACCCGAGCCCATGTCACTCCAGCCTCTGCCCCCATCTTCAAGTGGTTTCTCCTCTGTTGGGATGCCAGTCATTGGCTTTGGAGCCACCTTGATCCGGGGTGATCTCATCTTAAAGCTTCTTTACTTCATTCCATCTGCGAGGACCCCATTGCCACGTAGTGTCATAATCTGATGTTCAGGTTGTGTTGGTTGTGTTTTACAGTTTTCTGTATCTGTGACGTTTTGGCATCTTAAGGAACTTAGCTTCTAGACCCCACCCCACCTCCTTATCCACCCCACACACTATGCCAACATTCCCCCTGCCCTTGGTCACCCAGGACCAGGGATCAGACAACTGGGGACAGCCCCAGAGCCCCTGGCCCCCGGCACTGAGAAAGGCTCTTCTAGGCCTCCCCCCGCTCCTGTTTCCACTCTTGTGCTTCCCTGTGGCCCTGCACCTGTGGCTCCATCTCTGGGGTCCGTGAGTTTGATAAACTTGGCTTTCCCCAGATGTTCTTCTGTGGCCACACCTGACCGACCATCTCATGAGAGAGCACACAACAGCCTGGGCATGAATCATAATGAATGTGGGTATTTGGGGACACTCTTCAGCCCCCCGAGTATACTGCACATGTGTACATCAGTGTTGGATCAGCAGGTCTGGCCACGGTCCCCCTCCCTTGATGTACCCTGGGACTTGGGGGCTGGTCACCTGCGGGGCTGACCCTGTCCCAAAGATGAGGCCCCAGGAACCTCCATCTGGGCTCTGAGGTGCTGCTGACTCAGTGCATTTCAGATAAGCAGGAAGTTCCTGGGAGGAAAACCACAAGCTTTATTTTTATTTAATTCCAGCTATTCTGTGGTTTTTGGAGATGGCCTTTAAAGATTTGTGTTTGATTTTTATCTCAAAGAGAATGCAGAAGAGCCCATGGGTTGGGGTCCAGAGAAAATACACACAGAGAAGAGAAGCAGCGAGTTTGCACCAGGCAGCTGTGGGCAGGATGGGCCTGGGGGATCACCCCCTGGAGGCAGAGCAGTGGCTAGGCTGGTGCTGCTGCCAGAGGCCCTGCCTGGCTGCGCAGGTCAGTCCCAGGGGCCGGCGGGCTCAGTGGGCTGTTGGGTTTTAGGGGAGGTCTCTTTCATTGTCACTGGCCCAGAAAGCACACCAGGCTTTCCCCCTGTCTGGCCATTGTGAGGGTGACTGTGCCTCAGGGGTCCTGTTGGATGTAGTGGGGGACCAACTGGAGGATGGAGACTTCCCAGAAAACACGGTGGGGGCGTCCCTTTGGGGCAGGTCAGAGGGCGGGGAGAGAGGGAGGGCCTTCGCCCCAGGCCGGCCCAGCGCCATTGCTCTGGCTGCAGCCCTGCCAGGGAGCAGCTTGCTGGATAGCAGGCCACCCAAACCACCCTGAGAGCAGCGCGCTTGCCTGGGGCTCCGAGTCCCTGAGGCCTTCCCGCTGCAGCTGCCCTCCCCGACTCTGGATCCTGGGAGAGTCTCAGTGTCAAGGGAGGGTCACCAAGTTCATAGGGAAAAATCAAAGCAAATTCACCATAAAAGCTCATCTGTGCTTTAGGGAATTTGGACGGGGAGATGCTTTGACAGATTGGTGCACCCCAAGCCCACCGCAGTGGACCCCGTGCTGGCTGGGGAGGCGTGTGGGCCTGCAGGCCAGTGTGCAGACGTGTTCGTCTCCTCTGGATCTGGTGACCCTCAGCTTTTGAAGGAGGGGCCCTAGTCTTGCGGGGACCCAAACCTGGGCCTGCCTGATGCTGCCTCAGGACAGGGGCTCACGTGCGTGCCTCTGTGGAGGGTCGTTGCCTGGCACTGCCCGTCAGGAGGCTGTGGCTTCCACGTGGCTTGTTTCTGGCTGTGTGGACTCCAAAGGTCTTGCTCCTCGTTGGAGTCTCCATTCGTTCGTTCATTCAATGTCCTATTTCCTGCTCCTGCCCCGGCATCTGGGCCTTGGCCGGTGGGAGTCCCCCTTCCTTTCTGGGTGACAGGTGTCCGAGCTCTGCTTTCCCCGTCCCACTCTGAGGAGCCTGGGGCCCTCCAGTGGGAGGTGGACTCTGAAGGAGCTCAGGGACATGGGAAGGTGTGCACACGCGTTTGTCCATGCACCTCTGTCTGTAGCCACTTGGACTGAAACTGAGTTCATGCCCGTGTGCCTCTGATTGCCCCCAGTTCCACAGCCTCGCTCTGGTTGCTGCCTCTGTGTGGGACGCATGTCCTCAATACGGAATCCCGGTCCTGCTACTCAGAGCACTTGTCTGTTCCTCCGCTCTGTGGCATCTGTCCCTCGTGAGGACCTGCCTTGTTGCCTCGCCTGGAGAGGACAGAGCTGGTCTGGAATAAGTGAATACAGAGGCGGGAAGGACCCGCACAGTGAGGGTGTACCCCTGCCCCCACCATGGGGACTTTGGCTCCGCCGCCATCTGCTGTGGATAGTCACGTCACCTGCTGAAGAAGGAATTCATAGGGCCTGGACTCCACCTTAGGCCTGTTCATGCTGATCGTGCTCAGCACCTTTCCAATGGACTCTGAGCTCTGTGTTTAGTGCCTATGAAAACAACAACAGAAGGATAAGACCCCCTCCAGACCGGGGAACCTTGAAGGTCGTATCTAGGCTACTCATTGCCTAAGAGAAAACATACACTATCACCCCTTCCTCCAGACAGGCCATAAATTTTTCTGTATCTATCAGAGTGTAACCTCGGGTTTATTGATTATTGGCTAATTGTTTGACTGTTTGAGCACATGAGCACATAGCACGTGAATGATGGGGTTATTGGGGTTGTATTTTCCTTGGTTTATGTAAGTCTCAAGGAATTTGGAGTGGTGGGTTCAGACATGTACACATGGGGTATAAAAGATTTTCACAAATGCTGGTCGGGGTCCTTGGCTAAGAGGAGACTCTGCCTTGGGCCCGCCGGTGTAATAAACTGCACTCCACTATCTGCATTGTCCTGAGTGAGTTTGTTTCCCTGAACCCGTGGCTACAACACTGCCTCAGTTTCCTTCTCTTGAGACCTGGGGCAACAGTGATGCCTGGCTTATTGGAAGAAGGTCATTTCTGTGACGATGGACGCAGGCCTGGTGAGCCCTTGAAGCTGGGGTGTGTGCTTGTGCACGTGTGTGTACATGTGTCTCTGTGTGTACATATGTCTGTGTGTACGTGTGTCTGTGTGTGTGCACGTTGGCATGGCTCGGGCAGTAATGTGCAGAAGCAGGGCCAGGTGTGTCAGCTCAGCGGCTGTTCCTGCACTTGTGCCTGAGGTGGGGCCCTGCCTGGCTCCTCGGGCCAGTGGCTGCCCTGCCGACCCCCGGCCTCTCTCAGCGGACGCAGCTCTGCTCAGGAGCACTGGTCACCTGGGGTGGCTCTGCAGGTGGACACTGTGGTCACTGGGCTTTCTGCTGGGCACTTTGTCACTGTCCCCTGGGCTCTCTGGTCTGGACCGCAGCGCCTCCGGCGGCACGGAGCGCACAGACCCCGTCCGTCCGACTGTGTCAGTCTGCTGAGCTGCACTTCCTGTCTGCCTCCGCCTGTCCCTGCTCACCCCTCCCAACTGCTCCAGGCCCTGCTGGGCCTATTTCTTGGTTTCCTTTTGGGGGCCCCCTGCGCATCCCGATTAGCATTTGAAAGAGCCTACATTTGCACTTAACAAGCCCGAGGTGGTTTCTGGCCACAGGGCAGCTGAGTCTGCATCCTGTGACGGGGCAGACTTGGGAGGGGCAGTCTCAGCCCCTGGGCTCCCTGTCTGGCTGATGGGTCCCTTGGATGTTTGCACCTTGGACTCAAGCCTGTTTGCTTTCAGGGTCTGTTCCTTTCCCAGGGCTGCCTAAAATCGCCACAGGCTTCGGGGCTCGCGTCCCTTCCCAGGCTGGAGGTCAGAGGTCAGAGCAGGCCACTCTCTGTGGCTCCGGGGAGGCTCTTGCTGCCTCGTCCACCTTCTAGGGCTGTCCACGGCCCTGGGTGTTGGTCTCGTCTTCACATCGCCCTGGCTGTGTCTCTCCTCCTCCAGTTGCAAGAAGGGGGACCCCTTGCACAGCCTGAGAGTGGGCGCTTGTCTAACCTTTGGTGAATGAATTGCCCGGGGAAACCACGTGCTGGCAAAGCCAGAGGCTCTACTGGGAAGGGGCGCCCGGGCCCAGGAGCGCTGCTCAGAAGCGTGGCGCCCAGTCTCTCCGGGTTGTCTGTCCAGTCATCCTGACTGGGGCGCTTCCTGGTGGTGCACGCGTCTCTCAGCCAAGGTGGACTCCGGCGAGAAGGACTCTGGGAGGTTGTAGGACCTGTGGGCTGCTGTCTTCTCCTTCTGACCTTTCCCAAATCATTCTGTTTGGTGGTAACTCATTAGTTCCGTGTTCCTTACCAGGACTTCCTGCTGTAAGAGAACTCTCACAGGTGGTTTCTATCTTGCCTGCCCGGGGTGGGTGGTTTCAGGCTGTGTCTTCCCTGACACTCCTCCTGTAAGGCCTCCAGTCTTAGGGGATCAGGGCTGCCCTCCTCCAGGGGGGCCTCATCTTCTTCATTCATTGGCAGGTGGATTCTTTACCACTGTGCCACCTGGGAGGCCCCGGGGGGCCTTATCTTAAGGCCCCATTTCCAGACAAGGTCACCTTCTGAGATGCTGGGGTCAGGATATCAACATCTACTTTTGGGGGACACAGTTTAGCCCATAGCAGGGTGCCAGCTATATTGTCTTGTATTTGAAGGTATCAATGTTATTTATGTCTTAAAGTATTTAATTTTTAGGGATATGCATTGAAACATGAGCTCTGTGTTCCAGTGCTCCCAGTTCCTCCCTAAGAAATGGGCGCCCCTGCTTCTCTGTGTCTTGGGTGTCCTGTGTGTGCAGAGCCCTCCACACACACCCCCTTCTGCACCTTCTGTGAGGGGTTGACTCCACCTGCAAGGCCTGTCTTTTGTGGACGTAATTTAGTGACATTAAAAGTTGGTAACACAGTCTGGACACAACAGAGAATATCTTTGTAGAAGCTGCACTCACAGGCACAAGTGTGACCCAAGTTCCTGCAGGGGAGTGCTGGGTCACAGAGGGTGGGTATTTGTAATTCAGTTCTTTAACTTTTTATTGTGGAATGATCTCACATCTAGAGGAAAGTTGCAAAAACAGTATGGCGAATTCTGCATTCCTTTCTCCCAGCTCACCCAAAAGTCAATGTTTCCTGTGTTTGTCCTCAGAGATTAAGCTGCATTATGGTGCCCGCCCCCGACATATTCCAGGGGTGTGTTTCCTAAACATGAGGTGTTCATTCTCCTAAAACTGAAGCACAAGGCAAACTTGGGATGTTAACCTCAAACAACACTAGGTGTTCTCTAATCTGAAGTTTGTACTCATACTTCTTTCAGTTCAGTTCCGTTCAGTTCATTTCAGTCGCCCAGTCGTGTCCGACTCTTTGCAACCCCATGAATTGCAGCATGCCAGGCCTCCCTGTCCATCACCAACTCCCAGAGATCACTCAGACTTACTTCCATCGAGTCGGTGATGCCATCCAGCCATCTCATCCTCTGTCGTCCCCTTCTCCTCCTGCCCCCAATCCCTCCCAGCATCAGAGTCTTTTCCAATGGGTCAACTCTTCGCATGAGGTGGCCAAAGTACTGGAGTTTCAGCTTTAGCATCAGTCCTTCCAAAGAACACCCAGGACTGATCTCCTTCAGAATGGATTGGTTGGATCTCCTTGCAGTCCAAGGGACTCTCAAGAGTCTTCTCCAACACCACAGTTCAGAAGCATCAATTCTTCGGCGCTCAGCTTTCTTCACACTCCAACTCTCACAACCATACATGACTACTGGAAAAACCATAGCCTTGACTAGACGGACCTTTGTTGGCAAAGTAATGTCTCTGCTTTTGAATATGCTATCTATGTTGGTCATAACTTTCCTGCCAAGGAGTAAGGATTTTTTTAATTTCATGGCGCAATCACCATCTGCAGTGATTTTGGAGCCCCCTAAAATAAAGTCTGACACTGTTTCCACTGTTTCCCCATCTATTTCCCATGAAGTGATGGGACCAGATGCCATGATCTTAGTTTTCTGAATGTTGAGCTTTAAGCCAACTTTTTCACTCTCCACTTTCACTTTCATCAAGAGGCTTTTTAGTTCCTTTTCACTTTCTGCCATAAGGGTGGTGCCATCTGCATATCTGAGGATATTGATCTTTCTCCCGGCAGTCTTGATTCCAGCTTGTGCTTCTTCCAGCCCAGTGTTTCTCCTGATGTACTCTGCATAGAAGTTAAATAAGCAGGGTGACAATATACAGCCTTGACGTACTCCTTTTCCTATTTGGAACCAGTGTGTTGTTCCATGTCCAGTTCTAACTGTTGCTTCCTGACCTGCGTATAGGTTTCTCAAGAGGCAGGTCTGGTGGCCTGGTATTCCCAGCTCTTTCAGAATTTTCCACAGTTTATTGTGATCCACACAGTCGAAGGCTTTGGCATAGTCAATAAAGCAGAAATAGACATTTTTCTGGAACTCTCTTGCTTTTTCGATGATCCAGCAGATGTTGGCAATTTGATCTCTGGTTCCTCTGCCTTTTCTAAAACTAGCTTGAACATCTGGAAGTTCTCGGTTAATTGTCCCATAATGACTTCTGCACACTTGTTAGGTTAATTCTCAAGTGTTTCATCTCCTTGGTTTCCGAGGTTGATGGGGTGGGGGGGTATGTATTGGTTATTTTGTGTGGACAGAAAACTCTGGATTTCTGTGTGTTAATTTCATGCCTTTGTGAACTCACTTATCGTTTGAGTCTGTTTTCCCCATTGATTCTTTAGGGCTAAGCCTGCTGTCCAATGCAGCTGTCACCCGCAGCTGTTGAATTTTTTTAAAATATTTATTTATTTGGCTGTGTCAGGTCTTTGTTGTGGCACATGGAGTCTAGTTGTGGAGTGCGGCCTCAGAGCAACTGGTCTTAGTTGCCCCACAGCATGTGGGATCTTAGTTCCTCAACCAGGGGTCCACTGCATGGCAAGGCAGATTCTTAACCACGGGACCGCCGGGGAAGTCCCTCTAGTTGTTGAATTTTGATGCAAAAGCACTAACTGAAAGATTGGCCATCAGGATACAACACTGCTTGAGGAAAAGAGTAGTCATGTATGGATTTTTTTTTCCCAGTAGACATGTATGGATGTGAGAGTTGGACTATAAAGAAAGCTGAGTGCCAAAGAATTGATGCTTTTGAACTGTGGTGTTGGAGAAGACTCTTGAGAGTCCCTTTGACTGCAAGGAGACCCAACCAGTCAATCCTAAAGGAAATCAGTCCTGAATATTCATTGGAAGGACTGATGCTGAAGCTGAAACTCCAATACTTTGGCCACCTGATGTGAAAATCTGACTGTTTGGAAAAGACCCTGATGCTGGGAGGGATTGGGGGCAGGAGGAGAAGGGGGTGACAGAGGATGAGATGGTTGGATAGCATCACCAGCTCAATGAACATGAGTTTGAGTAAGCTCCAGGAGTTGGTGATGGACAGGGAAGCCCGGTGTGCTGCAGCCCATGGGGTTGTAAACAGTTGGACACGACTGAGCAACTGAGCTGAACTGAACAACCCAGGTGGATTTTTCCCAAGATTCCAAAGTTACTTCATTATCAGAAATTCTATATAGAAAATTAAATTTTGTCAGGGCTTTAAAAAAATATTTATCTATTTTGGCTGTGCTGGGTCTTCGTTATGGCACACAGGCTCAGTAGTTACGGTGCTCAGGCTTATTTGTGGCACGTGGGATCTAGTTCCCTGACCAGGGATCGAACGTGGGCTCCCTGCATTGGGAGCTTGGAGTCTTAGCCATTGGACCACCAGGCAAGTCCCCGTCAGTGCTTTTTTTGCACCTATGGGAATAATCACATGATTTTTCTTCTGAAATGTACCTGTATAGTGAATTTTCTGTATCAAATTTCTGATAGTGTGGTAACTTTGCGGAGTACTGGGATAAATCCCCCTTGGTGTGGTGTCTTATTTTCCCCATACAGCGCTGCATTCTGATGGCCAATGTTTCGGTTATAGTGCTTTCACATCAGTATTAGTAAGTTATGCTGCTTTGTAAATGTCTTTTATATTGTCCTTATTGTGGTTAGGTTACCAGTTTTCTTCTTGCATTAGAAAAAGAATATAGAAGTTACCACCTCATTTCAACATTGTGGGATGATTTGTAAAGCTTTAAGACCATTTGGCCCTTAAAGATTTGGTAGGATTTATCTGTGAAATTATCTATGCCTAATTTTTGGGGAGGGTAGGGTGGATTGGGGTGGTTTATGGTAACTTTTTTTTCCATGGAAAAAGGTCTGAGTTTTCCATCTCTAACAGTGTCAGTTTGGATGTGTATTTCCCCAGGACATTTCCTATTTCTTCTGTGTCTTCAGACTCATTTGTAGAGCCTGATGCAAAGTGGCCTCTTTTCATGATTTCTATTGTTTCAATGATTATTTGCCCTTATTACTTCTTATTTTGTATATCTGGCTTTCTCCTCTTTTCTCTATTAAGGTAACGAATAGATGACATATTCTGTTAGTTTAAAAATTAGGATTTTGGTTTACTAATCATGACTGTGAATTTTCTGTTTCTTACCCTGTCATATCTGTTCTCATTTTTTAGTATTTCCTTTCATATGCTCTTTATTGATTTACTCAGTTCTTTTTCTAAGCTTTTTTGGGTTGGGAATTTAACTTGTTTTCATATTTTTAAATAAAAATGTTTAATCCTGCGAATTGTCCTATGATCAGTGCTTTAAATGTATTTCAAAGATTTTGGTATGTAGTGTTTTCACATCATTATCTTGTTAGAAATTCTGTAATTTTAGCTGTTTTCGCCCACTCATCCAGGAGTTAGCAATTTAAAAAGTCTCCACATGGAAGCCCTTGCTGTCTTCTTTTTGATGCTTCATAACTTGTGGCCTTGTTGCATTATGATCAGTTTTGTAACACTTCCACGTGGTGGGATTCGATTTCTGTGGCTGTGTAGCAGATTTCCGCAGCTCGGCTTGAGTCACACCTGTTTGCCATCACCTCTGGGCTCCGTGGGTGGCAGTCCCTGCCCAGCTCGCCGGGCCAGACCCGTGGGGTGCTGTGCACGTGCTCCCTCGGGGGGCCGTGCTCCTCGTGTGGGGGTGTCTCGACCAGCTCAGGTGGGAACCTGGAGCCGGGGGGAGTGGGCCGGGGAGCCACAGCGCCTTCGCGTGTCCTCCTGTGGGCCCGCGCACACTCAGGGTCCAGAGTGATTGGAGGGAGAAGGGAACGGTTCAGAGGTGGCTCTGAGCACGGTCGTCCGCAGGCGGTAGGTGGACTCCTTCCTGGTTGTGCCTGGGGGGCTTGGCTGTGAGCTCCTGGGTGAGGGGGGAGAACTCCAGGGGACGGGTAGGTACGTCCAGGGCTGGGTCGGGTGACTCACCCGTGCTGACCGGGTGTCGGGCTGGTTCCCAGGGGCCACATGGAGGTGGAGGCTGGCGAGGAAGTGGGGCCCAGGGCCTCAGGCTCGGGACTCGGCCGTGCTGGGGGGCAAGCTTAGGTTGGGGTGGCGGCAAGGCTGGAGGAGAGAGTGGAGGAGGGAGTGGGAGGCTGGGCAGGGAAGCAGGTGAGGGTCGGTGGTGGGCGTGGCCTGTAGGGGGTGTCTGGCAGTGGTGTGTGCTGGGGTAGGGGGGCCTGGACTGTCTGGGGTCTTCTAGGTTGGGAGGTTGTTGGAGTGGGGTCAAGTTGGGGGCAGACCCCCAGCAGGTTTGGCTGCCCCCCAGGGGCCAAGTCCTGACCACTGGACCACCCAGGGTTTCCTTGCTGGCTGTCTGGAGGCGTCTCCACAGGACAGAGACTGGAGGTAGGACCCCACCGTCAGAGGCAGCAGCAGGCCCTGACACCACAGCTGGCATCAGCGCAGAAGAGGTTTGAGTCAGGGTTGTGGGGAAACAGCCAAGGGGAGGCAGGCTCCTCCTCTCCTGTGTGAGCAGGACCAGGAAACACATCTGTGTGCTTCTCGTTATTTGTTATTTTTCCCTTGGCTTTTCCTCACTGGCAGAATTTAAGACCCATGTGAAATAGGTTAGATTAGATTAGTGGTTTGAGAACCTCCACGGGGGATGGTCAGGCCGCTTCCCCTCAGTTCTACCCAGTGTTTGCATGACATGGGGCTGCAAGCAGAAAGGCCCTTGTCCCTCAGTCCAGCTCTGCCCACGGGCACTGGACGTTGGTCTGAGTGAGGCCGAGGTCCGGAACCACAGACAGGTCAAGGCAGCTCCAGGGGACGCACTGTGGCCAACACAAAGGCGCTCGGCTCATGAGTACGAAAATCACCATGAAGCTGTCAAAATGGTGGTGGAATGAGGCATGCGGAGGCTGCCTAGACCAGACCTGGTCAGTTGGGGGGCAGGTCTCTGGGACCAGTGCCAGCCTCTCACCTCCAGAGGTCAGCATGACAGTCTGGGGGTCCTGTTGACATGGTGACACTCCTTCCTGGGAGCTGTTGGCAGGCAGTGGTGGGCCAGCACTCACCTTGGCTGAACCTGGACTTGGGGGCTTCACATAGAGGAGCAGCCCCTTCACACCCGGCCTCCGAGGGGCGGGGGCATCTGCAGGCCCACCCTGGGCCTGACTGCGGCTCAGCACTGGGCCCGGGGGAGTGGGGGTGGCTCCCAGGCTGGGGCCCCTGCCCTGGGGAGGAGCCCCTGGTGTGACTCTGTGCGGGACGTGGTGCTTGTCTGCCAGCTTCTCCCACTTGGCGCTGGTAGCCATCCGGCCTTCTCTGGACTGTCTGCCCCCTCCCACCCTGCCCCAGCTCCTCCAAACAGGGGTCAGTCCCCAGCTGACTGCTGTGTGGCTCTCCCCACTGAGGGGTGGTGGCTGTGTCGACGCTTTTTGTCAGGCTCAGGAACCTCTCGTCCCAGTTTGCTGAGAGGTGGTTGCTGTTTATCGTGAATAGATACTGAATTTTGTCTGATGTTTTTTCCGCCTCTGTTGATAGGATTGTGTGGTTTCTCTTATTTGGTCTTTTAATTGATTTTTGAGTTTCGAAGCCGCTATGCATTTCTAGGCGGAGCCCACTTGATCGGTGGCTTGTTTTCTGTGTTGTGAGGGATCATGGTCTCTGATTTTCTTATTTGTCCTTTCTTAATTTGGTTTGGATAAAGCTGGCCTGGGAAGTGTTCCCTCTTTTTCTACTTTCTGGAAGAGATCAGGTAGGACTGCTGTTATTTCTTCCTTAAATGTTTGAAGAATCTGCCTGCGATGCAGGAGACCCAGGTTTGATCCCTGGGTGAAGAAGATCCCCTGGAGAAGGAAATGGCAACCCACTCCAGTATTCTTGCCTGGAGAATCCCCATGGACAGAGGAGCCTGGTGGGCTACAGTCCATGGGTTCGCAGAGAGCTGGACACGACTGAGCGACTAAACCACCACCACTAGAATTCACCAGTAAAACCACTTGGGCCTGGGCATTTCTCTTTCATAGTTATAACTACAAATTCAATGTTCTCACAGTTATAGGACTATACAGTACCTGTTACATTTGAGTAGGTTTGGGTGTTTGTGGTTTGGGAGGATTTGGTTCATTTCATCTAAATTATCAAAGGAGAGCTGTTCCTCCGTCTGACTTGGGTGTGTCCAGTGAGGCCGGGGCCAAGCGTGTGCCCCCAGGGCCAACCAGAGAGGTCAGAGGAAGCCCAGGAGGGAGTGCCCCCATCACACCTGCACTCGGGTGGGATGGTGGCTGTGCTGGTGTCCTGGGGCTGCTAAGTCAGGTCCCCACAACCCGGACAGCTGAAATCAGGTGATGTCCCCTGTGTGCTGTCTCCTCTTGGGGTTAGGACCCTGGGCCCAGCCTCGTCTCCTCTTAGCTCATCGCACCGGAAAGCCCCTATTCCAAGATTATGTTCTGAGGTTCTGCGTAGATGTAAATTTTGGGAGACACTATTCAACTCAACATTCAAAAAACTAAGATCTTGGCATCTCGTCCCATCACTTCATAGCACATAGATGGAGAAAAAGTGGCAACAGTGACAGATTTTATTTTCTTGGGCTCTAAAATCACTATGGATGGTGACTGCAGCTATGAAATTAAAAGATGTTACTCCTTGGAAGGAAAGCTATGACAAAACTAGACAACGTATTAAAAAGCAGAGACATCACTTTGCCAACAAAGGTCCGTGTAGTTGAAGGGGGTGACAGAGGATGAGATGGTTAAATGGCATCTCTGACTCAGTGGAGATGGTGAAGGACAGGGAAGCTGGGCGTGCTGCAGTCCGTGGGGTTGCAAAGTCGGGCATGACTTAGCAACTAACAACAGCAAACTCAATCTGCTACTGCCGACCTATAGGCCCTCCCTGGTGGAGTTGATCCCCCTGTGTGGGGACTGAGGAGCAGGGAACCCCAGGCCTGGGGATGCCTGTCCTGAGACCCGCGGTGAGGGACACACCAGGGTGGACCCAGGACAGGCCTCTTGGGCGGACCTGTGTGCTAAAGCCCCAGGGCTGTGGTTGGCAAGGGGTGTGCTTGTGGCACTGGGTTGGAAGCAGCTGGGGGAGGATGGGACCGCTGGATCTGGGTAGTTGTCTGGGGGTGTTGGCAGGGCCTGGTCCCCCAGGACAACGCATGAGCTCTGAACGTGCCGTCCACTCCACTGCATGTGACGGTAAAAGGCCTCGGGGGCCGTGGTGCCCGGTGGAGATGGACAGACGGGACGGAGGGACGGCCCGGCCGGCTGCTTGCTGGGCGCCAGCCCCTGCAGCTGCACGCGGCCTCAATGGACTGAGGGGCTTTGATGGGGACACAGTTGGCCCCTGATAACTCGCTAATGGCGCTTCATATTTTTTCGTCTAGAAGAATTGTGTGAGTGTGAAGACTGCAGGGAGATGGAGGCCACTTGATGAAGAGCCTTGAGCCCACCCCTTAAAGGAACAAGGCGCGTTTCTCCCAAGGCCCCGACAGCTGGCTCCTCCAGCTCCAGCCCAGCCTATTGAGATGCAAATGCATGCCTGGCGGGAGCGCAGCTGCTGGCTGGCACTGAGGCCCTCGCCCCAGGTGCAGCCCCTCCGAGCCAGCGCCAGCCGGGGCTGCCACACAGACGACCCTTCCAGGACAAACGACATCGTGGCCCCACGCGGGAGGAGAGGCAGGTGAGAGGCTTTGTCTGGTTCTGCCGGCTCTGTGCCACTGCTCGCCTGACTTTCAGCCCCAAAGTGAGGTGTCCCTGCAGGTAGATGAACGAAGCTTTGGGAACCTGCTCTGGTCCTCAGGGCTTGGGGAGAGGGAGGAAGGGCTGTCTGGGGCTTTTGAGTCTCTCGCAACAGGTTTACGAACTCAGGGAACAAAGCCCTTCGACAATGGGCAACCAATAAAGGGAAAATGTGTCGGTCAGAACACAAGAGAGGTGCTCGGGGAACCTACCCAGAGTCAAGTGGGCACACGGTCTGGGAAAAGACAAACACCAGCTCCAGACTCTTACAATAAATGCAGCCTAAAAGGTCTGACACTATGACGAGAGCAGATTTTTCTGTAGAAAGCATTTTAATTGTGGATTGGAACATATATGGAAGTTCACAAAACGTGAGCTCAGAAAATGTTCACAAACAGGATGTGGGTGTAACTGCCCCAGGAGGTGCCCCCCAGTGTTATCTGCACTGGCCTGCGCACCCATGGGGTCGAGTCGTACGTGAAATCATGCGGCAGAATTCGAGTGCCGTCAGTTGTCCCATTGTGCACGTGCAGGCCCGTGTGTATTTCTCCGCTCCTGAGGGGTGTCTGGGTCCTCAGTGATCCATCAGTGCTGCTGTGACCTCTTGTGCTTGCCTGTAGTGCACAGGGACATCTGTCTACACTTCCGTTGTGATGCTTCAGACATGGCACTGCTGGGTCCTGGTGTGCACAGCGTCCGCCTTAGGAGATGTCACCAATCTCCAGTGGGGACCAATGCTTCTACTGCTCTCTGGCTTCACCAACACCTGGCATTGAAAGTCTTATTTTAGCCTGCTGTAGTGATGTTCCAGGGTTTCTTACTTGACCGAGGGATAAGTGGTGGCATGCTGGAGCTGGCTTGACTGCCACACAAGACTGCCCATGCTGACTGCTTCCAAGCTCTGTGCTGAGTGATCTGGTGAGAGTATTTAATCATGGAAATTAAAAAATACTACAAATCAGGGCTTTATCCACGGAGTCAGTCATAATTTACATAAAACAAAATGCACCTATGTTAAGTGTACAGCTTGATGGTTTCTGAGAAACCCTGAAGTACCTACCCTGCAATTAAGACAGAACATTTCCAGCTCTTGTAAATACTCCCTTGTTTCACTTCCCAGTCAGCCCCTCCCCAACCCGCCCCTGGGGTTAACCCCTGACCTGTTCTCTGTCCCTGTAGTTGAGACTCTTTCCCTCCCTATAGCCCTGTATAAGGGGATGACAGAGGATGAGATGGTTGGATGGCATCACCGACTTGACGGACGTGAGTTTGAGGAAGCTTTGTGAGTTGGTGATGGACAGGGAAGCCTGACATGCTGCAGTCCATGGGGTCACAGAGAGTCAGGCATGACAGTGACTGACCTGATAGCCCTGTATACATGGAATTATACAGTGTGTATTCCTTTGTGTATTCCAGTGTGTATTAGCTCAGCATGTTTTCGAGGTTCAAGTTTGTAGCAATGATTTGATCTGTTTATTGCTAAGAATTATTTGTTGTGTGTTTACGGCACTATGGGCTCATCCACTTGCCTACTGATGGACTCCTGGGCTGCTCCCAGCTCTGTGGTTATTATGAGTAAGTCTGCTAAGGACCTGCTTACAGGTCTCTGTGTTTTCATACCTAGGAGAGGAATGGCTGGGCCGTATGGTAGTACATGTTTAATGTTTTTTCAAAATGCCAAACTGTTTTTCATGTGGTTGTACGTTTTTATATTCTGACCAGTAGTGTGTGTTTCCTCTTCCTCTATCTTATGAAAGTTTGTGTAGGATATTTTTTTCATTAAATGTTGGATAGAATATACTAATCAGGCCATCTTGGTCTGAAGTTTTGTGAGAAGATTTTAAATTAAGAATTCACTTTTTAAAATTGTTATGGAACTGTTAGGGTTTTCTCTTTCTTTGTGAGTCAGTTTTAGTAACGTGTACTTTCATGGAATTCTTTTTCACGTCAACTGGCATGTAAAGTCTATTGGAGTAAAATTCACAATCTTCTCTTCTTATCCTTTCAGTATCTATAGGATCTGTAGTGATGTCCCCCTTTTTCTTCTTGATGTTGTAATTTGTGTTTTGTCTCCTTTTTCGCTTGTTCATTGTGGCTAGAAGTGTATCCCTTTTACTGATACATTTTTAAGCTTTTTAAAAAGCAAAGATACTCATTTCTTTTCAAAAATGTTTATCACTTTTGACTGCCCTGGTCTTTGCTGCTGTGGGTGGACTTTCTCTGGTTGCAGTGAGGGGTGCTCTCTATGGTGCGTGGGCTTCCCATTGCAGCGGCTTCTCTCATTGCGGAGCCCAGGCTTTAGGGCACACAGGCTCCATAGCTGTTGCTCAAGGGCTTAGTTGTTCCATGGCATGCGGAGTATTCCGGGACCGGGGATCGAACCTGTGTTCCCTACACCGGCAGGTGGATTCTTAACCACTGGATCACCAGGGAAGTCTCCTTTCACTGATATTTTCAAGGAACCAGAGTGGGTTTCAGTGATTTTGTTCTCTAATGTTTGGTCCTGAAAGGGTTTTTGTTTTATGCAGAGGTCTTTGGTGGGAGTCCCCATGTCATCAGGACTAGGTGCCTCTTCCCTGCAGCCTGGGGTACACTTTTCTGCCTTTCACCTCCTCTTGTACTGAATTTTGTGTGTGTGAGTTCAGATACAAAATTTGAGTTTTTGTCCTCCAGCATTTTTGCATGGTTTGAGCCAGAGGGTTTTTGCAGTAGAACAACTCACTGTAGCGAGATTTTAAAGGGACAACTTTTCGGTTAGAAAAAAGATATCATAGAGAGAGATAGTGGGCCTCAACCTGGAAGCTAGTGCAAGAAGACAAGAAAGAGAGAATTGCCTGGCAGTCCAGCGGTTAGGACTTGGCACTGTCACCACCAAGGGCCCGAGTTCAGTTGATCAGTCGTGTCTGACTTTTTGCGACCCTCATGGACTGCAGCATGCCAGGCTTCCCTGTCCTTCACCATCTCCCAGAGCTTGTTCAAAGCTTGTTCTGTTGAGTTGGTGATGACAGCCAACCATCGAATCCTCTGTTGTCCCCTTTCTTCCTGCCTTCGTTCTTTCCCCACATCAGGGTCTTTTCTACTGAGTTGGCTCTTTGCATCAGGTGGCCAAAGTATTGGAGCTTCAGCATCAGTCCTTCCAATGAATATTCAGGGCTAATTTCCTTTAGGATTGACTGATTTGACCTCCTTGCAGTCCAAGGGGTTCTCAAGAGTCTTCTCCATCACCACAGTGAAAAGCATCAATTCTTTGGCGCTCAGTCGTCTTTATGGTTCAACCATGACTATTGGAAAAACCATAGTTAGGGCTGAACTAAAATCCCACACACTGTGCAGCCAAAATAAATGAATAAAAAAGAAAACAAAAGCTTCAGGTGGGTAGAAAAGAAAGAACACCATTCACTATTTGCATGCAAACTACAGACACAACTTAGAGACACCATGGGTTTGGTTCCAGCATACAGCAGGAAGCTTTAGTGCAATAACGAAGTCATATGGCTTTCTTTGTTTCCCAGTGCATACAAAAGTTACCTTTACACTGTGCTGTTGTCTATTAAGTGTGCAATAGCCTTTTGTTTAAAGAGCAGTGTGCATGCACACCTTCCATTTAAAAACTCTAGTCATCATCTGAGCCTTCAGTGAGTTGCCTTGGTGTTGATATCTGCTGACTGAGCAGGGTGGCGGTTGCTGAAAGCTGGTGGCTGTGACAGTTTCTTAAAAGCAGATGCTGATGTTTGGCACCTTGACTGACTCTTCCTTTGTGAGTGAGTTCTCTGCAGTAGGCAGGGGCACTGATAGCAGTGTGCCCATAGTTGTTCGGTTGCTCAGTCGTGTCTGACTCTTTGCTACCCCATAGCTGAACTTCTTTAAAAATTGGAGTCAGTCCTCCCCAGCCCTGCTGCTGCTTTATCAACTAAGTTCATGTAATATTTTAAAGTTTTTGTTTCCATTTCAACAATATTCACAGCATCTTCACTGGAGCTGATTCCGTCTCAAGAAGCCACTTTCTTTGCTCATCCATGAGCAGCAACTCCTCATTCATTAAAAATTCTGTCAGGAGATTGAAGCAACTCAGTGACAACTTTAGGCTCCACTTCTAGTTCTCTTGCTGTTTCTGCCACATCAGCAATTCCTTCCTCTACTAAAGTCTTGAACCCCTCAAAGCCATCCTTGGGGGTTGGAGTCAGCTTCTTCCAAACTCCTTTTAGTGTCGATGAGTCCTGAGTCACAAAAGTTCTTAATGGCATCTAGGATGGTTTTCAGAAGGTTGTCAGTGACTTTGCCTGGGTCCATCCAAGGTATCACTGCCTTAGGACATGTGTTTCTTAATTAATGACTTATCTTTGATCCTTGGGCTGCAAAATGTATGTTGCGTTAGCAGGCATGAAAATAACATTAATCTCATTGTTCATCTCCATCAGAGTTCTTGGGGGACCAGGTGCATTGTCAGTGAGCAGTAATATTAATATTTTGAAAGGAACTGGAATTTTTTTCCGAGTAGTAGGTGTCAACAGTGGGCTTATAATTCTCAGTAAACCATGTTGTAAACAGACGTGCTGCCATCCAGGTTTTGCGGCTCCATTTATGGCGCGCAGGAGGGTAGATTTCACATAATTCTTAAGGGCTCTAGGATTTTCAGAAGGTCAGTGAGCATTCGCTTCAACTCAAATGCACCAGCTGCCCTAGCCTCTGACAAGAGAGTCAGCCTGTGCTTTGAGGCCAGGCCCTGACTGCCCTCTGGCTCTAAGAGTCCTAGGTGGCTCCTGCCAATAGAAGGCTGTCTTGTCTGCATTGAAAAATCTGTTATTTGGTGTAGCCAGCTTCATTAATTGGCTCAGCTAGGTCTTCTGGATACCTTGCTAAGCGCCCACATTAGCACTTGCTGCTTCACCTTGTACTTTTTTTTGTCATGGAGGCAGCTTGTTTCCTTCAGCCTCATGAACCTACCTCTGCCAGCCTCAGGCTTTCCTTCTGTGCCTTCCTCCCCTCTCTCAGCCTTCATAGAATTGAAGAGAGTTAGGGCTTTGCTCTGCATGAGGCTTTCGTTTAAGGGAATGTTCTGGCTGGTCAGATTTTCAATCTAGACTAAAACTTTCTCCACATCAGCAATAAGGCTGACTTTCTTATCATTCATGTGTTCACCGAAGAAGCACTTTTAATTTCCTTCAAGAACTTTTTGTCTTCACAACTTGGCTATTTGGTGCAAGAGGCCTAGCTTTTGGCCTGTTTTGACTTTTGACTTGTCTTCCTCACTAAATGTAATCATCTTTGTTATTGTTCAGTCACTAAGTCATGTTCGACTCTTTGCAACCCCATGGACTGCACGCCAAGCTTCCCTGTCCTTTACTATCTCCCTGAGTTTGCACAAACTCATGTCTACTGAGTTGGTAATTTCACCCAACCATCTCATCCTCTGTTGTCCCCTTCTCCTCCTGCCCCGTCTTTCCCAGTGAGTTGGCTCTTTGCATCAGGTGGCCAAAATATTGGAAAAAACTTTAGCTTCAGCATCAGTCCTTCCAATGAATATTCAGGGTTGACTTCCTTTAGGATTTACTGGTTTGATCTCCTTGTATCCAAAGGACTCTCGGGAGTCTTCTTCAGCACCATAATTCAAAAGTGTCAATTCTTCAGCACCCAGCCTTCCTTTGGTCCAGTCATCTTTAGCTTTTGCTTTAAAGTGAGAGATGTGCAACTCTTCCTTGCACTTGAACACTTTAGTGGCCACTGTAGGGTGATTGATTAATTGGCCTAACTTCAGTATTGTTGTATCTCAGGGAACAGGGAGTTCTAAGGAGAGAAAGAGAGCTGGGAGGATGGCAGGTCAGAAACAAATGTTGATCCGTTAGGTTCACAGTCTCATAAAGGTACAGGTTGTGGTCTCAAAACAATTAACAGTAGTGACATCAAAGATCGCTGATCACACATCACCATAACAAATGCAATATTCAAACACTTTAATTATTATTGAGAACGAAATTAATATTTAATTAATATTAAGTAAATATTACTACTAAAATGTGACATGGAGGCCTGACCTGATAAAATGCTCTTGAGAGATGGTACCGACAGGCTTGATGCCGGGTTGTTTCAATTTGTAAAAAGCACCAATGTCTGTGAAGTGCGATGAGACAAGTCTGCCTGTGTTAGAACAAGAAGCTTCAACCTGTTGTGAGGGATGTGCTAAAGATGTCAAGGCAGTTTAGAGCAGCGTGGGCTGAGACCCCGAGGTCCCAGGATGTCTGATGAAGCTGTTATCATGTGGACCATGCGAGCCCCTGAGCAGATGTGACCCCTGGAACGGTGAACCACACAGCCCAGAGGCTGCAGGGTCAGCTGCTGCTCCCCCATCAGATCAGTCCCCGTGGATGAGGGGGCCACACACCTGCAGAGAGTGGGCAGAGGATCCCGCTGTGCTCCGCCCCGAGGCCTTGCTAAGAACCTCACCTGAGTCGGGAAGAGGGGGTCGGTGGCCTCAGCAGACACAGGTTTAAGAATCACCAGCACCGCGTAGCCACGATTGCCCTTGTTTGCCCGCCTTTCCCTTGCCTGGCATTGTGCAGCCATGACTGCGCTTATCATTTGCTTGTCTTTCCTCAGCTAATTGGTAGTCACGTGTGTGACTGTCTTTCCAAGACCATCAGTGCCCAAGTGTGGTCACAGGCTGATTCTGGACACCCACCTTCCATCCCACCCACCAACCACAGCCACATGTTTCAGCCTGAGTGAATCCAGGCCTGTGCGCACAGCAGTAAAGGGACGAAGCACTTAACCTGCCCTCCCCCCACCCTTTAGTGCCATGTGCCCCACACACATGGCAGCGTGAGGTCTCCCAGCCCCTGGGGCAGGGTCTCAGGACACTTACAAGGTTTTCTTTTTCGTTTTATTTAAAAAAAATAGAGATGAAATTGACATTAAGATTAATCATTTTGCAGTGAACATTCAGTGACATTTAGTATATCAGTGCCATGCAGTTATCATCTCTATCTAGTTTCAAAGTATTTTATTACCTCAGAAAGAAGCCTTGAACCATTAGCAGTTGCCCCCCGCTGCCATTTTCTCCTCTGGCAACCACTAGTCAGCTTTCTATCCTTATATTTACCTGTTCTAGATATTTCTATAAAAGGAATCATATAACAGGTGATCCTTTTGTCTGGCTTATTTTACTGGGCATAATGTTTTCATAGAAAAGCTATGACCCACCTAGACAGCATATTAAAAAGCAGAGCCATTACTTAGCCGACAAAGGCCCATCTAGTCAAAGCTATGGTTTTTTCAGTAGTCATGTATGGATGAGGGAGTTGGACTATAAAGAAAGCCAAGTGCCAAAGAATTGATGCTTTCGAACTGTGGAGTTGGAGAAGACTCTTGAGAGTCCCTTGGACTGCAAGGAGATCAAACCAGTCGATCCTAAAGGAAATCAGTCCTGAATATTCATTGGAAGGACTGATGCTGAAGCTGAAGCTCCAATACTTTGGCCACCTGATGTGAAGAACTGACTCGTTGGAAAAGACCCTGAGGCTAGAAAAGACTGAAGGCAGAAGGAGAAGGGGACGAGAGAGGCCTGGCATGCTGCAGTCCATGGGGTCACAGAATTGGACATGACTGAGCAATTGAACTGAACTGAAAGTTTTATCCACATTGCAGTGTGTACTGGTACTTAGAAAAGAAATATTTGGCTGCGTTGGGTTTCAGTTGCGGCACATGTGATCTTTAGTTGTCGCATGAGGACTTAGTTGCTGTGAAATCTAGTTTCCCAGCCAGTGATCGCACCTGGGCCACCTGCATTGGGAGCAGAGAGTCTTGTTAGCCCCTAGGCCACCAGGGAAAGCCCCTGAGTTAAGTTTTGAATATGGTGTGAGGTAAGGGCCTAACCTCACTTTTTAGCATTTAGATCCATTTTTCCCAGCATCATTTGAAAAGACTATCCTCTTTCCCCTGAATGGTCTTGGCACCCTGTCAAAGACCATTTGACCAAACGTGTGAGGGATTCTCTAGGCTCTGCTTTCTATTCTGTTGATCTATGTGTCTATTTTTGTGCTATTACCAGTTTTGATTACTTTGTATTAAGTTTTAAAATCAGGAAGTGTGAGCCTTTCAACTTTCTTCTTTTTCAAAGTTGTTGTCATTATTTGGGGCCCTTGCAATTCCATGTGGACTTGAGAATTGACCTGTATATTTCTATAAAACAGGCCATTGAATTTTGATAGAGGTTCATCAACTTAGTAGATACTTGATTAGTACTGTCATCTTAACAGAATTAAGTCATCAAATCCAGGGACACAGATGCTTTTCACTTTTGTACTTTTCATTGCAGAAGTCGTTCACCTCCTTGGTTACATTTATTCTCAGGTATTTGACCCTTTTGGATGCTATTGTCAGTGGTATTGTTCCTTTAGTTTCTTTTTCAGGTTGTTCATTGCAGGTATAGAAACACATCTGATCTTTGCATATTGATCTCATACCCTGAATCTTTGCTGAATTAGTTTATTAGCTCCAGTAGTATTTTTGTGGATCACAGGACTTTTCTGTATATAAGATTATATCATCTGTGAATATAGTTTCACTCCTTCCGTTCCAATTTCAAAGCCTTTTAATTATTTTTCTTGACTAATTGCTCTGGCTCAATCTCCAGTGCAGTGTTGAATATCAGTGGAGCAAACGGGCGTCCTGGTCTTGGTGTTAAAGTTTACAGTCTCTCACCACTGGGGATGACATTAGCTGTGGGGTTTTTCATGAATGTTTATTATGTGTGGAAATGCCCTTCTTTTCCTAGTTTTCTGAGTGGTTTTATCATGGGAGCAAATGACTTTCTTCTATCAATTGAAAGAATTTTCTTTTTCCTGCACCTATATTCTGTTACTGGAGAAGGAAATGGCAGTCCACTCCAGTATTCTTGCCTGGAGAATCTCATGGACAGAGGAGCCTGGCGGGCTACAGTCCATGGGGTCACGAGAGTCGGACACGTCACGATGACTAAACCACTGCCACCACCACATTCTGTTAACGTGGTGTATTACATTGATCAATCTTCTTTTGTTGAACCACTCTGGCATTTCTGGGAAAAATCCTACTCAGTCATAGCACATAATTCCCTTAATATGCTGATAGACTTGTTCTGCTAGTATTCTGTTGAGGATTTTTGTTATAAATAATTCTGATAACAGAATTATCTTTCTTCATAAAGGATACTGCTGTATTTGCGCGCCTTTGTTACCAGGGTAATACTGCCCTCATAAGATGAGTTAGGGAGTGTTCCCTCCATTTCTTTTTTGGGAAAGAGCTTGGGAAGGATTTGTGTTAACTTTTCTTTGACTTCTTGGGAGAATTCTGTAACAAAGCCATCTGCTTCAGTCTTTTTCTCTGCTAGGAAGTTTTGATTACTGATTCAATCTTCTTACGTGCAAGAGATCTCTTCAATTTCCTTTTTCTTCTTGAGTCACTTTGAGCGTTTTGTCTTCAGGAACTGGTCTCGTCCGGGTTACCTGATTTGTTGGCCACATTTGCTCATGCTGTTCTGTTGTCGTCCTTCTTATGTCTGTGACGTAGATAGTCATGTCCCACTTAGCTTTTATGATTTTAGTTGTTTTATCTTCTCTTTTTGTCAGTAAAAGCTACCATTTGGTCAGTTCTGTTGATTATTTTAGGAACTTTAAACGTTAAGTTTTCTGACATGTGAGTTCCACCTTTGGAACGGAGTCCCTAAGTGCAAAGGTCCATGGTGTCCTCAGGCCGCAGGATCTAGGGGGGGAGTGGATCTTGGGGACAGGTTGTCATGATCCTGAGCAAGGGAACCTCTCAGCAGAGGGACGCAAGTAGCCTTCTTGGAATTCAAGTGTCCTTCATACCAGAATCTGTTCACTTCTGAAAGGGGTGTTGACCCAGCATGCTGGAGGTGTGGGGGGTGAGGGGCGCTGGGAGTGACAAACAGGTTGATAAAAGTCCAGGTAAAAGGCTGCCTTCCCAGTCCATGCATGTGAGCATCTCAGTCCCTGCCTCTGCTGTTTGCTGTGTTAAGAAGAGACCACGGTCTAATTCACGAAGCCCTGCAAGCACAGCCACTGTGTGAGGGTCCTCAGCTGTGCTTAGAAATCGGGGGAACAGGAAGAAAGACAGTAAGCCTGCAGCCCGAGGAGAAGACGGAAGGCAGTCCTGGAAAAGGTGGCAGGAAGGAAGAGCACGCGTGCGGGTGAGACAGAGAGCAGGACAGCTCACTTGAGAAGCCAGAGCGGCAGCTGAGAGAACAGGGACGAGGAGGCCAACAGCCCCCAATGAACGCCACCGGGAGCAGGCCTCAGCCCCTGGGCGGCCTCGAGCGGGGCAGTCCAGACAGGTAGCCAGGCACTCAGGGCCGCTCAGGCTTCCACGTCTCCACGGGCCATTCTAAAAACTGACAGCCTCAGGAGATGGTCCTGCCCCTGTGGGGCCACAGGCTGTATTTGCCGACCCTGTCCCTCCAGAGCCGGCGGCCTAAGAGCATGGAACGTCGGGCCATCCCTGCGTGGATGCGGAAGCCTGGGGAGAGGAGGGCTGGATCTGACTGAGGGTGGGCTTGACCTCAGCTTTATCATCTCCGAGAGAGAGACCTTCTGGCGAAGGGATGACGCCCGGAGCCCCTTTGATGGAGGCAGGCTCTCACACAGCCTGCTCACGGGGACAGGACCTGTGCTGAGCCTTTTGCTCCATCCTTGAGCAAGAGGGAGGCCGTGGGTCCTCCCTGAGACAGGCCCCCAGCTGAGCCACCAGCCAGACTCAGTGGGTCACCTGAGCTTAGCTGCTGCTTGGTGACCGGAGGCCCAAGTCCTGTTCCTGGAGCAAGAGGGCCGAGTGCAGGGCCCTCGAGTTGGAGAGTTGGGGGGAGGTGTGGGGCTGGGCCCGGGCGTTGTGACTGTCACCACATAGACCCCCATTCAGACTGGCAGCCACAGGGGCAGAGCGCTCTGCAGGGGAGAAGTCTCCAGATGGGGCGGGGGTCTCAGCGAGGGCCAGCCTGTCAGGCAGAGGTTTCCATGAGGCGGTAGCTCGAGAGAGTGGGTGGGAAGAACTGACCTTAAATTTCCAGTCCCCTAGAGGGTCAATGCCCAGGCCCCCCTCTGCTCACCTCTCTTGTGAGCAGGCCGCCCCTTCCTGTGGTCTGAGAATGCCTCTGCCCCTGCCTTGAGTGGACTCCTGATTTTAGAAGGTGAACCTAGGACCCTGTGCAGCAGCCTCTGCCTGATAGAAATTCAGTTCCCAACCTGCATCTGAGCTTGTTGAGAAGGGCGGATCCTCACCCACCAGGACCCCCAGGACTCAGTCGCCTGTCCCAGGAGGGGTGAGCCAAGCCCCCACCTCGTGTCCCTGCCCCGCCGACCTCCCCACCAACAGCTGACTGTCCTGACACTGGACAGAGGCAGCCTGAGTTGGAGCAGACACGTGTGTCTGGTCCTTTCTCTTGCGTCAGGTCAATAGTGTATCCAGCACTGGGGGGCCAATGTGAGCCCCCGCCAACCCATGTGTGACCAGGAGCAGCTGGGGTCGAGCAAAGGCAGGAGAGGTGGCCCTGAGCATCGTGAGCACCGCGAGCTCCCAGTGCAGAGGCCCTGCGGCCCCACGTGGCTGGTGGGCGAGCAGGGTGAGAGGACACAGCGGAGGGGCAAGGTGATGGGTGGAGACCCCAGGTTCAGGCTCAGTGAGGTGGGCCATGGGAGGGCTCTGCAGGAGGGTGGGGTCTGACTGTCCTCGAGAGGAGGGTGTGGGTCTCAGGACAGGCTCTGAAGGTCGGGGTGGGGCCGCTTCTGACCAGTGCGGGCCCCTCAGGGACCCGAGCCTCTGGAGGCATGGGCAGGTCTGATGGGGCCCTTGATTTGTTAGTGGGCCACGTACCCACCCTGACTGCACCTGGGACGTCCCCTGGGGCGAGAGGATGCCACCGGGTTCCTGGGCCACCTTCCTGCTGTCACTCCTGTTCATGGCTCCACCCACGGCTCCGCCCAGCCTGCAGGTCTGAGCATCACCATCCACGTGTGTCCTAAGAGGTCCCAGGAGTCTTGGGACCAGCATGGCTGGACCAAGGCCAAGAGAAGAGCCCACACCAGGGGTGCCGAGTCCTGTAGCCTCCCAGGCCTGATCTCTGGGTGGCGCTGAGCCCAGAGTGTGGTGGGCAGGGCTGGCAGGGCTGGGACCCACCATGTCTCCTGGCAAGGAGGCCACCTGTGGTTCTGGGGCCAGGGGGCCACCCCAAGCTAAGACACAGTGTCTCTTCAAGGCCCCTGCCCATCCTGGGCCCCACAGGGGCACCCCTGGTGCTCCCACCCACTGGCAGGGTGCCCAGGACAGGCCCCCAGGAAGGGCCCAGGCACGGCGGGCCAGCGGTAGCTCCATGCGGCCATCGTGGGCAGACGTGCTGGCTCCAGGCTCCATGTCTGAGGCCCCGTCTGTCCCGTGGTAGACACAGGGCGCCTGTTTGCCTGCGAGCAGAACACGGCCTCTCTGTTGGCACCTGGGCCGGCCGGCCCCCAGGCGGGCGGGGGGGCTCTGCACAGACTCACGCTTGTGCCCACCTCAGTCTGGCCTCCTGGCCTAGACCAGCTTGTTCTCGCAGGGACCCTCCGCGTTGCGGCAGGCGCCGTGGATGGCTAGGGGGGCAGGTGTCCACTCACCGCTGACGTCAGGCTGTGGAGGTTCTGGGCTGCAGCCCAGGAGGGTTGCCAAGCAGCACACCATTAATCCAGTTCCACCTGAAGCAAGCAGGCCACAGAGTGGCTGCCCTGGGGACCCCGCACCCCAGCGCCCAGGCCGGGGCTGACCGCTCTGCTGTGATGCCCTCCTGGGTTAGGGTCAGGGAGCAGGAGGCTCCAGCGTGAGATGGGGAGCGTGGTCACATGTAGGGAGAGGACCTTGATCAGGGTTGGTGGGGGTAGCCCACCCAAGGAGGACAGAGGCCCTGTCCACACCCCTGGGCGTTGGTCACTGCAGGGGAGAGTGGGTGCAGGGGTGTGTGGGCTCTGAGGGGAGGCCCGGCTTCTCCCACCCAGGCACCTCCTACATGCAGTGGGGACCCACTCGGGAGGAGAGAGGAGGTTCTCTCCCAGCCACACTGGCACACGACACGCTGGGCTGAGGACTAGCCCGCCAGTGCCAAGGACCCAGAGTGGGTGCTGTGGGCACGGCTGGGGGCAGAGGCCGTGCGGGCAGCACTGGGACGCCAGTGTCCGGGGCCTACTGACCGGGAGCGTGGCCAGGGCGGGCGCCTCAGGACCCCCTGGTGAGCAGCGACGTGGGGCCCAGGCAGACGAGGAAGCGTGGACCCCACCCGGGCCAGCAGCCCCTCCTCTCCAGCCCTGCTTCCCGCGTGTCCTTGTGGACGGAGACCCCTCACTCAGAGCAGCCAGCCGCTGTCTTCCTGCTTTATTTCCTGCCATGAGCCCTGCCCGCCTCTACTCGGGTTCCGGGTACGGCCACTCCCGGGACGTGAAGTAGCCCCTCAGGTCCTGGCGGCTGAGCGGCGGGAAGTAGGGGCCAAGCCGCCTGCGGATCCACCACTTGCCCTCGGCCGCGTGCCTGCCCCCGGGGCGGCTGAACTTGTACCTGTAGTGCTCTCCTCGGACCCACCTGCAAGGCGAGGGCAGCGGGCAGCCTCGGCCCCTGGACAGCCCTGGGTGCAGAGCTGGGCTGTGCCTGGCCAGGAGCAGCCAGAGGCCCAGCCTGTGATGGCGGGCAGGGGGGCTCGGGAGCAGAAGGGCCAAGCCTCAGGGCCCGCAGACTGAGCCCGCGGTCCTCAGTGGCTGCGTGGGGCCTCGGGACTGTTGTGTTCAGGCCTGGTTGTGGGCCGGGCTGGCCCCCAGGGCAGAGCTCTGCATTTAGGGGAGAAGCCCTGAGGGGCAGCCGAGGCTGCAGTGGGGGCCTGTCTGGCAGGGGCGTCTCACCTGGGGGGGTCCCGGCCCTCAAAGGGGTTGCGGGCCAGCAGGGACAGGGCCTGCGCGTCGTTGGCCAGGAGCTTGCCCGCCAGGTGGATGATCCACTCGTTGTGCTCGTAGGTCTGGGGGTGAGGAGAGGACGGGGTACTCAGGTGCAGACAGCTGAGAGCCCCAACGTGTGTGCACCCCGCCCCTCCCTCCTGATGGCTGACAGCCTTCAGGCTGCTGGCCTGGGAGCCCTGACTCAGCACGCTTGGCGGTCAGCTCTCCTGGGTGGGGCTTTCCTGGGGGCCTGTACCCCATGGTGTTGGCCCTTCCTGTTCTTGCCGCCTGCTTGCTCTCCTGGGCGCCTCCCCCGGCCCTGTCCTGTCCTCGGGGACCCGGGTGGAGCGCGGCCAGGCCTAGCTTCATCATTGGCAGGACCAGGGGTCTCAGACATGTGACAGCCTCCCGGAAGCTGTTGTCTGGGCGGGGGTCACAGTCCTGCTGGTTTGCTCGGGTCTGAGCGAAGGCCCTGTGGATGCTGGCTGCCGCGCTGCTGGCCATGCCTACCTTGTCTGCTCTGGGGGAAGCACTCTGAGAAGCTGTCAGGGAGGCCCGGCCCTGGGCACCCACAGAGCCTTGGGGGGGCCTTGGCAGGTTCCTGTGGGCCACGCCCCAGCATGGACTCCCTTGCCTCATCCTGTGTCTGCGGGGCCTCCCCACCAAGGGCCTTACCTGGAAAGCCGCGAACCACATGAGCCAGTCCAGGCGGTGGTGGTACGGCGAGATGAGGCAGGGGCGCCGCCTCAGGTCCCCAGGCTTGCACTTGAACTCGTAGTCCTCCCAGGTGGCATCGGGCGCACTGGCGTTGGCGCTGGCCGTGCCCTGCAGGATGACCTCCGTGCGCTCCCTGGTGATGCTGGCGGGGACGGGGAGGGGCTGAGTCAGGGCTGAGCCTCCCCACCCCGAGCCCTGGCCCCAGCAGGCCACAGTAAGGCTGGGGGTGCAGGCAGGGCCTGGCCGCATATGTGCGTCTCCCCTGGGGTCTCAGTGGCCCTGAGGTACCTGCCGAAGGCCCCATATGTGTTGACGATCCGGAGGGGGTTGAAGGAGCTGTTCATGACCTGCCGGGGGCTCAGCAAGTTGAGGACCACAGGGATGCTGAGCCAGGCCACCAGAACGCCCAGTGCCAGGTTGACCATGCCCCGTGCCACGCGGCCTGCTGGGAGGGGGCACAGTGGGTGGGCTGCAGCCCCTAGGCCTGGCCTCTCTGCGGCCCCTTGGGCCCATGGAGACCAGGAGAGGTACAGCTGGTCCCTGGGGGAGTCTGGGAAGGGCTCCCACCACATGCAGCTGCCTTTCCCCTGAGCCTAGGATACCTTGCAGGCTGATGTGGAAACACGGCTACTCCTCTCAGCCCCCCTCCAGCCCCCAAGCTGTCCCAAGACCTGGGCTGGAGCATCTGAGGTCACGGTGCCGGGGACCAGGGCATACCGTCTATACCACGCAGGCGAAAGTGACCCTGCCCAGGAGTGGAGACACTGCTCTGTCCCCCAGGCCACTGGGGTGGGCACGGGGCCGGGTGCCATAGCCTGAGGGGTTGACTGGCACCAGACATGGAGACCACCTAGGCTCCCCAGCCACACCCGCCTTCCAGTGTCACCTACCGCGTGTCCGCGGGGCCCCGGGCCCTCGGGCCTCCTCCTGAATCTTCAGGACTTGGTCCTTGAGGCGGCCAGGCCCCGAGGGAAAGAGGCCACCCAGGGTGGTGTCATCAAAGCAGGCGAGGCTGGGCACGATGGTCAGCCAGTTCAGGAAGCTCAGGTTCCCGCTAATGATGAGGACCACCTGCGGGGAGACAGGCTCCAGCGCTGCACCTCACGAGCTGTGCTGACGGACGGGCTGGCGTCGTGCTCTTCCCGAAGCCTGTGCTGATCCCAGGGGCCCGGCCCCCCACCCCAGCCAGGCCGCTTGCCCTGCCTCCCTCAGACTGGCCCAGGGATCCCCATGTCCCAAACAACCTCAGAGGTGGGCTCTGCCCTGCGCCTCTGGTGAGAACCCTCCTGCCGACCCTGAGTCTGGCCTTTCCCCCGTGCGGAGGCTGCTGGGGTTCTCAGCTTCACAGCCAGGAAAGGACGAGTCTGTGTCTGTGGCAGCCGTCACTGTGACCGGTGAAAAGCAGGCCCAGCGCGGCCCCCTCGCCAGCCAGCCCCAGGACCCCACAGCGGGCCCCTCACTGGGGCAGGGTCTGGAAGGGGCTCCTGCTGCTCACCGGGCCAGGACTGCGGAGTGCGCTGGCGCGTGCGCCTGTGCCGGCCCTGCTTCCACCACTGAGTGACCGGCATGAGGCCGGCCCTGGGCCCAGCCTCCCCCGGGACAGGGGGTCTGTGAGGTCGGCCTGTACCTGGATGCAACTTAGCCGGACCCTGTCTTCGTGACCCTCCCAGTGCTCTCTGCCGGGTGGCTGCCCGAGAGTCAGGGCACTGCCCCTCTTGAGAAGCCTCCATGGGCCCAGCTGGATCCGGTGAGTGTCGTCCCTGTGAGCCTGGATGACCAGGGTCCAGGAAGCCCACAGGTACTCAGTCCCCTGGGCTTGGCACTGACCAGACAATGTGTCAGAACTAAGGTTCCCCATGTGCGGGGCAGAAGGGGCTTCCGCTCCCTGGTCTGTCCACCAGTGTCGCCGCCGGCGTCCCGGGGCTGCCTCCCAGCCAGCAGCTCCACAGGGTCCCTTCTGGTGACCGCATGTCTGTCAGCTGTTCTAGAGACTGAAAGCAGCACGTTCTACTTAGTGCAGACCTGGCTGTCAAGGGTGTGGCCGGGAGGGGGGAGGAGTTGGCTGCAGGGTCATGCCTGCCCATGTGCCCAGCAGGCACCTCTGAGCACAGGGCCCCAGGGCCAGGGCCCCAGGCCAACTGCGCACAGAGCTTCTGGGTCCCTACAGGAGTGACAGACACAGGGGAGGAGGCACCAGGTGACTCAGCAGGGGGCTGGGTGGAGGCCAGGGAGGGTGAGGGTTGCACCCGGACACCCCAGCGCCTCGCCGAGTGCAGGTCCTGGCAGAGCCTGTCCTGTCAGCACGCAGACTGCCAGCTGCAGCCTTTTCATTTTCATTATATGGTTTTCAAAGAGGTGACATTTTCCACTTTCAGGAAGTCCAAGTTACATTTTTAAAAAACTTTACAATTTTGCTTTTTGCATCCCATCTAAGAAATCTTTTCTTCATTCAGAGATACAAAGATCTAAAAGCTTTCCAGGCCTAACTATTATGTTTAGGTCTCAGATCTATTTCAAACTAGCTTTTTGGGGAAGGTGTGAGATAAGGGTCACACTGGCTCTTCTTTGGTCCAGGCTCTGCCCCTGGGGGTGGTGGGGCTCAGACCCGCAAGGAAGCAGGGGCTCTGGGATGACAGGGGTCTCAGGTGTGGGCAGTCCATGCAGGGGTGTCTACAGGGAGACACCACCTCAAACACCATCTCAGAAAAGGGGAAACGACACCAGGAGCTGCAGGTCAGCAAAGTAGAAGGAAATGGGGATCAGTAGCACCGGCAAGGAAACAGACCCTCAGTGACAAGAGACTCTCAGTGACAGCAGACCCGCGGTGACCACAGCGCAGTCGCCATGGTGATGACAGGAGTAAGGACTTCATCAAGGTCAGCTGTCCAACCAGATGGTCACATTTCTGCAGAGCAGTCAGACCTGGACCAGCCGACAGCACCCAAGTAGCAGAGTGGCCGAGTGCCCACCCAGGTCGCTTGCGTGCGTATCTGCTGCCCGTGGGCTCCTCTGCTTCATGGGTCAGGGCTGAGTGGGGTGTTGAGGGAGGAGGTAAGACCACAGGCCCAGGCCGGACCTGTGCGGCCAGGTGAGGCTCAGCTGATACCCACTCCTTGATTTGTCGTTAAAGCTGCGTCTCCATCCTGGTGACCAGGGAGAACATGTGGTCTCAGACGCCAGCCTGACCCAGGTCTAGTGGGGAGGTGGGTGTTTGCCAGTCAGTTTCATGGACCATGACGGGGTTTCGCAGAGCCTGATGTGAGATGTGGAGCCACAGCTCTCCCTGGATTACTTTGGGGTTTTTTCAGCTGCGCTGCACAGAGGGGGAGTCCTAGTCCCCCAACCAGCGATCGAACCTGTGCCCCTGTGGTGGAAGAGCGGAGTCCGAACCACTGGCCCACCAGGGAGAGCTCTCCCTGCATTACTCTGGAAAGCTAGTTTTCCTGCGTCTGAGCCTAAAAGTAGTTTCTATGTTTCACTGTCTAGGATGTTAACTAACCCTGGTGCCCAAAGTGGCCCCACCTGCACCTGCCCTGGTCTGGTGGTCTCTCCCACAGCCACGCCCAGCCCCTTGAGGTCCCTGGGCCTCTGGTCTTGAGCTGGCAGGGCTGCTCAGGGCTGCTCAGGGCTGACGGGGCTTTGCCCTGGGGTTTGCTGAGACCACAGGATCCTGAGGGTCTGGGCTGGAGTTGCCAGCAGGCCCTCCACCACCACTGGGGCAGCAGGGATCGTGTGGCCCGGGCCCAGCTCCCCCTGGGCAGACCTCGTCTCCAGACCAGCAAGTCCTTAGATGCTCCTTGGGTCCCTCCTCTGTGTCAGCACGGGCTTAGGGGAGCTGTCCCTTTGCCCCTCCTGACAGCCCCGCCAGTGCATTGTGCTTGCGGGTGGGCTGGCAGCCGGGTGGGGCCCGTTCTCTCCATGGCTCAGCTGTGCAGTAAGGCCACTGGCATTGGAGATGGAGGGTGAGGACAGGCCGGTCCCCCGGGGCCTGCCATCTGGGTGCAGCTGTGGGGCCACGTGGGTGGCGAGCCCTCTGCTTACTGCCCAGTTCTTGGCTGAGACGGCTGCCAGAGCTGGGGAGAAGCCCCTGGTGCACCGCAGCCTCCATCGCGAAGACACCTCTGGGTCTGGCCCTGGGGGCCCTGCCCGTGTCCCACAGCCCTTGAGAAGGTTTGGGGAACAACTGGCCCCATCCACTGTCACACTGCCCTCAAGCCTGGTGCCCGCTCGGGCCCCGCGGGCAGTGGACAGGCGGCGTGTGCTCAGAGCTCTGGGAGAAGCCACCAGTCTCACCACCCCCGCCACACTCAAACTGCCGCTGTCACGCTGCAGAGCAGGGGAGCTGGGGGCTTCCTGGAGCCGCCTGCCCACGTTCACCTCAGGTGGCCCAAGGGCGGACCTCCCGGGTGTGGCTGGTGCAGCCCGCACCCTCACTGAGCCATAGCCTTGCCTTCCGGCCACTTGGGCTCCTGAGACCCCAGAGGCGTCCAGAGAAACCCAGGCAGGACGCTGCTAGCCTGAAGGACCCCGGGCAGTGAGCAGCGTCTGTTCCTCTGTACCCTCGCATGTACCCGCACCACGCTGAAGCCCAGACTGGCGAGCAGCACGGAACAATGCTCCGTGAGGACCGTGATCTGGGAGACTGCGTGGGGCCGTCTGCGATGTGGCGCAGGCGCAGGCGGCCCTCTGAGGGAGGTGACGCAGCAGAGCCGACAGCGCCCAGGCCGACTCCCAGACCAGAGTGAGCGGCGCTCTCGGGCCTGAGGAGGCCTGGGATGAGGGTGCCTGACGGTTTACTGGAGCGAGGCCTCAGCCCACACGTGTTCTGGCCATTTCCCATTTCCGAGGATGAGTCAAAAGTAAAACAGGGTAAGCCTTTAGCCTGAAAAATGTTAAAAAATTAGAAGAAAAGGAAAGAAAAATGAGGAAGGCAGCCCAGGGAGCCAGGACATCTGCCGACTGAGCTCGGAGCCCCTCAGTGGTCCCCACTCAGCTCCACGAACAAGAGGGAGGTGGGCGGCAGCAGGAACGTGGAGAAGGGTGATTAGCACGCAGGGTCTCTCCTGAGAGCCGAGCTGAGCACGAGGCCTGGCGGTGTCAGGACCCGTCACCCCTACCACGGACGAGGATCGAGAGTGAGGCCCAGGGACACCGGCATCGCCCCTGCTCCCCGCACACTTCCTCTGCCCTGCTGAGCCGAGTTTCCCAAGACCCCACCACTGCCGCCTCCACCCCAAGAAGCAGGGCTGCCCCTCGGGGCTGTCTGCCTTATGCTCAGAGGCCGCACAAATGACTGCATTTGGAAAAACGAAGCGTCTGAGATGCCGGGAGCTGGAGGGGCTGGCTTGCCATGTGGGCACAGGGCAGGGGGCTCAGGAACCGAGAGCTGCAGTCCCGCCTCGGTTCCCTTGGCCACAGAGCTCGGAGGATGGGGCCTCCTCTGTGAGGCCGGGGAAAGGGCTTGACCCACCCAGGGTGTGTCCTCACTGACCTTACTCGGGTCTGGAAGACCCCTGAGTCCTAGGAACTCATGTGGAGAGACACTGTGTGTCCAGGAGGCTCAGAAAGCGATTTGTAAGGGAATCAGCGGCTGTCAGGAGAGAATCCGCAACACTGGCATCCAGCACTGACCGAAAGGTTACAGACTGGAAGTGTTGAATAGCCTGAAGGCACAGGCAGAGAAAAACCTGCCCAGGGCAGTCAGAAGCCCGAAACGGGCTGAAGCTGGTGGCTAAGAATGTGAAAACAGCTACTGTCAAAAATTAAGGGGCTTAAGATAGTCCTAAGTAAGAGAAATATGAAAATGCCAAAGAACTGGGCGGTAACTTGAGAGTAACAAGTAACATATAAAACAATTCACTGGATAGGCTTTTGACCAAACTGACGCTGTAAAAGGAGGAGTCGGTGACTCTGAGCCAGGACCACAGGAGCTCTGTGCAGTGAGGCACTGGGAGGAGCGGACCCGAGCAGGGCCTGGGGGATGCAGCCAACCAGCCTGGCAAATGAGTGACCTACACCCCGGGAGGGGAGGGGCGCAGAGGAACACGAAGGGACGTCTCAGTGATAAGAACTACACACAGATCACTGAAGCCTAGGAAATCTCAAAACAGGATAAACTCGAAGAAAGCCACACCCAAGGCACACAATCAACATGCTGAAAAACTGAAAAAGATCACAGAGGCTGCCAGAGGGGAGGAGTCATGGCCGGGGGGTGGGGCTCAGGGCCCCCAGACTCCCCAGCAGAGACCCCAGAGGGCTGAAGGAAGTCACTTGCCAGTAGCCTCTGCTAAGAAATGTTAGAAAACTACGGGACACAAAGGGAAAGTGGGCGGGCAGGACACGCATGCCGGCAGGCAGGGGTGGACACGGCAGCCTGCGGGCTGCTTAAATGAGGCAGTCGCGCAGCACGGTCGCAGCTGCTGGAGCTTTAACAGTGAGGAGAACTTGTGGGTTGTGACGGGAAGACCCCATGTGCCCAGCAGGGTTCCCTGGGGGCCTTTCTTCCCCTCGTTTCTGTTCCAAGCCAGTTATTTTCCATTTGGAATGAGAGCCATTGGAGGGGCCCTGGGCGCCTCTGGACCTGAGGGCCACGGCCCAGCATGGGCGCGAGCGAGGCTTCAGCTGGCGTGGCTCCAGCAGCAATGACGCTGCACACGCCCCAGCTTTCGTCTGGGACCCCATCGTCTCACTGGTTGTAACCCAATCCCTCCTGGAGAGACAGACACCAGGCCACCCCTGGGGGATGACAGTCTCTCCCACCTGCTCATGGCAAACATGGCTGGTCTGACTGCGGCCGTTGGGGACCAAGGAAGCACCCTAGGGAGGGGTCGGGCAGCTCAGCACAGGTGGGGCTGGGACCCCTGGAGTCAGCTCAGGCCGTGTTTTCTGAGGGGGGACTTCTCCATCTTTGAAGCCCTGCCCCGCCAGTGTGAGCCCTGGAGAGAGGCCATCGCCGTGCAGCCCTGGAGCTCCTAGCCAGAGCTGTGGGGGCCACAGGCCTGGGGCCACGCAGCCTTCCGGGGCCTGGGTCAGTGCGTCCACTCGGCACCTTGGCCTTGCTGGCTGGGGCTTTGAGTTCTGTGTCCTGAGGAGGCTTTGCTGGTCGGCCTCAGCCTTCTGCCCAGTGACCTCGGTGTCCCAGCTGCAGACTCCGCTGCAGGAGTGGTGTGGGGCCAGCGCCAGGGCGGTCCTTTCTCCTGACAGCTGTAGGAGGGCCAGGGCCACAAGCTGCCCCCACGACGGCCGGAGTCTGGCTAGCCTGCCCTGGGCGCGGTCCTCCAGCCACTGGCTCAGGCTCCCCAGCTCTGGAGCCCAGGAGATGAGGATGCTCCCTCCTTGGCACAGCCACCTGAGTGTCCATGACAATCTGGATGCGGCAGGAGGGGCTCTTGTTGGGGGGCGAGGCAAGGCCCCGGGTGCTGGTCCACAGGCCACAACCAAGAACGCCCTGGCCGTCAAGTTCCTGAGGCCCCGAAGTTCCAGCTGCCTGAGGACTCGGCAGCCTAAGTCCATGTGTGGCCCTGACGACCTCTGAGCAATGCCTAGCTTTCCCACCCCAGTCCTGCCTCAGTGGGTCCCCTGGGCCCAGAGACACCCCTCCCTGTCACTCCACTCTGTGCCCAGCTGGGGGGCCTGACCCAGAGAATGAGGTTCACCAGAGCATTTGGGGATGGAGGCCTATTTCTAACACGGCAGGGGGAGCCCCAAGGACTCAGGAGGCTGTCGCAGCACCCCTGTCCAGCACACGCTGGCCATGACCCTGTGCCAGGGGCCAGTGGGAAGATGAGCTGTGAGGTGTGACCTCGGACCCAGGAGATGCCCCTCAAGGAGGGGGAGGGTGCTTGTAAGTGACATTCTGTGGCTAGAAGCCCCGGGCAGCTACACTGTTACCCCAGCTGTGGAGAGGTCACTCAGGCTGGTGGGGGCCGCTCTCTGTGCCCAAAGCTGTAGTGATGTCCCCTGGGCTGTGGCTGATGTCATGGAGTTAAGAAAAAGCTGGACGTGGTGGGAGGTCGGGACGGGAGTCTGGGATGTGAGGTGTGTCTTTGTGTAGACCAGGAGCCATGGGCCTGGTGAGGGCCTGGTTCATGTCAGGACAGGAGGTCCCCCTGGGCCCATAGCGAAAGCTGACCACTGGCCCTGCAGGGTCTCTCCTTGGCAGAGTGTGGGGGTCCGAGGTGGGGGTGGTGCGCCTCCCCAAGTAGACAACAGGCCGTCTCTGGAGAACTCGCAGAACCTTCCGGAACAGCTGTGCAAACTGAGCGTGGGAGGAGGTGCGAGTGCTCACATCCTCAGCCCTTTCCCGGGGAACAAACGGAAACAAACAGAGCCAGGAACCCTTGGGGTCGCGGGTGTGGAGATGAGAGCAACATGCAAACCCACAGCACCCAGTGGCATGCCTGCAGAGGGCCGTGTGCCCGGGAGGCAGCCTTGCAGAGCCGGGGGCCATTCATCCTCTCTGCTCGGGACAGCTGAGGCCTGGCCCCAGGAGGGCAACAGAGCAGGCCTCAGAGCAGAGCCGCAGCCTGGGCCTGTCCTGGGCACCATGTGGGTGGGGGAAGATGACGCTGGGACGTGCCTGGACAAGGCTCCCAGGGCCTTGGGGGACAGAAGGCGAGTGCATGGCTGGCCTTTGAGAGTGACGTCCAGGGCCACAAGTTGGCATGATCTTTCAAGGTCCAGCTCTGGCTCTTCTCTGCCCAGTGTCCCTGTGCCACCACCATCTACCACTGTCCATCCGGGCAGCAGACCCAGAGTTGGGTGGAGATCCAGCCATGTGGCCTGGGAGCCACCTACCCCTGAGCCCCCCAAGTCTGCATGGCCCCCACGGTGGAGGTGACAGCACCCTGGCCCAGGACACACTCAGCCAGGCCAGGCCAGTTAGAGGGTCCTCACCCTAAAATGCCACGAGACATCACATGCACTGGGAACCGACAAAGGCATTTTGAGGCTGCTGGGTCAAACGTCAACATAAATACCTTCCCAAACCCTATTTTCAAGTAGCTAAACCCTTCTACCTGCACCAGTAACCCAAGCTTCCTTCAATTATTTTTTTTTGACATGGCCATTTGCTTTTCCTTACCACTTGCCAGAGCTGGGCTCAGATTTCTGGAGAGAAACTAGTCAGTGAAGCCTGAGGGATGCCAGGAGGGCCCCTGCCACGTTTACAGCCCTGAGAGGGTTCCAGTGGTCCCAGGCTGGTGAAAGCAGCTGAAGCAGCAATTCATTAACGCCCCCACAGCCTCAAGAGCAATTCACGGTCACCCTGGTGAGCATGCAGGCGGAGCAGACCAGGTTCCCGCAGAGGCTGTGCCCCAGGCGGGTCCTCCGAGTTGCCTCGGGAGCCGGACCCATGTTCTCCATCGGTAGGGCAAAGGGGAGCCAGCAGTTGGGCATCCTGTGCCAGGGGAGGACTGTCCAGCGTGAGGCTGTGTCCATGCTGCCGGACCTCAAGGGGGCTTGAGCCTCTGCCTGAGCTGAAGTGTGTGCACGGCAGGGATGTGGAGGAGCACCCCTGGGCTCCTGGGGGTGTCCCTCCTCAGAGGCTGCTGGGAGTAAGGGTCACCGGCCAGCCAGGGTTTTGCCCTAGAGCCGAGTCCAGAATAAGCTGTGGTGCATCCAGACAGGGAAATATCAGTCAGCAGCAGGAGATGAGCTCTCTACCCACAGAAGGACACAAGCAACCTCAGCTGCACATCACTAAGTAGAGACGCCAGTCTGCAAGGGCCAGTCTGTACTCTTAGCTTAGTTTTTCTGTAAATCTAAAATTGTTCTTAAAAAGTCGGTTGACTAAAAGCAAAGTAGAGCTTAAAATACTGGCAGCAAAAGCAGGTGGGTAGGGGAGACCATGATGGCACATTGAAGCCACAGGACCATCATGCAGGCAAGGACAGGGATTCAGCATGTGCCCGCCTGAAAGAAACAGTATACTTGGTAATTAGGAGAGCGAAAGTAACGGAATGAGAAAAACCTCAGAGGAGAGCTAAACAAGGGAAAAGAGAAAACAAAGCTGTGGAAATAAATGCACCTGCTGAAGTACAGGAACTTTTCATTGGAAGAGCACAAGGCTGGTTGGAAAAGAATCTGCTCTGAGCACCATGAGTGACAACTCCCAAGGAAAGGACACAAATCCAGACTGCAAAATAGGAGACTACCACAGCCTGTTCCTTGACCAGGGCGTCTGAAAGCAGATAAAATGGACAAATTCCAAGGAAAATGTTTGCCATTAAAAAGCCTACAGAAAACAGAGACCCTTCATGTTTGGCAGCCACGAAAGGTTGTCAGTGGCCACACAGATCCCGCTCCGCCCACCACCCCCGGCCCGGGCCGAGTGGGGATGGTGGAGCAACAGTTCCATCTTGTCTGCGAGGGTGAGAGCGAGACCCAGAGCAGAGCCAGACATGGCCAGTGTGGGCGGGAAAGCACCGACGAACCTCACTGACAGTGCGAAAGACCCAGACAAAACGGTAGCAAGTGTACCCAGCAACGCGCTGGCATATACGCAGCACGACTGAGTTTGATTCATTCTAGGAAGGCAACTGACTGTGGCTGCATTTTTGCTAAACCTCACCCACTCATGACTAAAAATACCCAAAACAAAAAACACAAAACTTCTAGTAAACAAGAAACAAGAGAACTTGGTAGAAGCAGCTATAGTAAACAACCAACCAAGCCACAGGCTCCCGCCTGGTGTGGGTCCCCTCCCGCCCCGGTGCCATGGAGCCCACGTCTGGGGCAGCTCGGCACACGGCCCCCATGCCGAGGAGCAGAAGATGGGGGCACGGTCCGCGGGGCAACGGGGCCCTGAAGGTCCACCCTCACAGGCGCGGCAGATGGGATGTGGGAGCTCAGGTTCTCCGTGGGCGTGGCTGCTCACCTGGAACAGGACCTGCAGGGCCCCGTGGACGATGCACATCCGCCGTCCGAGGAAGATGAAGAAGGGCACCACCAGCTCCAGGAAGTGGTTGCTGAGGGTCTCGAAGCGGTGGAACCACCACGGGGAGCGGTGCAGGAAGTAGGCCACAGGGTTGGGCACCGGTTGTGTCTGTGGGCAAGGGAGGCCCTGAGCTGTGCCTGGAGGCCCCTGGGGGACCCTCCCTCCACACCCTACCCCGTGCGCCCCCTGGCAGCCTGGCTGGAGAGGCACCCCGCCAGCAGCTCACATGGCCGAGTTGGCACTCCTAGACTTCCCGTACTTCTGACGCCGACCCCTCAGGGACCCCCGAGGGCCCTGGTGACCAGGCGCTCAGAGGCAGGGGGGGCCCCTGTGGTCACAGCGCTGAGCCGCTCAGGCGCTGGCGAGCCCCCCGCGAAGGGACGGGGTGCGGGGAGGAGGCGGGGCGGTGGGAGCTCTCACGTGGAGTTCCTCGCGGAGGACATGCAGGCTCGGGGCACGGGGTCCCGGCCCCATGTGTGTGTTCCTGGGAATAGCCTCCACATGTGTGTGGGGTGGGCGGGCGCGGCAGGTCCCCAAGGCCCATGTGTTGACTCAGCCATGGCGCCGGCGCCCAGGGCCCAGCTGACGGGCCCTGTCCTCCCTGCACACGCAGGCGTCCACAGAGGGACCAGCTGTGCCGATGCCGTATGGGGCTGGGGCAGCCACTGTGGACATCCAGCTGTCCGTGAAGGGCACAGTGCCGGGCGGGACACCAGGCTTCTGCGGCCCCAGACCCGGTGGACCCACGGCCCCACTGACTCGGAGTGTGCCTCCCCGTGTCTGTGCAGAGGGGGTCCGACAAGGGCAACGGGGTCTGCTGTGCACTCCCCCTTCGAGGCCGTGTCCTTTGCACAGGCACGGCCCACACGTGCACGCACACAGACAGCACGGCTGCTGTCCGCCATCAGAGGAAGCGAGTGAGTGACAGTCACTCAGTTGGGTCCAACTCTCTGCAACTCCATGGTCTATTCAGTCCACGGAATTCTCCAGGCCAGAACACTGGAGTGGGGAGCCTTTCCCTTCTCCAGGGGACCTTCCCAACCCAGGGATTGAACCCAGGACTCCCACACTGCAGAGGGAAGGGCCGGGCCAAAGATAAGCAGTGCTCGCGGTGGTGACTCCCCCTGGACGTGGCTTAGAGCCAGCGAAAGGAAGCACTCTCCTACAGCTGCCAACCGTGCGGCCTGTGCACCCCGGCCCTGGGTGTGGCTGCGGCCTGAGCCTCTCCCTCCCTGCCGCGGGCGTGATTCCTCGCAGATTAGCTGTGGGCGCTGAGGCGCCTGGTGTGCGCTGGGCACAAGGAGACGCCGGTCGGAGTGCGCCGGCCCGGGTGCCCTGGAGGGGACGGTGTCCCACTGGACACAGGGAGGTCGGGGCTCCAAGTGCGACGCCCCGGGGAAGGGCCACCAACCCCCCGGGAGAGTGTCTTCCTGCTAGCTTCTCAGCTGGACACGACTTCCAGCTTACAGAGAAGTAGTTGTTTCGTTGCTCGGTCATGTCCAACTCTGTGACCCCGTGGGCTGTGGCCCGCCAGGCTCCTCTGTCCATGGGATTTCCCAGGCAAGGATACTGGAGTGGATGGCCATTTTCTCCTCCAGGGGCTCTTCCCGACCCAGGGATTAAACCTGCATCTCCTGCATCGGATTCTTTACTGCTGAGCCATCAGGGAAGCCCACAGAGAAGTCACAAGAACAGTAAAGGAACTCGGATGCCCAGCTTCCCAGGTGTCCCCCTTCTTCCAGCCCCTTCCTTCTCGGGTCGTTTTCTGTGCCTCCGAACACTGAGCTGTGACGACCTCGTGTGGGTCTCGTAGGAGCCCAGTGGCCATGACGCTCTTCTGCTTGTTGCCGATGACGTCCTGGTCATGAGAGCAGCCGGGGCCTGAGACCCCCCAGCTCCTGCCTCTCTAGGCCCCTTCTGGGCGCCGGGACCCTGACTCTGGGACCCCCAGCTCCTGCCTCTCTAGCCCCCAGTCTGGGCGCCAGGACCCCGACTCTGGGACCCCCAGCTCCTGCCTCTCTAGGCCCCTTCTGGGCACCAGGACCCCGACTCTGGGACCCCCAGCTCCTGCCTCTCTAGGCCCCTTCTGGGCACCGGGACCCCGACTCTGGGACCCCCAGCTCCTGCCTCTAGCCCCCACTCTGGGCGCTGGGACCTCCCACCCCCTTGGAGGGAGCAGGCCGAAGCCGCCCTGGGGAAGGAAGACATCCCGCCTGACAGGTGGTGCCCAGACCGGGTGAGAAAGAACAGGGCTGGTTTGAGGAGCTCAGGCAAAGGAGGCTGAGCCGACACCACTGAGGAGAAGGTTGTTCTGAGGCCAGATGCCCTCAGGTGAATCACGGAAAGGCCCCAGCATGAGCCTGAGTGTGGTCAGCAGCAGCAGCAGCAGCAGGGAGTTGGAGGGCCCGTCCTGAGGGGATGATGGGCTCAGCCTGCGTCCACGCCCCCACCCACCCCTGGCCACCCTGCTCACCTCGTAGTGGAAGTCCATGCAGGTGAGGTCCCGCCAGCACCGGTCCCCTCGGATCTTGATCAGGCCCTGAAAGGATGGAGAGGACCGTGAGCCACCCTTGGACAGACATGCAGGGGTGACGCAGAAGGGAAACTGCAAACCGTGTTCCTGGAGGAAACACTCAGCGTCTCAGGAGTAACAGCAAATGCAGGAAGAAGAAACACTCTCCTTTTTAAAAGGTCAGTTCCTCCTGTGTTTCATTAAAACCCAGCTTTTAGACTCTGAGCATCATCACAGTAATGCAACTGTGCGGTTTTAGAAAAGGCAAATTCATAAAGCACGAGAACACAGCCTGACTTAGAAATGCCAAGGAGGATGGGGGGGGGGGGACGATGTCCCACTGGGCCTTGGAGAGAGTATCCACCTGCCGCTGACGCGACGGGAAACACAGCATGCGGGAGACCTCGGGCTCAGGGACTCCTGTGCTGCCCAGTCCACCGGGCAACCCGCTGCAGATAGGGGCTCCTGTGGGTGAGCTTCCCAGCAGCCCCGCCAGTTCCCTGCCAGGCAGTGGCCAGCATGCTGCTCTGCAGCGGCCACTAGGGCAGTCGGCTCCCGTGCCTGCTACACATCCCGTTCACCGGCCCTTGGGAGTCACAGCTCCACCTGACCCCCACGTGGTCAGAAGCCATCTGTCCCCTGGCAGGAGTGAGGCTGTTGCTTGACACAGAGGTTCAGGCCTGTTGTCTGTCTCAATGGACGGCTGCCCTGGAAGGTGAGAACTGCGTCACGAAGACAGCAGCCTGTATGGGAAGGACTCTGGGACAGTCGAGGGCTCTGAGCCAGGAGTGGACAGTGTGAGTCACCCGACCTGTGGTGGCCAGCAAGGCGGGATGCCTGCCCTGGAGATGAGATGTGCCCCACTCCAGCCTGGTCGGGAACATGGAGCCGGCAGGATGGGCCGAGGGCACAGCCAGCTCCTGGCCTGGGCCCCTGTGGGAGGCAGGGATGCCGTGGCACCCAGAACAGACATGAGAAACAGTGAAGCCCTGCAGCAGCCTCACCGGCGGCTTCCACAGTGAGGCCAAGTGGCTGCGTTCTGGCCGAGGTCACAGGCCAGGTGTGAGTGCTGTGCGGCCCAGCAGTGAGTTCATATGTGTGTCCCGTGGAGGCCGCAATACCCAACTGTCCTGGGTGCCATCCTCACTGGTGGCTGTCGGCAACCCCCCCAGGGGCCTGGGAGCCTTGCAGTCAGGTGGAGCCACGCCCGAGGACCTGCTGGCCGTGTCTGCAGACTCTCGAGACAGGTCACTCTAGGGGGCGGGGTCGAGGCTCTGGAAATGGGGTTTGCTGAGATCACGGATGCGCTGAGGAGACAGCTCCCAGCATGGACACCCCAGACTCGGCTGCATCTGCATAGAAGCAGCGCTGCAGACCCCAGCATCCTGTTGGCCAAACGCCCCGCTGGCTCCTGAGGACAACGTGCCAGTTTACACAACGCTCCCCGTGAGCACGGCTCCGCTCCCTACATCCCCCGGAACCCGAGAGTGGCACTCTTTGGAGATTCACGCCAGGCAGAGAAGAAAAAAAACAAAATAATTAAAATGTCATTCAAATTCTAAGCTGATATGAGACACTTAAAAATCTGAAACATTCTTCTGGGAGCAGAGGATAATTATATTCCTCCCATCTATTGATTTCTCTCTACAATGCAGATGTCAGATTTTCCACGGATTTTTTTTTCTTCCAGAGTAAGTGTCAAAGGAACAAAGCCTTCTTTGAGCCTTTTTCAGCCCAAAATTAATTCCAAAAAAATGGCACAGACAGGCCAGTAAGACACCAAGTGACCTGCAGCTGTCCACTCAGCCCCTGCTCTCCTTGGGGAAAGGGCAAGTGCCAGGACCTGGGAACATTCTGGGGCAGCTGAGGGGGCCCAGGCCTCACCTCATGGGCAGTGGGCGGGGGCAGTGCCCAGGGGACGCAGAGGGGCTTCTCTCTGAAGCTCACAGGTCCCTGAACTCGCTTCTGAAAATCTCCTTTTGGAAATGGGGGAAAGGCCTTCGGCCACAGAAAGAACATCACTTTCTTGATACTACATTAGTCCCCCCACACCAAACTGGGTGGGGGGCTCCCAGGCCTGTGGTGGTGGGAGGGGTGACGGCCTCGGGTCCCGAGCCAGCACCAGCTCCCTCGTCAGCGCCCCAGTGCTGCACGTGCCCTGCACCCCGTTCTCCCCTCAGAGTCTGCTCCAGGAACCCCGCTGTTCATCTGTAAGCACAGGCGGCAGCCCTCTGCCTGCTCCTCCCACAAGTGGACACAGCCCATCTGCAGGTGCAGGAAGGGGGCCGGCTCTCCCTGGAGCAGGCCTGCTGGTCGGGGATGTGTCCACAGCTGTGGGCATGCAGGCTGGGATGCCTCAGTTCTGATCGAATCTGGCAGCGCCCTGCATCTTCTCTGGCCGCGGAGCTGACCCCTGGGACCCCATGTGCTCTGCAACAGGTGGGGGAGCCCCGTGTCCTGACTCCTGATGACGCAGCATTTGAGGGTCACAGCTCAGTGCTCAGACCTCACCTGAGTGCACACGGGCTTGCTCAGGGTCTCAGGACTGAACAGTCCACATCTGAAGGGGTTGCAGCCAATCCAGGGCCACCACGGGCCCCTTCTCTCCAGGACGGTGCAGTCTCTGCTTTCAGAATCCCAGGTGCGGTCAAACAGAAACCTGCCCCCTGAGCTCACCAAGGCAGCACGCAGGTGGGGGTCACTGTGTCAGTCGTGGGGGACCCTCTGGGCTGAAAGTGAAGGGAGGGAGGGAAACTGTGGATAATGCTGGTCGAGGGCTCATCATGCCCCCTCCCCAAACCCCAGAAGCCTGTGAAAACCGCCCAGACGACCTCTGTCAGGGGCAGACCTGCCAGAGCTGCAGAGCGGGTTGGGGGACGGTCCAGGGCCCCCCCACCACTGCAGGTCCAGGCACCACGGTCCTGCTGTGGCTGGTCAGAGACCAGGGATGGGGAGGGGGGCTGCTGTGAGGGGGTGCAGCTGGGCAGAGGTCAGAGTCCTTGGACAGTGCTCCTCAGGGTCCCAGGATGCCTCCCAGGAGCTGGGGTGATAGACCGCAGGCTCCGCAAGGAAGTGGCTGCGTTGCCTACTTGATTTGTTCTTGGGGGGAGGGGTGTGTTGCATCCCCGTGTCTCTTTTATTACGTTAATAAGATTTTACTGCAGGGATTGACTCCTGGAGAGGAGGTTCCTCCTACTGAGCATCTGCTCTTCTTTGCTGAAATGGCACTCAAAGCTCATTTTCTCCTTCTACACAGACACCCAGTGATTTCGGCACTGTTTGCAAAATTGACTTTCCTTTTCCCTTAACCTGACTTGGTAACTTGGCTCAAAGTCAGTTGACAGCAGAGGTGGGTCTCTCTCCAGACTCTCCTCTCCTCCACAGATCTATTTTTCTAGTTTAGATCAACCTCATACTTCAGTTTAAATTAACCTTAAGAATCAGGAAGTGTGAGTCCTCCAACTTTGTTCTTTTTCAAGATTCTCTTTATGTGAATTTTAGAATTGACATGTCTTTAGAAATGTCAATAGAAATCACTCTGGATTTATATATACATCCAGGTGAAAAAGATATCTTGACAATACCGAGTCTTCTGCCCCGTGCGTGGGGGACACCTGTTTGCTTACGTAGGTCGTTTATGTTCATATCAGCAATGTTTTGCAGTTTTAACACATGTCTTCTATATCCTTAATCAGATTTACTATGAGGCACTGGAGTTTTCAAGCAATGGCCCATAGTATTTTCAGAATTTTATTTTCAAATGACTTCTATGATGGACCATTCATTTTTCACATTGACTGTATCCTGCAACCTTGCTAAATTAATGTATTCACTCTGGTAGCTGCTTTTTAAGATTCCCTGGGTTTTGTATAATCACATCTGTGAATGTTTCACTTCCTTTTTTGGAATCTTTGTGCCTTTATTTCTTTTTCCTGTCTTACTGCACTGGGATTTCAACACAGTGTTGGAGAGCAGCACCACAAAGCGGCAGCAGGCCTGTCTAATCACGCACGGATGCTCTCCCTCATCACGGCACGGGAGCCCCGCCTGAGATGACCTTGCGTGGGCTCCTCGGTGTGCCCTGTGCTGAGACAGACAAACAGCTCTTCAGCTTCATTCTGCTGCTGTAGTGAAGTGCGTTTCCGAGGTAAGCCACGCCTCTCTTGTGGCCGGGCTCGATCTGCCGGTGTTTTGCTCGGAGTCCCCGTGTCTCTGCTCGTGAGGGATGCTGGTTGGTTTTCCTTCTGCGCTGGCCTCCTCGGGTTCTGCTGGTCATGTGAAAGGACCTGGGGAGCGGCCCCACCTCCGCTGTTCTCCAGGGTGTGTGTAGGACTGCCCTTACTTCCTCTTTAGATGTTTGATGTCACTGCTGAAGCCATCTGTGCCTACACATTCTTTCTGGAATGGTTTTTTACATTTTGTTACAAATCCAATTTATTTACCAGATAGGAAGCCCTTTCGATTTCCTCTTTCCTTCTGTCTCAGTTTGGGTGAGCTACATTTGTCAAGGAATTTGTCCATTTCATCTGTGTTGTCAAATTTACTGGCCCAAAACTTTCGTGATAGTCCAAGTGACTTTATGGCTGAGTCTCAGACAAAACTGCCTTTATCTGAAGAAAGTGTTTTCTCGTGGGCCTTCAATCACGGCTGGCCCTGCTGCGTGCTGGCCTCAGAACAGCCGGTCCTGGGGGCGTCTCTTTCTCCAGTTTAGATGCAGCTTTTGTGTGTTAACCAGACAGGTGTGGTCTGCACACAAAGAGCTGGGGATCCCAGGGTGTTGTGCAGGTGTGAGGCTGGAGCTGTGGGCGGCAGTAAGCAGGCCCAGGCTGCCCTCCGCAGCCTGCAGGCATGCGGGTTGCCCGGTACAGACAGAAAAGCGCACCCTTGTGCTGCCTCTGGGGGCCCGGAGGCTTGTGCTCCTGCCCTGATTCTCCGCGGTCTCCCTTCATGCTGCGACCTCTCCATTTACGTCACGTAAAAACCACCTGCATCGGGGACTTCCCTGTCCAGTGGGTACGGCTCGGTGCTTTCACTTCTGGGCCCCGGTTCAGTCCTTGGTCAGGGAACTAACATCCCGTAAGCTGTGTGGCATGGTAAAAAAAAAAAAAAAAAAAAAAGCAAAAAACCACAACCTGCTCTGGCCACAGCAAAGATGCAACTCTCGGTGAAAACTGCTGACTTGAGCGGTGATATCGCTTAGTGAGAATTTAGGGTCCGAAGTTCTTAACTCTTAAAATGTGAAGCAATAATAAAAACAATGTGGTACCTGGGGAATGGAAGAACTGTAGAGAGAACACGCAGGAAAAAAACAGCCACCCTGACACCCTAGTTAGTGCCGTGCCCCTAACAACCTAGTTAGTGCCGTGCAGGCCAACAGGCCCCCGCCCACACCCGGCAGCCGGACGGTCTGCCCGCCCTCGCCCAACATCCACCAGCAGGGCGCCCCCACTGACGTCCAGCAGCAGACAGGTTCCTAGGGCCCTTGTTCTGGCGACACTGTGTCTTCTGGCTGCTGTCCTCGTGGGCCCTGGACATCTCTGCAAGGCAGCCCCCGCCCCAAGGCAGGCTCCTACAGGAAGAGGGCCCGCAGCCCCAACCTGTGGTGACACCCCTGCCCCCCAGCTGCCGTGGGGACAGTTTGGGGCCGTCATGTCACCTCCATGTCCGCGGAAACGAAAAACAAGATGAGAACCCGCGACGCACAGGCCAGGCCTGCAGTCTGTGCGGGAGACAGGCGGGAAGTGGTGGCAGCTGGCGGGGCTGCCAGTCGGTCTTTCCAGGGCTTGAAGGACGTGGCGTCACCTGCTGCTCCGCCCAGGAAAGCCCAGCCCTGGAGTGTGCGGGGCTCTGCTCTCTGTGGGGCTGATGGGTGCCCAGCGCAGGGATGGCATATGCACACCCGCCTGTGCTCACGCCTGCCCAGACCTCTGCCTCTCCTGAGTGGCCCGTCGTCAGTGGAGGCCGCATCCTTCCCGGGCCGCACGCAGAGGCTCTGCCCGCTGTGGTGAGTGAGCCCCCAGCCTGTGGCTTGCCGTTTCTCAGTGGTGTCTTTTGAAGAGCTCAGGATTTTAATTGTCCAGTTAATCCATGTCTTTTCTTTAACGGTTAGTGGTTTCTGTGCTTTGAGCAGCCTTTGCCTCTCCCGGGACTGCGGATGTTCTATGTTATCTGCGAGGGGTGTCTTGGTTTTATGTGTTTGTCCACCTCAAACCGCCTGTCGTGGGAGGTGTGGTGGGGGCGGGGGTTCGTGCACCCAGTGGACACCCAGCACCTCTTGTGGAAGCTCCTGTCTGTCGTAGCCGACCTGACTCGCTGCCTTGTCCAAATGTGACCTGACGCTGATGTCAGTGTGGCGCCGTCTGCACGCGCTGACCCGCCCGTCGCTGCAGCCTCGCCTGACGTCAGTGTGGTGCCGTCTGCACGCGCTGACCCGCCCATCGCTGCAGCCTCGCCAGCACCTCTGTGGCACCTCGAGGGCCACAGTCCCTGGAGCCTCCAGGACCCATAAGCAGCATGAAGCCGACTGCTTTACTCCCAGTCAAGACTCGGTCCTGGGCATTTCCGTGCTCACCAAACAATCAGTTCACCAATTTTGGAAAAAAAAAAACACTCTTCTAGGATTATGTTGGGGCTGCATGAAATCTATCGACCAGTATGGGGACAACTGACTGCTGGGCACAAACAAGGAAGACCTCCTTGTCCAGGGCTCCTCTAAGCACCGTCTGGGGGTTTTCAGGGCCCAAGTGTCACACTTCTGTGAGTACTTCCTAAGTATTGTATGGTTGTTAGGGTGTATCTGTAACTTTGTTTTCTGACAGTTGTTGCTAGCAGGTGGAAACACTGGCCACATCCTGCAAGTGGGTCAGCTTCACTCCCTAATTCTGCAGCCCCTGTGATCGTCCATGTGTGGGATGAACACAGATGATTTCACTTCCTCCTTCCAGTCCTCAGGGCTTTCATTGCTTTTTCTTTCTTTAAAGACAAGCTAAGATCTTCAACGCACTGCCGAATAGCCGTGAGGAGTGTGGCCAGCACTGCCCTGTTCCCAAGCTTACAGGAAAAAACATTCAGTCTTTCACCATTTAGTCTGATGTCAGCTGCAGGCAGTTTGTATGTTACCTTTTATCAGGTTGAAGACATTTCCTTCTATTTCCAGTTTGCTAAGAACTTTTTTGTTAACTGTGAATGTGTTTAACACTGTCTAATGCATTTTCTACATCGTATGAGACAAATATGTCATCTGATCTCTTTGTTCCTTACGTCTGGCAATGTGGTGAATTACCTTGGACTGCAAGGAGATCCAACCAGTCCATCCTAAAGGAAATCAGTCCTGAATATTCACTGGAAGGAGTGATGCTAAAGCTGAAACTCCAATACTTTGGCCACCTGATGTGAAAAACTGACTCATTTGAAAAGACCCTGATGCTGGGCAAGACTAAAGGCAGGAGAAGGGGATGACAGAGGATGAGATGGTTGGCATCACCGACTCGGTAGACATGAGTTTGAGTAAACTCTGGGAGTTGGTGATGGACAGGGAGGCCTGGCGTGCTGCAGTCCATGGGGTCGCAAAGAGTCAGACACGACTGAGCGACTGAACTGAACTGAATTCACGTCCCACCAGCCTTGCATCCTGGGAACCCCGTGTGGACCTGACCCCTCCATGTACTCTGGATCACCTGCTGACCGTTCCTTGAGAGTTTCTGTTGTGCCCTTGAGGAACACTGCTCTGGAACCTCCGTCTGAAATACCATTGTCCACCGGCCTCAGGAGTGTGCTGGAAACGGTTCCCTTTCGTGTTCTCTGAACGAGCGTGGGTGGGTTTATATCGATTCTTCCTTAACTATTTGACCGAGCTCCTCAGTGGAGTGCTCTGGGGTTTTCGGTGGAGGCGCTCTCTGTGTTTTTCCTGACTCGGCTCCTCTGGCAGCTCAGCCACGCTGGCCCTCTCACGTCAGTGCTGCACACCCACCCCGGGCCCTCCCAGTGCCCACTGCCCGCGCACAAAGCCACTCATGCTACTTCTCTTTAACGCTGTATTCTGAAGAAAACTTTAGACTTCAGGAGAGCTGTAAAGATGGCACGGAGACCTGCACACGTGTCCCTGCTTCAGCCCCGCCCGGCTCTCAGCAGCCTCCCACGGACGCCCTGGCTGACGGCTCCTCAGGCTGTACTGCACGGTGTGACGTGGATCCTCAAGATGCTGGCAGAGACCAGGATTGTTCGGGACGACCTGCTGGGCTGGTCCCGGGCTGTAAGGCACCGGGTCTGCCCAGCTCCCACGGACAGACCCCTGCTGCTGCCCCTCCTTTGCATTAAGCCAGCCCTGTCGCTCTGCTTTCCTACAAAAGACGGCGAATAATATCCAGTGTACAGATAGAGTCAACTAATTAAAACTTTTAGTGCACCTGATAATCTTTTATCCAGCTGGTGCTTGCTGTCAATCAAAACTCCATAAAAGGTGCTTTACAACATGCTAATGATTCACCGCCTCCGAGGCATCGTGGGAGTTTGCTCAGCAGGGAGCTGTGCTCAGCGGCCTGACGGCTCCGCCACCCTTGGCTCTGCACCTGCCTGGCGGGGCTCCACCCCAGCCCTTGGCTTCAGTGCCACACACGAGGCTGCCATCATAGGAGATCCTGACACAGACCTCTGAAACACTGCGTACGTTCTCATGCTTTTTAAAGCCAGCTGAGAGAGAAGCCAGAGTTGAGTCCTAGGTGGGCAAGGGACTGCTACGACAGACTTGAAGCTGAGAACGCCTGTGCGCTGTCAGGATGGCTCCTGGTCTCATTCCATCAGAGGGACCCGCAGGCCACGTCCGCTCTCCAGGTGCGTGTGGATGAGAAGCACCGCACTCACCCTGGGGCCTGGACACACAGCCACCCGACGCGGGCTTCCCAGTGCCGCAGCCGCTCCTACTTGATTGAGTCAGGAGCCCGCGCCAGCCCTCTGGTGTCGGGGCTGGGACGGTGTGGAGCTGAGAGCGTGGTGCCTCGTCCTGGGGGCATGCCGTCTTGCTGGAGGACCAGCACTGGCTGCGGCCGGCAGGAACGAGGGCGTCGGACACGGAGGGCGTGGAGGACACTGTGCTGCAGGGACGCGGCCCCTCTCGTGTAAGACGCCCTCGAGTAAATGGAACACGGGTGAGGAGGGGCACGAAGTCCCGCCGAGTCACAGCGGCTGCTGACGCCTGGAGAACTGCGGCTCTGAGGGGGCCGGCAGGGCCAGGGGGCAGGGACGCGCCCGCCGCACGGGCCCCACTCCCTGCAGGCACGTGGTTGCCCATGAGGAACAGCTTAGAGCAGGCAGACGCCAGCCCGTCTGGATGGCGTGACTCTAGCAGAACAACAGGGCAGAGGTGGGAGGCACCAACCACAGAGCCACGTGGCCTCTGCCTGGTGAGTCCCCTCACTCCTAGTTTAAGCTTCTGGAAGCTCGCAGGTGTAGCTAAAACCGAGACATGCTCTTCTGCCGGCCGCGTGGCGGGCAGGGGCCTGGTCCGAGGGCCACGAGGAGCGTGCGGCCTTCAGGAGCAACACCGGCCACATGGGCAGGTTGGGAGCAGAGACAGGAGGCCTCCTTGGGGTGGGGTCGGACACTCCACACACCCTAGGAGGGCTGGAGGCAGGGGTGACGGGGGCCTCCCTGAGTGTCGTTTGTCCCCTGGGCCTCAGGGGAGTCACAGGCTCAGAAACAGGCCCGTGGACCTCAGGGAAGTGGCAGGAGGGCACGTCCCCCTCCGGACGTAAACAGGTGAAGGTTGTACTCACCGCTCCAAGCATGATTCTGAAAATCAGCCACCGGAAGCCCCACACGACGACCCAGGACGTGGGGGTGCCCCTGGGCAGCACAGACAGCGTCCAGAGAGGGCACAGGAAGATCCCCAGGAAGCCTGTCTCCAGGAGCTGGGACTCCCATCCTGAGGAACAGAGAGAGCGTGAGCAGCAGCTTCCTGGAGCACCCACAGCAGAGCCCAGACGGGACGGCCCTGTGAGGTGCTGAGCGCAGAGCAGACCGCGATCCGGGCTGCCCCGGGGAGCGGGGAGCCGGCTGGGGGTGGGGGATGCAGGTCCAGGCCCTGCGTGGCTCAGCCTGGTCCGACCGGGTGGGGGCATGGTCGCTCTTCCCACCGGGAGCCCGTGTGAGGGACGCGGGTGTGGGCAGCACGCCTGAGTGCTCAGTGTCTGTGAACATCTTTCTCAAAACCCAGACAAACCTGAATGAATTCTGAACCCCAGCCTTCAGGGCTGGGCGTCTGCGCTGCTCCCTCTGAGACGCACTGAGTGTTCAGAGAAGAAACACACAGATACGGCGACGCCAATGAGTAAAGCACCAGCCAGGGCAGGTGGAGCTGGTGGGTTTGTGGGTTTTCCCTGCACAACTGTTTGAAACTTGGCAGCTTGAAATTTTTCCTAGTAAAATATGGAGGCAGAAATCCCATTGACTCTCATTCGCTTTGTGGATTTCTGAAACTCAGTTCTCCTCTTGGAATGAAGTGGGCGAGTTTGCTGCAAAGCGGCACCTGGAAGAGGCGGTGCGGGCGTTGGGGGGGCGGCCCCACCCGCCTCAGCCAGGCCTTCTGGGCTGCAAGCTCTGGGGACAGCAGCGTGCGCCCCACGCCATCTGGAGGTGATTCCAGAAGCAGAAGCAGCCTGGATGGTGCCGGGGAGGCATGCTCTTAGGAGGGAGCTGAGCAAGGTTGGCCCCGGAGCCCCAAGGGGGCTCTGTGATCAGGAGAGGAAAGCGGAGCCCAGGGTGACTGGCCAAGGCGAGAGGGACCCGCTGCCCCCCTGGGTGCTGCAGCCAGGACAGCAGGAAGGGCCTTCCTCGTGTAGAACCTCGAGGGTCTGCACACTGGAGACACCCACTTCACGTCCAGGTCTTGTCCTCCTCGTGGACACGGATGACCTGTGCTTCTCAACGCACTTCAAACCCCTTCCCTGTCTCAACAGGAAGAAGCGGACTCTCCCTTTCTCGACAGCCTCTCTGGTGTTGTCCTGAGAGGTTGTGATCATTAAATCTGGACTGCTTTCCAGTGCCACGGGAGCATTTTATAACCTGCGGTTTACGGCAGCAGAACGTGGAGCAGCAGTAACGTGGCTCTGGGTGGATTTCACTCTGAGAAGGGCCCTCACAGGCCGCTCGGCCCCACCTGCCTCTGCTCGGCCCCGCAAGCAGGCAGACCCCGGAGAGGGCAAGGCCAGAGGAGCGCGTGCCCACCTGTGAGGGGCTCGCCTCCCGCCTCCCTGGAGGCCCTCCACAGCTCGCAGAGCCCACGTGGGTGGGCGGAGGGGGTCCCCAGAGCCCGGCCTGCCTTCCCTGTCACCTCGCTTTGCACAAACGCGACACACAGAATTTTAATGTGCTGCTTGAGTGACACCCATCAAAGCGACATGCGAACGGCAGCGCCCAGAGAGCTGCTAAGTGCCGGGAAGCAGGTGACGGGCCTGCTGCCCCCCAGGGACGCACGTGTCACCTGCCCTCCCGCCTGCTCCCCGCTCCCGGAACCTGCCTCGCCCTGCGGGGCATGGGCACCCCGTCTCGCCCTCCAGGCCGAGGCCTGCTGCCGTCAGTGCTCGCCGGCACCCACCTGCTCTGCTTCCTCTGCCGGGTCAGCAGCTGCGGCGCACACAAGGAGCCCCATTGTTCTCCGCAGCCCAGGACAGCCCTCCTCCAGAGGCGCACCCTCGCCCCTCGCCGAGCGCAGGCCTGTCGCGGGGCTGGAAGTTTCCGCCTGCAGCAGGGGACCTCCCGCCAGGGGCTTTGGGGTTGCGGTGAGCAAGCGGCCAGGAACCTACCTGACCACACCACCCGCAGCTCACACTCCTACCGCTGTGGCTCTGGGCTGGCTTCCCGGACGCGGCCCAGGCTGGCCCAGCATGTGTGGGAGGTGTCCTTACGAGCTTGAGGGTTGGCACCCTACCCTGCACGTGGGAGAGCAGAGTGTGGGCAGCTCCGTGGTCCCCCTTTCCCAAGGAGCCACTTACCCACCGTCTCAAGGGACAGCCCAGCAGGGACGCGTGGTGTCACCCCGCCCCGTCCTGACCAGGGCTCAGGCCGGCCGCTGACAGTGGTCTCCAGCTCTGAGTGCAGACACACTCCCTGCCCTGCAAGCTGTGGGCACCTGGGGGCAAGACTGGCTATGGGTGGGCAGACCGCAGCTCTGAGTGCCCCTCTCCTGGCCCATGCCTGCCGGGGCTGCCTGCGGCCAAGGGAGGCCCACGGTGGGCTGAATGTGGCCCTCAGCCTCTCGGCCGACCTCACTCCCCACACCTGGGGCACGTGCTCCCCGAAGAGCTGCTCCTGGATACAGTGCCGGCGTTCAGCCCTGTCCTCCAGGCCTGTGAAGAGTGGAGACGCTCTTATGTTGAGGACCAAGGGTCAGAAACTCTGCCCCCGCGTGGCCTGCGTTGCAGAGCACACGGCCACCACGGAGTGGGCATCGCGCTGGAGGACAGACGTGGGTGGGACCAGGCTGCTCCTGTGAGAGATGCTTGCTGACCATCGGGGGCTCAGAGGGGGCTCCCAGGTGCTGTGGTCAGTCACCCAGGGTTACCGGCAGCACACACAGGGAAGAAAGGTGACCTAAAGCAGGTTTCAGCGGCCACGGCTGCCCCAGGGCTCCGAGAGCAGCTGAAGCCTCACAGCCGCCTCGGAACTGTGACAGTTACTTAGGAGAGGAGTTAAGTGCAGCAGGTGAGGATCCTTCACAGATGACAGTGCCCTCCGTGGGGTGAGCAGGAAGCCCATTAGCCTCACGGTCAGGAGCAGGAGACGGCGAAGGCACCTCCCTGGGGCGCGGGGCTGCAGGTCTCCAGGTAGAGCTGCCGTCCGCTGCCGCTGATGCCAAGGAAGGGCCGTTTCACACCTGGGACACGTCCTGGGGATGCTCCTCTGTCCTGAGGCCACACCTCCTTCGAGGGGATGGAGGGAGGGGGCCGGGGTTGCAGGTCAGCCGGGAGACGGAGGGGCTGGAGCAGGCAGGCCCCCCTGAGGAACACAGTTCTGCAGTGAAGGACAGCTTTGCTGTGCAGTGTCTGGCCAGGGGGGTGGGTGGCACGGCGGCTGGCTGGACACTGAGCGTCCACCCACCCTTCACCTAGACGGGACCCCTGCCAACACCGCCGTCCATTCAGCACTCCCTGCCCAACACGCGACTAACACGCCTCCCTTCTCGGTTGAGACAAAATACAAAATGAGACCAGGTGAAAAGCACAAGGGAGGCCACACAGAACCTGAGGGAAAGTCTCCCGCTGGTGTTTACAAATAGCTGCCAGCCGTCGCATGTCAAGGGGACACGCGTGTCTGTCTGTTCCTGCCTGGATGGGGCACCAGGCGGCCGCGAGCCTGTCCAGTGAGGGCAGGAGCCCCTCACGTCTACCTCACACCCCTCCCAGAGGCCCCGTGTTGTGTGGGGCCTTGCCTAGGTCCGCTGACCCCTCCAGCTATTGGAACTGCCGGCAAAGATGCCCTGTCCTCGGGGAGCCTGGGCCACTGTCAGGCCCCAGAGGTATTAACACTGCCTGCCCAGACGTGCAGCCGCTCCTGCTCACTCCCCTTCCCTCCACTGCCCCAAGCTGGGCCTGGCCTCCAGTCCACTGTCCCCCACCCCCAGGACCCCATCTGCCCAGGAATCCTCTGGAGCCAGGGTGAGCTGGGCAGGTCTCCTGGGATAGGAGCCTCCTGGTCACTTCTCACATCTGTGAAGATTTCAGCCAGAGATTGGATGGTGAATTTGAAAGAACTGGTTAAAGGCTTCACGTTTTAAATAAGATAATTTTAAATTGCATGCTCCCAGTTAGGAAGCATTTAGCAAATTTCCAGTCTGTGTTTCACGGACATCCTTGGGCGCTGCAGGGAACAGGAAGTGACCTGTGTGACCTGCGCAGTGACCCTCCTCTCGCTGCACTTGGTCATGGTGCTGGTTAATACCCGGTTGCTGTGGCAACCAGACTTCAGAGCCCCAGGTGTCCCCTGCTGCTCTGGTCCATGCAGGTGTCACCAGCCAGCCCAAAACAAGATCCATAGTAATGACCTTGGCTGGCTTTGCGGGCTTGGGGTAAACACAGGAATGCTTCCTGTCACCGGAAATGAGACTTGGCAACAGAGATTTCTCAGGATTAATATATTCCAAACATTTAACATATATCAGGCTGGAGGGCACGGTGCCTTACTGTTTCTTTGTCTTTTGTTTCCTGTGCATGGAAATTAGCTGGAGCTCGTCTCAGAGAGCCGTGTCAGACTCCTCGCGAGAGGGGGGTGGTGCTACACTGGGGCCACCGGACACGAGGCGAGTTCTGACCTGCTTCCAGCCTGGGCAGGCCAGGCCCGCTGGCCATGCGGGGCCGACACCCTGAGACGCTGCTGGAGGAGGTCGGCGCGGATCTGCAGTGTCCGCTTCATGGGACAGCTGCAAGTCACCATCCTGGGGCTGTGGTGCTGAGTCTGAACAAAGTATTCAGGTGTAACTCTAAACACAAAACTTCTTCCAGAACAAAGCAAGAGATATGTTTTTCAGAGCGATGGCTTCCGTGAGGAGGCAGATGTGGGCTGACGGGCGCCTCTGACTGTGTTTCCACTTGGGCAGTGCCGGCGCCACCAGAGGCGGGAGTGAGGCGTGAGCAGAGCCTGCCCTGAGTGTGTGACGCCACAGCCCCCCACGCAGAGCACAGCCGTGCGGGAAGGAGGGCAGGGCCTGGGGCACGCCGCGTTCTCTGAACAGCAGGGGCTCTGCTCCAGTTCAGGGTGCAGGTGAGACAGAGGGCACCGCCCAGGGCCGCTGGCTCCCAAACCAGAGCAACTGCTGCCGCTCACACACCCCAATATTTTCCAGTGCAGGCCGCCACGGGCGCTGTGACAGCAAGGCTGATCCTGGCACTCTCAGAAGGGAACAAGAGGAAGTGAGCTTTCCAGTTATTGAAGAGGAGCCAAACGTTCATGGTGCTGGCTGTCCCAATTGCGGGTCCTGAACCGAGTGGCAGAGTGGTGGGGGTGGGAGGGAATGCACGACCCTTACCTCACTGTCTTGTGTAATGGACCACAGAGAGACCCACTCCCTCCATTCTGGACGGTGCTTTTCACCAAGTTAAGGCCTGAGATGCATGGATGTATCAATAATAGACCACCACACAAGCCTCCGTACAAAGCCACATACACACACTTGGAGCACAGGAAGGAGGGGCCCAGCCACGGAGGGTACGGGAGGCCTGCAGCTGGAGGGCTGCCTGCAGGTCGGGGCCCAGCTTCTGTGCTTCCATCCCTGGGTCCCGCTGCTGCTCTTGGAGGAGCTCAAACAGCTCTTCCTTAGATGAAAGGAGATTCCTCACCATCAAAAAGGACAGACCCAAGACACAGCACAGACGGCATGCTGCTGCTGCTAAGTCACTTCAGTCATGTCCGACTTTGTGTGACCCCATAGACAGCAGCCCACCAGGCTCCCCCGTCCCTGGGCCAGGCAAGAACACTGGAGTGGGTTGCCATTTCCTTCTCCAATGCGTGAAAGTGAAAAGTGAAAGTGGGGGAGGGTTTTGGCACCCACCAAAGACCTACGTCAGAGGTAGTGGGGGTGCAGGCCAGAGGGGGAGAGCAGTCCCTGCTGAGGCCCACCTGGGTCCATGGACACCACGCAGGTTTCACCCCTGAATCCGGTTTGTCTTCTGAATGCTCAAAAGACAGGCGTTGAGGCTGAAGCCAAATGGAAAACCATATCAACTGGACATGAACTGGAGACGAGCCAGCATCCCATGATGAGTGCAGAATCCTGGGTTAAGGAGGTGGCCCCTCCCCGGTAAGTGGAGGACGTGGCCACCAGGCCTGCTATACACGCTGGGAGCCGCTCACGGGAGGAAACTGTGCTGGTGCCGGTCTCCGTTCAGCGGGTCCACCCAGACAAGAGCTGCCATTGTGACAGCAGCAAAGCACAGCCTCCTCACTTAAAATCGCTTTCAAAACATCAAAAGGAACTGGTGCACCATTGCCAACCCAGGCCGACCCAAGAACGCCTCTCCCTGCGCTGGCCGAGGGCAGGCTTGCCGACACTGTGTTCCTCCCGCGCCCAACAACGGGAGGAACCAGATGCCCCAGGGACACACTCCGGACTCGGGCCGCGGGGGGCTCAGAGACCAGGGCCTTCTCTGCGGGCCGCAGTGGGCTCACTGAGACCAAAGCCTTCGCTCGCTCCTCAGAGCCTTCCAGGCTCAGGACACAGGCATGTCCCTGGCACAGCAGCAGCACTGGGGTGACGGGAATGAAGCCTGCCTGTTGGCCTCGCCTCAGACAGGTGACGATCAATGCTGAGGAAACAAGGACAAGGGCCATCTCGCCAGCTGCTTTTAGCTGTTCTGTGCAAATCTGATCAAAGAAAGGGCTTCTTAAAAACGACCCTGAGGGTGCACTCCAAGACACCCCCGGGAGGAGGCGGTGGGGACGTGCTGCGCCTCTGGCCTCACCCCAGCACAGTGAGGCTCCTGCCCCCAGACCACAAGGGCCCTGGGATGAACAGGGCAGCGAGTCATCAGTGGTGCCTGGTCGGACAGAGCGTCCAGCTGCCCACAACCCCAATCCAAGGCCTTGGAAGTCCGCGCTCCAAATGGTGACAGTGCGCAAGCAGACGCCTCTGTGGGCTGAGGGGCGCTGACAGGCTCTCCTGTGTCACAACAGTGAGAAATAAACAGTGTCGGGAGGGGCCGAGCCGCTGCGCTGGCCAGTGTGGAAGAGCTGCTGAGTGAAGCGTGATCAGAGATGAAGAAGCAAAGGAAGAGCCAGCCAGGGAGTGCCCTGGCCGTCCAGTGGTTAGGGTTCTGGGCTCTCACTGCCCGACTTCGATCCCCAGCTGGGGAAATGAGACCCCACAAGCTGTGTGGATCCGGGCAAAAAAAGTTATTAGAGAAAACTATTATACTTCACTATCAGCTTAGCACTCAACAATATTTACATGGTTGCAGTGTAAAGACCAAATACTAACTTAATGACACTTGTGACGGCTGACCTGAGATGGAGGAAGAGCGTTAGGGAGGTGGGAGAAGAGCAGCGGGAAGTGCATGGATGACGTCCAGGGACGACGCAGCAGAAGCCCCCGACGGAAACACGACCGGGTAAACCCGACAGAAAACACGACCGGATAAAGCCGATGGAAACCCAACAGAAATATGACCGGGTAAACCCGACGGAAACACGACAAAAACATGACCGGGTAAACCCGAGGGAAACACGACTGGATAAACGCGACAGAAACACGACCGGATAAAGCCGATGGAAACCCGACGGAAACATGACCAGATAAACACGACCGGATAAACCCGACAAACACGACCAGATAAACCCGACGGAAACAATACTGGATAAACCCAACAGAAACCCAAAAGGCAGAACTGCTTGGCGAGATGGAGTCACCCCGAGAACAGCATGGGGTGAGCGCAGGAAAACCACGGTGAGCTGTTTGTATTACAGGTTGTGTAATACATCTTGAATTTCTGATCCCCTCACACACCTAACTTAAAAAATAATGAAAAGAACGATCTTCAGGCCATACTCTCTGGTTGCAGTGTAACGAAATCAGAAACTGACCAACCAGAGATAACCTACACAGCCTTAAGCGTTTGGAGTTTTTGACCCTCTTTAAACAGCACCTGGGCTAAAGAGGCAGCAACACCTGAAGGTTATGAAACTGCGTGTCTGCCCCTTGTCGGGGACACCGGGTCTCAGCCCACAGAGGCCCAGGACCAGTCACAGGGGGGTGACCACCTGTCTCCACGCTTTCATTTCAGGTAAGAAGAATGGACAAATAATGAGTTAATCAACTCAAGATCTTAGAAAATACTAAATTCCTTCCTCCCAGGAGGAAGCGACCTATAAAAAGTAAAATTTAATGAGCCAGAACACATTTTTAAAAATCTGATAAATAAAACCAGTTCTTTGAAAGGAGCCACATGGCTACTGGAGGGCAGAGGGGCCACACAGGCTCTGGTCATCTCAGGAGAGTCGCGTGGGGCTGGGCTTGGGGGCAGGGGGAGGGCGGCTGGTCAGCAAGCATACTGGGGCTGCAAGACCAGCCACAGGCCTCTAGGAACCAGGTGCCGACGAGCCTGCCTCGACGGCCTGGGCGCTGGCACCCAGGAGCCTTCTGCCCATCGCGATGCTCATCATCAGCTATACTGTGAACTGAAAAGGAAACACTGGCCCAACATCTACACGACTGAATAAAAGTACGAGGCAATTTAGAAGATTCTAGACAAAAGCCCTCAAATTCAGGGTTTCTTCAATATTCTAGAATTCTGCTTCTGTTTTAGAAACAAACGGGTAACGAGATGTAATGGGAGAAATTCAGAACAACTAAAGCCTCAATAATTATGTGAACAAGAAAAAAGTCTTCAAAATATATTTTCTTCTTGGTTCCACTAAGTGACAGTCACCAGATTCTGCCAAGTGAGAAAAGAGAAAGGCGGGACTCGACACGGTCGTGTGGGGACACCAACAAGCTGTGTCCACGCTTGTGCACAGAGCTGAGCGGGCTCCAGGTGAGGACGGAGGTCAGGCAGGTGCTGAACATGGGGTGGAGGCTTTGGTTCTCCCACCCCAGCCCCTCCCCTGGGCATCGGGTCTCCTGCACTGTGCTCCCCGTGGCCGGGAGGGGACAGAGAGGAGAGCAAGGCCCAGAGCAGCCTGAGGAGGCTCAGGCCAGATGGGCAGGTGGTGCTGGGACCCCAGCGAGGAGGGCCCCTTCCCGGCCACGCACGGTGAGGACACAGTGGTGCCTCCTGCCTCCCTCTGGGAACCACCAGCTCCTCTGGGTCCACGGCGGCCCCGAGTCACCTGACCCAGGCTCTCAGTCCTTTCCAAGGACTCGACCAGACATGAGGCCAGAACCACACAGCCCAGCAGCACCCACATCTCTGGGAGGTCGGAGGGCTGGGACAGCAGAGGCAGGGCTCCCTGGAAGAGCGAGCTCATGGCAGGGTGTCCTCAATTGCCTCTGATCCTGGGAATTTAATCACAAGAAACTGCTTTCTGGGACATGGGGCTTGATGTGAGGGCCAGGCAAAGCTTGAGCTGGCTGGCAAGGGTCTGGAAACGCTTTGGTGGCCTTGCTGTGGCCACAGCAGCTCTGAACTCGAGACTGGCTAATCGCTTCCTGCAGGCAGGCTCCACTCCAGCACTGACGGGTTTTAATACAAACTTCCAATTGGGCCAGTAAAGCCCTCATTAAGCTGTTTTTAAAGCATGAATTTAAGAGAGGTAAGGGTCACAGGGAGCCTTTAATTTGCAACAGCTGGCGGGAAGTGCTGCTGTGACGGAACGGGGGTCAAGCATCCAGGCCACATGAACATGCGGCTGCCTGGCCAGCCTGGGGGCAGACCTAACAGGTGGGAGTGAGGGCGGGCGCTGCTCTGCACCAGATACCCAGTGGCAGGTGACCCAACTCAGCCAGTCCGCAGCCCAGGCTCCCCACCAGACCCTTGCCTGCCCCGCTATGGCCTCCCGCACAGCCCACTTGTGTTTATTTTAAACACTGTGATTCACCACTTGAGATGCCGCCTGGAGGATCCGCTGTGCTCTCAGCTCATGTGCACAACACATGGCACAACTCACGTGGTTCACCCCCATCGGCTCCGCCGTGGAAAACACACCAGCTTAAAACTTTGTTCTACAGTAAAGCCTGTTCTCTTATGCTGTGACCTACTACAAGTTGATAAAACATGCCTTTGTAAACAAAGATGAAAACATTTTATCTTTCTCTTCTTGATCCTGCCAGAATTCGCTTTCCAGCTGGCTCTCCCGTGGACTTCATGGTTTATCGTGACTGGATGTTAACTAGTTACACGGATCATCATTTTGTCTCCAAACTGTTTGTGCTCCGTGTCTCCCTGCTGCATGGTGACTCCATCAGTGGTGCTGGTGGAGTTACTTGGATCTCGTCTCTTATGGCGCCCACTGTGTAGCCTGGACGCCAACAAAACTGAGGATGGCTGAACAGCTTGGGGAACCAGATCACATTTAGGACTCATGTAAAATAATTGTGATAGTGTGATTCCCAGGCACGGGAAGAAGCAACAAGGGAAAACATTTCCTGGATCATAGTGGTAAGTAATAAGACGGAGGATCCAGAGAATCTTTAATTATCAACAGGGCCTAATCTGGAAATTAGCAGCTGGAGCAGCGTATCAACAGGAACTTTCGCCTGACTCAGGACGAGCCTCCAGTATCATGGGACAAAACTTGGTCATGTAATGTCTCCCAAATATTGGTCGAATTCCAGATCAAGAGGAGGAAACTGAGAAATGGAGTATTTCCTGCCAGATCAGTAAACAAAGGCTGTCACGGTCGTCACCGATTGCACCCCTTCAACATGAGCTGGTGAGCCCCAAGGATACTCAGGATGTGGAAACTCGGGACACTGGCGCCAAGAGCTGAGGTGCCCATCAAGGAATGATTCAGTGAGTGCAGACTCATGTGTCTTCCCACACACAGAGAAGCGCTGAACTCGGCATATCTGGTTTTCTTTAATTTACAATAATCTTCTGACGTTCAGACTCAGTTCAGTTCAGTCGCTTAATTGTGTCTGACTCTTCGTGACCCCATGGACTGCAGCACGCCAGGCCTTCCTGTCCATCACCAACTCCTGGAGCTTACTCAAACTCATGTCCATTGAGTCGGTGATGCCATCCAACCATCTCATCCTCTGTCGTCCCCTTCTCCTCCCACTTTCGATCTTTCCCAGCATCAGGGTCTTTTCTAAGGAATCAGTTCTTTGCATCAGGTGCCCAAAGTATTGGAGTTTCAGCTTCAGCATCAGTCCTTCAGGACTGATCTCCTCTAGGATGGACTGGTTTGATCTTGCAGTCCAAGGGACTCTCCAAGAGTCTTCTCCAACACCACAGTTCAAAAGCATCAATTCTTTGGCGCTCAGTTTTCTTTATGGTCCAATTCTCACATCCATACATCACTACTGGACAAACGATATCTTTGACTAGATGGACCTTTGTTAGCAAAGTAATGTCTCTGCTTTTTAATATGCTGTCTAGGTTGGTCACAGCTTTTCTTCCAAGGAGCAAGCGTCTTTAATTTTATGGCTGCAGTCACCATCTGCAGTGATTTTGAAGCCCCCAAAAATAAAGTCAGCCACTGTTTCCCCATCTATTTGCCATGAAGTGATGGGACTGGATGGCCTGATCTTCATTTTTTGAATGCTGAGTTTTAAGTCAACTTTTTCACTCTCCTCTTTCACTTTCATCAAGAGGCTGTTTAGTTCCTCTTCACTTTCTGCCGTTAAGGGTGGTGTCATCTGTGTATCTGAGGATATTGATGTTTCAACTGGCAATCTTGATTCCAGCCTGTGCTTCATCCAGCCCAGCATTTCTCATGATGTACTCTGCATATAAGTTAAATAAGCAAGGTGACAATATACAGCCTTGACGTACTCCTTTTCCTACTTGGAACCAGTCTGTTGTTTATGCCCTGTTCTAACTGTTGCTTCTTGACTTGCATACAGATTTCTCAGGAGGCAGGTAAGGTGGTCTGGTATTCCCATCTCCTGAAGGATTTTCCACTGTTTGTGGTGATCCACACAGTCAAAGGCTTTGGTGTAATCAATAAAGCAGAAATAGATGTTTTTCTGGAACTCTCTTGCTTTCTCTCTGATCCAACAGATGTTGGCAATTTGATCCCTGGTTCCCCTGTCTTTTCTAAATCCAGCTTGAATGTCTGAAAGTTCTTGGTTCACATACTGTTGAAGCCTGGGTTGGAGAATTTTGAACGTTACTTTGCTAGCAGGTAAGATGAGTGCAATTGTGCAGTAGTTTGAGCATTCTTTGGCACTGCCCTTCTTTGGGATTGGAATGAAAACTGACCTTCTCCAGTCCTGTGGCCACTGCTGAGTTTTCCAAATTTGCTAGCATATTGAGTGCAGCACATTCACAACATCATCTTTTAGGATTTGAAATAGCTCAACTGGAATTCCATCACCTCCACTAGCTTTGTTCGTAGTGATGCTTCCTAACGCCCACTTGACTTTGCATTTCAGGATGTCTGGCTCTAGGTGAGTGATCACACCATCGTGGTTATCTGGGTCATTAAGGTCTTTTTTGTATAGTTCTGTGTATTCATGTCACTTCATCTTAATATCTTCTGCTTCTGTTAGGTCCATACCATTTCTGTCCTTTATTGAATCCATCTTTGCATGAAATGTTCCCTTGGTATCTCTAATTTTCTTGAAGAGATCTCTAGTCTTTCCTATTCTATTGTTTTCGTCTATTTCTTTGCATTGATCACTAAGGAAGGCTTCCTTATCTTTTCTTGCTAGTCTTTGGAACTCTGCATTCAGATGGGTATATCTTTCCTTTTCTCCTTTGCCTTTAGCTTCTCTCCTCTTCTCAGCTATACTACCGGCCCTTTGTTGCAAAACTTCTACATAACCTGGCTACTGCCTTGGCCCCCTTGGAGGAGTTCTCTCAGGGTTACTAGAGATGCTGCCTCCTCGGCCTAAGTCCTAAAAACTCCTGCCTGATACATGACTCCCACTTTCAGGCTGTGACTGTCTTTCAGGCCCACATCTTCAGGGTTGTTAGTGTTTTCCTCAGGTGTGTCCACTCTGCAGCAGGCCCATTTCTGTGGGCTGTGCATCTCCAGTATCTTTCATGGTGTCAAACACCGTGTGTACAGAAACAGCAGCTACTGTGGTAAAAATAATCACCCAGAAACGCGCCCCCTCCGTGGGCTGTGGCCTGCGCCGCCGCCCTGAGGACCGCAGGCTGCCCAGTGTCTCAGCACGGCTGCTGCACCGCCAGTTAGTTTACACTTGACTTCCTGCTCCCTGTAAACTTCAGTCTTGTCCCTGCTTCTCCGTCCTGCCCTTGTAGATCCCCTGGATGGGCCCTGAGTACTGGTGCCCCGGCTGCAAGTACACTTTAGTAGGGATACAATGTCCACCATTAACTTCTCAAACCTACCTGCAGTTCACACCGAGTCGCTCCACAGAGGGGGAGGGTCCTGCCCCCACCCTGCCTGTCACAGGCGCCTCCTTGCAAGACACGTGGCTACTTTCGCTTTAAACCTTCCTGTACTTCATTTTTTAAATCTCTCTATTTATCTGGCTGTGACCTTTGGTGCAGCATACAGACTCTAGCTGCAGTCAGCTCGGTTCAGTCTCTCAGTTGTGTCTGACTCTGTGACCCCATGGACTGCAGCACGCCGGGCCTCCCTGTTCATCACCATCCCTTGGAGTTTGCTCAGACTCATGTCCACTGAGTCAGTGATGCCATCCAGCCATCTCATCCTCTGTCGTCCCCTTCCTCTGCCTTCAGTCTCTCTGGCATCAGGGCCTTTTCCAGTGAGTCAGCCACATCAAGTGGCCAAAGGATTGGAGTTTCAGGTTCAGCATCAGTCCTTCCAGTTGCATTGGCTTCACCGCCCCAAGGCATGTGGGATCTTAGTTTCCCAACCAGGAATCAAACCCATGTCCCATGCATTGGGAAGTGGATTCTGTACCCCTGGCCCACCAAGAAAGCCCCTGTCCTGTGTTTTAGAGCAGGAGAGGAGGAAACACAGGTTTTGTGTCCTGGGCATGGCTGGTTCCCCTCCTGCCACCCCTGCCCCTGGAATGCGCCTCCACAAATAGTGCCCCTTGGCCCCCTGCACCTGTCCTCCGAGGTGAAACGCCCTTAGGGGCTCCCTGTTCCCCCCATCCAAAGGCTGGGCTCTGCTCCTCAGTCCAGGTCCCTGGCCTGGTGGCTCCTCCTCCATTTATTCCTGACCCCGCCCCCTGCATCCAGCCCTACCCGTGAGCTTTTATTCCAGACATTGTAGTTTTTTCCCCTGCGGCCCTGGTCCTTTATCCCCGTGTGCTTGGCATCCTGCTATGGGTAAGGGTGTGACACTCATGGGAGAGCACGTCTGTTGTTTCAACTGTGCGGGCAGCCCCTGGCAGTCCACTCTGGCTGGGCAGCCTGGTGTCCCCTGTACATGCGTGTGCAGGCCTGGGGTCAGCAGGACTGGCCCGAGTGCACAGAAGAATCTATGGCTCCTCCTCTGGCTCCCCCCCACACCCAGATCCTCCTGGATCCTCAGAACCAAAGAGGACAGGCTTCCCTCAGAGGACCGTATGCCCACGCCAGCCTTCAAGAAGCGCTCACACTCACAGAGACCCCACCCAAGTCTCCACCCCGACACCCCCACCTCCATCCTCACCCAGGGCCTCTGTCCAGCGCCGGCCCTGCCCCACGGCCATTCTTCCCTTGGGAGCCCACTGGACAGAACCCAAAGGGAACCCACACAGAACTGAAGAGAGATGCTGGGTGCTACTATGTCCCAGTAATGGCTGCAAGACAGTCCAGGGAGCCCATATGCAGTCCCTGCTCGAGGCCACAAGCTCCAGGTCCCCTGTCCTGCTCATCGCAGGTAGCCCTGCTCTGCTGGTGAGGGAGTGACCTTTGAGGAGTGAAGCTGAAGACATTGACCTCCGACAGAGGCCAGACAGAGAGCATGACGGGGGTGGTCCTGGATGCCGAGGTGAGGCCAGCACAGGAGATCGCCCCTACCACCACCCAGCGCGGGAGGTCGCCACGCCCCCCACCACCCAGTGCAGGCCTCAGGGCCACAGGGAGCCCCTGCTTCTGCTCCCAAGCTCAGAGGATTGGGGTCCAGACTGGCCGCACTCCCCAAGCCCTGCATTTCTGCCAACTCGGGGGCCCGTGGGGTGGTGCTACCCGCAGAGCACAGCAGGACCTGCAGTCTCCCGGCAGAAACCCAGGAAGACCCAAGCCCGTGCGGCCCCAGGAATCCTGCACCTTCTGGGGTGTCTCCATGCACGCTGGGGAGTGAGGGCCGGCCTGCAGGGCACTGTGGCCCTCCAGTCACTAGCAGGAACACCAGTGCCGACGTCCTGGATGCCCGCTGGGTGCCCACAGCCAGCATGGGAGGCGTGATGGGTGGAGGTGCGAGGCGGCATCTGGCCTCATCTGGCAGAGACCACGGGTGAGGACACAGGCCCGAGGCAGCTGGTGCAGCCGTGGGAGAGGAGACCCGCCGGCATGCGCAGCCGACACCCAGATTATGTGACCGCCACTTACCAAAGGAGTACCTGAAAGACAAGAGGAGAAGAGCTGTCACCAAACAGCTTCTAATTAATGCATCGCTTTACCTGCAAAAGAAAGACTGACCCACTGTCTCCAAACAGAACGGGCACAGGTTACAGAGGTCAGAGGTCACATTACTGGGCCACAAGGAAGAAGGGCCCTCAGGTGGCAGAGCAGAGCGGAAGCTAGGGGGAGAGCGGCCTTCAGAGGTCTCAGTGGAGGTGAACCTGAGGAAAGTCTGCACTCAAGTGTCTGAGTGGAGGGCTCGCTGAGGCGCACCTGCCCTGGGCGTCTGAGTGCAGGTGAGGTGAGGGGAGACCTGCACTTGTTTACTGAACCTGGGGCACACCTTAGGTCCCCAGGTAACCGTCACTGACAGGAGTTTCTTACTGGCCCCACCGCACAGTCGCACTGCAGGGCTATGCCCACAGCAGGGGATGAGTAAGTATGTTTGGAAAAGTACATGTAACGCTCTTCACCCCTGAACAACCTGGCGCCAGCTGGGCTGTTGCTTCTGCAGTGGAGTGGTTTTTCTTAGAGGTTTGGTGAGAAGCCTGTGTAGATAAGGCGCATGCAATTCTGATCCCCGTTCAAAGATCACCTGCGCTTGGTTTCACTGCAAAGATTTCCTTCAAGCACCATGAAAATGTCCTACCCCAGAATCATTCATTTCAAATGACACCCCGTTCCGCTGAGCACTGATTATCAGAAAAGCAGCCCTAAGGGAGGACGTGTCACACATGCCTTCCCTGAGGGAGTTCCCTGTGCCCTGGGGAGGACACACGTGTGTGAACCCCAGGTCACGGGAGGGAGCCCCACGATGTAACATGAGTGGACCCAGGACACTCCTCACACCACGAATCCTCTCCTCCAGTCAACACGACGCCAGCACGCAGACCCCAGGATAAAGGGCACGACTGCCCGGCTCAGCGAGTGCCCAGGAAGTGAGAGGACCAGGCATTGGCCTTGGCTGCACCACGGATAAGCCACACGCCTGTTTGGTGGTGGCAGCCGGACGCGCGGAGGCCACAGGTGTCCCCAGCCGTGTGAGGCACAGACAGGACACGGAGAGCGGTGCCGAGGGTGAGTGGGGACGCAGGCTGAGGAAACGTTTTAGAGGTAGATGGTGGCTATTCTTGCACAAGTTAAATAGTTACACTTCGTGGTATGTAAATAGAGATGCTTTAAGACAAACATTTGTTCGATGAAGTATTGACACGTGAAAGGACAGGGAGTCCGAGATTTGCAAGACCCTAGTAAGGGGACAGCAGGTCCGAGGGGACCCCAAGCGCCTGTTTCCTACATCAGGCACCTTCCCCCAGAGAAGGTAGGACACAGACGCCATCAGCCTGGCAACCAGGCACACAGTGAGGCCAGGGGCCCTTCCTCATGGAGTTGGGGTGCTCCTCCATCCAGCCTGAGAGAGGTGGGCTTCCCACAGGGAACACCGCTTGGAGGAGGACGACAGGAAACGGCTTGTGCTCTCTGCTGAGCAGGAGCCTGAGCTTCCACAGTAAACCCTTTACAACAGCCAGTCACATGCTGCCTGATGGAAGAAGTAAGTTCTCCCAATAAGTGACATTGGTGAGCAGAGGAGAGGAAGGGGCTGACTGTCCAAACCTCACGGAGTGGACGCTACCGGTGTCCCTCAGAACCAGCTGGAGGAGCCTGGGAGCTGACAGGGCCGCTGGCCGGCCCGGCCCCCGCCCACAGCCGGGCCGTGAGAGCACCCCTCTGTGGATTTGATGACGGGCCTCTGCTGAGGGCGCTAGGAAACGCCTTCTCGTATCTGCACCTATTCTGAATTTTAAATCTCAAGGCTGCCTGATACAAGGTTTTTAAATATAGATAGTTACATCTAATTACGTGAAAAGATAAAAGGTATTCATTAGACTTTTACAGCTTTTACTGTATTTTTAACAGCTGGAACTTATGTTAGAAGAGGTGGCCATTCACAGAACGAGTTTGGGGGATGGTCTATTGTTCTGGTTTTTAAAGAAACTCAGGTGCACCCTACTCTAAGAGATTCCGATTTTGCTCCCAAATGGTTTGTGTTAGCGCCTCACCTCCAACTGTCTGCTAGAGACAACATTGCCACTGCCACCGAAGGTGGCCCACAGGTCACTCATCTCCACAGGAAGGAAGGCAGAGAACTGAGGAGGGGGAGCCCCCCAACCCCACTTCTGTGTATGCAGGCCTTGGCCTCGAGTCACCCAGAGGCCTTTGCGCCAGGTGACTGGAACACTGAACCAGGTTCCTGGCAATGTTTCACTTTGTAGGAGGGCATCAGGGATAAATATTTTATCTGCTCTCCCCTGGCTGGTGGCAGGGGGCGAGGGGGGGGCCGCGTTGAATCTGCATAACTTTCCCACTTCCTGCCTGTGCAGAGGAGCACTTCTCCACTCGGGAAGCAGGTGGACGGGAATTTCTAACAAAGCGGGTTCTTTCAGGCTAAGCCTGTGAGCGCCCCTGTAGACAGCTGAACAGGAGCAGCGCCGGACGGGGAGGCCAGAGGAGCTAAAGCAGCAGCCTGGCCATGTAGCCAGTGGGTGGAGGCCCCTCCTCCCCAGGCCAAGGAACACAGGAGTCACCATGGCACAGAAGGCCACGTCCAGCGCCGTCGGCGGGAGCAGAGAAGGCTCGTGTCACGTCCGACGACCACAGGCAGTGGGGAGCCACCATTCCCGCAAGGCCTTGGGGTGTCCCCATGGGGACAGGGCCCCGCTGCACAGCCATGTGGTGGGGATGGCACTGTGCTGCTGCCCAGACCTCAAAAAACCATAGCACCAAATCCACTTCTCCACATCAAATCCATCTACACTGGGGCTGCAGGCAGGAGAGCCTGGATGTCTTGGCATCTCAGGCCAAGATAAAGTTTTCCTCCTTAGCGGCCACGATGCAGGGGTCCCTACGCACCTCTGCGGCCCTCGGGCACCAGCTCCCAGCCCTTTGAAGTCGATCCTTCATCTCTTCTGCCAGGGGCGAGTGCCAAGGCGGCTTCCTCTGCAGGAAGGGACTCCCGGAGCGCCCAACCTCGCTCCAAGTTTCCAGAGATAATCCTTTCTTCCTTGTGGGGGCCGGGAAGACGGGGAGCGGGGAGGGTGGCCACACACCGCCTTAAGCACAACAAAGAAGCCCTTCAGGATTCCTGCCACAGCCAAGCACAGATAACAGAACCAGAAACCCAGCCTCTGGGGGAGCTGACACTAACCGAGAAGCCTGGGGCCAAAGGGACAACTCAGGCTTCCCACGCATCTGAGCAGGACAGCACTGGGCCGGTCAGTCCCTGTGAGTCACTCGTGTTTTACACAGCAGAAGCCCCTGAGCTCTGGCTCTGTGTCTCTTCAGTGTCCCTGATCCCCAGGACACTCAACTCCCCCCATCGCACAGTCCCCCAGCACAGGAGGCAGGCAACATGGTCTCAGGTGCGGCCGTGATACTCCCAACAGAATCAAAGTTTCTCCCGAAGCAGGAGGCTCCTGGGTCTGGGCTGAATGTGATCAACAGTGCCCCCACAGCCTCAGAAAACAGGTGGTCTTTTCTGAACTCATATAAGAAGACAGTTTGCTCACTCGCTCCTGGTGCCAGGAGGCCTTGCTAGGCTCAGCATAACGCCCCTGGGGCCCCAAGTCACCATGCCTGCCTCCCAGGTGCCCCATCCACCCTCTTACCAGATCTGTCCCACGTTGACCAGGGACATGTAGAGGGCCCAGAGGGCAGCCATGAGGACCATATTGGCGCAGCCGGAGACCAGGATAAATGAGGAGATGCCCAGCCCAAGGAGAGCCAGGGCGTCCAGGTTGGCATCCATGTGAGACCAGTCCAGCAGCCAGAGGATGGTGGGGGCGTAGCTCAGGGCATCCCAGCTGACTCGCCCCCCGAAGTGCCGCTGCACGCTCTGCAGGTACGTCCTGCACGGCAGCAGTCCCCTGTCTCCAATCAGCTGCTTGTTCTGATGGAAGGCCACCAAGAATGCCACAACTGGAAGGAAGAGAAGACGGAGCAGTGTGAGCAGGAGCACAGCCATCTGCGGACGCTTCCTGGACGTGCGGGGCTTGGCCACGGGAGGAGACTGGGCAGGGTCTGAGCAGCGGTTTAGAATCAAAGTGTGGAGTCGAGGAGTCTGGGTGTTTCACAAGTCTCTGGGGAGAGGGTTGAAGACCCAACCCAGAAAGTCACAGGGCACAGGTATATGTACACATACCTGTGTGCGCTGCTCCTGCTTGTACACGATGTGTATGTGCATATCCAACACGCACGCATCCATATGAAAGATGTGACTGGCTGCATGAAACGGTTAGGTAACCGTCCCAGAATGAACTTTGCTTAAAGAAAATTTACAATAAAACACGTCGGAAACGTAGAAAGGTCTCAAATCTAAACTTCTACTTTAAGAAATCAGAAAAAAGAGATTACATAGAAAACAAACATCAGAAAAGACATTTTTAAAAAGAGGTGACTTCAATGAAATCGAGAACAGGAAAAAGAAAATCAAACCATCAAAATTTTATCATTCTGCGATAAGAAGAATATAATTGATAGAAGTCTAGTCAGAATAACCAAGAAAAGGAGAGAAGACACCAATATCAGGGATGAAAAAAGGGACACTGCTAGATTTCACAGACAAAAAGATAATACAGGAATACTACAAATCTTAGATCATAAATTTGATGACTTAGATGAAACAGACCAATTACTTGAAATACATAAACTACCAAAACTCACAAAGGAAGAAATAAAGATAATACATCATAACCAACCAATTTCATCTCAGAAATGCAAGGCTGGTTCAACTCTCAAAGAACAACCAATGTAATCACCATACTAACAAGCTAAATAAGAAAACCATATGATAGCATCAATAGACACACAACAAAGTACACAAAAGAATTTATTCATTCATGATAAAATTTTTTTTTTAGCAAACTAGGACTAGAAGGCTACTTCATCAGTCTGTAAATGGTGGCTACAAAAAACCTACACCCAAGTTCATACTTAGGGATTAATGGCAATACTTTTCCCTGAAGCCTTGAAACAAAGCAAGACTATCTCTTCTGTCATTACTCCTATTAACACTCCATAGGAAATTCTAGCCAGGGCAATGAGGCAAGTATAAAAAATAAGAGTTACATAGATCAGAAAGGGAGGAAGGAAACTGTTTCTGTTAATAGACTGCCTCTGTAGAAAATCCCCCCAAATCAACCAAAATTGAAAAGAAGGAAAAAAGCCCTCATAGCACTGATAAGTGAGTTTATGCAAGTCACAGAATATACAACTGACAAACAGAAGTCAGCTGTATTACTACATACCAACAACGAACTACTGTAATCTGAATTTTTAAAAAAATCACAACAGCCACCAAACACAGGGTCTAGACTAAAAACACTGACAAAATATACACAGAATCTGTATGTGGAAAACTACAAAACATAATGAAAGAAGTCTAAGGAGATCAAAATAAGTACAAAGATTCATTGCGTTCATGAACTGGAGGAGTCAGCATTATTAAAAAGTCATTTCTCCCCAATTTGATCTATAGATTCAATGCAATCTCAATCAAAACATCCAGTAAAGTTCTCGCAGACACTGACGAGCTGATTCTAAAATATGTCTGTAAAAGTAAAGGAACTGGAATAGCCAAAATAATTCTGATAATGAACAAAGTTCGAGGCCTTATTTTACTCAACTTCAAGACTTACTACAGAGCTACGGTCATCAAGACAGTGTGGTATTAGCCAAAGTATAGACATATAAATCAATGGAGGAGAGTATAGAGCCCAGAAGTAGACCTACCCAAAGGATGCAAAGATAGCTTAATGGAGAAAGACAGTCTTTCCAATAGGTGGTGCTGGAATAACTGGCCATCACATGCAAAAAAAAATGAACCTTGATATATAACTCACATCTTATACAAAAATGTATTCAAAAAGGACCAGAGACTTAAGTGTAAAACATAATAGTATAGAACTTCCAAAAGAAAATATAGAAGAAAATGGACGTGACTTGGGTTTGGCAATAAGTTTTTAGATAAGAACAATCAAACCATGATCCATGAAAGAAAAAGCCAGTAAACTCTACCAACTGAGAAAGTTTTACTCTGTACAAGATATTTTTAAAAGAATGAAAAGACGAGTTGCAGATTAGGAAACGTATCTGTAGCTCACATATCTGATGAAAGACTTGCATCCAGAATACTCAAAGCGCCATTAAAACTCAACAAGCAAACAGACAACCCAGGTTTTCGAAGGGCAGAAGATCTGAGCAGACGCTGAAAGTCATCTGCTTCACACAGAGGATCCACAGATGGCAAATAAACACATGAAAAGATGCTCAATATCATTTGTTGTTGGGGAAACGCCAATTAAAACCACAATGCAATATCATCACACACCTATCATAACAGCCAAAATCTGAGAAACTGAAAATACCAAATGCTCCAGAGGATTCAGAACAAGGGGAACTCTCATTCCCTGCTGGTGGGACACACACGGTCCAGTCACTCTAGAGGACAGTTTGGCAGTTTCTCATAAAGTTAAACACAGATTTACCAAGAACCCAGCAATTATACTCTTAGGTATTCACCCAAGTGAACTGAAAACTTAGATTTACACAAAAGCCTACGTGTTCATAATTGCTAAAACTGGAAACATAGATGTCCCTCAGTGTTGGAATACGTAAACAAACTGTGGTGCGTTAGGGAGCATCAATGGAATGTTGATTCACTCAACAGCATGGGAGGACCTCCAGGCCGTGTTGCTGAGTAAAGGAAGCAGACCCAAAGGCTCCTGGGAAAGGCGGACCCCGGGGCCAAACACGGTCAGAGTGTGCCAGGCACTGGTGTGGGGAGCAGTTGGTGACACGCCCCGGGGGACTCTGAAGGGATGGCACTGTTCTGTCCAGTCCTGGGGTGATGGACGACTAGGCATCTGTCAAAACCCATAAAACTGTACATCACAAAACAGGAACCTTATCTAAACTATCAAAACAACCTAGCCAGGACCCCAGGGGATGCCAGGCTAGAGTGCAGAGCAGGACACGTGAGTGCAACTCTGTTGCTAACTTACAACGCGGCCAGGCGGCATGGAAGGCACGTGGCCAGGCGGCATGGAAGGCAGGAGGGAGGGCTGGCCTAATTAACTTTGGAAGTCGTTTTGAGTAAAACTATGAAATGTAAGGTCAAAGACAAAGGGCTCTGTAGAGAAACACCGGAGTCTTAAGTGGGGGTAGGCTCAGACGTGAGACTCCTGCCCAAGTTCTGGATGAACTCCTCTGGCCCTGCCCAGGCTGCAGACTCCAGGCCCGTGTCTGTGCAGACACCCCCGATGGGCCCAACACGCACCCCGTGGGAATCACCAACCCGCTGTGACCCCCAGCTCAGGCCAGAGCCTGAAGCTAAACGAGCATTCAGTGGAGGAGCTGAGCTCCTCCCCGGCCCCAGGAGGGCTCTCCCCAGACCCACAGCCTGTCCAGTCACCAGAGGACCCCAGACGAGCCCAGCCTGAGGGGCATTCACCAAACACAGGGCCAGGCCTGCTCAGAATGCCAAGGTCACAAAGAGCAGGGAAGCCTAGAGATGCCGCAGCCCCGAGGGGACAGAGGAGCCGTGACGGTGTTGCGGTGCGGGGACCCAACGGGAAGGGGCGCCAGGGGGAGGCTGGGTCGAGGCTGTGGCTTGGTCGCCCGTGTTTCCGGTGTGAGTGTGACGGACGCCTCGAGAAGCCGCTAGGGGCTCGGGGTCCAGGGACTTGCTCGGTGGTGACAGCTTTTCTGTAAACATGAGGCTTCCCCACACCTGAGGTGTGGACGCCTTCCTGGCTTGTGAGGAGCTCTGGCCCCTGTGTGGGCGTGTGTGGTGGTCGGGGACAGCTCCGTGGGTCCCAGCCTAGTTCTTGTGCCCAGGCTGCAGCAGCTGGACGAGGAGAACGTGAGCTGAGGTCCTGCACGCCCTGTCTGGAGACCAACATCGAGTGCCTGGAGGAGGTGAGCTGCCCGCCGGCTCCCTGCGCTCTTCCCAGGGTACCTGCGGGCCGCCGTGACCTAAGACAGGGCTGCCAAGAAGGGGGAGCTGCCTGTAGGGGGCACGGCTGGCCACAGGGTGTACCTGCCAGCAGGAGCAGACTGGTGACCTGGGAGCCAGGACAGGCGTGGCCCTCCCTTTGCTAGAAGGTGAGGTGCTGCCTGATTCCTGGGGCTTAGATTAGGGGCCTCGCAGGTGGGCAGTCTCTGACCTGAGTGTCACACCCACGGGCTGGGGTGCCGAGTGCGGGGGTGAGGACACAGGTGGAAAAGCGTCTTGCAGTGGCACAGAGCAATGACAGAGACTGAAAACAGTCAAGGGAAGTTTATGGAGGAGGAGCCACTCCTGGAAGACAGAGGCCAGAGGTGTTACACACGATCCCCACTGCAGGAGCTCCCAGGGAGACGCGCAGACACGCAGGACAACGGCACTAAGAACCCCGTCAGCTGTGCAGGGGGTGCAGAAGCTTAAGGCCCATCACTCAGCCTCCTGGTGGGTTACACTCAACATCAGGTGGAAGGTGTGGACCCCACGGCCTTGTGGGAAGTTCCTGGGACTTAAGAGATGCTGAGGTTGCTGGCAGTCCCCAGGAGACCTGCAGCCTCCAGAAGAGACCAACCCAGGGTGCTGCCTACTTGCCAGCCATCTCAACCAGGGACCCTCCTCCCGTGGATGGTAAACTGGTTCCTTAGGGCGGCTGACAAACTCCAATACTACTCCACATAGTGAGAAAAGGTAGGTGGAGAAAAATTTCATGCGCCAAAGCAACTCTGTGCTCAGTGCCAGGCTTAAATTATCTGCCTGATCCAGCGGTTCAGAACGGTTTCCTTCAAAGCCAGCCGGGCTCCCTGGAGGCAGAGCTGGTTCTATAAGCTGTGCTCTCTGCGCGAGGAGCCAGCGGGCTTTTCCCACTGTTAATGGCGCCGGTTTAAAGGTCTATTAGAGCCTCGCAGATTAACATTGTCTTGACTTCATCTTTCCCTAAGTGACAGCTCAAACGTTTAGAATGCCTGTTTAATCCCGTGGAGGATAGAGCATAGCAGCAAGAACTATTTTTACAGTAACTTAGAGCACTGGAGAACAGACGAGAGTCGTGGCTGAGTTCCCGCCCCCCCTCGGACCGGGCCCCGGGTGCCCACTCCGGGTTGGCAGAGGTCGCTGGGCAGAGAGCAGCACGCGCGGCCCCTTCGAAGGCGTGTGCGGAAGCGACTCAGAAATGACGCGGGGACGCCCGGTGCCCAGCGCCCTCCGGACCCGCTGGGACCGGGGTGCCCAGGGGCCGAGGCCACTCTGCCGGTGGCTGCCCCCAGCCCCGCCGGCCCCACGCTGCCACGTTCGTTCGCGAGCTCAGTTTGGCGTCGGGTGCCACTGCTGGTCTCGGGGGCTTGCGCCCCTCCGCGTGTGGGGCCCGGGGCGGGGCGCGCACACACGCTGGGGGGCCCCGGGCGCCCAGCCGTACTCTGGGGGCGGCCCGGTGGGCGAGGCCGGCGCGGGGCGCGCGGCTCTCCACCTGCTCCCACCCGGCTCGGGCCGCGCCCCGCAGGTGAGTCCACACTTGCTGCCCCGGCACCAAAGCTGCGGGGCCGCAGTCACCGCCTCGGCTCTGGTCAGCGCGGGATCGGCGGGGGGACCCCGTGGCTCGGCCGCGAACACGCCTCGGGGGCGCCCTGGGCGTGGCGGAGGGGGCGCGCGCGCAGGGGCCACACTAGGGGCCTGGCCCCGCGGACTCACAATAAACGAAAGCGAGGGCCCTCAGGAGCACGATCCTGGTCAGCCAGAAAGTGCCCGCGCGGAGGCGGGCCGGGCGGCCCTTGAGGTCGCGCCCCTGCCCCGCCGAAGCCTCGGGCTCCGGGTCCCCAGCCCCAGCCTTGCGTCTCCTCAGCGACTCCCTGGGCGCCGCCATCGCTGGGCCAGCACGGCGCATGCGCGGGGGCGCCGCGAGTCACGCCCCGCCCCGAGGCCCCGCCCACACCTGAGGCCAGGCTCGCCAGCCCGGGGCGAGCTCCTGACCCGTTGCAGCGCGCTCCCCCAGGCCCCGCAGCGTGAGCGCGTGGGAGCCTGGAGAGCTGCGCACCACCCCCGCCACCCACCTGTTCATTCACTGCCTCGGCCACCGTTGCAGGGGCCTCCTGGGCAGTCCCCTGCCTAGGCGCCCGCCCTCCGGGACCCTCACGGTAGAGAGGGCAGAAAGGCACTTCAGAAGCAGAAATGCAACGTGGAAAAGGTGATTGGAAAGCACGAATCTGACCGTAGGCCTGGTCCGCTTCCTCAGTGGCTGAGATGTGGGCATCGGAGGCCGCCGGTGGGTCCTGCGCTCCCGCCGCGGGCCCTGGCTGTGTGCGGACGACTGGAGCAGCTGCTTTGCCCTAGGGCTCCAGGGGTGTGTACAGGTGCGGCACAGGCGTCTCCTGCCCAGCGCGCCATCTCTGCCATCTGAGGAGGGCGCTGGGGGGACCCTGACACAGCTAGTGAGGGACAGTGTGGGCTGCGGCTGACCCTAATAATCTCAGACCCAGCTTCCTTGCCCTCCCCCCGGCCCCAAGCCCACAGCTCTGAACTGGACAGCAAAGCCCCCTTAGACAGTCAGTGCTCCTACTGGCCCTCCAGCCACAGGGGACAGTGGTGGGCTGAGGATTCAGAGGAGGGAAGAACTTACTGACCAGTGAATGACCCAAGCATCACCCCAGCGAGGACACCAGCAATGCTACCTTCTGAGGACACAGGAGAGGTGCCTCTGAGCAGGTGGAGTCGAAGGCATTCCTCAGAGCAAACAAGAGGTGTGCGAAAGGGCAGGCGTAGAGCCTTTGGGGTTACTGGGTAAACTGTGGAGCACTTGAAAGGAAATGATTGAGACAGGTGTGGGTTTTTCTTATTCACTTGTTAGAGCTCTTTATGTATTAAAGATCCTCTTTAGGGCTTCCCTGGTGGCCCAGATGGTAAAGAATCTGCCTGCAATGCAGGAGGCCTGGGTTTAATCCCTGGGTTGGAAAGGTGCTCTGGAGAAGAGAATGGCAACCCACTCCAGTATTCTTGCCTGGAGAATTCCATGGACAGAGGAACCTGGCAGGCTACAGTCCATGGGGTCACAAAGAGTGACTAACACATACACACATATTGCTTGAGATTTTATTTTAGACTATCTTTCCATTCCAAAGTGGAAGTAGAACAGTGTCCTCAATTTATAAACAGATCACAGTCCATGAGGTATAGCTCTCATTGTAACTAATTATTCCCTGAGCATATGCAGTTTTGTGTTGCTCACTGAGAATTCAAAGGTAAATATGAAACAGGTCTTGATCTTGAAAGAATTCACAGTCTAGCCGGGGAGGGACAACCACCTAGTCATACCATGTGAAATGCCCCCCACACATGCCCAGATGAGTGTGGTGAATTTTGTCAAGAAAGATCCTCTTCTTCTATGTATGTTACAAATGCTCATTCTGGGTTTTTTATGTCTTATTCCTAGTGTTTGGTGTGTTACCAAGTTATGTGGTCAAATGACCAGTTTTTCTGGCTTGTTTAATTCTATCTTCACCACCCGTCATGTGGACTCCATGAGGAGAGGGGCTGCCTCTGAACAGAGGCTCTCCCAGATAGGCTTGATCAGCAACTTCTGGACCCCCCGCCCCAGCCTCCACTGTTGGTGTTGATAGCATTTTGAGCGACTGAGCTGAACTTGGCTTCCCTGGTGGCTCAGTGATAACCCACATGCAATGCAGGAGACTCGGGTTCAATCCCTGGCTTGGGAAGATGTCCTGGAGAAGGAGATGGCTACCCACTCCAGTGTTCGTGCCTGGAGAATTCTACGGACAGAGGAGCCACAGCCCACGGAGTCGCAAAGAGCTGGACACAGCTGGATGGCTGAGCGTCCGTACACACGTGCGTCTTACAGTGTGTGTCTCTTTTAAAAGGATCCCTTTTCTTTCCCATGCAAAGCCTTCAGACCTCGTCTGTAGAGTAGCACCTCTAAGAGTTCCGACAGAGGTGCAGTCACCCGCAAGGTGGAGAGCCCCCAGCAGGGAAGCGCGTGACCAGGACCTGGTCAGGCCCTGCTTCCAGGTCCTTCCACAGGAACCCACACATAGCACTTCCCCCATCCTGCCTTGTCACCCCCCGCAGTGGGCGATGAGCCCACACAGCCATCTGGGGAGAGCGGGGGAGAGTCCAGCGTCCCTGGGTCCTCGCCGAGTGCTCTGAGCGGTGGGAGCAGCGCAGGGGTTGGGGGCGAGGAGGGCCATGCTGCTGTCAGGTGGGACCCCAGGCGCTGCCTTTCAGGTGGGGATGGAACCACAAAGGGCTCTTTGTCCTCAGCCTACCCTGGCCGGCGCTGCATTGTCCCCCCCCCCCCCCCCAGAAGGGCACAATGGGACATTGTGCAGAGCAGAAAAGGGCCCCTTGTCCAGCCTCCAGCTCCCGGGGCTCTGGGCTCCCTCCTCGGGTCTGCCCAGGGTGGGCGAGGCCACCAGAGAGTTCTTCTTGGAGCTCATGTTCTCATGTCCCCTCCAGGGTCCTCCTTCCTGAGCTGACCATAGAGGTCCAGTCCATCTGAGAGTCTAGAACCTCCATGGGAATGAACGCTGTCAAGCAGGACCTGGCCATAGAAAGGCCAGCCAGAGTCAAGTTCTCGCCTGTTTCAACCTGAATTTAATAAAATGTGCACTGGTGTATTATTCAGCCATAAAACAAGAGATAGGTACTGGTGTACAACATAGACGGACCCTGAAAACATGTGCAGTGAGAGAATTCAGACACATAAAGCTATGTATTATACGAGACCATTCATATGAAACGCCCAGAGGAAGTCCATCCACAGAGAAAGTAAGTGGACCAGGGGCTCCCAGGGAGTGGTGTGGGGGGTGAGACTGCGCAGGGGCAGGGTTTCCTTGTGGGATGAGGGAGACATTCTATAGAGGTGGTGCAGAACATGGCGAGTGTATGATATGCTACTGAATTGTACACCTAAACATACTTACTTCTACACTATGTGGGTTTCACAAAAAACAAACAAAAAAACCTGCTCTGGTCCTAGTTTCAGAATCAGTTAAAACAGCACCGCTTTACCAGTCACAATAGGTCTTGTCATTTATACTAAACTTGTATCATGATCTATATTGTTGTTACTGAGTCACTCAGTCATGTCTCTTGGTGACCCCACGGACTGTAGCACACCAGGCCTGTCCATCACCAACTCCCAGAGCTTGCTCAAACTCATGTCCATTGAGTCGGTGATGCCATCCAACCATCTCATCCTCTGTTGTCTCCTTCTCCTCCCGCCTTCAATCTTTCCCAGTGTCAGGGTCTTTTCCGATGAGGTGGCTCTTCACATCAGGTGGCCAAAGTATTGGGAGTGGCTAACAGTTGTAAAACTATATTAGATATTATTGTGACCCACTCAGAAACAAACCTTTTTCTGCAACCATGAGCCACAGGCCATGGGCCTGGTGCTGGATGGCGCTCTGAGGTGCCTTCTCTGGTTCCCCAGCTCACGCCTGCACGAGCATTGATGGAGCTCACCAACACCAGGGCTTGGAGAGGCTCCTGAACCCACATTTACAAGCAAATAACTGTATGAAAATAAGTCAAAAAGATACGAGAGAGGCCAGAGGTGCTGAGAAGAGGCCTGACTGCCCTCTGGGCTGGTTGCAGGAAGATCCGGAGCCAACCCCTCCTGGACAGAACCAGAAAGGGCCCAGAAAGAAGGGGAGGAGAGAACAGGGGCCCCCTGAGAAGAGCCATCAGCTCGAGATAGGCTGGGGTCCTGGGAACCCTGGGGTGGGCCCGGAGCCGGGGCGCAAGGCTCATGCCTGGCGGTGCTCCCAGCAGCTGCAGGGCGGCTCCACGGAGGGCGGGCCACGTCGGCACCTCATCCAGCTGTCCCCGGGCACCCGGGCTGGGCAGCCCCCACTGCATCAGGGCAACTGTCCCTGACATGCCTTTGCAGCTGTCTCTGGCACCCACAAGAACCCAGCTTGCACCCGAATCTAATCGTGCACCCTTCATTTACCCCAATTTTTCATGTCTTGACATCTGCTGACAGGAGGGGCAGGACCTGCTGGCGCTAACATCTGTCACTGTCTTCTGGAGGTGGTCAGTGTGCGCCAGCCCCACTCTGTCCAGCGGCCAAAAGCCCCTGGTGAGGCTGGCAGGTGCGGGAAGGAGTGGGCGAGCAGGTGCGGGCCATTTGTGGTGGTTCTGGAACGGTGACTCACGGGCGGCTGTTCTGCTTGGCTTGCCGTCTCCTGTCCCTGTGGCTCGGGCAGTCTACCCTGCACCCCCAGAGGAGCCCAGCCCTGGGCAGCCCTGCAGGGCGGTGGGACATGACTATTGCCAGGCAGAATGGGCAGAAAATTACCCTCTCTGGCTGTACAGCCCTGGAGGGAAGAGAACAGACAGTTAAGCTCTTCTTGTGGAATCACATTCTGAATGGGAAAAAGTCTTGGAAACCTCCAAGGTTGCAATCAGGACCCCCATAGGTGAATCTGGCCCATGGGACTGTATCAGTTACCAAACCCTACAGTAATGCCACATAACAAACAGCTTCAAAGCCACAGGTCGCTGTCAGTGGGCAGTACTCCCCAGCCGCCTGGCTCAGGCGCCTTACAGCCTCCCCCACAGCGGCCTCCATGCCCGCCTCCCTGCCTGGCTCCTGAAGGGACCTGCCTCCAGGGCCGACGAAGGGACCTGCCTCCAGGGCCCCTGATGTGGCCCAGACCTCGGGGTGCTGAGGGCTGGGCGGGGGGACCTGTGTCCAGGGCCAGCCCTTGCCTGGTCGTGCCTTCCTGTGACTCTCGCCCAGTGGTGAAAGCAGAGCCTGCATCTCTGGAAGGGGCTAGCAGCACTGCTGTCACGGGCTCTCCTGCAGGACGCCCAGTGGAACTGCCCACGGGCGACGTGCCCGGAGAACAGCCAGCTTCCTGTGACAGAGTTCACAGGGAGGACGCAAGACACGTGGCGTGCTGTCCGCGGCACACCCAGCATCCTACGGAGCAGGGTCACTCACACAGGTGTCACGGGCCCTGTGCTGCCCAGAGTAATTCCAGAACTTGCCTGAGCTAGAGGCCAGAGGATGGCATCAGGACCTGCGGCTGGGAGCACCCTCCTTGAAGGGGCCCTGATGCCCCCTGGGGGAGCCCCACAGCCCCCCAGGGCAGGAGGCCGGGCGGGGACGAGCCTGCAGCTCCGGTTCACAGGCCGGCTGGGAGATCTCCAGCCACACCTCCTGGAATGCTTCGCAGGCCAAGCCTCTGCAGGGCCGACCCCATGAGCGTCATCTGCTGTCCCAGCACCAACGCAGGTCTGGCCTGGAAGCCCTGGAAGTGTTTGCAGAACAAGTGACAAAACACATGACACTCACCCCCGATCTAAACTCACAGACCTGCTCAGTGGCCACGGGGGCTCTCCGTTTCTCGACAACAGTGTTGAAAGCTGCGGGAGACTGCCTCTAACCTCTCAGGTTGATTCTCCAGTGGACGCCCAGGGGTTCCATGGTCAAAGCCTGCGGAGTCGGTGCATCCAGGCCCCTTGGCACCCAGCTCCACACAGCCTGCACAGGGCCCTGTGTCCAGGGGCTTCAGAGAGGGAGCAGCGGCCCAGCCGTTAGGAGGCTGCGATCCATCTGCCCCCGGGCCCCCAGCTACCTCCTCTGATGACTGGCTGGCACCCCACTCATGCCTGGCCAGGGAGCCGATTCCTTCTCAAGCTGACACCAGGTGACTGGGCGGTGACCACCAGTGTGAGCAGCAAAGCCGGCCCCCATCTCGCAGTCCTGGAGCCCCGGGTACAGGAGCAGGCGGCTGCCGCTCATATCCTGCATGCATCCCACCAGGAAGGGGGTGAGCCAGCTGCTGCCCCACCAGGCCCGGAGGCCCCGAGGGCTCTGCCTCAGCCTGGTGCCCCAGAGGCAAGGCTTTGCCTCGCCCGCTTCTGAGCACCTTCCATCTCCCTGCGGGAGAACCGCAACCCCCCAGCATCTTCCCCTGGAGAACACCATGGTTAAACCCCCTTCACCGTGCTCAGAAAGACAAACACCTGAGTGAAAATCTGTGACAGAGTGTGCTTTAACTTGCCTTGGACACTGGTGGGTCTGTGAAAACTTCCAGAGGTGTCTTGGGCCCGGCCAGCAGGAGCTCCTTACTAGGAAAGGAGATTTTCTCTGTGACGCGTCTACTTGCAGCCATGCCGGCCCACCCTAGGCTCACCTGACACAGGCTGGTGCTGAGCGGTTCAACTTGGACAAACTGCGTGCTCTGTTGCTCAGTCAGGTTCGACCCTGTGACCCCATGGACTGTAGTCCACCAGGCTCCTCTGTCCATGGGATTTCCCAGGCAAGAATACTGGAGTAGGTTGCCAGTTCCTTCTCCAGGGGATCTTTCCAACCCAGGGATCAAACCAGCATCTCCTGGGTCTCCTGCATTGGCAGGAGGATTCTTTACCCACTGAAGCACCTGGGAAGCCCAACTTGGACAAGTGAGTGAGTGAAAGTCGCTCAGTTGTGTCTGACTCTGTGACCCCATGGACTATACAGTCCACAGAACTGTCCAGGCCAGAATACTGGAGTGGGTAGCCTTTTCCTTCTCCAGGGGATCTTCCCAACCCAGGGAGTGATCCCAGGTCTCCTGCATTGCAGGCAGATTATCAGCTGAGCCTCAAGGGAAGCCCAACTTGGACAAGAAGCCTCATTAAATCAGAAAGTCAAGCTTGGAGGGAAAAGCATAGCTCTTGGCAGCCTGTTTGGGCTCAGAAAGCTGTTTTTCTGAAGTCAGTTTCAACTGGTCCCCTCCTGCAGGTGGATTGAGGAAGCCCCTCCAGTCCCATCTCTGGGGTCCCAGGGGCGAGGGCCCAGAATAGGGCTGGGGTCCGGAGATCCAGGAGTCCAGTGGCAAGCAGAGCCCTTCTGCAGGGACAGGGGGTGGATTTACCAGCTGATGGGAGGGGCCGTCCAGAGGCAGGCAGAGCCCAATGCCTCCTCGGCGCCCAGTTACTCCAAGAGAGATGCTGCTGGCCCTGGCCAGACCCCCTGGGGCTCCCTCTACCCCGGGGACCCTGCCTGAAGGCGGCTTTGGCAGCAGAATCACCCTCTTCCCACCATCGGAGACCTAACGGCTGTGGATGGAGCCAGCTCCAAGCCTGCTGGCTGGAGAGAGATGGACGGGCACAGCCGGAGGCTCGGGGACCCAGGGTTGGGGGGTGGTGAGCGGAGGCGGAGCAGAGACCGCAGCTGTCCCGACACACCTGTGCACGCATCTCACCGGGCAGACACTGAGCGCGGGGGCCCATCTCCTTGGGTTGAGCATCGTCCCTCCCCAAAGAAGAACGGCCACAGCACGGGGCTCCCACTGGCAGCCGGCAGGCACCCCCAGATGCTGTGGGTTTATTCTTCAGGAGGCCTTGGAGCTGGTGACAAGGCACAGAGGGATAGCCTGGGCTGGGCCCTGTGCCTGGAGGCTGGGAGGCACCTGAAGAGGTGCCCGCCGGAAGCAGCGATTTGCTCAGGACTGGCGCCAACCACGGGAGGGCCCCCGAACATCCTCTGCCTACGGGCAGAGACGGGAAGATCCAGGTGTGACCTTCTAGAGTCCTCCACACAGAGTGACGAGGGCCACCACTACCCACCCCGGGGGGACACCGGTCCAACCCAGGGGGTCAGTTTCCACCCAGACCAGAACTTCCACAGCAGTTGGCAATGATGCTGGGGAGGGGGGGCTGAGCATAAGTCTTGGCTCCGAGCTCCAAGGGTCTGTCACCAGGGATGCTGGAGCCCTGGGGCGCCTGTCTTCTCTCTCCAGGACCTGGTGGGCTAGGATGAGGCTGCCTCACGAGGCCTCTGCTCAGAGCTGCCCCCCTCATATCTGGGCCTGGGCGTTTGGTGTCTGCAGCCCGGCCAGTAATTAAAAGTACCAATTAATCCCTGAGGTTCAGCTGGGGTTCCCAGGATGTCATGCCAACTGCCTCGGGCCGCTTGCCAGGAGGCCCAGGCCGGGGCTGCGGACACACAGAGGAAACACGGCCACTGGAGCTCAGAGGCCCACATGGCCGGCCCCCCAGCAGCAACTATAGACATGGTTTCCCTGACCGTCGGCGAGAAGAGCCAGCCAGGGGATGGGCGGGGACAGGCAGGGTGCCCTTCTCTGCAGTGGCCTGGGACCCTCAGCAGCCCATTCGACAGGGACTTCTCAAGCAGGTCCGGCAGCTGCGGTGGGTGGGCTGGGGGGTCTCTGGACCTGGAAGGGGTTGCCCTGCAGCTCTCCACCCCTCCGCTGGCAGGCCTCATAGGCACGGGGGCGCGTGGCAGCCCACACCCACTTTTCTGCAGGGCCCTGGAGCCTCTGCCAGGGGATGCAGGCCCAGAAACCTTGCTTACATCAGTGTTCCCAGGCTGATGGTCAGGGGTCAGGGTCCCGCTCCAAACCTGGCCCTTCAGATCATCTCCCTGAAATGGCACAGCCCACTCCGTAAAGGTGCAGCATGTGGACTGGGGTGGGCGGGACAGGAAGGAAGAGCTAAGAGAAGGTGGGGGCCAGGAGGGGAACTGGGAGCCGCCCCCACCTCGCTGTGTTCACAGACCACTGGTGCTTTTTGCTGCCCTGAGGCCTTGGCACATGCTCCATGTCCCCTCCCCATCATGCTCTTTCCTCTCTGATCGGTCAGAAGCTTCAGGCCTCAACTTGTCACCTCCTCAGAGCTGCCTTCCTGGACCACCCCGCCCACACCCATGCCCATCTGTGGTGAGTTCTCGCAGCTTGGTGTGTTGGCCCTCCTCAGACGCCACCACCTTCTGGGCTGGGACTGTGTGTTGCCCAGAAAGGCCACCGCACACAGTGGGTGCCTCATCAGTACAGGAACCAGCTGTGGCCCCGCCTCCTCTGCAGGCCTCATCCCGGGTCCACTCAGGGGCTGCCTGGCAGCTCAGGAGACGAACCCAGGTCAGCACCATGGGTGGGGCTGGAGCGCACCCGGAGAATTTTACAGCCTTCACGCCAGCCATGGGGCTTTGGGGGCACTTCTGGGCATCAGCAGCCAGGAAGAGCCGAGCCTGGGCAGGGGTCTGCTGCTCCGTCGCGGGGAACGGTGGCCTGCACATACGTGACAAGCTGCCCACAGCACTGTGTCAGTCCTGGCCACTGCAGCCCGGGGGCGCCCAGGGTGGCCACATGCCACACGCTGTGGCCTGGGTCAGGCACTGGGCTCCTCTAGCTCAGCCTATTTTCCTCCGGGGCCCCAGAGGTCACTGGTCTGTGTCCTAGCTGTGCGGCGCCCCTCCACGGGTCAGTGGGAGCAGAGAGAGGCCACCCTGCCCAGTGTGCCCAGTGCAGCCTGGGCTCCATTCTCCTCTTCATGGAAACACAGACCAGGTGCCCAAGGGCACACCCAGTTACAGGGGGGTGGGATACGGTTCCCTAGGGCAGGTCTGTCATCACCGCTGCCTTGCCCCCACGTCAACCCCGTGTCTACAGGGTGCCTGGGTCCCTATGGGCCAGAAGTCCAGCAGTTGCCCTGGGGTACCGCCGCCCCCCCCCACCCCCCCCCCCCCCCCCCCGCTTGGGCCTCTGGCTGTAGGGTGGGGCCAGAGGAGGGCAGGGCCTCAGGAGGGAAGCCACCAGACAAGCGGAATGTGACTCTGCAGAGATGGGCAGGCGACGGAGGGAAGCGCGGGACAGGCCCCTCTGGAGGCCGGCTCTCCCTCCATCGTTGGGGCCTTCTCCAGCGCCCTTAGAGCAAGGCGCCTCACCAGGGTGCATTCCTGGGAGACTGGAGGTCAGGGTCACTGACCCGGGTCAAGTGGGGCAGCCCGTCCCTGACCCAAAGGTGGCGGGGACCTGCCTCTGGGCCCTGGTGCCAGCGGCTCCAGATGTGAGGCTGTGGGGTCCAGGCAGCCCCCGGCGCCCTATTGGTGTCTGCCTGAAACTAGGTCTTCTCCAAGGCCAAGTGTGCAGAATCCTCATTTCTAAGGGGGTCACAGCCCAGATGCTCGGCTCTGTGGGTAGGAAGGGGGAGGGACCAGGCACTGGGGCACCGTCTGGCTAAGGGAGTGGGGAGAGGGCAAGAGGCTCTCCCTGCAAGGGTCAGAGGCTCAGTGGCCAGCCCTCAAATTGGTAAAAGCATCACCGACTTTCAATTGAGTTAACCGACCAGCCCCTTGCAACTCCTTAGGCTGCACCGCTGCTAGTCAGGGAATCATGACCCGAACCGGAGGTGCGTGGTTGGGGACTGGGCACCCTTGCCTTGGGTCACTCGGGTCGGGTGGGCCACAAGTTCGGAGACAGGCGCGTTCAGAGTTGGCTGCCCAAGGGGTGCAGTCTGGCGAAGCCTGGCGGCTGGTCGTCGTCTCAGGGCGGGTTTGGCGAAAGAATCCGAGCCGCCCTCGGGGACCGCCGGGCCCGCGGCCAACTCGCGGGGGCGGCCTCGGGCGGGGACTCGGAGCCGCGGCCCGGCGCTTGCCTCCGGGGAAATGTCCCCTCTCCGACCCCGCGGTCCCCACCAGGGCGGCACACCCCGCCCCCCCCTTCTCTCCTTGGCTGGCGCGCCCACCTCCTCCACTCCAGGCGCCCGGAGCGACCTCCGCCTCCGCCAGACCACCCAGGACCGCCCCGCCGGACGGCACCGGTGCCCCCAACCCCCGGATCACGTCCGGAAAGGCCCTGGGCCCCCGCGTCCGGCCACGCCATCCGCCAGGCCGCCCTAGGGACTCGGCAGCGAGGGTCAGCCCAGGCCCCGCCCAGCGCTCCCGCCCACTTTGGCCGCCTCGGCTCCCGCGGCCGCGCCCCCGCCGCACTTTCCACGCCGGGACGGGACCGGTCCTGAGGTCGCCCAGCTCCGAGCCGTGTCCCCTGAGCGCGCGTACCTGGACGTGCGCGGCGTGCAGACTGGCGCGGGAGGCTCCTCCACTTCGCGCCGGCCTTGCGGGCAGGGAGCCGACCACCGCCCTGGGCCGCAGGCTGGCGGGCAGTTGACCCCGGCGCCTCTGGCCTGTGGGCAAGACGTCGGGGCTCGACGCAGGCCTGGGAGGGAGGTGGCGGGGGCGGCTTCTGAGGGCCCGCCTCCTCGCGCAGCGGGCAGCGGGGGCAGGGGGCTGGGGGCTGGGCCCGGGGCCCGGACGCGCCAGCAGAGGGAGCGCCGCCGAGCACCCCGGCAGGCACAGGGCGCCCCGAGCGCCCGGCGCTCCCCGCCGCTGCCCCCTTCCCCTTCCCTCCCCTTCTGGAAGAGGGGCCCGCGGCGTGATGCACAGTCCGGTCTCCGATCCTCGGCTGCCGGGCGCGCCGGCCCCACGTGGTGCGGCGCCAGGCGGGGCGGGCGGGGGCGCCGCGGGAATCGCGGCGCTTTCTTTAAGGTGGGGGGAGGGGGCGGGGGGCGGCCAAGCTCCGCCCCCGGCGACAGTGGGGTGCGTGCCGGCCAATGGGGAGCCGGGCGGAGGGCGGAGCCTTGTGGCCGCTGCTTAAAGAAACTTGTTGCGGGTCGCCCCGCGGGGACCGATCTCCGGCGGCAGCGGCGGCTGTGAGCGGGCTGGGGTCGGGTCACCGCACGGCAACTTCGGATCCCAGAGCGGCTGCAGCGCAGCGGCCATCGACCCGGTGCGCCTCCCTGGTGCGCGCTTCTCCGCGCGCGGCCCCGATGCTGGACATGAGCGAGGCCCGCGCCCAGCCGCCCTGCAGCCCGTCTGGCACTGCGAGCTCCATGTCGCACGTGGAGGACTCGGACTCGGATGCGCCGCCCTCGCCCACCGGTTCCGAGGGTCTGGGCCGCGCGGCGGGCGCGGGGGGCGGCGGCCGGGGCGACGCTGCTGAGGCGGCGGATGAGCGCTTCCCTGCCTGCATCCGCGACGCCGTGTCGCAGGTGCTCAAGGGCTACGACTGGAGCCTGGTGCCCATGCCCGTGCGTGGCGGCGGCGGCGGCGCGCTCAAGGCCAAGCCGCACGTGAAGCGGCCCATGAACGCCTTCATGGTGTGGGCGCAGGCGGCGCGCCGCAAGCTGGCGGATCAGTACCCGCACCTGCACAACGCCGAGCTCAGCAAGACGCTGGGCAAGCTGTGGCGGTGAGTGTCTGTCCTCAGGCTGGGGGCGGGGACCGGGCCCTGGGGTGCCTGGAGCTGGGAGGTGGCGCAGCGCCCGGCCTCGGCCCTTCTCCCAGTGGCTGTTCCCAGGGCGAGTCCTAGTGGAAAAACCCGATCTGGCCAGCCGGGTCGGGTGCGGGGTACAGGACAGACTGGGCAGGCAGAGGGCAGCGGGAGGAGTGTGCGCCGGAGAACATGCCTGGAGTCCAGAAACAAGCCCCTCTAGGCCATGACTGGCAGGCTGAGTTAGGGGACCTCAGCTGTGAATGGCCCCAGAGCCTGGAGGCCTGTCCCTCCCAGTGGAAAGTGGCCTCTTTGTAGAAGCAGGACCCATCTCTGGAGGTGCCCTCTCCTTGGTAATGACGCCAGAACCACCCCAATGCAGGAGTCTAGAGGCAGATGGAATGGTGTGGTTTGCCCGCCGGCATCTCCCTGCAGCTTCTCCCTCTTCTCCACCTCTGCACCCTCAGCGGGGGCAGAGGAGAACACAGAGGGTGTTCAGCGCGGTTGCCCACGCTGGCGTGATGAGTCTGGCCATTCTGTAGAAAGTAGCTGCCCTACGGCGGTAGTGGGCCTCGGCGACAGTACTGCTGTTCGTTCGGGACAGCCCACCCCCACCAAATGCTCTCTATTGGGCTTGACAGTGGACGGCTTTGGGGTCAGGGCGCTGGTCCCCTTTCCTGCCCCTCACCTTGCGAGTGGGCACTCAGACCTTGTGTTTGTGTCTTCTGTGCGCCTGCCCCTGTCCAGTTAGTGCTGTGCCCCCAGACCCTGGCCCACAGGCAGTTAGAGGGGAGCTCTGGAAGGGTATGAGGGGCCGGTGTGTGAGCCTCAGTGAGGACCATTGGGTCATGCCAGTGTTTCTGGAGCCCTGGGAAGCCAAGCTGTCCGGAGTCTCAGCTTGGCTCCCAGGAAGCCTCCCTTTGTCCAAGTGTATGCTCAGCTGGGTCCTGGCCTCTGCCTTAGAAAGTCCCAAAGGGAGGGAACAAACAGGCTCGGGGAGGGGAAGTAAGAGGGGGAAGATGGAAGCGGGAGGACCTGAGTCTTTCCTGGCTCATTCCTCCAATCGCCCCTGGCTTACTCCCGCCCATCCTCGGAGCAGGGGCGCACGGCCTAGGGCCCCCACCCCCAGAGAGGCGCAGGCAGGCACACAGCTCCCCTGGACCTCCCAGGCTCATCGGTGCGATGCCGGCCGCCTGCTCATCCCGCCCCTGCCCTCTGTCCCGCAGCCTGCTGAGTGAGAGTGAGAAGCGCCCTTTTGTGGAGGAGGCGGAGCGGCTGCGTGTCCAGCACAAGAAGGACCACCCAGATTACAAGTACCAGCCGCGCCGCAGGAAGAGCGTGAAGACCGGCCAGAGCGACTCCGACTCGGGAGCTGAGCTGGGCCACCACCCGGGCGGCGTGTACAAGACTGACGCTGGCCTGGGGGACGCGCACCATCACAGTGACCACACAGGTGGGCTCCTGGGGCCAGTGAGCAGGTCACAGACCTCAAGAGAACCAGGCCTTCCCCGGGTCCCCTGAGAAAGCCCCACAGCCCCGAGAGGCAGCTGTTCCAACACCCACGGGGCCTGCTCGGCCTCCTCTGACACTGGGTGCCTCAGAGCTCATCCTGGCCCAGTGCCCTGTGACCTGGGCATTTTCTGTCCTTCGGGAAGGCCTTTCTGCTCCCCTGGCCTTCTTACTGGTTCTGACCTCGGGTTCACTCATGCTGCTGGGCTGGTGGTCAGCAGCTCAGTTTCAGGATCAGACTGACCCGGGTGGAATCCCGGCCAGCTGAGCAGTCTCAGTCGAGCTGGCAAAAGCAGTGGGCCTGGGGAGACAGGTTTGGTGTGGACCCTGTGGTTGCCATGGGTGGGGGACTGGGCGCTTCCTCTCCTCCCCACCACCCCCACCTTGGTGGTCACGACGGGGCCTCCCTGGCCCCAGGTCTTCCCCTAGAACAGTGCTTAACGGAATTTCCTTGGCTGCGGAGTGAGGTCTGGGTCTGGCTTTGCTGGAATTTCTGGGAAATATACGGGAACAAAAAGCCGTTGATTCCTACCTGCGGCAGTTAGCGGGGCGGGTTTTCCTCCCATGTGTGTGTCGCCAGCCCAGCCGCCCCCTACAGAAGGGGCATTCATCCTTGAAATGTGCTCTGTCCCCAGGGCAGACCCATGGGCCGCCCACCCCGCCCACCACCCCCAAGACTGACCTGCACCACGGGGGCAAGCAGGAGCTGAAGCTGGAAGGCCGCCGCCTGGTGGACAGTGGGCGTCAGAACATCGACTTCAGCAACGTGGACATCTCCGAGCTGAGCAGTGAGGTCATCGGGAACATGGACACCTTCGATGTCCACGAGTTCGACCAGTACCTGCCCCTCAACGGCCACTCGGCCCTGCCCGCCGAGCCTGGCCAGCCCGTGGCGGCCGGCTCCTATGGGGGCGCGTCCTACTCACATTCTGGGGCGGCCAGCATTGGGGCATCCCCCGTGTGGGCTCACAAGGGCACGCCGTCGGCCTCCGCGTCGCCCACTGAGGCAGGCCCCCCACGGCCGCACATCAAGACGGAGCAGCTGAGCCCCGGGCACTACGGGGACCAGTCGCACGGCTCCCCGGGCCACGCCGACTATGGCTCCTACAGCGCGCAGGCCAGCGTCACCACCGCCACCACCGCCGTGGCCGCCAGCTCCTTCACCAGCTCGCAGTGCGACTACACCGACCTGCAGGCGCCCAGCTACTACGGCCCGTTCCCTGGCTACCCGTCTGGCCTCTACCAGTACCCCTACTTCCACTCGCCCCGCCGGCCCTACGCCTCGCCTCTGCTCGGGGGCTTGTCTGTGCCGCCCGCCCACAGCCCCCCCAGTAACTGGGAGCAGCCCGTGTACACCACCCTGACCAGACCCTGAGGGTGCAGCCGCGGGAGGGGCGCCAGCCGAGGACCTCCTCGCCCCGGCAGAGACACACAGGCCTCCAGGGGCTCGGAAGGTGCAGCGAGGGCAGGAGTCGCGGCTGCGTCAAGTGCCTGCCGAGGTCCATGAGGAGCCAGGCTGTGTGAATGAGCCCCCTCTGCTTACAGATTCCCAGACCCCCATCCACAGACAAAGCCCTCCTTCCCTTCCCTCTCTTTTTGCGGGGACTGCGGCTTGGAAGCAGGCATGGGAGCCTGGGTGTTGCCTCTCCCTGGCTGCAAAGCGGCAGCCACAGCACAAAAGACAAAGAGGGAAGAGGCAAAGGGGCTCCGGGCCCACCGAGCTCCGAGAACCTGGCCAGCCTTGGTACTGAGAATGCGCAGGGCCCACGGATGACGTTCCCGTGGCCAGGAGGCGTCCGAGGGATCACCTCCTGGGACCAGCCCATTAGACTGGAGGTGTTCCTTGTAGTTAGGGTTCTTCCGAGCAAGGTTTGGCTGTGATTAACACTTCTTTTTATTTTTTTTTTATTTTTATTTTTGAAGCTTCAATGTGTTTGATTTGTTTTGAAAGCTGTTAAAATGTATTTATGTTCTGTGTTATTTTATCTTTAATTAATGAAATAATCTGTGCAGAGAGTAGAATTTAAGATGAAACAGAAGCCGGAGAGCTGAGGGTGAGGTGTGGGCGGGGCAGAGGGTGGGGGTCCCTGCTCCGAGTGGCAGGGTCCCAGCTCCGGGTCCCCCGGAGATGGCCGGAGCCCCGAGGCAGGAGAAGGGGCTTGTCTTGTGGTTTCTCTGATCAGGTCGGGGTACCCCTGGCACGGGCATTAAGTCAAGGTTTAGGAGGCAGAGTGCCACTGAATTTCATCCCTGCCAGCGGCCGTGCCAAGTGGTGGAGGCGGGGATTTCCTGGGACTCGGTGGCTCCAGAAACGCATTAATCTCGGCTCTTAGGAACCAGGCGCCACCTACAAGCTGTGAAACTAGAACCTTTTCCACTAAGCGTTTTTAGATTCTTAGTTTTAGAAGAAAAATGCCGGATTTACCTGTCCTGCTTCCGCTGTGCGCTGAGCGATGATAACCGCCTACTTCCTGGAAAATTGTGCCTTTAAAACTTTGTAAATTTAAGTACATCTGAGATGTTGCTTCTTTTTACTTTTTCTACTTTTTCCTACCTTTTTCTAGAACAAAAAAATTTTTTTTTCTTTTGCATATGTCTTCCTGGGGGTGGGGGCAGGGGGCTGCAGCAAACTCGTTTTTATGCAATCTATTTTTTGGTGTCAAGTTTGAACTTTCGCTGTCACTTACCTGCTGTGTTTCGCTCCTTTCTGACCAAGCAACGCTAACTTTTGTACAGATTGATTTGATAAAAATTAAAAAATGCTTTTTATCTACGTGGGCTGCATTTTGTGTGTTGCTTCCTGTAAGCCTGGGAGCTGTGGGTCTCCAAGACCGAGGGGGTCCCGTTTTGAAGGGGGGCTCTGTGAGGGTTAACCCCAGGCTCCCCGGGGAGAGGCCGGCTGGCCAGACCACCCTCCATCTTCCTGCGGGTGGTGGGGGGCTCCTCAGGAGGCAAAACGGGTCCAGATGAGCCGGATTCAGGCGGCGGTTTCCTCCCGGGCGAATCCCAGAGCTGGTCTCTGGGTGGCTGACGGCATTTTTCGGGTGCTGGCTTGGAGCCAGGCCGGGAGCTGGATAAAAGCCGCCCCGCAGGCTCTGGGCAGGGCTGTCTGGTGGGCAGAAAGGGTTTCTAGGCAGAGACGGTTGTGGGAGCGACGACAAGCGAGGGGTCTTTCCCGTACACGCGGCTCGTGTGGGGGCTTCGCAGGCCCAGAGGCGCCCACTTCTGAGCTGCGCAGACTCGGCTGGGTTGAGAGGGTTGAGAGGGAGATTATACTTCTCATGAGAACCGAAATACGCCAGGCAGCTGCCTCTGTAATTTTAATGGGGCGGCGCGGGCAGGGGGGCACACACCCCATCCCCTTGCCAGCCCAGCCGCCCGTGTGGCTGCAGTCCAGGGCGCGTCCCTCGCCCCGCGCTGGGGAGCTGCGTCCAGGGCCTGCCAAGAGCAGCGTTTGGGAAGAGCTGCCCGGATTTATGAGGGTTCGTGAGGCCAGTGTGTGCCAAGCTTCCCGGGTGAGGCGGGTCTGGGAAGGGGCTGCAGAAAGCCAGGCTCACGGACGCCCACGGCCTTCACAGCCGGCTGCCTTCACGGAGCCAACCCTGCCCGGCCTGGGCCCGGCCAAGGGCTGTCCAAGTCCATATGGCCCTCCAAGCCCTCACACCGATGCCCCAAATTGAGGAAGGCCCCAGCGTCCAGCTTGCTGACAAGAGGAAAGGAGGCCTCCCCTGTGCTACTCTGGAACAGCCCTGGTTCCCGAGGGCTGGCGGCTCTGCTGGTTTTGTCTGGACTTGGAGGGGCTCCTGCAAGTTAACTCCCCCGGGCCTGGTCTTCTCCTGCCGACTCACCCTGGGCGGGGTTCCCATGAGTTTCAGACCTCTGAGCTCCGGAAGCTCAGAGGTGAGTCCCCACCCCTGCCTGGCCTAGGGCCTGGAGACGCTGTGTCCTTGCCCCTCTAGGGGCCCCCTCCCCTCTTTGGGGGCTGGGCTGGTGGCTCACCTTCCGCCCCCGCCGGGAGCATTTTCCAACATCACAGGCTGAGCCCACAGCCAAGGGCCTTGGAAGTGATGGGAATCTTTGTTTCCCCAGATGCCAGACCACTCAGTGACTCTCTGAGCAGGCATCCAGGGTGGACACCCAAGAGGTCAGGGCTGCTGGAAGGGGTCCCTGGCCTGTCCTGGTTCTCAGGCTGGAGAATAATTTTTTTTCTTTTTTGGCCATCCCACAAGGCATCAGGATGCTAGCTCCCCCACCAGGGATGGAGCCCGAGCCCCCTGCAGTGGAAGGAAGAGTCCTAACCACTGGACCCCCAGGGAAGTCCTTGGTGAAGGGTTTTTGACGAGAGCCTGGCTAACAACGTTCCCTCAAGGTTGGCCTCGCCTGGGCCTTGCCCTGAGTCCAGGAGAGCCAGGCTGTGAGCTGGTCCAGAGTCCTATTCTTGGGAGGCTGGTCCCTCGGCCCATCCCATGGCCAGCCTGGCAGAAGTTCCTCAATTTTCACTTCCTCAACCAGAAGCGAGAGCATTGCCTCTGGTGTCGGCTGAACAGAGTGCCCTGTTAAAGGAGAAAGGGGAACTGGCCTTCACGACCCCACCCTGCTCAGGTGAGGTAGGAAGGCCCCTTCCTGGAATGACATCGGCTCTCAGAAGGAGACTTTCTGCTTGGATGGGAGCTCACAGCCCATGTGGCCTCAGCTCCCAGGCAGGCCTGGGCCCTCTGGGCGGCTGTCTGGGGAAGGCCCGAAGGCCTGCTCACCTGCAGATCCCGAGGCTTGGGCTCGGGACCCACACAGCCTGCTGTGACTTTGGGCCACACTTAACGGGACAGCAGCCTGAACGGGACATTACAGATGGAGGGTCCTGGCCTGGTGTGGAGCCACTCTTTCCTCCCCGACGTCTGGTCCATGGCGTCAGGTGGGGCAGGGGCGGGGGTGGACAATGTCTCCAGGTGGTGACTTAGGGCCACCACACACCAGGCAAGCCCTCACGCCCTGTGTGGATGGCCTCCATGGACACATTCCAGCAGGCTTCATGGAAAACCCATGCTGACCACAACCCAGTCTGGACGCCACAAAGCCAGCAGTGCCAAGTACCACCCCCTCACCCCAGGGCCAGTGTAGACCCGAGACAGGGCAGACGAGGTGCTCTGCCAGGCACTTAGGGTGAGGGTTCCTTCTTGAGGAAGGAGGCGTGTAGCCACACTCCGCCCCTAAACTCAGGCCTCTGACCCCGATAGGGTATGGGGGCCCTCCAAGGAGAAAAGCCATGGAGGGAAGGAGCAGAAGGCAGAAATACACCCGGGGCCACGGCCCAGCTGCCACCGAGGACAGTCCTGCAGCAGGGAGCAGCGCTGCGGCCTGGTCTCGAGGGCCCAGCGCATCCACCCCGGACCACGTGCCAGGTACCCAGGCTCTGAGGCTGTTCTCTCTCGTGCCTCTTACAGCTGGTTCCACCCTCACCTGTAAGATGGAAGTGACATCCTGACGTGCTGGGCAGAACCAGCAAGTTTGGGGCCTGAGCGGACGCTTGAGAGCGGCCTCTGGAGTCATTACCACCTCCAGTCACACCATGTGGCGCCATGCTCATCGGCAGAATAAGGCAGATTTGCTGCTTAAAAAAATCAAGTGAAAATGAAATGGGCAGAGAATGTGCATTCCAAGGCGGGGGGCCTGGGATGCCCGCTCCCAGCCCCCACCTCTGGGACCCCTCCTGCTGCTCTGAGTGCCTGCAGGGAGGTCGCTGTGCCGGGGGCTGGAAGCTCTGCCCCTCTGCGCCCATGACCATGGGGTGGCGACGGCCTTGCCAAGGTGCCCTGAGGATGCACTCAGAGAGGCCGGGGCCAGCGTGTGGACAAACAGGACCAGAGCCCTCTAGCCCTCTCCTGCGGACGGACTGCCCCTGGGGTCTTCCCTCCCCTCATCTCCCCCCAGGCACCCAGTGACTTCCTCAGCTCTGCCCAAGACCGGCTGGTGGATGCCAGGACGCCTTCCTGCCTCTCGCCTGGGCGGGGCTGTCCCAGGATGGGGGGGGGGGGGGTCGGTCCGGTGAGCCATAGACGTCTCCCTGCGCCCCCCAGTTCTCTTTAGCCCATTGTCCCGGGGGGTGCTGAGGTCAGAATGTGGGGGTCTCGGGGCTCCAGCTGCCCTGGGAAAGCGCAAGGTCCCTGGACAGACCTCTTCGCGAGGCCCCTCCCCAGGTCAGCTCGGCCCTGCTCACCCACTCCCAGGCCAGGGCGCCCCCCGCCGGACCCTGCAAAGGGTTAAGGTGCTGGAGGCCGGGTGGAGCGCAGCCGGGCTGGTGCAGGGCCAAGAGCAGGCGAAGGCGCTGCATTTTAATGAATCATTATTGCCAGGAGGCCTTTGTCTTGCTTTATCCGGTGCACAATAAAAGAATTAATTAGACAGAAAATGGCAGGGCAAGGAACTGACAAGTCATTAAGGGCTGCTGAATGACCGATGAGATGCACGCAGGGGTGGATTTCAGCTCCGGAATCATAATGGCCGGGCGGGTGCTTTGTATGCGTGACCAGCCGGCCTGGGCGGCATTGTGGGCCCTGCCGTGGTGGCCACGCGGGCAGTGGGAATCGGCTGACAAAATCGATGTATTAATTTTTGTGTGCAGACACAGCGTAAATATTTGGCGGGAGAGGGGACTTTGGGGTGGGCGTCCTGGCCTCCAGACTCAACTCCCGGCTCAGGGGACAGAGGCCAGCAGAGGGGGTGAACCCCACTCCCTGCACTGTGAGAAGCAGAAGGTGGGGGTGGGGGAGAAGGAGAAAGACTGAGAGGAGAGGAAAGAGGAGGAGACAGGTGAGGAGAGGAGGGGGGAAAAGACAGGAGGGGGGCGAGCGCAGAGGGGAGAGGGAGCCTGGAAAACCCAGAAGCAGCTCTCCCGAGAGCCAGGCTCCACCAGCGCCCGCTGCCGCTGTCATGGTTATTCAGACGTCACCAGGAAAAAAAAAGTGCCACCTACAGACCCAGCTCTCCCACCCAGAAAAGCTGAGCTGCTCCAGGAGGGCAAAGCAGACAGCCTGCGAGTTAGGAGTGCACCGGGGAGGGTGGGGGGAGGCTAGCCGACCCCTCCATGCACCCGGCCCCCAGGGGGCTGGAGCTGGTAATTGCTAGAAGCCCCCTGCTCCTTCACAGAATGGCCTGTGCCTCGAGAGGTGTCTTCTCAGGGGTGGGAAGAAAGGGGTCTCCCTGCGCAGGTGATGGGAGTGTGGGGGGCCAGAAGTGTTTGTCCCCTGGATGTTAAGGGACAGGCGGCACCACCCTGGGACCGCTTGCCCAGCTCATGATCCAGCTGATGGAGGATGAAAGCCCAAGGCCGTGTCCCTGGTCTCAGCACTCAAGCCCAGGCCGGGGGCGGGGGGTGGGCGCTCCTGGGCTCCTGAGACCTTCACAGGAGGGAGGTTCAGCCCCCTGCCACACCCCCTGCCCCTGCACAGGCGGAGGTGGGGTGTCGGCTGCCTCTGAGGGTGGGGGCTCTGCCAGATCAGGGCTGCACGGAGCAGAGGCCACACTTGCTTCCAGATGACCTGGTCCTGTTGGCGGCGGCAGGGCCTCTGGACAACCCCCCCCAACAACAGTCGTGTCAGATGTGTGTCCCCTCTGACACATGAGTGTGGGACTGAGGTGGCCTGGACCCTGTGGGCATCACCCCAAAAAGGGGGCCTCCTCTCCCTTCTCCCCGCTTTCTGGGGCCACTGGGGTCCTCTGAGAAACCGGCTCACTAAAGAAGGGGGAGGGAGGGATGAGATGAACGTGGAGAGGGCCTGGGTGACCCTTGCTCTAGAAACTGGAGGCGTCTACCTTCCCCAGACAGGAAGAGAGGGTCATCACGGCGGGGTCCGGTGCCTGGCATCGGGGAGCTTGCCCCTCACCCCCGCCCAGGGCCTCTCTGGCCTCTGTGGTCCCGCTATAAAATGAGAAGGATGACGTGGACCACCCCAAGAACAGGGCTCAGAGGCATGGGAGATGCACGTGGACAGTGCTTAGCACAGGACTGGGTTCAGAGCAGCCACTAAACACATCCCCCAGAGTGGATCCGAGCTGAAGTTAGGATGACACCTCAGCCAGGGGCTCAGCCTGCTGGGCAGGGCTGGCCCTGTAAATGGTACCATCCTATGCACACTCACTCAGTGCCAGGGGCCCATCTGGCTGGTTCTTTTCTTGCTGGGCATGAGTGGGCAGCAGCACTGAGGAGACACAGCCCCAAGCCATGCCTGGGGCAGGTAGAAATCTCCGGGCCAGGACTCAGGCGCAGCCCCTCACAGCTCTGGGTCCTAACTCATCCCGGTTTCTCCCAACACTGACTGTCTCGTGTCCGAGGAGGCCCTCTGTCCCTGGAGAACCTGAACAACGGTCACCCAACAGACAGATGTGGGAGCTCACACACTGCCCTGCTATGGAAAACACACACTTCGGAGTGTGGATGGGGGCAAGGGGAGGGGTAACCCCATCCCAACACGGGCAGTGAGCCCCTGGGTGGCCTTACGAGCTCAACAGGGTCAGAGCCTTAGCTGTGCTTGAACTTCACCTTTGACCTAGGCTGTTCTGGGCACAGACCAGATGCTCAGGGAGTGTTTGCTGACTGTGAATCCATGAATGAATGGGGGAAGATGGGGCAAGTCTCAGTTCTCCAAAGCCTGAAGCCAGATGAATGCCCAGTGGCCCCAGAAGGGCAGGAAGCCAGGCTGTTTCTCTTTCAATACGTCTCAGACGACGGCTCCCTGTAAAGGCCTAGCAGGGAGTGAAAAGGGGTGGCTGATGGGGCCAGAGACACAAAGGAACCCTGGGAACCCTGCCCATCCCTGAGTGGTAGGCTGGTGGTCCTCGCACAGTGGTTGTTTTGGGGGGAGGGGGTCGGCCTGCTCTGAGCTGTTTAATAGAGAATGGTGAGGAACACTGATAACCAAGACCTCGAATCATCAAGAGACATCTGAAGCAGGTGCTGAGCTCCCTTCTCCAGAAGGCATGGCAGGGCAGGGGCGGGGAGGGCACCTGCCAGAAAGGCCAATATTTAGAGAAGGGAAAACACGAAGCACTGGAGAGGACATGGGGACCAGGGCCTCATCCCTTGAAACGGGCTCCATCCTCCCGCAGCGAGCCTGTGGCGTGGCAGCCCGCTCCAGGCACGTGCACACCCAGGAAAGCACTCATGCTAACGGGATAGACGGGGAGCTTCCCACATGCCCTTCAAGTAAAGAAGGGAATGTCTTTCCACACGTTGTGTGTCCAGCTAGGACAAGGAGTCGGGCTCCTCTGGGGCAGGCCCCCAGAGGCAGGGATCTGGCAAGACTCCATTCACTTCCAGGATGAGGGTTTTTGCTTTCTTGTTTTTAAAGGCAGGGCAGTGAGAAAAAACACACAGAAGGATTTCTTCCAAGATCAACCCCAAATTCTGCTGACCTCTCTATGGGAAGTGGGGTCTCTGGAAATTTTTCTGCCCAGAGTTGGGGAGTCCACATCCCCAAGTCTCCACATTCTGGAAGGTTCCACTCTACTCAGCAGATGGAGAGAAACTACGCTGAAGACAGGTGAGTAGTGGTGAGGAGAACCTGTTATCCACTCCCGGGTGTCCCGGGCATCTTTCTTCTGCTGGGTGCTGGGGAGGGCGGGAGCCCTGCACAACTGCCTGAGGCCCCAGAGAGGAATCCGCATGAGCACGGTCCCGTGAAAGGACATCTCCGCGCTCTGTTGCGTGAGGATCTGGGGAAGTGTCCGTTCACAAGGGCTGGGGGGCAGGCGGGTGTGCTGGAGGCAGCGGGGGCGTGAGGACAGCCGCCACCATCCGGGTGAGCTGGGCGGGTCTGTGCCATCTCAGCCAAGGCCTGAGGGTCTGTGATTTCCCCACAGGCACCCTGCTGGCCGGCCCAGGCCAAGCCCCAGGCAGAGGAAGAAAGTGAGGCAGGCCCCGGGGCCGGGACGGGCCAGGCTCTGCTGCTGTGAAGATGGACGCTGCACCGTCTGCACTCCGAGAGGCATGGGCTGTCTGGCCCTGGCCGGCTGGGAAGGGGAAGGGCCCTCGCCCCGGCAGCTGGACAGAGGGGCTTGTGGGCCAAGGCGCTGCTCCCAGGCTCGGCCTCCCTGAGTCCCACCCAAGGTGCCCCTGCCCATAAGCCCCCTGCGCTGGCATCACCCGCAGGGGACGCGTTCTTGATGTCTTAGTTAAGAAGGTTCTGGATCCCTCTGCACGCCCCGGGAGCGCAGTGGGCACGTCTGGATGCTCAGGCTGGCCCCTAGGAGCCGGCCAGGTGAGGGGCGCACACCGAGAGCTGCGGGACTTGGAGCCGGGCCGGCGGGAGGTGCCCCGGCGCCAGTACCGGAGCGGGAAGCGCCGGCGGCAGTGTTTCCTCCCCTGGAACACCAGCCCGGCCGCCCGCGGGCAGATGGAAGTCGCAGGCCGGCCGAGCGGGGGCTTCCATCGCCTCGCGAGCGCCTGCAGCGAGCAGGCGCTGTCGCGGAGGAAGCCGGCGCTGGGGCTCCGGGAGGTGGGCGTCCTGCTTCCATCTGGCAGGGAAGCGGTATTCTTGCTAAGCACGACGCAGCCCGCTCGGTGCCTTTGGAAAGCAGACCAACTCCTTCTCGACGGTGCTGGGTCGATGGGGTCGCGGGCGCTCGCCCCCTCCCGCCTCCAGCTCCGCACACCGTGTGTGCGCTCGGCGGGGCTGCTCCCCCACGCGGGCGCCCGTCACCTGTTCCTCCCATTTGCGAGCTAATTCCGCAGGGCGCGTGGGCGGCGGCGGGCGCGGCAGATCCGGAGTGTGGGCGCCGCTGCTCCCCGCGCCGGTACTAAACAGCACGGCGGCGGCGCATTTGCATGAAGCCCGGGAGAGGCCCCACCCAAATCTTCCTTGGTGTGGAGCCCCTGAAGCTCGTCTGCAAAATGCAGCCCGCTCTCCGCCCCGCCATCCGGAAGGATGTTGGGACCCCCGCCAGAGGCCGCTTCTGTTCCCTGCTGGTTCGCCCCCCGCACCCCCACCCCGGGCCGGGGGTGTCCCAGAGGCTCAGACTCGGTTACTCATCTGGGAAATGGGCACCGGGGTCCACCTGTCTGGGCACCGCGGGGGCCGAGGGAGCCACCAGGGGACGAGAGGAGCGATATTCCCGTGGGCAGCCAGGTGGTCAGCTTGAAGGAGCAGAGGCTTGGGCCCCACGGAGCCTAAACGGGACTAAAACGTGAGATTCCTGCGCAGTCGTAGAGGGTGGAGAGGCCAGAGCCACGGTGCTGGGGCCCGCACAGCGAGGCTGGGCCCCCTCAGGGAGGAAGCTCAAGAAATGCCCGCGGAATGAAGACAGCGCGGGTCCTGGAGGCGCTGGACCAGGCTGGGGGGCTCTCTGAGGGAGATTCGTGGAAGGGGGGCTCCTAACCGTGGAAACAATTAACTTGCTGTGTGGACTGGCTCCCGACTGGGCATCAAGCGGCATGCAGAGGGCCTGGCCTGGTGGGCGGGGCCTGCGGGGCCGGCGGAGGAGGTGTGTGTGGGGTGAGTCCAGAGGGAGAGCCCAGCGGGCACCCCGCAGGCCCTGCACCCAAGACAAGAGATGGAGCAGCAGGAAGCCAGCTGGCTCAGCTGGAGCCAGAATGGTCATTTCCGCTTCCCAGGAGACCTAAGGGGACTGAGAGGGCTACCTGTTTGTTTTCAGCATCCGGGAGGAAGGGTGGGACTTGGTCCTGCCCGCACGCCATGAGCCCCGAGAGGGCATCGGGGTGCCCACTGTGGTCGTTGCTGACCTCAGCACCTTATGCAGGCACATGAGCTGACCATCGGGGTGGGCCGGGGACAGCATCTGGGTGGGAGGTCCGCGGGCTGAGCTCTGGCCACCGCCCCTCGTGACATCACTCAGACTCCCTGCCTGGAGGGGGTCTGCCCGCTCTGTCGATGGAGAATGGGGTCTCCAATCACAAAGTGCCTGATGAGGCCTCTTGAGTTGCCCTTCAGCTGATGTAGGTTCAGGGGACTGATTCTGGGAGGAGGGCTTTTCTTGTGACCTTAGTCCCGGGAGCCCACCGGATTCCCCCAGATTGCTCCTGTGGGCTTCTAAGAGCCTGGCCTGGGACAGTCTGCAGGAGCCCCTGGGGACACCAACATAGACTCTCGGTGGCTAGACCCTTCCTGCTGTCTTTGGACTTGGGATCCTCCAGCTAAAGGTGTACACAAGCGACACCTCCTGAACTCAGATGAGACAAGAGTAGGCACAGGTCCTTGGGAGGGCTTCCCCTCTGTCCTCACGCCTGGCTACCCTGGCATCCTGCCTGTGCCGCGGAGCTCACCACCTGGCCAGGCTGTCCCAGGCCGGAGGCGGCAGCTTGACCCCAGCCTGACCTCCCGGAAGCCCCATGGGGTCAACTCCTTCCCTGCCCCAGTTTCTCAGTGACCTCGATAAGTGGCCGGTCTGAGCTCAGCTGCTGGCTCTGTCTGAAGTGGGGCTGGAGGAGCCCCAGGCCCCGGGGAGGGGCTGCCTGTTGACAGCTCCCCCCGTGACGGCTGCGTCTGGCTGAGAAGTAGCGAGGGGCTCTCGGGCTGCAGGGGCTGAGTTCGGGGGTCTGGCTGCCCCAGAAAATCAAAACCACATTTTCTCTCCTGGAGCTTCTCAGAGTGCTTTAAACCAGACTCGGAAAACTCATTTAGACAGACGCTGTTTCCACCCGGGAGGGTCTGATTTTCCTTGGAATGCCAGCAAGATGGTCAGCTGGAAGCCAAGCTCAGGAGAGAAGAGAGGGACGCCGGACCCTGGGCGGGCCGGGGGCTCACCTCCTAGCTCTGCTCACGGCCAGCTGCCTGGCCTTGGACATGGCTCTCGGCCTGTCTAGGCACTGCTCCTCACCTGGGGGCTCCCTGGGAATCAGGTGATAGGACACAGGCAGCCCCTTTACACCGGACTCAGAGCCTGCTTCTGGAATGACCGGGGCTGCCCTTCGGTGGGGACAGCAGGCATGTGTGACCTCTGCAGGCAGAGAATTGGTGTCTCTGCATAGCGGAGCAGCCAGTACAGCCCTCAGGACCCCGATACACTGTGTGTGTGCCCAGTCACTCAGTCGTGTCCCACTCTTAGAGACTGTTGCCCACCAGGCTTCTCTGTCCATGGGATCCTCCAGGCAAGAACCCTGGAGTGGGTTCCTGTGCCCTCCTCCAGGGGATCTTTCCCACCCAGGGACTGAACCCTCATCCCTTGCGTCTCCTCCATTGCAGGCAGATTGTTTACCACTGAGCCACCTCGGAAGCCCTGATACGCCTCACCGGGAGCTGATTAAAATGATTCCAATCCAACCTGTTCTTGGAGAGCCCGTGAGGAGGATAAATGGGTGCGAAGCCGACACCTGGTGCACGCCGGCCGGGTTTGTGGGCCAGGACCGTGCAGGGAGGCTCAGCCGTGCGCACTGCCGTGGCCCCGGGTCAACGAATGACACCGGCCAGGCCAAGGGGGAGACGTGTGGCCCCCCGCACGCAGAGCCTCACTCAGCCCCGAACAGGAAGGGAGCGCGGCCACTTGCTATGGTAGAAGCGTGCCTACAAAACACGATGCTGAGCAAGAGAAGCCAGACACAGAAGGCCGCATGGTGACAGATTCCCGAACGAGGAGCGTCCAGGGTGGGCAGATCCGCAGAGAGGGTGGGTCCGTGGTCCCCGGGGGCTGGGCAGGGTGTGAACGTCCTGGAGCTGCATGGAGGTGATGGCCGCATCACGTCGAGAATGTTCATTGTAAATGGTTAATTTTGTGTTACGGGAATCTCACCTCGATAAATTAGAAAGATTCGTGGCAGCCAAGATGACTCAGGTGTGGGGCTGACTCACCCAGAGCGCTTGCACTGTGGTCGCTCAAAGACAGATCTGAACTTTTCCACAAACTGAAAGACCCAAGTGAGGTTGCTTGGGCTGGGGAGGAGAGAAGCACCCTGGCTGAGCAGGGGCCTGGCTGGCCTGACGCAGGGGTTCCTCCAAGGTAGGAGGGAACTGGAGCATAAGCGTTCTGTCCCCCAAGCAGCGGACGCAGGCTGGGCCACCCCAGGGCAGGGGGCGGCTTTGAGAAGTGAGTCTTTGTCGGAGCTGGGCCCAGCAGGAGGGGCCGGGGGCCTGGGCCAGGCCAGGGGTGTGGAGAAGCCAGCGTGGAGAGGGAGCTGCAGAGGCGCACGAGGGGCCTGGCCTCTCCGGGTTCAGCCAGTGCCCAGGGTTCCTGCCCAGCGCCAAGGATGCGGCTCAGAGTGCGGGGCTGGGGCCGGACCAGTCCCTTACCCTGGAGTCTCCACGTCCGGCCCCGAGGACCTCGGGCACCCCTGCGCCCACATTCGTCCACGTGTCCCGTGGGTCCCAGAGCTCACTCCCTGAGTCGCACACTCTCTGGGGCAGGGGTGGGCCCCAGGGAGACTTCCCAGGCTTCATGGAAAGTGCTGCCTTTGGCAGGAGTCCAAGACGGGCCCCTCGCACCGCCCGGCAGGGCTAGAAGCCCAGACACTGGCCCAGAAGGTGCTGCAGTGGCCCTTGGTCACCCGGAGCCCCGCTCGCCCGGCTCCCCAGACAGCAGCACGTGGCAACCTCCCGCCAAGGGCCCCACGCAGAGCGTCCCCTCCCACCACATGCTGGCTGTCAGACCCCAGTAACAGTTAGGCAGAGGCGGGTGCAACTCCATGGGGGAAGGCCTTGGTCCCCAGGGAAGTGCTGGCCCCAGGCAGTGGCCCCTGGAAGCCCAGAGCCCGTGACATCTTGGGAGGCCGTCCTCCTCTGTGGTGTACGGGCTGGGCCTGTGTGGCAGGGGTGGGCACAGGCAGCAGCCCTCCTGGGGAGAAGCGGCTTCCCAGGGCATGGGTTACTCACAGCCATCTGCGTGCAGCCTCTGACATGAGCCGCGTGCCGTCCACCTGCCTCTGTACCTGGATGTGATTTCCTGATCCGTGATGGTGATGACAGGTGCCCCAGACAGGAAACCTTCTCCAGCCCCGGCCAAAGTGCCTATGCCTGTGACCTCCAGGTGGGGCGATGCTGGTTGCACCCGCTTTACAGATGGGAACACTGAGGCTCAGAGAGGGGTGGCACCTGGCGCAGGCCCTAGGAATCCTCGGGGGTACAGAGTGAGTTAAGAGTCATCTCCAGTCTCTCCCTCACCCTGTGGTCCTGCCTGTTCCCTGGGATTCCCATAGCAGAGGCCCGGGACCCCTGGACAAGGGAGTGTGTCCCCATGTCCACGGAGTGGGGGATCCCGGTGCCCTGTTTGTAGGGCTGAGGGGGTAACGCGCCTGCACAGCTCTGAGCACCCAGGAGGTGACGACTTATTTATCTGCAGCTGTGCTGGGTCCTTGTTGCTATGTTGCTGTGCGGGGTTTTCTCTTGTTGCGGTGAGCGGGGTGGGCGGGGGTGGCTCTTCACTGCGGAGTGTGGGCTTCTCATTGCTGTGGTTTTTCTTGCTAAGCAGGGGCTCTAGAGCACAGGCTAGGAAGTTGTGGTGCACGGGTTTAATTTCTCTGTGGCATGTAGATCTTCCCAGACCAGGGATCAAATTGGTGGGACTGAATTGGTGTCCCCTGCATTGGCAGGCGGATTCCTAAGTGTGGGACCACCAGGGAAGTCCTCGAGACGTGACTTGTCTTCATCACCTCCCCAGGTGACTGTCAGAGACAGAAGCGCTCATGGGCAGGGCATGTCCCTCAAGTTCCTGGTTAATCCCTGGCTCCCGTTCCCCAAGGACGTGACTGTATTTGGAGAATGGGCCCTTTAGAGAGGTGGAGAAGGTATATTGGGGTTGTTAGGGGGGCCTAATCAACATAACTGGTGTCCTTCGGAGGTCAGGACGCAGAAGGGCACAGGGGAGACCCCAGGGACCCAGGGAGAAGGCGGCTGTGTGCTCACTGAGGACAGGCCACCAGAGGACCAGCCCTGCCCACGACCTGGTCTCCATGTCCAGCACCAGGACTGGGAGGAGACACTCTCCTGCTGTCAAGCCGATCTGTGGGGCTTTGCTCTGGCAGCCTGAGCCAGCAGAAGCCACTGAAATACTTGCAGGTCAAGCACAGCATAACACAGGCAGCTGTGTCCACACCCTGGGAGGGGTTCCAGAAGCTTCTGTGACCTTGACATCTGCCCATCGGGGTTCCAGGATGCCTGTGCAGCCCCCCTCCCCCTGCAGGGAGCTTGGCGTGGACACACACGGTGCCTGGTCTCACACTGGCCCTCCCCCGAACCAGACCTTGGCATCAGGACTCCAGGAGAAGCCACCCCGGAATGTTCTGCCCTGGCTCCATGCCTGTCGGGCCTCATGGTGGGCACAACGGTGTGGTTCACACCCTTGGTGAGTTGAATACCAAGGACTCAAGGTTTCTTTTCCTCCAGAAGCCCTTAACGAACTTTTCATGAAGAAAAAAAACTGTTATTTTTCCTGATGTAAATGTGGAGCCCAGAGTGGGTTCCAGTCTTCCATAAACATTTCAGGGGCCCGGGGAGCATGGCAGGCGTGAGTGGGCTCTGCAAGCTGCCTGTGGGCCGCCAGGCCCCCCACTCCCGGGTCAGTACTGACAGAGAGCAGAGGTGGTGCCCAACGGGCCTTCAGGGTAGGGGGAGCCCACAGGACGGCCACGCAAATGCTGCTAGAGGCCCCGGGCCTGAGCTGGACAGAGTCCTTTGGCTGGGCAGAGAAGGGGTCTTTATGCTGGAATGCGAGACTGTGAGCTGGGATGGGGTCTGTGCCCTGGGATGAGGGTCTGTGAGCTGGGATGGGGGTCTGTGAGCTGGGATGGGGGTCTGTACCCTGGGATGGGGGTCCGTGAGCTGGGATAGGGGGTCTGTGAACTGGGATGGGGGGTTCTGTGTCCCGGGATGGGGAGTCTGTGAGCTGGGATGGGGTCTGTGTGCTGGGATAGGGAGACCATGACCTGGGATGGGGGTCTGCGAGCTGGGATAGGGGGTCTGTGAACTGGGATGGGAGGTCTGTGTCCCGGGATGGGGGGGGTCTATGAACTGGGATGGGGGTCCATGAGCTGGGATGGGGGGTCCGTGAGCTGGGATAGGGTCTGTGCCCTGGGATGGGGGGGTCCGTGCCCTGGGATGGGGAGTCCGTGCCCTGGGATGGGGTCCATGCCCGGGGATGGGGGCCTGTGCCCTGGGATGGGGGTCTGTGCCCTGGGATGGGGGTCTCTGTGCTAAGAGTCTCTGTGCTGGGATGGGGGCTCTGAGCTGGAATTGGGGGGCTCTGAGCTGGGCAGAAATGGGGCTGCAGCACCTGCATGGGGCACCCCTCCCCCATCTCACATCCATCGATTCCTTTTCTTTGCAAAACAAAGTGGGGGAGAATTTTCCTAATTTATTTCAATTAAGACTCAGATGATTAAATATCGATATTTGGAGGGTGTTGGAGCTGAAACTGTTCCCGTTTTCCTGAGTGCCCTGCGGGTCCAGGCCCCACAGCAGCCCCTGGGGACTGGTGGCCATGGAGGGACGTCACCCAGGCCTGAACTGTGCTTTGGAGCTGAAAGTTGCTGTCTCACAAGACCCAGGGCTGTAGGGTGGTGAGTTGGGCCTTTTGGCAAGGGTCATGGATGTGTGTATTGGGTCAAATTCCCACCTTCACAGCCTGCCCACCATCTCCTCCTGAGTCCTGGCCTTGGGCAGGAAGACACAGGCCTGTGCAGTGCGCCATGTCTGAGCGGCGAGACAGGGCGCTTCTGGAGAGGCCCAGGTTCACCTGGCCCAGCCTGCTCTCTGGGCTCCCCAGCTTCTCCTTCCTTACAACCGAATGCAGGGGGCTCACTCCCTGTGAAGGCACCTGGCAGGATGACTTGAAGGGCAGGCCCCTCCGTCTTCCTGCAGCCTTCCTGCTGGGCTGTTACTAAAGTTCCCGCTTGCTGGGGTCTGTCCCATCACATCAGGGGGCTGGGGAACTGGGCTGGGGGCAGTGTCTTCCTGGTTCTGTCCAGCAGCAGCAGCCTGCCTGGCTAGAGAGGGAAGTCGGCCATGAATGAATGAACGGGTTTGCTGCAGAGTCTGTGAGGCTTCAGGACATTTTCTGGGTGAGGACCCAGCTGGGGAGTGCGCCCACCTCTGCGGCAGCTCCGATTGGCGCGTTTTCTCCAGCCTCCCGAGTGGCCTTGCCAAGTGTCATAAAAATACATCGGTGCTCCAGCCGCCCAGAGTCACACTTACTGCCGGCGGGTGGTGATGGGGGTGATAGGTTAAACAAATTCCACCCCAGAATTTACTGTGCCCATTCATCTTCTGCCTCAGAGCAGGCCAATATTTCACGCAGAAACACCTCCCTTAGTGTCCGAGGGGGAGGGCCCAGCTCACGGAAGGCAGCTTCCAGATTTTTGGGTGAACAAGGGTAGCTGTATAAACTGGCCAAAAACACGTCCTTTACAGAAAGGCATTTGTGGAATTGCTTTCCAGTAACTGGTACATCAGGGGTAGGACGGGAACTGCAGCTTGAATTGGGCAGAAGAAATTTCCTTTTCTGGCTTCTGTGCATATCTGAAGTCTTGGAAAACGGAGTGGGGAGAAAGGAGAGGTGATGGGGGAGGTGCGGGTTCTGAGTTCTGCTCTGCCCTGTGGGCAGAACCCCTCATTGGGATCGGAGGTGCTGATGCCCACAGCACCCAGCTCAGGGCTTCTGGCTGGCTCGGGTTCAGGGTCGCCCTGAAGGGAGCAGGCGCGTGTATTGGGAAGGGCCTGGCCTGCAGGGTGGCACCTCAGATTCAGCCCCAGGGCCCTTCCCCCGCACCCACTTCCCGGCCAGGTGCCCGTGAGGGCTGGGGTCCTGGGACCACCAATGTGAACTCACACTGGCCCCGAGGGCCGTAGAACCTTGGTGGTCTGCGGTCTTGCCCCTGGGGTGCGATGGCCAGTTGGGGACCAGCCTCAGCGTCTGACCCTCCCACCGTGGCCACAGCCTTGGAGCCGGTCACTCCCACCTCATCCAAGGGGACGCTTCACCACGGCTGTCCTGGCCTCTGGGACCTTGGCGGTGGGCCCTTCACTCAATCCCCCAGCATTAGGGGGCAGTCTGAGAGCTGGCCCAGAGCAAGATGGTGTGCTGCGTGGGTGAGGGGTGGACCCCGAGGGAGCATGAAGAATGTCATTGCATGTATGACTTCTTTTATCTGTTGGGGACATGTGTTGGTGCCCGGGGGCAGAAGGCTGGGCCTGGGACCCCGAGAGGAGCAGCCTGGTGGCCTCTGCCCAGTGGTCCTCAACACCGGGGACTCCCTGCTGTGGGCCTGTGTGAGCAGCTCTTGGGGGCCGGCCAGCAGGCCGATGGCGGGCGTGAGTCACCACAGCACGAAGGGCCAGGACGCCCCTGCAGGGAGGGCCCCGTGGGCGGGGGCATGGCTCCGTCTGGCCAGACGGCTCATGTCTTCACCAGGCGCCTGAAATAGCTCCAGCGGCATCGAGCACAGGGAGGAGAGCGTGGATGCCCAGCAGGATGGACGTGCCTGGAGCCTCGGGCAGCTCTGCCAGGCCAGGTAACCAGAGCCTGGCGGGGACACCCTTCTGGCCCAAGTGCAGCCCACAGGGGGCAGCTGGCTGTTCCCAATCCTCCCCGGGAGGCTCCACGCCCTCCTTCCACCCCTGTGGGCTCTGCCAGGCCTTCAGTGAGGGAACCTGGCCCCACTGCCCACTTCCCTGGGGCCCTGGGGGGGCTCCTGCACCCATGAGGCTCTGCGGGTCCCCAAGCCCCCAGAGTCTCCTGTCCCCTCCACCTGGGCCTGCAGACCCTGGGCTGGGGTCTTCATCCTGGTCCCGCAGGACCCATCCCCCAGGCTCCCGGGTCCACCTGTGACCGGGGCATCCTGGCTGGTGTCCTGCCTTCACCCGGCACAACCCCCGTCAGCCTGCCCAAGGGAGGCAGGACCTCATTGCTCACAGACCATCCTTCAGGGCAGGCCAGGGGCTGCTCTGGGGGGCACTGGGGCCTGTGGGCAGGAGGGACCCCCAGGTGAGGTTGGAGCTGCCTCCCGGGGGTACTGGGGGGTCCTGATGGACCGGGCAGATGGCAAACCCAGAGCCTGTTCTGCAAGTGGTCTGGCCTGATTTATTTATTTTTTTTGGCCTCACTGTGCAGCCTGTGGGATCTCAGTTCCCTCACCAGGAATCGAACCCGTGTCCTCAGCAGTGAAAACACAGAGTCCTCTAGCCGCTGGACCCCTGGGGAATTCCCTGGCTTGTGCTTTTAATAAAAGGAGAGGAAGTTGAGGGCAGAGCCTCCTCCCTGGGGATGAGGGCGGGGGGGTGGGTCATGGGTCCTGTTGAGAAGAGGAGGCCAGTGGAGGGCGTGAGGCGTCCTGGGGCGCGTGTGCACGCCCAGTCTGTGGCTGGATGCCCAGCAGGTGTCCAGACAGGGGCCGTGGAAGGGGCTCTGTGGGAACGAGAGGACACCCTGATGCTGGCAGAGGGAGACCCGAAGCCCAGGGGCGCTGCGGCTGAGCCCCGTCCTCCGCAGGGGGGCCCACTGCTGGACTGTCAAGGGCCGGGCCTGGGGCACCTGCGCAGGAACAGGTGGGCGCAACGCCCACCAGGCGGGTCTCCTGTCCTTCCGGAGGGAGGAAGGGGGCTGTCCAGGTGGGGCCCTGGCCTGGCTGCGGGGCGCCCAACTGGCTTGCTCCAGACCTGATGAGGCTGCAGCAGCAGCAGCAGCTTCAGGCATGGCTGACAGCCAGCACGGCCCGGCCGAGGCTGGGTCTCCAGGCGACCAGTGCCCCATCCTGCGTCCAGGTCCAGCTTGTCCACCCGCCTTGGCCTCCCTGGGGTGGGGCGGGCAGGGGCATCCAGCATCTTGAGTGTGAGGCCATAAGAAAGGCCAGGCGCGGAGGGACCTTGAAGGACTTCCTGTTGTCAGTTTGCGGTGTCGGGTGCTGGACTGTAGCATTAACCCTGAGTTTAAAACAAGGCTGTTAACCATCAGGGCAGCCCCTGGGACACGCCTGCGCCTGACAGTGCCACCGCGCGGGCGTGCTCGCAAGCATGTGGATGGGCGTGCTCGCAAGCATGTGGATGGGCGTGCTCGCAAGCATGTGGATGAGCGCGCAGCTCGGTGGGTTCCCCGGCTGCTTCCGCTCTGGGGTAGCGGTGATGCGTCCATGTGGCCTGTCCGCGGGCAGAAGACCCTCCCCTCCATGGGAAAGGGATCAGAAAGGTGCGGCCAGTGAGCTCTGAGTGCGTCTCCCAGCCAGCATCTCCCCTCATTGGTCTCCAGGTGTCAAGGGAGCTGGTCTGAGCCCAGCACATCCCAGCCTGGTTCTGGAGACGGGGATTCCAGGAGGACCGTGACCCCTGGAGTGCTGGCGAGCAAGCAGCTGAGAGCCATGGGCAGCGGGCTCCGTCTGTGCAGGACAGGGCACCACCCGGGCTCACCTGCCACGGGAGACGCTGTGAAGACACAGGAAGGACAGCTGCGTCAGGACGGGGCAGAGGCTGGGGCCGCGTGGCCACCAGGGGCCACCAGGGCCGGACGAGCTGGGAGAACCCTCTGCTAGAGCCTCAAGAAGAACTCGACCCTGTTGACACGTCGATTTCCGAGTTGGCGTCCAGAGTGCAGTAGAGTATGTTCCCGTTTTAAGCCTGTCTGATCCTGGGTTCCTGGCCCGCGTCTGCCCTGGTTTCCTGCAGCTGCCTGGTCTTGGGACGTCTGTGGTGCTCCTGGCTGGTGGCCGCATCCCTGCAGTCTGCCTCTCTCTCTGTCGCTGGCTCCCTGCCCGCACCACACGGCAGGGGAGGCTTCTGGGGGGCTGACTCTGTCCTGACTGCCATGGCCCCAGGGCTGGGGGAGGGGTGAGCAGGCACCTGACCGCTGAGGGCTCTGCAGAAGCCTGAGAAGCCATCTCCGTGCTTGACTGGCTGGGCATCCGTGAGGTCAGGGGCTCTGCTCCCTCCCCGTTGGGCTGTGACCTCACTCGCCCTCCAGCCCAGGTCAGAAAACCTGGGGGCTCATCCGGCCCCCGCCCCCAGCCCAACCTCAGAAGGGACCTCAGCCTCTGGGCCTCAGGGATGACATGCTTCTCTGCCTGAAGCTGCTCACGGGGTGGCACGGAGCTGGGAGCGTCGTAGGCGCTGAAAGACGCCAGTGAACCTGGTCTGCCCGCCCGACACCTGTTCGGATGTGACCTCGCTCGAGGGGGACGTTGTCAGTGCTGTCTGCCTTGCTGGACCCATGGCCACCTGGGACCTGCTTGTCGTCAAGATGATCCACTTGAGTTCAAGGCTGCCAGAAAGGAGTCTTCCAGAGGTGGCTCATGACGCGGGCGGGGTTCTCTTTCTGGCCCACACACACTGCAAGGAGCACAGACCTGCTGGCCAGTCGGGTTCTCACGGAGGCCCCTGAATGCTCAGCGTGGGGCCCATTTGGGGTGAGGGTGGCTTGCTGACACCCAGGAGCCCCCACAGGCAGGCGGAGCCGGGTTTGGGGAGGCCCAGTGCAGCTCTGCCTGAGCACAGTGGAGGCCATGCTGGGAGGGATGAGGGCTGGTTAAATCGAGTGGAAAATCAGTCTTCAGGGCTCCCTGGTGGCCACCATGTCCCTGGGAAGGCACAGATTACCCACACGGCCTGGCAGCCTCCGTCTGTGTTTCCCAAGGTGATTTGATAGCTGGACAGCTGCTCCAGAATCCACATTCTGGGAAGGCAGCCTGGGATCGCCGCAGAGCGCTGCAAGGGGCCACCTGGGGTCTTGAGACGGAAGCACATGCCCCCAATGCTGCCCGGTTCTGGGACAGGCCGAGCTGGCTCCCACCTCCCTGGCTTTGTGCTGTTGCCCCCCCCCCCCCACAGGCCCTCCCACAGCCACAGAGCAGGCAGGGGGACGGCTGAGGGGCTGAGGGCCCAGGGGCCCGCCCAGCCCACCCCAGGCCTGGGGCTAGGTACCAGCAGTGTCTACAGAGGACATGTGGGCATGGCCCACGGGGATCCTGGGGCTGGGCTGGGTCCTCCATGGCTCCTAAAGCTCTCCAGAGCACTCCCAAGTTAGATCCACACACATGTGTGCACACGTGTGCACACGGTGCTGAGCTCGCCTGCGTACGTGTGTACACACAGTGCCGTGCTCTTGTGCACACACGCATGTACACACACATAGGGACCCATGCAGTTAGCAGATACGTGATTCCCTTTGCCCCCTCCTCTGCCTGTGAAGCAGGTGCCAGAGTCTTCCTACTCGAATGCCCTGCCTACCCCAGACCCACTGGGCGTCCGGACCCCTAATGGCTTCTCCTGGGCTGTTCTGACTTCCAGCGGCTCCAGAAGGAGCTGGCCAAGGGCGGGGAGCACAGGCTGGTGGGACGCAGGGGAGCAGTCCAGCTCTGCTCAGAGTCCCAGCGGCCAGGAGACCCTCCCTCTGCCTGCGTGTGACAGATGTTGAGGGGGCCCTACTGTCTGCTGGGCTCTGAGGAGCTGGGCTGGGAGGAGGGCCCTGGGTCTGGGTGAAACTCTGTTTCTGAGCAGCGTAAGGCCCTGGGCACCTTACCCAGGAGGACGGGGTGGTGAGTGGGACAGGTGAGGCCTGTGGGAATGGGCAGTGGCTGTCTGGAGGGGTCCCCGGGAGAGGACCCCTTATCATGCTCACTTGATAAGGGGTGGGCCCTGGAGACCCACCCGAGCTGCGCTTCCTGGGGACGGGCCAGGGGCCTGGGGTTCCTCCAGGCCTGATAGTTCTTGAGCAGCTATTTCCAGCTCCTGGGAGGTGGGGGCCGAGGTCCAGACGCCCCACCCAGTAGCAGTCTGAACACTGTGGGTGTCTCCCCGCCTCATGGCCACTCCCTGAGCCTGTCTACACGAGGGGATGGTTGAGCTGTCCCTGGGGCTGGGGATTCAGGGGTGGACCTCTGAGCTGGTGGCCCCTGTGAGCCTCAGTCTCCTTGTCTGAGCAGGGGGCTGGCCTGGAGCACAGCGCACGCTTCCCAAGCTTAGAGTTTGGGGCAGCTTGACTCCGCCAGTCCCAGCGATGGAGACAGTGTCCTTACCTGCTGGTGGCCGCTGCCCTGGGGTGCTGCTCACGGCCAGAGCTCGGGGCCATGTGTGTTGGGTCTGGGCCCACCCTCTGCGGCCGCATCTGCTCGGAGCAGCTGGGCTGGCTGGCTCTTGGGCCAGGGTTGGTGGAGGACAGAGGCCTCCAGGGCCCGAGGTGGTACAGGAGGGCACATAGCCCTGTCGGGATCCCATGGGCCCCCATGAACTCCAGGGCCCCCAAAGCGGCCCCAGGCCCTAGCCACGACAGGTACATTCAGAGCTGCTGTCACCAGCAAGGTGAACTGTCCTTACCGAGATGGCGCTCACGGAGCCTGGCCTTCCATGGCGTCAGGGGTGTGGCTGTCCTGCGGAACTGTCCGTGGCACTAGGCCGGCACTCAGAATGCTGTGAGCCTGGTTTGCTGGATCTGCGTGGTAGCTCAGGGCTCTGGGCCTGGTTGTGGGATCCTGGGGCCTCGGTGGGCAGGGGTGCACTGGTTAACAAACCACCACACTCAGCGTCTTAGGACGGCAGCTCATTCTCTCCCAGGCTGGCGGTCGTAAGCCCCACCTGGGCCTCAGGGGCTGAGATCGGAGTGTCTACAGGCCAGGCTCCTCAGAGGCTCAGGGCAGAACACGTGCTCTGCCTTCTCCAGCATCTGCAGGCGCTCCGTCCCTGCCTCGTGGCCCCTCCTCCACGTTCACAGCTAGAAATGGCCTGTTGTGTCCTTCTCACGGCATTGAGTCTCCCTGTCCCCCTCTTCTACGTCTGAAGACCCCTGAAATGACGCTGAGCCCACCCAGATGCTCTCTGGTCCCAGTGCGGCCCACGGGGACTCGGCACCCCTAGGAATCATGGCCCAACCGCCCCCTGCTCCCCGCGCCAAGCCTGGGAGAGCTGCACTCACGCCCAGAGTCTGCACGCAGGCCAGCAGTGGTGTTGGATGAACGCCACTCCCCAGATGCAAGTCGTGTTGATGGTGGGGTTCTGGCAGGAGTGTTAAGGGCTGAACTGTGTCCCTGAATCCCTGTGCTGAAGCATTGGCCCCCAGGACCTCCAGGTGGGCCTCATTTGGAAACACAGTCATTGCATTAATAGTGAAGCTAAGTGGTGGTTATGCCTGAATGGGGTGGACCCTAACCCAGGGGATCGGAATCCTTGGTGAAGGTTGTAGACACAGTGCATGCGGGGAGACTGGGGATTACAGCCTGGCGCCCGGGATCCACCAGCAACTGGACAGGCCCCAGGATAGACCCTGCCGCACCCTGGGGAGCCTCCTGCCCTCCCATCCACCCTGGGGGCCCCTTCAGAGCTTGGTCATCAGAGGTCAGGCCTGACCACTTGTCTAAACTCCAGGCGGGGTTGCTGCAGGGCTGGGCGCTCCCTCCTGCCGCGGTCCTATAGAGGGAAGCGGGGTGCAGGCAGCAACGTGGGTCCCTTTGGCAAAGGGCCTTGGGGTTTGCGGGGCCCTTGCCCCTGAGCCGAGCCCTGCTGGAGACCTGAGGTCAGCTCGTCACTTGCGGGACCACAAAGCCGGGCATTTGCAGATGGGGCAGAGTCCTGTGCTGAGGGCCCCAGTAAAGAGAGCGGGCGAAGTGCAGACTGTGGGGACCCCAGTCTCCCCCTCTGGGGGAGCCCAGCCAGGGCTTCTGGGGAGGCCTCTGAGGGGCCGCTGGCCGTGGGAACTGTGGCCTCCTGGCGCCCGCTCCCGCCTCTGCCAGGGAAAAGTGGTGAAGAGGAAGACACCACTGAGACCACAAGCCCAGATGCCCCCAGGGCCTGGGGCCTTGGAGAGACAGCCACGTCTGGAGGGCTGCTCAGATCCATGGGTTGCTCTGCTTCTGTGTGCACGTCCGAGGGGCCCGGCCAACGACCTCAGGAGCCAGGGTCTCCCCACCCAGGGACCAAGACGTTCCCAAACACCCTCGGGAGCGGTCCTTTCGTAAAAGCCTCAAGGCTTCAAGCATTCTTTAGGCTTTAGTCACGGTGGTGACCGGAGCAGCCTCTCTGGCCAGCAGCCATCTGTAATGAGCCCTGGAGGTGCTCCCACCGCTGCCTTCTGTGCAAAGGACACTGGGCTGGTCCCGGTGGGTCACCCTGTGGGGGGTGGACCCCCCCTTCCTTCAAGAACAGGCTACAGAACCCCCTTTGGAAAGGCCCCATGTGGCACCTTTTGCTGGTGGTGACCACGCACACCTCCATGGACACAAGCGGGCAGGTGGGGCGGCTGCAGGCTGTGCGGAGTGCCTGCCTGCGCTCTGCTGTTGGCCAGCTTGTGACCTTGGGTGTGCCTCGGGGTTCTCAGCTGTGAAGCCAGCCTCCTGCCCACTCTGCTGGGGTCAAACTTGACCGTCACAAGAGACGTGCCTAGAAGCAAAGGGCATCATCGTGAGTGTGTTTCTGTCTTTGCCCTGCCCACCAGGAAGCTCCAAGCAGAGGGTGTGACCCAGCTCAACCTGCCTTGGGGGGCTCTGGGCACTCCCTGAACGTGTTGGTTTCTTTCGATATTTCCTCTTCCTCTCTCCACTTATTATTCATTTCTTATTAATCCCTTTTATTAATATACTTCACCTGTGGGCTTCTAGGTGGTGCAGTGGTCAGAAGCTCACCTGCCAGTGCAGAAGATGTAATAGATGCGGGTTCGATCCCCAGATTGGGAAGATTTCCTTGGAGGAGGGCTGGCAACCCACTCTAGTATTCTTGCCCAGAGTATCCCATGGAAAGAGAAGCCTGGTGGGCTACAGTCCACGGGGTCGCAAAGAGTTGGACACGATCGCAGTGGCGCAGCACGCACACATACTTCATCTATATAAGATTTGCCAGTTTTAAGTGTAAGAATCAGTGGTTCTGAGACTCATGACAGATACTGGAGTCAGGCAGCCAACATCACAGCCAGTTTCAAAACGATTCATTATTCGCTGAAGGAGAGCCCCCCACCCCTCGGCCGGCGCTCCCTCAGCCCCTCTCCCTAGACAACCACTAGCCCATGTTCTGTCTTGGTGGATTTGCCTGTTCTGCACATTTCACGGAGGACAACCACACAGTATGTGTCTTTCTGTGTCTGGCTTATGTCACCGAGTGGGATGTTTCTGAGGATCACCTGTGTGTAGTGTATATCAGCGCTTCCTTCTGTGGCTGAATCAGACTCTGTGTGGATGGACCACTTTAGGGTCACCCACTCCTCTATTGGACGTTTGGGTTGTTGTATCACTTTGGGCTGGTGTGAATCACGCTATGAACAAGTGTGTAGAAGTTCTTGTGTGGACATGTTTCCCATTATATCAGGTGCCCACCTGGAATCGTGGGTCTCATGGCAGCTCCACGTCTGTCCTCGGGAGGAGGCACCGTAACTGTCTTCCCTGGGGCCGCGCCGTTCCCGTCCCCACCAGCAGGGCACAGGCTTCTACGACCACATCCTCCCCAACACGCGTCATTTTCTGGGGTTGGTTTGTTTTGTTTCTTGATCCTGGCCTTCCTAGTGCGTGCGAGGTGGTATCTTATTGTGGTTTTAGTTTGCATTTTCTGAGTGAGTGATGATGTTGAGAATCTTTTCATTTGCTCACTGGCCACTTGTGTATCTCCTTTGGAGAAATGTCTGTTCAAATCCTTTACGCATTTTTTAAAGTAGGCGGTTTGTCTTCCTATTGTTGCGTTGTTTGAGTTCTCTGTGTATTCTAGACACCTTTACCACTCCTTTATCAGAAACGTGATGTGCAAACGTCTCCTGACCTGCAGGTTGCCTTCTCCTTCTCCTGGTGGTGCCTTTGCAGCACAAGTGGTTTGTTTTTTTAGCTTATTTATTTTTCGGTTGTGCTGGGTCTGCATTGCTACGCACCCAGACTTTCTCTAGTTGTGGTGAGTGAGGCCCACTCTTGGTTGCTGTGCACAGGCTTCTCATTGCAGCGGCTTCTCTTGTTGCAGAGCTCAGGGCTTCCGTAGCTGCAGCGCGCAGGCTCAGCTGTTGTGGTGCATGGCTTTACCTGCTCCGTGGCGCGTGGCACTCTCCTGGACCAGGGGTTGAACCCATGCCCCCTGCATTGGCAAGTGGATTCTTACGCCACCAGGGATCTCTCAGCACGCTAGTTTTTAGTTTGTCGAAGTCATTTATCTGTTTTTTCCTTTTGTCATCTATGCTTTTGGTGTCTTTATTCCTTTTAATCCGACTGTAATGGACACATTTTGTAAGGTGAGTCCTTTGTGGGTCCTTCCCTGAGGGAAGTGGGGAGCGCAGGCTCGGTACTGGCACACGTGGCTGTCAGCGGAGCTGAGGGAGGCCGAGGTGGTCAGGGAAGTCTTCCTGGAGAGAGAGGCTGGTCCTTCTCGATGTGGCTTTGGGACCTGGCCCCTTCAGCTTGGCGGAGCTCCCTGGGGCAGAAGTGGGGCCCCAAAGTGTCCTCCAGGTGTGGGGCTGTCTTCCTCTGCCGCACCTGCCTGCCCTCCAAGCCCCTCGTTTCTGAGCCTACCCCCGGAACAGCGAGCGGAGACGGAGGGCTGGAAGCACACAGGGTAATTAATTTTGACTTACAGAAGCTGTATTAAATTGGATAGAAACTGGCGAAAATAGGATTAGGAGAGGAGCTGAGCCAAGAGCAAACAGAAGGAAAAGTCCCCGGGCCGGGCAGCCCAGCCGTGTCCTCGGACGTGGAGGCGAGAGAAGGCCTGGACATTTCTGGGCGATCGCGTCATGTCCGAGGCTCGGCCTCCCCTCGCCGCCCCACTGGAGGCGGCCAGCCCCAGCCAGGAGCTGGGAAGGCAGCCGCTTCCCTCCCTGCGATGGCTTATCTGCGCTGAGCTCACTGAGTCTGAGGATTAATTTGGAAACAATTAAAATTCTGTGCAAAACAAGCCGCGGGCTGGGCTACCCAGGGGCTGGCACGCACGGGGCCCTTTCACTACCAACGCAGAAATCTAATTAGTGCGGGATTAAGGCGGCCACAAACCAGCAAGCAGGGGACCCCGCTCTCAGAAGGCAGCTGAGCCCCAGCGTGCCGCACCGTGGGCCGGCGACAGACAGGGCAACGGCCGGCCGGGCTGGCGTCTCGGCCCCCGGTGTGCCGACGGCTGGGCCCACAGGCTCCCCACTCCCCAGCCCACCAGCTGAGGCCATCTGCACCCACATGGATGGACGGCAGAGCCATCTGAGTCCCAGGAGGAAGGTGCAGGAGGGGCTGGGGTCTGCCTGGACAGCCTTCTAACTGCACCTTCAGGAATTGTGGGGACCCTGCCACTCTTGGTGGGGCCCCTGAGATGCTCACGGTTGTCTCACTGTGGTCTGGAGGAACCACGGTTTGGCTGAGACAGTGGAGCCCAGTGGCCCGCCCCCCAAGGGTGTGTGAGCTCGGTAATCAGGTCACCTGGAGTCCAGGTGTGGAGGGCGGGGCCGGCCCACCTGCAGACACGGCCTGAGGGATGCCAGCAGCGTCCTGGACCAGCCCTTGGGGCGGCCTCCGGGGGCGTGGCCACGATTCCCCGCGCCCTGGAAGTCTGTGGGGGCAGCAGCCCTCCCCGGGGTGTGGCCGACACCTGCCCTGCCCCGCACATGGACAGGTCTGGGGCCAGGGTGTGTGAGAGCCCCAGGCAGCCTCGTGGCCAGCCTGCGAGGGCATCCCGCCCTGGGTTAGGGACCCTCTGAAAGTACAGGCTCACCTCCCAGGGCAGTGCTCCGACAGTTTCTCTGTCCCCCAGGCTCCTCACTGGGTCGGGGGCAACACACCACCTCCCGTCCGCCAGGCCCCCCGGCCTGGCCAGAAAAACAGCCTGTGCACCGGGACTCCCAAGGCGGATGCAGGGTGTTGGTCTGCGGGTCTCTGCAGCTCCTCTCCACCCTGTGCTCAGAGCGGGGCATGCACACGCGTGTGGAGTGTGTGCTGCCGTGTGGCGGACCAGCAGCTGGGGGGGTGGTCTGTGTGCAGACATCTCCCGCCACCTCGGGTCTGAGAGCACCGTCTCTGGGGGGCCTTCCAGGCGCGGGGGTGGAGGCTGGGGGGTGAGCCGTGGGGGACCTGGGGCAGCCCTGGTCTGCATTCTGGCCTCACCCCTTGGGCCGCGTGAGCTGGCGGGGCTGATACTCAGGGTGGCTGGGCCCCAGGGCCTGGTGGCAAGGGTGGGGCAGAGTGGGGGTGGGGGTCGTAGGTCAGACCCCGAGGGAGGTGCAAAGACTCCAGTTCTGGGGGCAGGAACCTGACCAACAAGCTCAGACTGAGCTGAAGAACCACGGAGGGATCTGAGCCCCCTGATCAGACCTGGAGGGCTGGAAGGGGTGCAACACAACACCCACTGCCCATCCCCCAAGGCGGCCTTGGCCACCAGAACCCCCTGCGCACCAGGAGTTTCGGAGGAGGGCTGCAGGGGAGAGGAGGGCCTCGATCCTTCCCCAAGGAGACCTGGGAGGTCAGGGCGAGAGGGCATCCTTGGGCCCCGCCTTGAGCTCTGCATGTGCTAATGAGTTTGAACTCTGGCCCCGGCTCCAGCCCGCTGGCGGGGTCGTCCCAGAAGGGGCTGGGTTATCAGCCCACCCGCGGGCTCCACGTGAGCCGCTACTGGCCTCTCTGGGGCTTGGAGCCAGGGTACACCAGGAACTGACAGATTAATTGGCCGCAGCCCCTCCCCAGCAGGCAGGCCTGGCGCCAGGGGAGCAGAGGACAGACCCAGCAGACACTGCCCCCAAGTTGGGAGAGGGACCCAGTTAGCCAACTGGACTCCAGGGTTTGCAGGCAGGCCAACGCAGGTTCAGAGACATGGAGACCTTGATCCTTGACCTGTGTCCCCTCCACCCAGAATGAATCGGCTCTGCCGTCGAGACCCCCGGGTTTCACTTTGAGCCGTGATGTTGGGGGTTCCCTGAACTTGCAGCAGTGAATTCTGTGCCCAGGGGCCTGTCGGGGGCACGGTGCGGAAGGCTGTGTCCCTCACCCTGCCATGACCCTCACCCCGCCGTGACCCTCACCAGGCTCCCAGGTGACCTGAACACACTTCTGCTTCTGGGCAAACCCCAGCAGAGAGAGGGAAGCGGGGTTTTCCTGGCTGGAATGCAAGGTGCGCAGGGGTTTCTGGTGGCCAAGGCCGCCTTGGGGGATGGGCAGTGGGCGTTGTGTTGCACCCCATCCAGCCCTCCAGGTCTGGTCAGGGGGCTCAGATCCCTCCGTGGTTCTTCAGCTCAGCCTGAGCTCATCGGTTAGGTTCCTGCCCCCAGAACTGGGATCTCTGCACCTCCCTCAGGGTCTGACCTACGACCTCCTCCTCCCCCCGCCCCACCCTCGCTCCAGCCTGGGCTCAGCTCTGCCCAGATGGGCCTCACCCTGGAAGGTGTCCTTTGTCCCTCCTGCCCAGGCGCGGTGTGGCGGGCTTCCTGACTGCCCAGCACCCGGCTCTTAGCAGCAGGACGCTGGGAGCGGGGTCCAGGGGGTGCAGCCAGCGGGCCCCAGTAAAGGTGAGTCCGTGGGGGGCTCTCCTTTCCCTCCCTGGGGGCCAGCCATGCCTCCCCTGATCCAGCCCCAGAGGGCTGCATGAGGAGCAATTTCACTTCCTAATCTGCCTGGAAAACACCCTGGAGTCCAGTTGGCAAGTGGCCGGGGCACCTCTATAGGACGTTCCTTCTGCTTCTAACAAGAGCAATGGGGCCCAGCGGCCCCACCCTGCTGGACGTGCGGTGGAATTCCATGGGGTGACTCGTGGGTGCCCAGCTCCCAGTTCTGTGGGGCTGGGGGTGGGGACACAGAGCTGGTGGCAGGCAGCCCCTCCTGGTGCGTGAGGGCCCTCCGTCCGGACATCCCGGGCCGGGGACCCAGGCTTCTGCTTCCTGGAGGGAGCGTGGTGCAGCTGGGAGCCCCGAGGCCCACCCCAGGGTGTCTGGATTGGGCAGGGGCCTCAGATAAGACCCTCCTGGTCCCTCAGCCCTGAGACGCTAGCTGGGGCCGGAGGCCGCTGAACCTGTGCACTGCCTGGCCAAGTAGGGGACCGGTTGCAGACATCAGGCCTCCTCGAGGAGCTGCGGAGCTGCCCTGAGGGGTGGCTTAGGCTAACGCCAGGGGAGACCAGCCTGCTGGGCACTGCAGGGTCCTCGCCAGGCCTCGGTTTCCTCCTTGTGTAATGTGCCCCGCCCCACAGTGCGGGCTGTCCATCCACCGAGCGGGGAGCTGGTGGGGAGCTGGCGGGGACCCACCTCCCAGGTGGTCCCTGGGGCCTTGGGTCTCTCAGAGCCTCAGTCCTCAGATGTGAAGTGACCGCACCGACCCCTGGCCTTGCTGAGGGCAGGACAAGACCCCACATGTGAGGAGTGGTCACAATGAGTATTAATTGGGAGGCAGAGGAGATGGGAGCCAAACACCCTGGGTTTGAGTCAGTGCGGCCCCACCAAGCGGGGGTGACCCTGACCTGACCCCGAGCCTCAGTTTCCCTGTCTGTAAAAGGGGCGCCAGCACCCAGCCCCCGGGCCGGTATGGGATCCAGACTCAGTGGAGACCCGAGTGCTGGGATGGTGGGGGGCCAGGGGCAAAAGGATCTATGTGCCCACCCCTGGGTCTCAGCCAGATGCGGACACTCCAGTGGCCTTGCCTGCAGGCAGGGTGTGTGGGTGGACATGCTGGTGTCCGGCAGGTAAAGGGACTCTGTGGGCCAGGGCTCACCTGGGATCAGCTCACCAACCGGGATGCCAGGCACCCCGAGAAGCCACCGTCCCTGGGGCATTGAGGCTGATGTCCCCATCGACACGGCTGAGGCCCAGGGGGTGCCCTCAGAGGAGAGTTGTGGGCAGTGTCCGTGTCTCTCAGGAGCGGGGCAGTGGCCTCTGGTCCAGGCGCGCCGTCCCGTGCCCCAGCCCCTCTCCAGCAGCGTGGCAATGTGGTCAGGACCCCTCACCTGAAACGACGCGACAGGCTTCCCGCCCACCTGCCCCCAGAGACGCAAGCTGTTACATTAGAAGACCAAAGGCAAGGAGCCAGTCAGAAAACCCCTTCGAGGACAGTCTCCTTTCTGAAACATCAGAGCTGTTGACTTCGCCTCGTCTTGGTGCAGTCTAAGGCACAGTATGGTCAGCCGTTGGACAGTCAGGACTTGAAGGGGCCACTCGGCTACTGCCCCGCGATGTGGCTTGTCCACATCAAGACAAACTGTCCGTGTGACATGCTCGCCAGGTTTGCAAGACCGAGAGCAAGAATGTAACGTGGCAGCCCACGTGATGGGACATTACTCAGCCAGAAGAGGGAATGGAGCTCTTACACAGGCTACCCCACGGTGAACCTCAAAGATGCGACGCTCAGTGAGAGAAGCCGGATGTGGAAGACTGCGGTTCACGTACGGGAAGCATCGACAACAGGCGTGTCCATGGGGGGAGAGCGTGGCTCAGTGGTGCCGGGGCTGGGAGGGGAGCGGGTTCTGGGGAAGGCTGCTCTTTGTGGGGATGAAAATGTTCCAGAGCTGACTGTGGAGGGACTTCCCTGGTGGTCCACTGGCTGAGACTCTGCAGAGCGCAGTGCAGGGCATCTGGGTACGATCCCCGGTGAGTAAGGTCCTGTGGGTCGCAACTAAGATCCCGCACAGCCAAACAAACAAAGTATTTAAAAAGTAAAAGATAAATAAAATTGAGATGGCTCCATCGCTCTGAATATATTAAAAGCCATCAAAGTGCAGACTTTCAGTGGGTGAGCTGTATGGTATGTGAGTTCTATCTCAGTAAAACTGGTTTGAACATCTGTGGGAACTCCCCAGGGGCCCAGTGGTCAAGGCCCTGCCTTCCATTGCAGAGGGTGCAGGTTCAATCCCTGGTCGGAGAACTAAGATCCCACATGCCTCCTGGCCAAGGAAACAACACTTAAAACAGAAGCAACGTTCAAATAGACTTTGAAGGTGGTCCACATCAAAAAATCTTTAGAAAAATAAATGAGGAAAATAAGCCATCTCATTAATAGTTTTAGCATTAATTACACACGGCAGCGATGGTATTTCGGATGCACCTGGTGATGCCGTCTCAGATGGGAAAGATGAGGACAGAGGACGTTCTGAGACAGGCGGCAGTGATGGTGGCGCCACAGTGAGAACGTGCCTGAGCTGAGCATCCAGAAATGGCTCCTGGCCTCCAGCAGGTCTGCTCCCGGCCTCCAGCAGCTCCTGACACTCAGCGGCGTTTGGGCTTTAGGACCAGGGGCTGCCTGCCCTGTACCATGTGGCCTGGGCTCTATAAGCGGCTCCGTGTTAGAGGCGGCTTCCTGACTCAGGGGCTCTGCTCACATCCTGGGACGCTGCACAGGCCCCTCAGAATCCACCCAGAACCTCAGAGAGTGACTTTGCTCGGGAAATAGGGTCTTTGCAGTGGAAGCAGGTTATGTTGAGGTCGGACTGGCATGGTCTGGGGAGGGTGGCTGATGTCCTTGTGAGAAAAGGGAGAGCCGAAAGACACTGGGGAGGAGGGTGGCCGTGTGACCACAAGGCAGAGGCTGGAGGGAAGTGGCCACAAGCCCGGGGACGCCGGCCGCCCAGAGGCTCGACGAGGCCGGAAGGGCTGTCCCTGGAGTCTTGGGTGAGCCTGGCCCTGCGACACCTCGATTTTGGACATCAGGCTGCAGACTTCAGGGGACTAGTGTTGTTGTTTCAGGCTGTCCAGCCTTGCAGTCCTTTGCTCCAGTGGCCCCAGGACTGAATGGCTGACCTGCCCACCCTCTGCTGGCGGGGCTCCCAGACCAGCCCAGATCTGGGCCACTGGGTGTGAGTGAGGCTGCGCTCCACAGGCACGGTGAGCCTGTGAGTCTGTGCCACGGGGCAAGGGTGGGGCCGGGGTGGGGGCAGCGTCGCCGCGTGGCGGGGCCAGGGGAGGCCACTCTCCTTGCGGGGCACCCACTGCCCCCGACAGCCCCTCCCCTGGCGGGCTGCACCTCCCGGTTTAAATTGCTGCCTGGTCGGGTTCCCGCTGCTCCCTGGCGGCCCCCTGGCTTGGCAGTGAGGTGTCCTGGTCTCTTTTTCCAGCGGGTGTGGGCCGAGCGGAAAATGACCTCAGAGGGTGGGGAGGCCGGGGAGGCCTGTAGAGCTCCGAGGGCACCCTGGGGGCTGGGTTGGGGTCCTCTGCTGGGAGCCCTGCCACAGGCACCGTGCCCCGAGCCCCGGACTCCGGGGTGAGCCTGGACCCGCGTGCTCGCATCCCTTGAGAAGACCCCTTGCCACTCAGCCTGGCCCGTGTCGACCTGCACCAGGGCCTGTCTGGGAGGAGGGGGTTGGGGGCCGGGTGAGGGGCACTCCCATGACCTAGACGCCTGAGGACGCAGCAGGACTCAGGTGTGAGCACTTGCCTGTGCGCTTGGCCTCAGGAGGCCTCAGGTGGAGGTGGGGCAGTTGCAACCTGTGGCCCTGGGCCGTAGGGGGAGTATGAGGCTTCCCGGCAGGATGGCCCTTCACTCAGGGTCCTGCCGAGAAAGAGAACCCCTCCCAAGGCGCTTTCATCAGGGGAGGCTGAGTTCCCCTCGATGGGGGCGTGGAGCGGGGTGATGTGTGCAGGGATGGGCAGCAGCCGCCTGGCCCCCCCAGGCAGGAGGGAGGGGAGGGGGAGCGGTGTGGCGGAGCTGGTGGCCCGGGCCCACAGTCTCCCTCCAGGCCCCCTCCACAGGGCTGGGGGTAGTGTGGGGCCGGCGGAGCTGCTGCCTGGGGCTCAAGGTTTGGGGAGACACCCAGGACAGGTGCTGGGTGCAGCTGGTGAACTGGGTGCCCAGCCTCCGTGGCTGGGGCCAGGCTTGGGGGGCAGGGGATGAGCAGCCCCCCTGGGCGGAGGGAGGAGGTGCTCTGGTGGAGGCTGGCGATCCTTGGTGCTCCTCGGCAAGCGGCCGCCTCTTCCCCTGGGTGTCCCTTCCATCTCTGCTGAAGACTTGGCGCTCGATTTGGGGCTGGCCAGGGCAATCCAGGATGACCTCATCCAGGGAGCCTTAGCTTCATTGCGTCTGCAAAGACCCCTTTCCCAAACATGGCCCCATCACAGGTTCTGGTGAACACAAATTTGGGGGTACCATTCAGCAAGTCCCGGCCAGGCACACAGAGGGATCTGGATGTGACGAGGACCAGAATTCACCCCAGGCCTTCCTGTCCTGGGTGCCCGTCACCCGGGGGGACAGAAGTTGCTGCTTGACCTCTGAAAGAGAGAGCCCAGGAAGCTGTGGGGCCACGTGGGATGCGCTCACCTGTAGGACCCCCTCACCGAGTTCAGAGGCAGGTTAGGATGACTCAGGACTTAGGTGAGGCTTCTGTCACCATGAACCCCTGAGAAAGGAGCTGAAGGCTCTGCACCACGCCCCTGACTCCAGCCAGACCACTGCCTCCCAGGCCCTGTTAATTTGGTTCATTTGTCCATCCGTCCATTCACCCAAACATCCATCTGTCCCCCACTCACCCGGCCACCAATCCATCTGGCCATCTGTCCATCAGTCCATCTGATCGTCTATCAGTGTTTGTCTGTCTGTCCCTCTCTCAGCCTGTCCCTCAGTGTCTGACCTTGGGTGACTGATGAGTGGATGGGGAGGGGAGCCCCAGACAGACCACATGGTCCACCCTCCCCCCCAGGGCCTCAGCCCTCCCTGCCGCCAGGCAGGCAGCCCAGCCTGCAGCTGTGGGCTCCGGGTGGGAGTCTGGACCTGCTTGCTCTGTCGCTGCAGTTGAGAAGTGTTTCCAGTTCACAGCAGCGTAATTACTCACCCTCCTTTGGACGGGGTTGGGGGTGGCCTCAGGGTGGAAAGATGTATGTGCTCGTCCAAGCTAATTCAGACCAGGGAGAGGACAGAAAGGCTGGACGAGGGAGGTTTGGGCAGAAGTTCGAGGGCGCAAGGAGGTGGCTGTGAAAATACGGGGGCGCCAGGTAGGAGAGACTCTTGCAAGCTCCCAGCGTCCATCGGTCCAGGCTCTTCGGGGGCCTGAAGGCACGGTGCCAGCCTGGGGGGCGCAGGTTGGCTGAGGAGGGGGAACTGCTGGCCAGGGCCCTGGGAACCCAGCAAGAGGGTGCTGGGCCCAGGGTGGGGCTGGCTTCACGGCACAGACACATCACCGGGGCCTCTGGCCCCAAGTGGATGCTCCCTGGGGTGTAGTGACCTCTGACTCCGACCAGACACCCTCTCTGCAAGTTCCTGAAACCAGCATGGGTGAGCCAAGGCTGCTAGCCTTGGAAGTGATCCTCGGGCTGCCCAGGGGGCCGGTCTGGAGCCTTGAGGGGAGAGTTGGCCACAGGCAGCTGCAAGGAGTCCAGCACCTTGGCTTTAGATGAGACCCTGGTTTTGGGAGGGATTGTGAGCAGGGCAGGACGTTTGCCACCCACACAGCCACTTCACGCTCCCAGACTCCCTGGGAGGTGCCGGGGCGGTGGGGTACCGAGGCTCTGGCCCATGCAAGTGGGGAGTGGCAGGGCCGACATTCTTGGCTGCCACTGCAGACAGAGGCCAGTGAGAGGCAGGGGTGGGTGGGCCCGTCCAGAGCCCCATCCTGGGGGCCCCTCAAACCGGCCGACAGCCCCAGGAGCTCGGTGAGCAGGCCAGCAGCCTCTTCTGTGGTCCTGCTGAGCCCGCGTGTGCTCGGACGGTGGCCTGAAGTCCCCGCCTCCCGGCGTGGGCCTTGGTGGACAACGGAGCCCTGTGTGGACTGGATGAATGGTCATGGGGGTGGGGAGGGGCTGGCACAGGGGGCCTGCCAGCCTGATGTTAACCCCTTAGGGCTGGGCAGGAAGCGGGAGAGGGAGCAGCTTCCCTCATTCACTTTGCTTTTCACTCCCAGGAGAGTGCCTGCATTCATTAAGCACCTACTGTATGCCTGTGTGCTCAGGAATGGTCCCCTAGCCCTGCTCTCTGCCCAGCACCAGGGACCCACAGGGGGCACTTCCACAGGGGTGCTTCCCTCTGCTTCTGCCACAGCCGGCCAGCCCAGGAGCCCTCTGGACACTGGACAGGCCGCAGGAATTGGCACATAAACACCCCGGCTTCCAACCCCACAGATGTGCTGGAGCCCCTCACTGGGTGCTGTTCCTGCCCTGTCCCCTCCCCCCTGCAAACAAGCTCCAGGAGTTGAGGTCTTGTCTGGGGTTCCCCTCTGGGACTCCTGCCCAGTGGCCCAGGGGACCGAGCTGGGATCCCCACTGCCCCCCATGTGCTGCTTCATGTGGGATCTCAGAGAGGGAGGGGGAGGGAAGCTTTGCCTTGTTCCCCACCTGCCCGTGAGCCCCCAACTTCAGGGAGGGGTGTGAGAGATCACCCCTCCATGCCCTGGGGCTCATCAGGCTGTCCCTCTCACCCTGGGGGACCTCAAATGTGAGGGAGACGGTCCCGGCTGGGAAGGGGGCTGTGTGTCCAGCAGCTGCCAGGAGGGGACCCTGGAGCCGAGTCCCTCATGAGGCTGTAACTCAGGTTGCCATGTGCAGCACTCTGCCCTGAGCATGTAATCACCCCGTTTCCGACGACCAGTCATCGCTGCGCACTTGTAATTAGCAGGACTTGCTCCCCTTGCCACCAACCTCAAGCTCCCGCCAGCAACTTCCGAAGGAAGCCGCGACAGCTGCGGGGACCACGGGCTTCCTGCAGGAGAGCCAGAGTCCTGGAGGCGCCAAAATGAGGAGGGGGCGGAAGGGGGGCCGCCCGGAGGTGGCTCGGGAGGGGTCCGAGGGAGCACTGAGAGCCAGATGCGCCTGCAGATGCCCTCGTCCCTGGGAGGTTTGTGCGTTCCCTGCTTTGGGGGTTTGGGACAATTTCGTGCAGCCATTTGTGGTTTTCTCTGGTAATTGCTGGTTACAGCCCGTGACTGACGGGGGATACCAAGGCCAGAGGGCCAGAGGCTGGCAGCACCTGGTCGGTGGGGCCCGGAGGGTCCTGGGCAGGCCCGGCCTCCACCCACTGCAGGTGGTTTCTGCTGCGAGGCGGGGGCTCAGCCAAGGGCGTCCCCATCCCATCCCACCAGCCAGGTGATCCCCGACATCCCCCTGCACCTCCATGGGGTCCCCTGTCCTCCCTGCGTGGCCATCGGCCGTGGAGCTTCTGGGAGCCACCAGGGCAGTGGCCACCATGATATGTCTCGTGACTCAGCCGCTGTGCTGGGTTTGGGCTCGGGTCGGGGCTCCAGGGAGCGTAGGTGCTCACGTGCAGCAGCACCCGCCCATGCCCGGTGCCCTCCGTGTGCTCGGCCCTCTTTCTGGGGCTGTCATCGTGTGCGCAGCGCATGTGAGCACACCAGGGTCCTGACTGAGGCAGACTTCCGTCCCCACCTCCACTGCCCCCTGGGCTTTAGTGCTGTAGGGAGGAGGTGTCGGTCTTAGCCAAGAGCCTGGCTGCCGTACGTGATTTTCTTCTCTTGCTCGTGACCATCAGTCAGCTTTTCTGTGTATAGACTTGGCCCTGGTGCCAGCAGAACCCCCGGAAGGAGTGTGCCCCAGTGCCTTCAATAGGGAAGGAAGACAGAGCCGGGTGCCCGGCTTCAGAGGTCACCATGGATGACGAGAACTTTCGCACCGGAGGACTAAAGGCCTCCTGCCTCCTCAGGAGGCCGGCGGGCTCTGGGAAGGCTGGTCTGACCCCCTGCATGGCCTTCAGCTTCAAGGTCGGGCCTCGGGCATCTCTGGTCTTGCTCATGTTCTTCATCTTTTGCATAAAGCTTGAAACTGTATTGTACAAACAAGACAGGCTCATCACAAACCCCTTTAGAACGTGCAGCTACAGCAAAGAGAGCTCCAAGATTTCTACTGTGGCCCCCAAATACACATGTGTGATCCTGGGAACTCTGAGGTTCGTGTCTCTCCAGATGGCTTTCCTATAAATGCAGCTGCAATGTCCATTTTGTTGTTGTTGAGTCGATCAATCGTGTCCAACTCTTTTCGACCCCATGGACTGCAGCACGCCAGGCTTCCTTGTCCTTCACCATCTCCTGGAGCTGGCTGAAACTCATGTCCGTTGAGTCAGTGATGCCATCCAACCATCTCATTCTCTGTCGCCCCTTTCTCCTCCTGCCTTCAATCTTTCCCATCAGCTGAGTCTTTTCCAGTGAGTCAGCTCTTGGCATCAGGTGGCCAAAGTATTGGAGCTTCAGCTTCAGCATCAGTTCTTCCAATGACTATTCAGGGTTGATTTCCTTTAGGATGAACTGGTTTGATCTCCTTGCTGTCCAAGGGACTCTCAAGAGTCTTCTCCAGCCCCACAGTTCAAAAGTATTAATTCTTTGGTGCTCAGCCTATGGTTCAATTCTCGCATCTATACGTGACTACTTGAAAACCCATAGCTTTGACTAGACCGACCTCGGTAGCCAAAGTGATGTCTCTGCTTTTTAATATGCTGTCTAGGTATGTCATAGCTTTTCTTCTAGGGAGCAAGTGTCTTTGAATTTTGAATTCTTGCAGAACATCATGGGATCAAGTCTCTGTAATCCCAGTGGGCAGCCAGCCTCCAAGGTGGTCCCAGTGGCTCTCATTCCCTGGTGCTCCCACTCGGTGTGGGCCCCGTGCTGAGTAGGGCTAGCCTGCGTGGCTGGCAGGAAACTGCAGTGACAGAGTGTGCCATCTGTCTCCAGGTCCTGAAAGCCTCTCTTGGGTCACTCGCTTGAGGGACGCTGGCCGCTGGAGGGGTGCTGATCTGCCCACGAGCATTGACCTGCCATCCCCACAAGTGAGAGCTGGGACCAGTAGGAGCGGACCCTCCAGGGCCTGTCCAGCCTCCAGAGGATGCCGCCTAGCCGACAGTGTGACCCCGTCTTCACGAGGACCCAGAGCCAGACCCTCCAGCTGAGCCGCTCCCGGATTCCTGGACTCGAAGCTGTGTGGACAGGGTGTCCAGTTATTTCAAGCAGGTAAGTTTGGGGGTGATTGTTTGCACAGCCTCCCTAGTGTGTTATCCCGCCCTCCCCCCCCACCCCAGCAAAGCCCCGCATATGGGACGGTTTATACAGTGGAACTCTCACTGTCCCAGAGAACACAGATCCCGACGGCAGAGACCAGGGTGGGGCAGGGCCGATTCCTCCTGCGGCTTCTCTCCTGGGGGTGCAGACGACTGTTCCCCCACCCCCCACCCCATGTCCCCCCACGTGGTGCCATCTGCGCATGTGTGCCCTGATCTCTTCTTCCCACTGGATTAGGGTCTGCCCACATGACCCCATTGTACCTTCACCACCTCTTCAAAGACCTTCTCTCTAAATACAAGCACATCCCAAGGAACTGGGGGTTAGGGGTTCAACATAGGAATTGGGGGCATGCCGAGCCCGCAGCAGCAGTGGAGAATACACACACTACCCTTTTTTGCCCTCATTCTGGCCTTTGCCTTAGTGTGGCCTCATTTTGTCCAGTGAATTCTAGTCATCAGCTGGCCCGTCGTGCAGAAGCATCCCCCTCTACAGGCATGCGGGGTGTTAATTTTTGTGCACTGTGGCTGCTGTTGGGTGGCAGGCCACATCGTGCACCCTTGTCCGCTTGTGACGTGTTTCAGATCGGACCCTGGGAATATGGGTGCCATGGCAACGGGGGAGGGTGTCTCTGGGTTTGCCCTCCCAAACCCTGCACTGCGTGGCCCTCCCGGGTGCAGGAGAGAGGCCTTGTTCCCACGTCCACCTTTTATCCCTGCTCACTTGGTAACCGTTTTCCAGTGAGGTTGAAGGTCATGCCCCCAGCGGCCTGCCCCTCCTTGACCTCAAGCCCCAGCCTGGCCCTGGGAGACGCACTTAGTAGAATTCCCGCCTCACTTGCTCAGAGAGGTGAAGCAACCTGGCCAGAGTCACACAGCTGGTGGCTGCGCTGGGCGGGGGCTCCAGTCTAAGCCCAGCTGTAGCCGAGAAAGAGGAGGCTCTGTCTCTGGGCTGAAGGGAAGTGGCTCTCAGGGAGAGATCCTGGCCTGGCCGTGGGGGCCCAGCGTGGGACCTCAGGGTGCAGCCGTTCCCACTCCACCAGCCGCGGACATGTCCGGGGTCCCCTGGGGCCCGGAGCTCAGAAACTTCCTTCTGAGACAATAGGCAGGCTGAGGCTGCCGCCAGGCTGGCCCACCGCGGCCCAACGTGTAATTATTAAGGACGTGGGCTTCCAGCGGGTCCGGGGCCTGGAGAGAGGAGCGTCTGAGAGCACGTCAGCCACTGTTTGGGGGCCCGAAGGGTGTTTGCACGGCACCCCACGCTGTGAGGGGCTGGGGGACAGCTCGGGCCAGGGGGCCTAGGGCCGGGGCTCCCCAGCTACCAGCCGGTGACACCAGAGCCTCCTGCCTGAGCTTGAGCAGCCTCCTCAGACCAGGGGACGCCTGCCCTGCCTTCCTCCGGGGACCCCCTCGCCTCTCCTCCCGGGACGCCTGCCCACCTTCCCCCCAGAATCTCCATCACGCCCTCCCCTCTTCCTTCTGTCACCCAGGAGCTGAAGGCAGGGGAACTCCCTCTTGCCGGGTGGGAGCCCTGACATGCTGTGTGAGCACCCTGGGGCGCCGACCCCTACCTCAGACAGGGTCTCGTCGCCTCACACAAGTGTCACCTGAGGCTTCCCGGCCTCTTCACCGTGTGGCCACAGCCCCGCCACACGGAGCTTCCGGGCACTCGGCATCCATGTGACTGGACGGTCCCCGTGAGCTGGACTCGGGGTGATGGGCTGCCTTGGGGTCCTGTGTGTTTGGAGGGGTCCCGAGCCTGTGACCACCAGGTTTTCCTCCATCTGCCCTCCTGAGCCCCGTGCCCCCTGGAAACAGTGACGGCCAAGGACCCCCATCCCTTCACGCCCCACCAAGGGCCAACCTCCCAGGACCGCCTGCCCCCGCGTCTCCTGAGCTCAGACTCCTGCCTGCTCCCGGCGGCTCCTGAGGCGATGTTGCCACCGCTCGTAACCTTCTCCAGCGTGGGTGGCAGGGCTGCTCCCGAGGTATTGGACGCATCTGTGCAGGACCGGGGTCCACCCCCTTGGCGTCAGGCACCACAGCTGGACTGCAGGGTTAGTGCTCACTGTCTTGGCCGTGTTAAGCGCCACCCTTGGCATTCACGGTGTGTGCGGTGTGAGGTAGGGATCTGAGCGTACGGGTGTTTGTGGGTAGACGGTTGTCCCCACACCCGCACCGGTCGCTGGAGAACCCCTGCTTCCCTCGCTGACTCATAACGCGCCAAGTTTCCATGTGTGAGACCTGTTGCTGAACCCTCTGTTCCAATCCGTCAACTCAAACCAACCTGCAAAAATGAATTTAACCAGCCTGGCTATGCGTGACTCTGAAACAGCTGGTTAATTCAGTGAGAAGAATCACGTGCCAGATGTCAACGGATCATGTAACCAAGCGGCCGGGTTGCTATTTTCAGTTTAGAGAGGGTGCTAAGGGCCGCTCATGCACAATTCACAGGGTCACATACTGACCGCCCCCCGGGAGTCAGGGCCGGGCCGGACTGCAGGGTCGTGACAGCGCGTGGAGCTAAGGTCCTGACGGTCTGGAAGGAGATGGGCAACCAGGGGGCAGATGCGCGAGATCAGAGGGCCAGCGCGGGGAGAGGACAGCACAGTGTGACCGAGTGGCTGGCTAGGAAGGGCTTCTCAGCCTGCATTTTTGTTTAGTCACCAAGTCATGTCCAATTCTGTGACCCCACAGACTGCAGCATGCCAGGCTCTCCTGTCCACCACCTCCCAGACCACCTCCCAGACTTCGCTCAAAGAGATGCTGTCTAACCATCTCATCCTCTGCTGCCCTGTCCTTCTCCTTTTGCCTTCAATCTTTCCCAGCATCAGGGTCTTTTCCAACGAGTTGTCTCTATGCCGCAGAATATGCTGTGGACCAAATGTTTATGTTAAATCCTATCCCCAAGGTCACGCTGTCAGGAGGTAAGGGACACTAGGAGGTAACTAAGCCTTGAACCTCGCAAATGGGATTAGTGCCCTCTAAAAGACACCCCCAGGGCCCCTTGCCCTTCCATGAGGAGGACACAGCAAGAGACTGGCCTTCTCTGAATCAGAGTTAGGTCCTCCCTGGACGAAGACGCTTGCCAGCACCTTGACCTGGGACTTCCAGCCTCCAGGACTGTGAGAAATCGAGGTTTGCTGTTTAAAGTGCTCAGTCTGGGATGGTTTGTCACAGCAGCCGGAGGGGACCAAGACACAGGAGGTGGCCTCATTGCCTGGATCTGATGGTCAGGCTAGAACCCAGGCACAGCGCTCTGGGGTGGAGATGGTCCAGGAAGAGCAAGGGCAAAGGCCCTGGGGCTTCCCGTCACCCAGGCAGGGCCCCGAGTGGGGAGGGGGGCCGGAGAGGCCATCAGAGAAGCAGGAGGAGTCAACCCCAGAAAGAGGAGACCCATGAGCCAAGGAAGACCGGCAAGGCGGCCAGGACATCCTGTCCCCAGGCCCGTTGTGCATGTGGCTGCGGGGGCCCGGAGTAGGCTCCTCGCAGACGGGGCCCGGTGGAGGGAGACTGAGCTGCTCCCTGGCACGGGTGGCCCTGTGAAGCCCAGACATCTGAGCCTGGTGCTGGGGCTGCTGAGTGGGATTCCCGCTCACCCTCTGCCCAGCTGCCCACGTGCAGTTTTCAGGTGCACCCTCCCGGCCAGGGACATCCATCCGACCAACGTGCTCGAAAGCCAAAGCCGGTGGCACATCTTAAAATCTGAGAACTCTGGACGGGCCTTGTGGTGTCACTCTGCAGCCACGGAGCCCACGTTTCGGGGGCCCCGTGTCTGGGCAGACACAGCATCCACTGGAGCTGATGCGCTGGAGCGGCTCTGGGCAGCTGCCAGGAGCCCTGCTGGATAAAGGGGCCAGCCTGGTCCTCCAGGGACAGTGTGGCCCCACCTGGCGTCCAGTGCCCACCTCTCCTGGTGGGGGTGGGGGGGAGGGGGCAGTGGGCAGACTGAGCTCCAGTTGGAGGGGGGACACTCTGGGGCCTCTGGGGGCATCAGGCTGCCCCCCGCCCTGAGCCGCAGGGCGTGGTGGGCGGGAGCGGGTAATGGGCCCTGGCTGTGATTCTTGCTGGGGAGGGCGGGGCAGTGGGGAGCCGGCTTGTTCGGCGTCAAGCCTGGCTCTGCTCCTCCAGCCGTGGAATTCTTCCTCTGATCCAGCTCCAGATGGGCCCAGAGAGGAACTGGGGGAGCACTGATTTTTGCCCCATCCAGGACCGCAGGCAGGGAGCCCCCTGCCCGTCTTCCGCCATCCTGTCCCCACCTCTCCCCTCCCCACACCCCTGGGACACCCCTGGACAGCCTGCTGGTGCCACCGGGAAGGTGGAGCTGGGAGCAGTGGGTCGGGCCCACCCACCGGGGTCCTGCTCACCCCAAGGCAGGAGCCCAGCAGGGTCTCCAGGGGGCTTGCTCTACCAGCCAGCACTCAGCTGGGCATGGGACCCAGGGATGGCAGTCACCCCCTGGCCTGAATCCCCCAAGGACAGAGACACGCCTGTGGGGAGTGTCAGAGACTGAGGGGCGTCCCCAGGCCTAGGTAGCCGAAGTCAGAGATGAAGGGAGGCCACGGATGGATGCAGCCACTTGCCCTTCTTGGGCTCTTGCACTGCCTACTGTGAGCTTCAGGGAGGGAAGGGTGGCCTTAGGCAGGCTTCCTGGAGGAGGCAGCCCTGAGCTGGTGAGGGGCCCGGTGACGGGCAGCAGTGGGCTGGGCTGCAGGGAAGCCGCTCAGTGGGCCGGGCCCTGGGCGGGCAGCCATCGAAGCTCCGGCTTCAGTGAACCAAACGTGCTCTTCCCATGGGCCCCGTGGCGACCGCACGCCTCATGCCTGGCTGAGTGCTCTCAATCGCCCGGAACGTCTCTCCCCAACGCCTGGCTTCCCTGAGCGCCGGAGTCGCCCAGCAGGCCCCGGGGGGCCTCCTCTGTGGCCAGGCCAGGGTGGGAGGAGGCGGGCAGGGCCGCCAGGAGGCCGGGCCAAGAAGCCGGCTGGGGAGGGGGTGCCCCAGGCAAGTCTGGCTGCCTGTCCCCGAGGGATGCTCTGTGGGGACCTGGCCCTCAGCACGCAGGGGGTGACCCCTGGAGCCTGAAGGGGCGGCCCCTCCACAGAAGGAAGCCGACGGGGCGGTCCAGCAGCAGCCCCCGGGCTGTGGTGGGCTCTGGCCTCGGTGTTGCCCTGGCGGGTGGGGCCGCACCTGGGGCAGTGGCCCCCCACAACAGTGGCCGTTCGCAGCCCCTACCCCGGCTCCCGCCCCTGGGAATCTGTCCGCTGTGGCAAGACCTGGGTTGGTGTGCAGTCCCCACACTCCTGGTGGTGTTCAGGCCCATGGGCCAAGTTTTATTTTTACTCCAATCTTGCCACTGGGGCTGACAATTCTCACTTTTTATTTCCGTTACATCCTGAACATTAACACTGTGTTAACTCCAACCTCTTGTTCTGAGGGACAACTGTACTAACAGCCCGGAGGGGGGCCTCCTGCCTGCTGGCCTGGGCCCTGGGCAGCCCCTTCTGACTGCCGGGTGGGTAAGGAGGAGCGGCCTGATCCAGAGTCCCGGGCCAGCCGGGGAGCAGTGGGGAAACCGGCCCAGCGTCCGGTTGCCAGAGGCCTGCCTGACCGTCGGACCCGCCAGCCTCCCCGGCTGGCTCCAGCTGTCCTTACCTAATGCCGCCGCGGGGCGGGAGGCCGGGCGGCCGCCCCCACATGTGTTCCCGGCCGCCATGGGGTGGGGGGCCGGGTGGGAGCCAAGCCCAGGCCTCCCGCCTTCCCTGGAGCGGCCTGCCCAGTGTCCAGAGCGGGGCAGCCAGGCGCCGGCTCGCTGCCTGCATGACAGGCCCCAGGGGGCAGGGCTGGGAGGAGCCGGGGGCCAGGGAAGGCTGCAGGCCGAGCCCCTCCTGGGGTCCCTCCCTGCCAGCTGCCGGAGTACCAGCCAGCTCAGGGGAGAGGGGGCTTCCCGGGGCGATGGGGGAGGGGAGGGCTGTCTGGCCTGTGCTCAGCCCTGAGGGGAGGGAGGAGCCCCCAACCCCGGCCTGTCCGCGGGCAGCCTCATGTCATGCTCCCCACACCTCCAGGTGATCCTGGGGCTGTGTCCCTTCCGCGAGCAGGGTGACTAAGGCAGAGAGGGGCATCCACTCTCGGAGCGCATGCTGGCCAGGAGGGCCATGTCTGTGTTGCTCTGTCCGAGGGGTGTCCAACTGCCCGAGCGGTCTGACGGCCGCCCTGCCTCCTGGGAGCCTCCCTGTCGTGCTGGGCCCTTCTGGGGCCCACTTCCGGCTCCTCTCACCTCTCACCACCTCCAGGAAGCCGCTGGGACTGCTCTGCTCAGAACCAGTCCTGTGTCCCCAGCCCCAGCCTCTGGCAGGCCACAGCACCGGCATCTGCGTCCTGGGTGCGGCCGGGCACTGGCAGGGGCCTGTGGTGGGGTGGGGGCCGCCTGGCCACACGCTGTCCAGGCCGAGTGGGCGGGCCTGGGCCAGGAGAATAGGCGCCTTCATGCTGCAGCCCCGGCTCCGTGTGTGCCGCGCCCCGGCCCACCCGCGCCCCCCACCCTGCTGGTGCCCGCCGTGCCCTCCTCCGCTCGCGCGGCTGGCGGCAGGGCCTCCCCGTGTGGGACCGGGCAGCCACCTGCTGCCCACAGCCGCAGCCACACAATGGGGCCCTTGTGCGCCGGCGGCCGGCGGGCGGCGGGCTGTGCCTCCCGGCCCACCCCAGGCTCAGAGCCCTGTTGTGTGGGGTGGCTGCCCGGGCTGGGCAGCACGGAGCCGGACGGGCGGGCCTCACCACCCTGGGCCCCACGGGGCTACCAGGCCTGGGCCCCCAGCCCCGTGTGGCTCCTGCCCCTGAAGCCCATTAGGGAGAGGTGGGCTTCCCCAGACTGAGGACTCCGTGCCAGGGCCCCTTCCTGGGGAGTCTGGGGTGTCTTGTGGCTGAGCGCCCACCATGAGGCACCGTCTGCCCCTGGCCCCCAGACCTCGCCTCCTCAAGGCCAGGGTAGGGAGGGTGGAGGTGGGATGTGCTCTGTGGCTCTAAAGCCGCCCCATGAGTTATCTCACAGCTCCCAGCGGTCTGAGGTGGCTGGTGGACACGTCCTATTGGGGAGGGTCCCCAGAGAGCCAGTGGGGTGCTGCTCTGGGTGGGGGAGCACCAGGCAGAGGAGGGCTGGCTGTGTCCCCGGGAAGGGCTGTTGGGACGCCAGGCACAGACAGCTCGGGACATGGGGTGTTCAAGGCTCAGGGCTGAGCTGCTTCCTAGTGTAGCTGTGGGGTGCAGGGCTCTCATCCTCAGATTTTGCCGCATACCCTGAAGTGTCACTCGAAAGGCCAAGGGTCTCTGCTGGCACAGAGATGCCCCGTCTGTAGGCCGACAGCTCCATGTGCCAGCCCTGCGACATTAGAGGCCCACAGGTCCTCCCCCCGGCCACCTTGGCTTTGTGCGGTGGGCAGGGGCTTTATCACAGAGCCTTCTTTTCCACCGTGGATGTGACATGTGACCACAGGGCCAACCTGAGCCACCCCAGAGCGGGACAAAGGAGAGACAGGTCCTCCCGTACGCAGGAGCTCAGTACATGGAGGGGGCCATCTTCCTTGGGTAGTGAGAGCACAGAAACGCTGAGCCGAGCACCTGGATCCAGCCGTGCCTGAAGCTGTCTTCTGCAACTTCATGATCCTGGAGCTGGCGCTTTTTGCTTATTTCCGGGAGTCTGATGCCTCTGTCCTTTGCTCCAGGATGTGGGGTGGACCCTGGGTGCGGGAAGGGGCACCGGGACATGCTCAGGACGTGTGACAGGGAACCTGGCCGCTTCCCCTCACTGGGTGATCAGGCTTCAGCAGCCTGTGCCTGTGCCCCTGCATGGACCTGAGGAGAATCATGGCCCCACTCTGGCCTACCACCGTTCAGGGCCATGCCTCCTTGGGGACCTGCCCCTGAGGGCAGCACTTAGCAGGCAGGGAGACCCTGCGGCCGCCAGGGGCCCCATGAGGACGCGTCTGTCCAGCTGGGCCTGGCGGGGCCTCCGAGCAGCACAGATTGCACCTCCAGGCTCTCGGGGTCACTCCCGCACCTGACAGAGGCCACCACCCCTGGGGGGTTGTCCTGTGTCTCCTGATCACCCCAGGCCACAGCTGTGTGGCCCCTGGACCTGCTCCAGGGGAGCAGGGAGTGGGGCCAAACCTCCCCTCAGGCTTGGGACCCCGAGGAGCCCCTCCTGCCCCGACTTCCGCCCTCAGTGGGGGCTGTGCCCAGAACCTGGCTGTCTCAGGAGCCAGGGAAGTGGTTCTGTCCTGGCAGGGGGAGAACGGACAATCACAGCTGCTCAGGGCAGATCGTCCCTGCTCTGAGGTGGGGGTGCCTCCCCGGCGATGCCGACACAGGTCCCTCCAGCGGGTCTCCTCGGTGGCTGGGAGCAAGTTCGCTAGCGGTAGGTCCTTGGAGAGCAGCCCCTGCCTGCCCCTCTTCAGGCAGGGTGCCCCCAGTCCAGCCCAGCCCAGCCCAGCCCCCCGGAGCGGGAGAGCAGCCTTCCCCCCCACCACCCCCCGCACCCCCGGCTGCGCTCCCTCCCAGCTGTTCTAGACAAGCCGCATCCCCCGGGACCTGTGCAAAGCTGAGGATTTCCTCCGGCCCAGGGGCCCACAGCTGTGCTCACACGTGTGCGAGATGAGGGGTGAGATGGGCTGCGGGCGGGCGCTCGCTGGATCCCCTCCCGCCGGGCAGCTCGGGGGTGCCTGGTGGGGGCTTGGGCTGAGCCAGTCCCAGCGCCGTGGCCTGAGAGCCTGCATCCATGGGTGGAGGGGCTGTTGGGCTGCGTCTGGGGTGGAAGCCTTGTACCACCATCTGGGGGACCCGGCTGGACACACACAGAGAGCCCGGAGCTTGGGGCCACCCTCGGCCTCTCCTGAGGCTCCTGACACCTGCACGTGTCTCCTCTGCACTGGGCACCCAGGTCTGGGTACGGGCTGGAGGCAGGAGGCACACCCACTGGTGGCACAGGGTCTGGGACCCTGCATCGGTGCAGCAGGGTGCCTGGGGCTGTCAGGGGCCAGACCGGCTACAGCTGCTGCTCCTTGTCGGGGCCGGGGGGGTCCGCATTGTGTCATCCTGATAACCTCAGCTGCCCAGGGCCTGTACCTGACCCCGCGCCTCCTGGGTCCCCATGACCTAGGAGGTCCTCCAGGGGCCCAGCTCCTCCGAGGCCAGCCGTCCACTCTGCCAGCCCCAGGACTCAGGTGGGGAGAGGAGACCCAGCCTGGTGCCCAACCATGGATTCTGTCCAGGGTGGAGGTTGCTGGGCAGGGCAGTTTAAATTAAGGCGCTGAGAAAGGCTGGGTAAGCTCGAGAACACAGGGCCTGCAGCTCTGAGCTTTATAGTCCAGTTTTGATGGCAATTAGCCAAGTCTGTCATGAGACAGGGAGGGCCTCAAGGGTGTGGGAGGTAGCACGCGCCCGGCCCGCCCCACCCAGGCCCCTCCGTGTCTGGGCCAGGAGGGTATCCCCAAGCCTCCTCAGTCAGCAGATTTTCCTAAAGTCGCCTCTGAACCCCTCCTCTTCATCAGAACCCCTCCCCCAATGCACACACAGCAGAGCGGGGGGAGGGGACAAGCTCGTGCCCAGTTGCCCACCTGCCGCCTCTGGTTGCCATGTGGGTGCTCAGCCTGTCTGGGCCTCTGTTCCTTCATCTGGGGAATGGGCTAATAGTCATACACGTGTTGGATCAGGGTGGAGAGAATGGGGCACATTCCATGGAGGCCTTCCAACGGTGTGTGGTGCACAGGAGCGCTCTAAGAATTTAAGTAACCGCCTCTCTGAGCCTCGCGCCCCTCCTTATGAGGGGAAGGCCACAGGTGTCAAGTTTAGAGATGGACAAGTCAAGCCAGGGGCACACAATAGGTGCTTAATGAGTGCTAGTGGACACTGGCCCAGGCCAGACCCAAGAGCCCCAAGAGGTGGCTGCCACCCAGGGGGTTGTCTTCCAGGGCAGGGAGGTGCCCAAGGGAGTGGCCAACATGAGGCCCAGCTTTGCTTCCTAGCGTCCGGCTCGAAAGTGTGGCCCAAGTGTCTGGGCTGAGATTCAGGCAGGCATTTCAGGGCTGACCTGCTGTGGGTGCTGGTCCAGCCTCGGGGAGCTGCTGCTGGCCCCGGGCAGCTGGGCCCACATGAGGAATGGTAGAGTCATCTAGCTGAAATGAAGATCTTAATAGCAAAGCCACATCTTTCGAGGGAAAACATGCTTTGCGGCCAGCCAGCACATGCACACAGGGGTCTGGAAAAGAAGAGAGGTCTGTGCAGAGCTGCCTCGAGCCTGCAGCTGGA